>NC_055986.1:107097343-108299652 GCF_018446385.1 Zingiber officinale
CTCACTCATTTGCCCCAGCCCACCGCCGATGGCCTTCTGCGCTAACCCGATCAAAACTATACCTTAAGGGGAAGGTAAACCTAGGGGGATCATTGTCGGTGTGATTAGGGTCAGAATCCAGCCGAATCTGAACAAGATTTTCTCCGTCGTCGATCTAAGCTCCTGCTCAAATCCGGTCGAATTCCCGTGTCGATCACGCATGTGATGATCCCTCTAAATTCATCTTCCTTTTAGGTTATAGTTTTAGTCAGGCCAAGTTCTGGGAGTTGGACTGGAGAGACTAGTATGACACGGGAATAGGGAAAATTCAGGACAAGGGGGTGAGGACTTCTCCGAAAAGTACGAAGGCTCTTGTTGTAAATTGTAGCACAAAGAGAGTTATTTTGTCAAAGGTCAAATAAATATGGTGATTAGAGCGTGCCACGTTGTTGTCCCTTCCTTGGCGAAACCCTTCCATCGCGACGCCGGAAGCTTCTTCCCCTCTGCCCTTTTCTGCTGCTTCTCCAGCTTAGGATCCGATGGACGACCGATGGAGGATGCGAAGGTGTCGTCGATCCCCTTGACGATCGCCACCGTGGCCTCTCCTCTACCTCTCGGCAACTTACCGGCTCTTCCTCCTCCACTGCAGAAGCACTGGCGACAACTCTCGACCGCATCAGGTAATTTCTATGTGGATTTTTGTACTTTCTTACCTTGATTGCTGTCCAATAATATTGTACTCTCTTTACGCTTCTGAATGATACCCTCAAATAATTTGATAAGATTGCTTATTAATTTCTGTAATTGGACTGACAAATTTAGGTACTGACATTACTGATCGGTGATTCTGTGTCTATTGCTTCATCAATCGAAATTTTTGAAATGTATTTGGTTTGCAGAAAAACTTTCTCATATTTGAGAATACAAAACAACTTCAAGGATGACACTATAAACCAATAGCAAATAAGATAGTTTTCTAACACCAATTACATATACAGATTATCCTTACTGGCTTCATTACAGTTGGAGATCTCCATGGGTGAACAAGAAAATTTTAATTTACTGTTGGTGGTTCAATCTTCAGATGAAAGTATATAGTGGTGATAGAATAAAGGGTGTCATTTTGGACTCATTTAACTAGTAAATGATATGAATCTATCAGTTTGTTCTATATCTCTACATGGAGATGGAGGTTTTGATGCCACAAGTTGGAAAATTCTCTACCACCATACATCTTGTAAATCGAGCAAGAAATTAATTGCAAAATAAAAAATATACCATTATTCTCCCTGGCTTGAGTCTTAATCTTTCTCCGCTCCTTTTGATGCCCTTTTATGGATCAAGCAGACAGCACGAGAGTAAAGAGGAGATCTAATTGTCTTTTGTAGATGTAAAGTCCTAAACAACTCTCCTACAAAGAATTATTAGGGTATTAGGCCGACACAACCATCCATCAGAAGTTGGTTGCCACATGGTAGATTTGCATAAATGGGCAAGGTTGATTCCCTGCAAAGCCAAGGGAAAATACCCTCCCATGTGGTGGCCCGCTCAGTTTCCTTCTTACCTCTTTACAGATGACTGCAGGGTCAACGTATAACCTTTTGCAAAAATGAAATGATGTCTTTACAGTTGATACCTGTATATGGTGTTACTGTAATGGTCACAGAGTCGATCCCCAACGTGTGCACAATGCCTCACTGGTTGCCTGACCCAGCCTCTCGTAATTTACTTCTCTTCCAAATTGTGTGGGAAGTCCTGAAGGGGCCCCGGGGTGAGAGTTATCACCTTTGCTGCAATGAAATGATGTCTTCATTCAATTCATTCACTGCATTGGCTAAACACTTTGGGTTCCAGTTATTTAGTTTGACTCAATTGAAACCAAAATCAGCTATTAATATCAGTCCACAAGTAAGAAAATTACAACAAAACACACTAAAAACAGTGCTAGCTAGGCTAGTTTGATAAGAGCTTTGTTCAAATTTTAGTATTTTAGACTTGGGTTTTGAAAAATTGTTCTTTTTCTTCATTTACAGATCTCTAAACCTCACCTGTTCCGAGATAAACCATGAAATGAAAGCAGTTATTTGTGCATATGGAACAATCCAGTTCAGCTGAAAGTTATGGTCTTGGTGACCAGGCAACTAGTGATGTTACCGTTCGCTTAAGGAATGGAGATGGGAAGCCTGAGTGGTTCCGCTGCCATTCATCCATTCTAAGGAGACAAAGCAAGTACTTTTCAGATTTGCTTTCCAAGAACAATCTTAGTAATCCAAGCCTTGAATCGCAGAATTGCATTGAAGTTCCTTGCAAAAGCGGCGAGTATGAAAACTATGTTAAGCTCTTGAAGCTATTATATTTATCTGAAGAATCAGTTTCAGACTCATGGGATTCTGTCATGTCTGTGCTTGGTATTCTTCGAGCTTCAGTTGCTCTTGAGTGCAGATCAATCAGCCAGAGCTGCATCAATTACTTGGAGGCTGTGCCTTGGGGGGAAGAGGAAGAGGAAGAAATTGTTAAAGTTGTTTCCACTCTAGGTCCCGAAGCTCAACCTCTTATAGCCCGGATAAAACCTGTTGATTCAAATGCTACTAAGAATGTGTTCCTTTCGGCTTTACATTGTGCTACGACCGTCGGATGTTCCTTTCCTCCATTCACAGATGATCTAAAAAATTCTGCACAGGAACAAGTTGAATACATGCTTATGGAGGACGAAGACACTCCATTGGTTGTCACAGATGAGGATGTAAAATCTGAGGTAAGTGGATGCCTATCCAGGATATTCACTACACTAGCAACCACACTGGATTGGCTGCCCTCTGGTTTTAAACAGTCCCCAGAAGCAGCTGAACAACGCCTCTTCCAAACCCTATCAGACGTCGAGTGGATGAGCAATATACTTCCAAAATTGGAAATGATGAAGGAATTTGTTTCTAACTGGGCTATTATATCTGATCACATGTTAGCAGTCATTCAAGATGAGAAGTTTAACTCCACTTTCTGGTCTGTGAAGGCTAAGTTGATCGAAGTGACTGGGAAAGTGTTGGATGCTATTGGATACGGCAGCGTGGTTCTTCCAACACCATCCAGAGTCCAGTTCTTGAAGACATGGCTCCCATATATTAGGGAGCTGAAGCCTATACTTGATTCAAAATGCGTGGAGGACAACTCATTTCCTCACAAGATGGACAGCGATTTATGTCAGAACATAGAAGGTGCAATCACTTCACTTGTGCTTGCCTTGCCATCAAACGATCAAGCTGATATACTTGCTGACTGGATGAAGAGAAATGAGCAGTCGAGTTATCCGGATCTGAGTGAGGCATTTGAAGTGTGGTGTTACAGGGCCAAAACAGCTAAAAGGCGATTGTTGGTCAACCTTGATGAAGGGGGCAATTCAGCTGTCAGCCTCTAATGTTGCATTACCTTTGTAGTTTGATTCAGGTAGATGGCTTAGGATTCCTTTGCTAATGAATCCCTTGCGAGCTGTACTATTCCGGAGCTGTTTTTAGGTGCATGCATTAGTAATCCATCCTGTGTTTTCTCACAAACAAAACTCTCATATCCCAATGATGCAACAACACAAGATTACATGAAGACTGAACACCAAGGATTTACCATGATGGTCAATAAAATCTTCTATGGGCCGGGTTAGGATCAGTCATTCTTAAAATTAGTAGTCATTCTTAAAATTAATCGACATAAGATGAATATTTGATACTTTTGATGTCAATTAAAAAAAAATGAAGAGAGAACACCAAACATTAGGATGATAAATTTATTAAATAGAAAATATTACTGATTGAAAGATGGATTACAAAGAGTTAGCCTTTTTTTTAAAGGTTTATCAAATGGGTAAAAAAACAAATGGTCAAATTCTAAAATCTCTGAAATTGGAGAGACTATTAAATAAAAAATTATCAAATTTCAACGACTAAAAAAAGGATAATTAGTAAACTTAATTATAAATTTAAAATTGAAATTGATTATTTAATTGAATTGTCATGTTTAAGCTTAGAGAATAATATTTTCGAATTAGATTTTATTTCAGAATATTTAACCGGGAAGAAGCCTTACTCTATTTGCGGGAACAGAAACTCAGAAAAGCTTGGCGCCAAATTGCAACCTGTTGCCGCAATTCTGCGCGCCAAAACCAATAGTACCCGCCATTTTTCTGCGCTCCGTTATACATCCGGGCCTTCTTGTTCACTCCCCTTCCATTCCCATCGCCTCGCATGGCTCCCAAAATCCCATTCAGGAGGCGGACCCACGCTCCCCCCTACACCTCCCCTCCGTCCTGCGCAAAGGCGAGTCGCTTCGAAACCATCTTGTGCGAGGAATGCCACTCCGGCGACAACGACGACGAGCTCCTCCTCTGCGACAAGTGCGATCGAGGGTTCCACACCTTCTGCCTCCGCCCCATCCTCGCTTGCGTCCCTAAGGGCCTTTGGTTCTGCCCCTTGTGCTCCGCCGACAGGAAACCCAAGCGTGAGTTATTCTTTTTTGTCATTTCTTCTTTTCTACTACCTCCGACACTATATTTCATCGCGCTCAGTCGATCTGACGGTTTCGATTGCAGAATTCCCTCTGGTCCAGACCAAGATCGTTGATTTCTTCCGGTTACAACGGTCCTCGGGACCAGAAGATTTCGGGTCCAGGAAGAGGAAGAAGCGGTCAGGAGGATTGGTAATGTCAAAGAAGAAGAGAAAGCTTCTACCTTTCAACCCTAGTGAGGATCCGGACCGGAGGCTGGAGCAGATGGCGTCTCTGGCCACTGCTTTAACGGCCACCGGGGCCGTGTTCAGCAATGAGCTCACCTACCGCCTCGGAATGGCTCCAAGGTCAGCTAATTTCGCATGCTCTGAGAAAGGAGGGATGCAGGTAATGGATTCCTAGATTCCTTCTGATCCCATTCACATAGATTATAGATTCGAATTCAATGTAAGATTGGCCAGATCAACTATGAATTATGACTTTGATTGATGAATTCTATTTTTCAAATCTTTCCTTCCACCAAGTTTAAAAGATGCATGATAAATGCAGGTGTTGTCTAAGGAAGACACTGAAACCTTGAACCTGTGTAAGAAAATGATGGAGAAGGGAGAATGGCCTCCTCTGATGGTGGTTTATGATCCTCTTGAAGGGTTAGCATCTTCCTCATAAGCATCATATTCTATGTTTGCAATCTCTGTGAATGCCACCTTTAACTCTGTCCATCATCGTTGCCTGCAACAGATTCACAGTGGAGGCTGATAGGTTCATCAGGGACCTAACCATCGTAACAGAGTATGTCGGCGACGTTGATTACCTGAAGAATAGAGAACACGACGATGGCGATAGCATGATGACATTACTTTCAGCCGAGGATCCTTCAAAGAGCCTTGTGATATGCCCTGATCAGCGAAGCAACATTGCCCGCTTCATCAATGGCATCAACAACCACACAAGGTCATTTAAATTCCACTGAATTTTAACCAATTCCTCTTCTTGCATGCGCAGCAGCGCCTAATGCACTGATTATGTTCATTGTCAAGCAGGGATGGAAAGAAGAAACAGAATCTCAAATGTGTCCGGTTCAGCGTGAATGGCGAGTCTCGCGTTCTTCTGATTGCGAATCGAGATATAACGAAGGGCGAGCGGCTGTATTACGACTACAACGGCAGCGAACAAGAATACCCAACCGGGCATTTTGTGTAAAATTAAGGCTCTCTTTCTCCCAAGTTCATACTTTACGATTTTGGTGGGGCAATTGGACAAAACAATAGGATGATTACAGCCAAAATGTTGTTCGCAGCAGTAAATTCTTAGCAACAAATGTGTTTCATGTGAGATTGCTAACCTGTCTGAGCTAATAGAGGGAGAGTAGGAAAAAACGAACAACCTTTGTGGCAAATCACTACGATTTTACGCCACTATTTTAAGCTCGTGTAAAAGATCCGTAAAGCTCTCTTTCCAAATTGCACTTCTTTACGACGACACTCTTGTCAACACGTGTCCCTTCAGAATCCTTCCTATACTCACATCCAACCGTACACTTGTCAATCAGATAAAAGGCAGCAATATGATCGAATATAAAAGAAGGCGAGAAAATTCTAGAACTTGGGTTGGGGGAGGAGGGTCCCACGCTTCCTTCTAGTTCTTTCTTATTCATTCCTCCACTGTACCTCTTTCTTCCAGAGGAATCCAGAAGCCCGGAGCATTCCGTCGAGCAGGCGGTGATGGCGACTACAAACCGCGTGCCTCCGGCCGTCGAAAAGCTCTCCGGCGTGGAGGAAATTCTGCCCCCGGCGGCAGATGGGCAGAGGCCGCTGCTCACGCCGTTCCTGACGAAGACGTATCAGCTGGTGGACGATCCGTCGGTGGATGACATGATCTCGTGGGGCGAGGACGGGTCGACGTTCGTGGTGTGGCGTCCAGCGGAGTTCGCGAGGGATCTGCTTCCAAAGTACTTCAAGCACAACAATTTCTCCAGCTTCGTACGCCAGCTCAACACTTACGTAGGTGTCTCCCGATCACGAGGTTCGATATTTTACTCTGCTTCCTATTCCTGAATTTTTAGTGATTTTTTTTTTTTTGTTAGGGATTTCGAAAGATTGTCGCTGATCGGTGGGAGTTCGCTAACGATTGCTTCCGCAGAGGCGAAAAGCGCCTCCTTTGCGACATCCACCGCCGCAAAATCGTGCCATCTGCTCCGGCCGTTGCGGCGCCGATCCAGGTAGATGTTTCGTTAAACCTGCCGGGGACGCCGGAGAACTCGGGGGATGAGCAGGTCATCTTGTCGAACTCCTCTCCCGGGCCGTCGCCCACGACGCCTACGGGGTCATCTGGACCTAGCGGTTCGGTTGAATTAATGGAGGAGAACGATCGGCTAAGGAAAGAGAACGCCCGGCTCTCCCGCAAACTCGCCAAAATGAAGAGATTGTGCAACCATATCACGGCCCTTGTGTCCAAGCACGCGGGCGACGGCGTCGGCCAGGAGGCGGCGTCTCTTCCCTCGACGGTGCTGGAGCTGATGCCGACCGCTCGTGCGGAAGGAGAAGAGAACGACGAGTTGGAGGACGACACGTCGACGGAAGAGGATGCGGCGATGAAGGCGACGAGCGCGGTTCCATGGCTGGGGCTGAGCCCGAGGCTCTTTGGGGGGACGATCGGGAGGAAGCGGGACCTGGAGGAGGACAAGGACAAGCGCGAGCCTCCAACGGCGGAGCCGAAGGAGGAAAGCTCGCAGGAGCACCACCAGCAGTCGTGGGTGGTGTACTGCCCACGGCCGATACGGAGAGTGAGCAACGGTTCCGGTGACGCCGGAGGTTGAGACGGCTGGTCTCACACGTGATGCGCCGGGACCGGTCACGTGCCGACAACTGGATCGATAGGATCTCCTTTTCATGTCTCTGTTTTTGCTCCCTTTCTAAAATCCAAATTTAACTAGTTTGGAAAAAAAAAAAGCGACAAAAAAATTGTGATATTGTCGTCATCCAGATGCAACGATCTTAGTGATTCATTAATCTAAGTGATTCATAAGCCCTTTTAGCATAATTGATCATTTGAATCATCTAATCTTATTTTACTAATGTGGCTTATTCAACCAAACATGACTTATTTTCCTTGTGTAATCAAACAAACATGAGTAATATGTTTGCGCCGCCTAGTCTCTTAATCTTAATCCTAAGCAGACAACTAAAATATTCTTTAATTAAAAGTATAATTCTTTCAAAATTGTTTTTTTAAATAATTTTATTATTAAAATATGCAAGTGATTTGTATACAAATTCATAAGATTTTAATAGGCAATTTTCTCCCTTTTTTTGTATTTTTTTCTTTTTAAAATTCCTAATGGAACGCAGCTCCTTCTCATCCTTCTCAGCATAAATTCGATGCATCTCTCTGATGTTGGCAATCATTCTCCATCACTAGGTTTACTTGCTTCAGTTTCCGCCTAGGGCTGTGCTGCTTCCTTCCGGAGGAAAGTGTGCCGGGGCGGATGGAAATGCTTAACGAGAAGCCGATCCTTTTCAGTGAAGGGTGGGAGGTCTTCCCGAATTGCCATTCATATAAGAAAATTCTATAATTCATTAGGCGCTAGTTAGGTACTGGTTTAGCACCTAGCACCTAGGTAGGGACAAGTGAATTTCACGATATCAACATAAATTAAATAATAAATCGTATTTTACAACTCTAATACAATAACATTAAATTTAAAATGAATTTAAAATTACACGACTAATAAAACATTATAAATTTATTCTACTTCTTGTTCGTCATAATTTTTAACTTATTTTTTATCGAACATAAACTCAATATCATCATCGTACACAAACTCAAGGTTACATTTCAAATTTTTTTTAATTAAGCATTAAATTTAAAAGCTCCAACTAAAATAAATCATGTCAACTCTACACTATTTTTGTGACGCCTAGACGATTTGACCGATTAGTCGGCACCTATGGCCAACCTAATCTAGCCTAAGCGCCATGGCCGCCTAAGCTGACCGACTAGAATGTTTTCGGTACGGATAGTGGGCGCCTAGCGCCTAGGCGGCTGCCTCCTAAGTCGATTTTTCGAACACTGTTCACATCCAAGAAATATATTAAGATCTACACGTAATATTTCTAAGCGATTTTTTTATGTTTCTCTTACTTTGTTTGGGCTAATCAAATCTCCTGAGAAAGAATGATCAAACCACTCATGATGACGGATCACCCGTCAAATCCATCTGTGCTTCTTAGATTTACTTAGTGGCAAATCTATGAAGGCCGGATTTACATATGACCAATCTCTGTGTTCTTGGAAAGACCCATCCGACTATCTTTTTTTTTTATGTTTAGTCAAGTGATTACGCTCACCCAAGATGTCTCCCACAGTCCGTTCTCAAGTTATGTGAAGAAAGGTAAATCATGGGATCAGCTTATAGCCGACCGCCAAATGATTAGAGGGTGGAAAGATTTTTTTTCCCCAGAATATGCATCCGTTGGAAATGGATCCTTTATCCCATTATAGTAAGGATGCAACCCTTTAACCAAGCAGCTGTGGAGATATCTTTTACTCAATCATATAGGCACTGAAGAGGAAGATGCCTTTGCTTTCCCGGACATAATTAACTCCACCATAGGCAGTGGGAATCTTTAAAAGTTACAGTTGTGCCACCGGCTTGAGCAATTTTTAATTGTGATTTACAGTTTCCCTATAGTTTAATTTCATGGCATGAAAAGAATAGAAATTTGCAGCTTGTTGTATGAATAAGTCTCTTCGAAATAATCTGGTTACTACAAATATTACAGAGAAGTCGAGCATATAATGCAAAGCTTGCGAACTCACATATTACTTGCTATTGTTGACTGGAAGATAGACACCCTCTGCTGCTAACCAAACGTTATCAGGACGCTTCTCACGAATTCCACAAACCTGCACACAAGTAAACTTAACTGTTAACATTTCAGACTAAGATAACGCAATCTCTCGTCGGATTCATCTTTTTAGTATTGGCAATGCTTACAATGTAAGCTAGAGTCTCTATTTTTAGGATCAATACTTAAGCATTAGTAGATGTTGTGGTCTAAGTAGAACATTCTTCTATAATGTCTTTTTCTTATCTTGAGAACTCTGGTTGGATGTTAGTTAATAAACATTGAGATTACCTCTTGTTGTCCTCCAGCTATACGGGTATATTTCTTGTCATGATTGTGTAGGTAACCACTAGTATCGATATGTTGCAGCCTTATCCTTTCGCCTGGTTTCCATGTCTTATCGTTTCCCTCAATCTCTAATCTGAAACATAAAGAGAATGCTAAAATCAAGAACTCTTGTATTGCTCATAAGATGCGAAAGTAGGACAAGTAGCTCCAAAGCCGTTCTAACCGCCAAAAGTCTCCAGTATCAGATTGCTCTTCTCCGCCAAAGCAGCTCACCTATAGGTTAGAAAACAAGAAAATTCAGCAAGTCTAATATTCAAAAAGCCATATGTTTCAGCAATCCAA
This sequence comes from Zingiber officinale, assembly GCF_018446385.1. Classification (NCBI taxonomy): domain Eukaryota; kingdom Viridiplantae; phylum Streptophyta; class Magnoliopsida; order Zingiberales; family Zingiberaceae; genus Zingiber; species Zingiber officinale. The sequence continues at coordinate 107,107,294 of NC_055986.1, forward strand.
ACAAGGTTGAATTTTTATTGTGGAAAGACAAGATGAAAACCTTTTATGAGTATTACTATTTGATTCCATTGTAGTCATAGGAAAAACTGAAGCAACGAACAAAGATTCACATTTGTCCTATGATCGATCACTTGAAAACCTTCGCTGTTGGTCACACTTTCATGCTTTTGCTCTTGCTAACTACAAGCAACGTCTAAACAGTACTTGAAAGTTAGGTTCAATGCTAATTGAACCGCCGCCACCATATGTCTGATCCTTGTTGACACAATAAGCAAGACTTTCTATTCTAAGGTACAATAAGGGTCAAGTTTGCAAAAGGATATCCAAAGGTCTCCTCACTTTATATTTTCTGTTTTTTTTTTAATTTCAAATATGAAGAATCATTATATATATATATATATATATATATATATATATATATATAGAGTCTTGATATTGTGCGCGCCGCGCACAATATCAGCGCTTTTTATTTTTTTTTTAGTTTTTTGAATTTTAAAAATTCAATATTTCCTTATTTAAAATTTAATATATAGATATATCCCCTAAACACATTACAATACTCAATAAATACTTAAATTAATTTTATTTTAATTTTTTTTTAAACCAAACACTATAACCTAATTAGAAAGCCTAAACCCTATAGGTAAAATCTAAAAAAAAAAATAGCTTTAACACTATACCCAAAGCCTGAACCCTATAAATAAAATCGTAAAGAATTTTTTTAATTATTTTTTAATTTAAAAATAAAAAAATAAAACAAAAAAAACAAAAAAAAACGTTGATACTGTGCGTGACGCGCACAGTCGCGCACTGTGCGCGTCGCGCACAGTATCAAAACTGTATATATATATATATATATATATATATAGTATTTATATTGGTTTGTTGAGATCAATCAATAAACCAACACTCGATCATAACAAACTTGATGTAAGTTACATTTAAAAATAACAGTAGAATGGTTTACTTTTATTTGTTTTTTGGCCATAAACAAGCCTTATCATACTGAAAATTTCAATAATCTATTGATGATGCAAGACGAATCCCATCTACTAGTGTGATATCTACAGATACGATGGTGATTGCTCAGTTGTCTTCTTTGTTAATGCAGTAGCCAACATAGCAGCTGCATATATAATGGTTGATCTTGCAAGGACAGTGTATAAAGACTTAGCTAGATAACTGACAAAAGTAATCCCTTATCTTAACATATCCATTCATATTGTTCTTTAAGCAATGCATTCCAAAACAAGCAGCACACAATAGTCATTTTTCCATTAGCAGAAATATGCACAGGCAACATGCAAGATTCAGCAACAAAGGCCTAATGTAAGGATCGATATGCAGAGACCATATAAGAAATCAAATGAATACTAACCTCCAAATTACTAGTAATTGGTGAAGCATGTAAGTGGCTGTGTAACCATTTTCGAGTTCGCATATGCTGCAGTCGTATGATTGTTCCATTCGGGATAACATCACCTTGTTTTGCAGAAGACTCAGGTGGAGACTTCGCAATCTACATTCAAATGGATTAACAATCATGTAGATATCTGTATGAAATTGCTTTGAATGATATATACACAAAATAATAACAATCATCAGAAAACCCACATTGTCTAAAGACGATCTGCACATCTTACAAGATGATGAGTTAGCTTCCAAGAAATAATCAGAAATATGCATTTTACAGTAAGACAAAGAGAGGTCTTGATCATTTGGTGGAGCAAGGGTGGTGATCAATCAACTTCAATTGGCAAGGCAAAGGCAAGAGCAACCAATTGGCAAGTCCAGAGCATCAATCAATGTGAAAAGAATGGTTGCGATCAAAGATAAAGGTGCCACAGCGGCAGAACACCAATAGAGCTAGTCGTTGGGACCTCTAGTAGGAAGTGGTGGAGTTAGCAATCTGATGGTGAATCTCTATGTAACAATGAAGGTGAGAAGGTAAGTTAGGGCTTTGGCCAAGATCATAGAGAGGGAAAATCAACCTACAAGTCTTTCACTTAAGTGAGAATGGGTTTCAGGTAATGAGTGGAGAGTGATGGATTATTTTAGAACTATAAAGCGACGAATAAATGAGATGACAGAGGAAACGAGAAGAAGAGCAATGCCAAAAGATTTCTTTTAAAAAAAAAGGAAAAATAAAATGCTAAAGGATTGGTGGCGGCTGAGATACCATGTTAAAAATCATGAAAGAATAAATTATTAGAGTAAAGTGATTGATTACAATATGTATATTTAGACTTATCAGGATTTGAATTATGCTCCTTTCTACTCAGTCTGAAAGACTAATTCTTATTCCTATCTATTTGGTTGGTTTTATCTTTTAGACCAATTCTAACTTGATTATCCACTGGCAGTTGCTACCCTAATTTTGCAGAGGGAAAGGTCACAAGCTTTGAGGATGTTGATGTTGTGGTTGACACAATTGCCAGCAGGGAAGGGGCAACAACATTTCCACCAAAAGCACTGGTCAAGTTCATCTGGATCGGCTGTTAAAGCAATCTCAAACAGTTCAGCTTTAATATGAATCCAAATTTCATCCAGCTTAATTTTCTTCACGATGATCACACACCAATGTGTTATTTTAAAAAGTAGAAATTATTATGCCACCCTCCTTAATTTTTCTTTTAAAACAATCTAAATCATGAAATTTGCTTAAATGCATAATAATGAAAAAAAAAAGACATAAACCCGATAATGTCACACATACCCAGTAGCTGTTTGAATCATCAACATTGGGGAATCCAGTGACAGACTACTGCCCACTCCCTGAGCCATAGGGCACGTCGTGCGAATGCAGCCGAAACTTTGTTCTTTCGTGCATCAACTTAATCACACTTCCATATGTAATCTGCAGAAAAAAGGATTATAATTTGTTCATGAAACCGATGCCTACGTCTAGAGCAGAGGATAAAAGAACTCCACCGACCTGAACGCTCTCTTCGGCGGTGGCAACGACGGTTGGGCCAGGAGATCCGGCAGGAAACTCAAGGGTGAGGTAGAGGAAGAAGGCAAGGGCGACGAAAGGGAGGGCCATGAGGAGGATACGGACTAGAAACCAGCTTCGCTACCAAAAACAGGGAAGACTCCGAGAAAGGTGGAAGAACAAGTCTCGCGGCGTCGAGGAGGAGGCGGAGGATGCCCCGACGAAGCAGCGAGGAGTCGAGATCGAGCAACCGAGTCAGTCTCCGACGACGGCGATCTCTTTCAGCGACAACGGTCGTCGCATGCCCCACAGTGCTCGCTTTAAGTTTAGGTTAAGGTCCTTCCACGTGGGAATTGGAGCCACGTCGAACGGTGTCCTCCCGGCTAAATTATACGTCGACACGTTTCCGTTAAGATGACATGGAATTACTTGACAGTGCGATGTAGTTCTCATACTATCGGGTCGGAGCTATGAAATTTAAACCCGATCTCATTCGTCATGTCACATTCTCCTCACCCTTACCTCGACTGTCTCTCACTTCATCTGTGAACGGCCTTTGGCGTTGGACTTGGCATGGAGAGCTAGAAGGTGGTGGTAGTGATGGAGGAGGCCGACACCGCCCGCTCGGCCCTCTAGTGTGCGATCAACAAATTCATTCACGGCGGAGACTACATAACTCTTCTCTATGTCTGCCCGCCGACGCGATCCAGGAAGAAGCAGAGGAACTACAGGCTCAAGGGATTCCAGTTGGCTCTCTCTTTCAAGGACCTCTGCAATGGAATCGCCGAGGTAGGTGAATTCTTTGTTTGGTCAAAATTTTGATACGTTTGAAGCTGTTGCACTTTGTAGGCAAAGTTGAAACTACAAGGTTATGGTAAGTCATCCAGTTCTTAATAGGTTTGATTGTTGTAGCACAATTTTGATCCTTATTGTTGCTGCTTTGCAGTGTATCAAAGCCCAAAACCTCATTTCTTATCTTCCATTTGTCCTTCAAAATATTCTTCAGAAAATCCAAGAGGAGAAAGTTCTAACCTTCATGCGAATGTAGGGCTGTCTCCTCTTCCTTTACAATGGCTTGTATGGCACATAAAAGCAGCAAAGCAAATAGAATTTGTATTATCAAGTGTGTAAGCCTCATTCAACGCCAATAGACGTAAGGTGACAAAAGGATGAATTCCTATAAAAATCACTGAAAAGGTGAAGTGTGAACCCTTTGAGAAGGGAAAACCGATAGGTACTATATTCAATTCTTATGTCTGAGCGATGGGAGGAAGCAATACAGTATTGGTATATTAGTTCACGAACCTCAAACCTAAAATACCTTGATCTAGCAAAAATCGAAAAGTCATCTCACAAGGAACTAGCTCATAATATTTCTGTACTATATGAGAAAACTTGTTTAGCAAGTAAAGTCTATTTGAAGAATGTAAAAATTCTCCAAGAACAAAATCAAGCCTTGGAAAAAGAATTGCAAAAACTTAGAAAAGCGATACAAGCTTTGACTATTTTATAGGCCAGCAATAGACCTTTTACTCAACAAGAGGTCAGGAGCTTAATCTCTGAAGTCCTGTAGCAGCCAAAAATCATTGAAGAGAGGACTCTTAAACTATCAGTAAGCTTGGAGAAGAAACTGCATCAAGTGGAGCAGCTACTATCAAAAATAGAAAAACAAATTTTTGGATAAGCTATACGTTATCCAGAAATACAAATTCCTATAAAGAAGCAATCAGAGTCGTTGAATCCCTAGAACCTCCTGCTCTTGGGTTCATAAAACCAAGTGAATACTCAAACACCATTGCTAATGTGGTAGCAGTCATCAAGCAAAATAATCTTCAACTTCAATTACTTATACAAATTGCAGAAAGCATCCAAGAAATTCGGGACGATTTAAAAGGCATCATTAATTACCAAAGGAAGAAGGAAGGTACACCCACTTTACCTGAAGAATTAATTACAAAGCTCTCCAATTTATCTTTAGGCCCGGGAGAAAGACCCAAGGAATCGAAGGGGAAGCTTCTAATATTCAAAGACCCTCTTAAAATCTTCCAGCAAGAACAGGAAAAGGTACAAAATGTCAACCAGGACCAGGGTAACCCAAGAAGTACCCACTACACCCCTGGTGGAGGATCAAATACGGGAGTACAGGCACAATCAAAGACGTCTTTACAACTTACAACAAGCGTCCCGACGAATGAGGCAAAGAATAATGGGAGGAGTGGCAACGCAACACACACTAGAGCAACAAATAAATCCCCAAGAACAACTGAGGTTGTTCATGAGGGAAAGGGCAGCAATAGCTCCAGCTGAAGTGCTATATCATTCTCGAAGAAATGACGCAAATCATCGTGTATATGTGCACCGATCAGAGGAAGCAATCTTATGCACGGACAATCATCAGATAGACCGGACGTTTATTCAAGAAGAAAGCTTTCATCAACTACAAAGAAGCAGGATGCAGTATATTCATCTAGGCGCGTCCTTCAGGTACGAATTCAAATCCTTCACTGACAAGAAGAAGGTAGCCTAACCCTCGTCCTATTCTGAGATAATCGGTGGCAAGATGACAGGTCAATAATAGCAACAATGGAGGTAGATCTAGCCAGAGGAAGCCAACTTATTTATGTTATTCCAGATATTATGATGACAATTGGGGATTTCTTTAGAAATATCCAATTAACTATAGTGACAAGGGGATATGAAACATGGTAGAATGGTGAAGCCAATTTCCTTATTACCAGAGGATTAATCGGAAGACTCTCTAACACACCAAATGTTGCCTTCGCTTATGAGGTAAGCGGTGTTGTTGATTATTTAACAAGTCATGGAGTGATTGCCCTTCCAGGACGACGATATTCTGCTAGACAACTACAAGGCCTAAACTGGGTGGTACGCCCCACAAATATAGTTGTTCCTCTACAACCTGGGGAAGTATCAAGTAGCAACTTACTGGATGGAAGATTATCTATTAGCTTTTCAAATTATAAAGCAGCATCACGTCCACAAGAAGCTACCTACAACAAAAATGATGATGAAGTTCAAAGTGATGAAGATGAATTAAGGTTGCACACAGTAGTAGTCTTAATAGAAGAAGAAGGACTTCTAGTTAAAAGAATATACCCCTCAATAGCACTACCCAGAAGAGCAACTGAAGGAGCGGCTGGCTATGATTTACCAATAAATAGAGCTCAAGACATTCTTGCAAAAGGAAGAACATTATTAACAACAGGACTTAGCATCAAAACACCAAGAGGAACTTATGCAAGAATTGCAGCACGATCCAGCGCAGCACTCAAAAAGGGAATTTTAATCGGAGCGAGCATAATAGACTCTGATTACAGAGATGAAGTCAAAATTCTAGCATTTAATACCACTAACCAAAGTATATTTTTGCAGAAACATGAGTGTATTGCGCAATTGATCCTAGAAAATATCTCCACGCCAGAGGTATATGAAGTAGAAAGTTTGGATGACACAGCCCGAGGATATGGTGCTTTTGGATCCACATCAAAAGACCATATGGAGGGATTGCAACAACAGCTAACATATACATGGCCAAAGATAAAAAACAAGCAATGATGGGATACTTTGGGAGAACCAAGTGGAAAGTTTGACTATTATGTCAACTATGCGATACCAGAAGAGGCACCGGATTTGCAGCTACCAGAACCCTCATGGGATGATAATCCACCACCACAAAGCAAGCAGCTGGCAGATAATATAATCAAAATTCTTTGCCCTTCTGGGGTTACTAGTCATCACCCTGCGACATATGATACCTATGCAGGTGATACAAGGCCAGGGCCCTCTGTACACCGGTCCATAGAATACCCTATGACAAAGGATAATGAATTTCTAGCAACCTTCTTTGAGAATACTTCCAACTCTGAAGCAGAAAATATCCAGAATTCCCTGAATGCCTATTTCCTAGACGCAATGGAAGGTGGTGGGAAGGAATTACCATACCCTACCAAAATTATTCCAGAAATTCCAGAAATTATACAGCAAGTCAAGAGTTAGAGGAAAACTGGGAGCTAGAATACCCACAATTGGCAAAGCTCTCATAACAGATATATTCCTCCTCAGTTATTACAACATATAGACCCCCATCTGATACAACTATGGGACCGCCTAATTGCCCCCGGCGGTAGAAATAGGGGCAGGCTCTGAGCAAAGACCAAATTTTGAAGGATATCGAGGGAATGGTAAATTCAGATCTAAAGGTTATTCGGAACAATGGAATCTACCTTCCGCGTTGCACCAAACTGGTGCTATGTTCTTAATCTCATCTGAACTTGGAAAATTTGATGAAGTTTTCATGAGATGGGAGTCAATTACAAAAAATCTAGTTTCACTACAGGGGTTCACTAATACAACTAGCAAAGCTGAGTTTATAGAGAACCTATTGGGGGAAGCAGAAAAGTTACCTTGGATCCAATGGCGGATGTCTTACCATAATGAATATCAAGAGCTGCTGAATAATGCTGATGGATCCTCAGGAACGCAAAATATTATTTCACAGATAAGGATTGCTTTCATACTTGAAGATCCATATCATGGATCCACACTTATCCAGGAAGAAGCCTATAAGGATCTGGAACATTTATCTTGCAACAACTTTAAAGATATTCTCCAAATTTTGAATGACTATTGGCGACTAGCTTCAAAAACAGGGCGGCTATTCACAAGCCCTGAATTATCTGAGAAACTTTGGGCAAAGATGTCTGGTGACTTAGGGAGAAGAATCAAAGCAGTCTTTGAGAATAAATATCAAGGAAATACTATTGGAGTAATTCCCAGAATTTTATTTGCCTACAGATATCTGGAGAATGAATGCAAAGACACAACCTTCAAAAGAGCTCTAAAAGATCTATCCTTTTGCAGTAAAATCCCTATCCCTGGTTACTACAAAATACCGGAAAGAAAATATGGTGTACGTAAGTCCAGAACTTACAAAGGGAAATCTCATTCATCGCATGCAAGGATAGAAAAGAAGAAGCACCTTGTGAAGAATAAAAAGTGTAAATGTTTTCTTTGTGACATAAATTGACACATGCAAGGAAAAAGAAAGCAAGAGATGGAATTGATTCTATAATTTGTGGTCCTCTTCGACTACAATGATGTTCTTTTTGCATAGTTCATGTTACTATTGTATCCTCGGATGGGTCTAATAGTTAGCACATGAAGTGTTATCACCATGAGGTCTAGGGTTCGAATCTCGATAAAATCGAGATAAATATCTCCCTTGTGTACTAGTCATTATTCCAAAGACTAGTAACCGTCCATGATTTATCTTCTCCGTGTTGACCATAAAATGGATTGACGGAAATGCTAGGGACAAAAGACGAATACCATGTTACTTGTATGAATACTGCTATTAATGTATGCAGCAGATGGTAATTGGTGCCTTGTTGAAGACATTATGATCCTTGCGATGATGTTAAATGCAGTGTCGATGACTGAACTTGTTGCAGCGAAGTATAACACTTTGTGAAAATGTTCAATTCTATGAACATAAACTTATATACAATAGTGTGAAAAAAAAAAAGCATAGACGTAAAAATAAAACTTTGTTAAGGAAGCATAACACAACAATGCGATTCTACATTCTGTAATTAATTCTGCATATGAACAGAATGATCATTTGCCAAGTTTTCTGAACCAATACATGGAAATTAATGTTTTTAAAAAGACAGCAGCTCTTGCGTGATCTTAGAACTCCATTAAAATATTCCCATGGATGAGGTATTCTGAGAGATTGTGCTGCAGCAGAGGATCACACGATTTTATTCCCTGACAGAAGCTTACACGGAAAGGCATTTTAGGCGGTCTTTCCCTTATTTTCTTCTTCCTCTTTCATCTTCTTTTCCCATCTACGCTTCTGCAAAATGAAAAAGACAAAAAAAGATTAACATTTGATTAGAATATCAACCACCACAACACACCCAAAAAAAAAACTTGTGTCCCAACAGCTTGGGTCGGTCAGAATTTGATCAAGAAAATCTTTTTTTTTTAAAAAAAAATGCATTATATAGTGCATTAAACATTAAATCGTATAAATCTGAGATGTGGGGACTTAATAGTTAATTCCACTTTGTGGTAAGAGAGACATGGCTACCGCCACTACTAAGTTGTGGTGGCCTTACACTTTCTTTAATGAAAGGATTTTTCAACACTACAAGCATTTGTGTTGTGACATCCTTGGGCTCAAATATGCAAGTGATCATACATAAAAGCTCCACACTGACATAAATTCAGTTACATGACTTCCCAAGAGAATAAGAAGAGTAAAATTATTTATGCTTATGCCACTACATTGATAAATAGCCCTAAAATTCAGACGTCAAGTAATTCAGGGGACTTTGCTTCTACTAGAAGTAACTCAAAGCAAAATAGAAACAGCGTGCAAGTTCAGTTGCCTACAACTTTGTTCGAGTATAATGTGCTTACCACTTCTCTATCAAGAAGCAAGTTCTTAAATAAATTGAGAAATAATGGGAGTGAAGTTCTACAAGATTTAGGATACCCTAGTCTGGTCACACAGATGTGAGCCATTGAAGAGGATTTATAGGTTTACAGAATTGAACTACAATTAACTTAAGATTGGGCATTTAAGTCAATGGTCAGCCTAACGAGTTGGTATTTTCTTATTTGGATGAGTTATAATGAGCAGATTTTATCCTAAAGGTGCTTGGAAAGAATAGTCTATATAATACTGGTGGAGGCGTCATTGAACTTTGCATGTTGCAGATTGGAAGTGATTCTCTACTTGGATCTTGGCAGCAACATCAAGCGTTGAATGTGCAGTTTATAACACCCTACTTCAGATCAAAAAACAATTGCACACCAATATATAACAGTGAATAACTTTGTTATACCCAATTTCTGAACTAAAATGCCTAGGACCAGGACCAAATTAATAGTAATTTGTTCATTAAAGCATATAGAACCCTTTTATTAGTCCACAATTTTTTTAAACTAGGCGTCATAATCTCTCATTATTTATGTCTTGTCCCTATTATAATCCAATCTCCAACTCATAGTTTAAAGTTATCTCTAACCAGAGGCATATACAAGGCCCAAAAAAGGCTCTGCTATCGCACATGCAGCCTATGCCAAACATTTCACCACGTCTATAAATAAGTCCATTTTGACATAACTCTTCTAGAAGAGAACTTAACTTTGTCAGGCTCAATATTGAACCATAATTCTTCAGTCAAAGTTAATGGTAATGCATTCATCTGTGCTTATAAAGCCTCTTAACTAATTCACAACTTGTCATGCAGACCAACTAGGGTATTAAAAAATTGCACATGATAAATCAATTTATCACAAATAAAGTGAAAAACTTGCACAGAATATATTAAAAATATTATTGGCTACTCTTTGCAGATAGGCTAACAACACAGTTGGAAGGAGAGTAAATGTGAATCCTAGATGACCTTTCACGTGATGTGCCAATGTCCGATTATTAGCACCACTTCGGTGGTTTGTGCATTATTGTGGAAGGACAGAGCAATCTCAGGTGCAATATGGTTTCTCTTGGTTTTCAATACAATGATATGAATGCAGTAGATACATAAGGTCAAACACTCTCTGAGACTATACAATAGGAAGTCACTAGTCAAATGATTTCACTGGATAAACATTACTCACAATATCGATGGTAAAAATCATGAAATTCTCCTATGAAGAATCAGCTAAGCCAATTGATCAGTGAGAGTTATTGGGTAACCTACCAAATTATTTCACTTTCTTTTTGAGGAAACATAGAAGGATTTCACTTGGTAATCCAAAATTAGATTACTATGAGAAAGCCCTTACAGTCCACCACACTTCAAGCACCAATAGAACTATGGAACTACAGAATCAATTTCAGTTACATTATTGTGAGCAAGCCCTTAGAATTCGTCACACTTCATGCACCAATAAAAGTATGGGACTACAGTATAAGTTTCAGCAAGCTATATGATTGGAACATTAGCCATCACCACCACTACCACCACCATCATCATGGCATTTTTCTTCCAACTATTTGGATCAGTTACATGAATCTTATCTCTCCATTGAGTTCTATGTAAGACACGACTGAAACATTAACCAAGTAATCATAAAGCATAAAGAAGCAATTCCTAGGCAGTCATCCAGACTAAGATGTATATTTTCACCCAACCATTCCTCTAGTAGACAGCCTCTACCCTCCCAACAAAGTGAAGCCCAAACAACTCAACTCTGTAAGTTAAATTTTAACTGCCTAACTGGCTGTTACCAGCTCACCATGCACTATCCCTATAGAAACCAACGATTTTCCTTGCTTCAAAACAGTGACTTGGTAAATTTCACTAGCCATGAGGTTGCAAGTTAGAAGATGGTAAATCTATCATCAGACATAGTGCTTTTCTTGTTGTTTGAAAGGCAATTTGCATATAAAGTATTTTACTTTCAATGTTAACCAAGACTGCATTCTTATTTCATAAAACAGCCTTAAAGAATCATTAATTACCATTCAATATAATGAAAAAAAAAAGCACCTTGTGTTTTTTAGTATAAATTAGAAGCAAGTGTAACATTGTCGAAAATAGATGTATAACCTAGTGGTGTGAATTTGATTTGTTTTAATTTTTCTTGTGAAAAAAAAAGTAGTTTGACTGAAAGAGAGGAGTTTCTATGTAATTCTCCACAATCTCGTTTGCATTTCTAGCAAGCTCTTGTTAAAACAGTTTTATCAAAGATTCTCACGCATAAAAAATGTTTGATTAAAGAAGCTGTTTATTATCATCTTATGCACTTATGAATCTATGAAAGCACCGGTAAAGTCCAGCTCGTGCTAGCCAATACCAGCAAAACTTCAATCCTTGTTTCTCACAATGCAACTAATGAAAGGTACTCGTAGGACTGCGACAAGCAAAATAAATCACTAAACCAATTTTCTGTATGAATGCTGACCTTGTAAGCGAGAAGCATGTCAGGCATCTTCTTCATCAATTCAGCAGTATGCGCCCGCCTGGTGAAATAAAATAGGAAATAAAGCATCACGAAAACAATGAAAACACAACTATATGATAGGGATATCTCGAAGGGAAGCGCACTTCTCCGCAGACACGCGGTCGCATTTGTGTCCCTTCCTCTTGTTCCTCATCTCCTTCCTAGGCGGATCGTAAGGCCAATCCCTGACCACACCCCGAAATCGGAAAAAAAAAAAATCAACAGCAGTACACAAGAACCCCCTTTTAGGAGCGAAAAGAAAGGAGTACGAACTCTCCGGCGATAAGGACTTCCTTCCGCAGACGTGCTCGCTTGCGGGCACTGATCGCTAGGGGCTTCCAGGCGCCTAGTTCCCAGTAGCCCCATACCCCTTTGGCGAGTTCGTCCTTGTGCTTGGCGAGCTTCTCCCTCCACGTATACTGGTAGCCCTTGGCCACTGCCACCGCCTTCACTGCGGCCGCCGCCAACTTGCCTGCCATTAGACCGACGATAAAAGAGAATGATCCCTCCGGCAGTACACCGTTAGGTCGAGCAATTGTATGCAAGTGGATTTGGGCTTCTTCAAAGGTCAAACAGGCCGGCCCATGTTATCACAGTGGTGCAATCACTTTTTATAAAATATTCATATCTATACAAAATTAATTAATTTTAAATTCGTAAAAAAAATAATTTTATAAATTATTTAGCAATATAAAAAATAATCACGTTGTAAAAAGGTTTTTTTAATCAAAAGCACACATAATTTCTTAAGATACCTATATATGATTGATTGAACAATCTTAATTTTATAATATAAAACATAAACACGCCCATAAAATAAATATAATTTCAACTTATGATAAATTAATTTTATAGAAACTAAATAATATAAATATAATATAATTGTAGAAAATATTTAACAAAGTAAAAAATATATTTTTTAAAAAAAATTGACATCATTTGATAAAAATAAAAGGGCCCATAAAATAAATATAATTTCAACTTATGAGAAATTAATTTTATAGAAACTCAATAATATAAATAGAATATAATTGTAGAAAATATTTAACAAAGTAAAAAAAAAATTTTAAAAAAAATTGACATCATTTGATAAAAATAAAAGGGGAACTTTTGAAAGTAGGTGCATTTTTTAATTTTTTACTCGTAATATTTTAATCTACATTGGAAAACTTATTGAATAAAAATAATATTTAAATAAGTGAAAATATACAAAAAAGTTATTTCAAATTTTTAGTAAAATGAGACAGTGACAAAAATAAAGTTTGTTAATCAAATGTAGTACAAAAGTTTTTTTTTGGGGGGTTCATTTTTCAGTTAATTTTTCATCCGTAAATTATTTTGTTTATTCATCCGCAAGAGAGTAATAGAATTATTCATCTTACCAATTCACTTACAAGTCCATTTATTTGGTTAGGTCGACTGCATCCCAAAGTGGGCTAACAAATACATTTTAAATGATTTTTTTTATATAATTCAGATGTACAGATCTTTACATAATTAATTATTTTGTCTTGATTCACCCATCAAACAAAAGCGTGACTTCTCGTCCGGTCTCAAATCTTTCATCCCATTTTTTTACTAATCTATTGAGCATTGTTCATGTCCGAAAGTAGCAGGATGGAAAGTTGGAATGGGGTGATTGATAATGAGTATTTTTTTGTATTATTTTAACTTTTATATTTAGTGTTTTTATCTTCTTATATATGTTTATTTGTGTGCTTATATTATATTTTGAGAGTAGGATTTATTTTGAACTTAAATGTAAATTTCCTATAATTGTGGAATTTAATCGTATGTTTTTATTTTGGTTTTGTAGGAAATTCAAAGAGCCATGGATTAGGGTTGAGCCGGATCAAATCTGACTTGATTTGGAGGTTAAACGAAGGAGATCAAGCTAAATTAATATGAGCCGTCGATCCTGGTCCAATGAGATCCTGCTCCTTCACTCAGATCTAATCATCCAGTCCTCCATCAAGATTTAAAGTAATCTGGGCCGTTCATAAAGATCAAGGCATCCAAGGGTTCATTCAAAGCTTCAATTCAATTTGGATAAGAGATGAACCCAATTTCAAAACAACCCAACCCAATTCTCAAGCCACTCTTAAAGCCCGATTATAAAAGCCCAATTTCATCCTCTTAATGGATCTGGATCCGGATCTCACTCAAACTCTCAACTCAAAATCCAAGATCCAAACCCGTTAAGAAACTCCTCTTTCTCCCTCCTCTTCTCTCGTGATCCTTTTCTCGCGCGGAGCTAGGGCACCGCGCCTCCTTCTCTTTTCTTCTCCTCACCACCGGCGGGCGGCTACTCTTCTCTTCCTTTGCCACTGGCCGGCCGGCCGGTCCTCCACACCCAACCTCCTCTTCTCCAATCTGCTCCAAGCGGCGATGGCAGCAACCTCGGCGACTTCTTTGAGCGGACAGCGGCTTTGGGTCTAGGGTTCTCTTGACGGCGGAGTGTTCTCCTCCGGCAAGGTAGTCCTTCTTCATCCCTATCTCAGCGGATCTTCCTGTGGACGGCGTTCCAAAAGCAGAAGATTCCAATAGGGACAGTCGGCCGATCCTTCTTCTTCTCCGGCGAATTTCTTCTTCCATCACTGATTAGTGTTGTGGCTTCCTGTGGACGGCGTTCCGAAGGCAGGAGTTCCAGCAATTCAGTGTATCAAATTTCGGCAGAAGCTGAGTTGTCCGTGTTGTTCTACTTCTCCGGCAAGCTTCCCATCTGAATCCCAAGGCTGATGCTGCTGTGGACTTCCCGCGGACGGTGTTCCGAAGGTGGGCAGAACTCTAGCATCTCAGTGTGTCCAATTCCGGGAGAAGCAAACTCTAGCATCTCAGTTGTGTATCAATTTACATCCGATCATAGATCAGTCGTTGAGTTTGCTGTTCACCAGTGATGGCGTTCCAGATCTGGGTCTCCGTGTGATGACGGAGGTAGTCGATTGATGGTTGATCGCAGGAGAATGGTTTGGATAATTTAAGTTTACTTTCCTTTTGAATGTTTTATGTTCAGTTAATTTAGTTTACTTTCTTGTTTAACTTAGGTGTTCTTTTCTTATCTATGTTTGATTGTTTAGTTTTGTATTTCATTTATGCATGATTGTTAATCTTGTCTTATAGTGTGACAATATGGTACAAGTTTAACTTTTATGCATAATTAGGTTTTGTTTAATTTCTACAAAGTTGTTTAGTTAATTGTCTTTGTTTGATTGTTGCTTTCTTTATGCATGTTTGAGTTCTTTGTTATGTTTCATGGTATTCCCATTGATAGATATTCTTGTATCGTAGCGTGACAGTGCGATGTAGGAAAATCTTCAATGGTTAGTTAGGGTAGACATAGCTTTATTACTTGCATTGTCTTCCATTATTTAGATTAGATTTCATTTGATGTTTCGCTATTTCATTCTCTAAATTAATCGTGATGATGATTAACTTATAGCGTAGAGTGACAATACGTTGTGGATTAATTATTGACACTTAGTTAGATTTCATTGCAATATTAGATTAGTTTCTTTCTTGTTCTGCTTTTCATTTCTTAGATTTAGAATCAAAACTCAAATCCCCATTTTCATATTAAAAATCCCAAAAATAGAAATAACATTCGATCCTAAGTTTACCATCCTATCGTTGCTTTTGTTGGCGGACAACCCGAGTCATTCCTATGCTACAATAGCGTAGGAGGGGTTTGGTACTTTATTGTTTGATGCCCAATTCGCGAAAAAATTGGGCCATAATCAAATTGGCGCCGTTGCCGGGGAACAAGTAGCGGTGTTTGGTAATCTTAGGATTGTTTTTTTATTTTCTCTCTTTTCTTGTTTCTATTTTTTGTGGTTGCAAAAATTCAAAAATATTGTTAGGGGCTTAATTATTTCATCTCTTGTATGCATGTGTGCTATCCTGTATATTTTCCTGTGCCTTTTGATGATATTTGCATGAGTGACCAGAAAATCTCTTGTGTGTCATTAGCAGTTCCAGAATTTCAGTGTGATCAGAACCTCAGACTTGATGAGCAAAATGAAGAAGAACACTGAAAAGACTCTCAGAGAGCTTTGGGCACCAGATTTGTCAGCTGATTCATTTTGCATCATATATTCTGATTTAGAGGCAGACTTCGAGCTATGGCATATTGCACATTTATTACCGAAGTTTCATGGACTTTCTGGTGAAGATCCTAACAGACATCTGCATGATTTGGAGATGGTTTGTTCTTCATGGAATCCACATGGCATATCAGAAGAAGATGTTAAACTTAGAGCATTTCCTTTTTCAGTAGCAGATTCAGCAAAAGATTGGTTGTATTGTCTCCCACCCAACTCTATTACCAGCTGGTTCGAGATGAAGAAATTATTTCTGGCGAGGTTCTTTCCTGCTTCTAGGATCGCAGCTATTCGGAGGAGTATTTGTGGAATCCAACAATTCATAGGAGAACCGTTTCAACAATATTGGGAAAGATTTAAAAGGCTTGTTGCTAGTTGCCCTCAGCACCAGATAAGCGATCAACTTCTGATTATGTACTCCTATGAGGGATTGTGTCCCATGGACAGGAGTATGGTTGATGCAGCTAGTGGAGGGGCTCTAGTTAACAAGATATCTACTCAGGCCAGAGAACTTATCGAGATTATGGCTTTAAATTATCAGCAATATGGGACTAGACCGGCGATTACCGAGGATGTTCATTCCTTTGCTAATGTACTCCCTACCAGGATCCAATATTTTCAGCCTGATCCTCAGTCTTATCAGATTCATCAGCAGGACAGGTATAATTCATTTGTAGGATTCGGGTATGGGAATACACAACAAGGGATTTCTAAGTGGCCTCAACATTATCAGTCATATCTTCAGCATCAGCCTGAGCAAGATTTTAGGGGGCAGTCACAACAACTTGTACAACATCAAGAAACACAATTTCAGCCAAGAACACATTCATCGACATAGTTACAGTTGCTATTAGATCAACCTACTACATTAATTCTCGAGGAGATGGATTGTAGAGTTTGTGATATTCCTGACTTTGATTCTGCTACTCTGCATGATTCTTCTAGTTTTTTACATTGTGATGTTGTAGTTGATTCTGATAATATTTTTGTTGATGATATTGTTGTTTTAGATAGTCTTGATGTTGCAGGTTTTGTTATTAGTGATGATGGAAGTGTAGGGGAGGCATAATAATCACTTCCTTCGATTATTCTACCACCAATTGAGCCTTTTATTGTACCTAGTGACGATGGAAGTGTAGGGGAAACTCAAGAATTACTTCTGTTGATTGAACCTGATCCAGAGCCAGTACCTTTACCTGATCGAGATGATGCCACATTCATTATACTAGAGCCTTCAGGTATCTTTCAGAATGGTAAGGATGATATTTCTTCTTAATTTTTAGGAAATACCATGGAGGTAGTTCATTTTGATTGTAGTGGATGTGATGCATTTTGTGATTCATGCTCTGTTGATTTTGTTAATATTTCTAGTCCTTCTCACACAGCATGTGTGCTGGGAATGCATCTTTTTATTTTTAGCGTGCAGGACTTCTACAGATATTTCATTTGCAATAAATCATTCAAGGATTCATGCTACTACTTGAAGAAAGCCCTAACATTTTATGCAATAATGAAGCTTCTGGAGTGGATACTCCAACTGAACTGTCTTCGGTCACCGGAGAAAATTTTTAAGGAGACGAAGGTGGAGGAAGCATTCTTCACTTCACCTACAACCATTCCACTTCCAGATTGGCTTCTGGACCTGAATCGGCTCCGACCGCCAGAAATTCAGGGGAGTCTGTTCCATCTTATTTTTTTATTTTCCTTTTTGCTTGTATATATTTCTTTGCTTTGTTAGCTTGGTTTGCTTTTGCTTGGTAGTTCAGTTTTAGTTTGTCTAGTCGAGTTTTCATAATAAATTTCCTATGCATTCTTTTTATCATTTTAGAAATTGTGAAAGCCAGTTAAATTTGATTGTCAAGTTTGATGATTTATTGTCATGATTGGATTCTTGGATTGCATGTGATTACAACTTGATGATGGATTCTATGTTGATAGATTGAGATGATAATTTTTGATATACCTAGTGAGGATATATTTTTGAGCTTATTATTCCTATTGATGTGTGATGCACTTGTGGTTAATGCTACTCTAGAACTTGCTTAATTCTTTCGAGACCACATTATCATAGGTTTGCATGATTTTTATGAAGGCTATCTCACTTTCTTGTATTCATTTCTTTTGTTATCACATGTTTCTTGAATAAAATCCATATCATCCATCATATCATTTTTTTCTCTCTTCCATTTATTTCACTCTCTTACTCTCTTGGGATGTGGATATTTTTGGATGTTACATGATGAGTGTTTTGCCCGAGACGGTCAAAAGTTTAAGTGTGGGAGAGAGAAATAGCTTAGTGGAATGTAGGGAAAGCATAGGTAAACCATGCTTGATCACCATAGGTGAGCCATGCTATTTATCTTTTTATTTGAGCTATTGTTGATGTTGTATAGTGATGCACACCATGTTGAAAAAAAAAAGGAAAAAAAAAAGGAGAAAATCAGCAAACAAAAGAAAAAAAAACAACAATAAAAAAAACAACAACAAAAAAACAAAAAAAAGGCTTTGACATGTTGTCATTTTATATTCCTTTGTGATAAATTTTTTGGGAGAGACAATCTTTATTGTAGCAATATTTAGATTTTATTGTATATCATGAGTGGTATTTTTATTGAAAAGCTATAGTAGAGGTTGTCTACATATTTATTGGATTTGTGAAAAGTTAGCTTGGTGCTTTGACATTGTGTCATTTCATACGTCTTTGTGGTAGAATTTTTTTGTTAGTGATAATCTTTACTTTAGCAACATTTAGATTTTATTGTATATCATGAGTGATATTTTTATTGAAATGCTAGAGTAGAGATTGTTCACATATTTATTGAATTGGAGTTGTGAAAGTTAGCTTGAAAGTTGGATGAGATACTTTTTGGGCATTGTTCTCTTATACTCATCTATGTAACATTCTACTATATCCATGTCTTCCACCTTTATCTTGCTTAATCTTCCTTATTTCTTCTCTTATACTATCATTTGCTTGATTCATGTTTCCCTTACATTTCAAATAATGCCTTTATTATTTTATTATGTACTCTTATGTTTATAGTGGTGGAGATTAGAAGAAAAGCAAGCATATGGTAGTGCACGAATCATAAGTAGCTTGAGTGAGCTCCACTATTGCATGTGTTTGAGATGAGAGCCACCATTACTTTCCTTGTGAGGTTATTTTATTATCATTCTCAATTTATTCATTGTGGATTGAAGTTATCATGTTTGTTAATTAGTGTATGAATTGAATCTATGATTGCTTTGGTCATTTGAATTGGACAATCCTAGGTAACTTTCTTTCACTATTTTCTATATATGGTTGAGAATTGCTAGGGAATGCATCTTAGTTATTTTCTTGTTTTATTTACATGCTCGAGACGAGCAAGAATAAGTGTGGGGAGTTGATAATGGGTATTTTTGTGTATTATTTTGGCTCTTATACTTAGCGTTTTTACCTTCTCATATGCTTATTTTTGTGCTTATATTATATTTTGTGAGTAGGATTTATTTTGGACTTAAATGTAAATTTTCTACAATTATGGAATTTAATTGCATGTTTTTATTTTGGTTTTGTAGGAAATTCAAAGAGCCATGGATTAGGGTTGAGCCGGATCAAATCTGACTTGATTTGGAGGTTAAACGGAGGAGATCAAGCTGAATTAATATGAGCCGTCGATCCTGGTCCAGTGAGATCCTGCTCCTTCACTCAGATCTAATCATCCAGTCCTCCATCAAGATTTAAAGTAATCTGGGCCGTTCATAAAGATCAAGGCATCCAAGGGTTCATTCAAAGCTTCAATTCAATTTGGATAAGAGAGGAACCCAATTTCAAAACAACCCAACCCAATTCTCAAGCCACTCTTAAAGCCCGATTATAAAAGCCCAATTTCATCCTCTTAATGGATCCGGATCCGGATCTCACTCAAACTCTCAACTCAAAATCCAAGATCCAAACACGTTAAGAAACTCCTCTTTCTCACCCGCACGGCACAGTGCCGAGTCCCTCCTCTTCTCTCGCGATCCTTTTCTCGCGCGGAGCTAGGGCACCGCGCCTCCTTCTCCTTTCTTCTCCTCACCACCGGCCGGCGGCTACTCTTCTCTTCCTTTGCCGCCGGCCGGCCGACCCAACCTCCTCTTCTCCAATCTGCTCCAAGCGGCGACGGCAGCAACCTCGGCGACTTCTTTGAGCGGACAGCGGCTTTGGGTCTAGGGTTCTCTTGACGGCGGAGTGTTCTCCTCCGGCAAGGTAGTCCTTCTTCATCCCTATCTCAGCGGATCTTCCTGTGGACGACGTTCCGAAAGCAAAAGATTCCAATAGGGACAGCCGGCCGATCCTTCTTCTTCTCCGGCGAATTTCTTCTTCCATCACTGATTAGTGTTGTGGCTTCCTGTGGACGGCGTTCCGAAGGCAGGAGTTCCAGCAATTCAATGTATCAAATTCCGACAGAAGCTGAGTTGTCCGTGTTGCTCTACTTCTCCGGCGAGCTTCCCATCTGAATCCCAAGGCTGATGTTGCTGTGGACTTCCCGCGGACGGTGTTCCGAAGGTGGGCAGAACTCTAGCATCTCAGTGTGTCCAATTCCAGGAGAAGCAAACTCTAGCATCTCAGTTGTGTATCAATTTACATCCGATCATAGATCAGTCATTGAGTTTGCTGTTCACCATTGATGGCGTTCCAGATCTGGGTCTCCGTGTGACGACGGAGGTAGTCGATTGATGGTTGATCGCAGGAGAGTGGTTTGGATAGTTTAAGTTTACTTTCCTTTTGAATGTTTTATGTTCAGTTAATTTAGTTTACTTTCTTGTTTAACTTAGGTGTTCTTTTCTTATCTATGTTTGATTGTTTAGTTTTGTATTTCATTTATGCATGATTGTTAATCTTGTCTTATAGTGTGACAATATGGTACAAGTTTAACTTTTATGCCTAATTAGGTTTTGTTTAATTTCTACAAAGTTGTTTAGTTAATTGTCTTTGTTTGATTGTTGCTTTCTTTATGCATGTTTGAGTTCTTTGTTATGTTTCATGTTATTCCCATTGATAGATATTCTTGTATCGTAGCGTGACAATGCGATGTAGGAAAATCTTCAATGGTTAGTTAGGGTAGACATTGCTTTATTACTTGCATTGTCTTCCATTATTTAGATTAGATTTCATTTGATGTTTCGCTATTTCATTCTCTAGATTAATCGTGATGATGATTAACTCATAGCGTAGAGTGACAATACGTTGTGGATTAATTATTGGCACCTAGTTAGATTTCATTGCAATATTAGATTAGTTTCTTTCTTGTTCTGCTTTTCATTTCTTAGATTTAGAATCAAAACTCAAATCCCCATTTTCATATTAAAAATCCCAAAAATAGAAATAACATTCGATCCTAAGTTTATCATCCTATCGTTGCTTTCGTTGGCGGACGACCCGAGTCATTCCTATGCTATATTAGCGTATGAGGGGTTTGGTACTTTATTGTTTGATGCCCAATTCGCGACAAAATTGGGCCATAATCAGTGGTTTCACTAATTAATTATAAATCTCGCTTCACTTTATAAAATAAGTAATGTTTTATAAGTAATGTTAGTACCAAGTTGTTCAAGTCAGTCATCGGAACTATAGAAGAAGCGGAACACCAGTAGAACTAGCACCAAACAGTAATAATGCGTACCTCCGCCAGTAATGGACTCCCCTTTATATAGAGCCCTGGTGGACGACGTATATGCTTCTCGAGGCGTAGGCGCGTTCTCTAATATATCCTATGAAAGGACCTGTCAAGAAAGTACCTCTGGCATCATACCTTAACAGGGTATACATATCTCTAACAAGACAGTAGAAGCTTCCGTCGTACGATCTATCTATCGACTATGCCTCGTGTCAGCGGCACTATCTTCCAAAAGGATGTTGAGAGATACTACAGTGGTCTCGTTGCTTGGCCGAGCGGGATTGCCGCTCAGCTGGGGCTCCGCTCCATCCATGGCCAGGTCTCGTTGCTTAGCTGAGCGGGGTAGCCGCTCGGCCGAGACCCCTCCACTCTGTCGACCTCAGTTGCTCTTCCATGCATGACTGTGTAGCAACATGCCCTCCCTCGTTCGAACAAGCTAGCTAATCTCCTTCGTCGTTCTGCACTTCACGTCCGTGGCGTACCCCCAAAGCAATGGTCAAGACGAAGTAGCCAACCTAGAGATCCTTCGCATTCTTCGGGCTCGACTCGACCATATGGGAGGAAGCTGGGTGGACGAGCTACCAGGCGTCCTATGGGCTATCCGCACGACTCCAAAGGAGGGAACGGGCGTCACCCCATTCCATTTAGTGTACGGCGGCGAAGCAGTTATCCCAATTGAAGTTGGCGTAGAGTCCGTCCGGATCCAGAACTATGATGATGACAATGCCGAGCGGAGGAATATGGAGTTGGACTTGATCGAAGAAGAGCGAGCAAAGGCGTCCGTCCGGCTGATGGCCTACCGGCAAAGAATTAAGCAGAACTACAACCGGCGCGTAATCCCTAGAGCATTCCAGGTCGGCAACCTAGTGTAGAAGAAAGTAAAGCCGGTCGGGGATGTTGGCAAGCTAGAGGCTCCTTGGGCAGGCCCCTTCAAAGTCATCAAAAAGCTCCGCTCGGGTGCCTATTATCTGGAGGATGAAGACGGACGACAACTGGATCGACCATGGAGCGCGAACCACCTCCAGCCTTAGCGGGCGGGGTGAAAGGTGCGCCAATGTAATGTATGCTGTATACTTTCCGTTTGGCTGTGTACTTGAAATGCAGGAGTAAAAAATCAGAAAATTAGCGCAAGTATAGGACATCGTCAGCCGAATCGAAAGACCGTCGAGCTTCGACGTTATATATCGAGAGTCGGACCGGCGACTATAAACCCCCCGGTCGGAAGACTGTCGAGCTCCAACGTTAAATATCGAGAGTCGGACCGGCGACTATAAACCCTCCGGTCGGAATACCGTCGAGCTCCGACGTTAAATATCGAGAGTCGAACCGGCGACTATAAACCCCCCGGCCGGAAGACCGTCGAGCTCCGACGTTAAATATCGAGAGTCGGACCGGCGACTATAAACCCTCCGGCCGGAAGACCGTCGAGCTCCGACGTTAAATATCGAGAGTCGAACCGGCGACTATAAACCCCTCGGCCGGAAGACCGTCGAGCTCCGACGTTAAATATCGAGAGTCGGACCGGCGACTATAAACCCTCCGGCCGGAAGACCGTCGAGCTCCGACGTTAAATATCGCGAGTCGAACCGGCGACTATAAACCCTCCGGCCGGAAGACCGTCGAGCTCCGACGTTAAATATCGAGAGTCGGACCGGCGACTATAAACCCTCCGGCCGGAAGACCGTCGAGCTCCGACGTTAAATATCGAGAGTCGGACCGGCGACTATAAACCCTCCGGCTGGAAGACCGGCGACTATAAACCCTCCGGTTGGAAGACCGTCGAGCTCCGACGTTAAATATCGAGAGTCAAACCGGCGACTATAAACCCCCCGGCCGGAAGACCGTCAAGCTCCGACGTTAAATATCAAGAGTCAGACCGGCGACTATAAACCCCACGGCCGGAAGACCGTCGAGCTCCGACGTTAAATATCGAGAGTCGAACCGGCGACTATAAACCCCCCGGCCAGAAGACCGTCGAGCTCCAACGTTAAATATCGAGAGTCGAACCGGCGACTATAAACCCTCCGGCCGGAAGACCGTCGAGCTTCGACGTTAAATATCGAGAGTCGGACCGACGACTATAAGCCCTCCGGCCGGAAGACCGTCGAACTCCGATGTTAAATATCGAGAGTCGAACCGGCGACTATAAACCCTCCGGCCGGAAGACTGTCGAGCTCCGACGTTAAATATCGAGAGTCGAACCGACGACTATAAACCCTCCGGCCGGAAGACCGTCGAGCTTCGACGTTAAATATCGAGAGTCGGACCGACGACTATAAACCCTCCGGCCGGAAGACCGTCGAGCTCCGACGTTAAATATCGAGAGTCGAACCGGCGACTATAAACCCTCCGGCCGGAAAACCGTCGAGCTCCGACGTTAAATATCGAGAGTCGGACCGGCGACTATAAACCTTCCGGCCGGAAGACCATCGAGCTCCGACGTTAAATATCAAGAGTCGGACCGGCGACTATAAACCCCCCGGCCGGAAGACCGTCGAGCTCTGACGTTAAATATCGAGAGTCGGACCGGCGACTATAACCCCTCCGGCCGGAAGACCGTCGAGCTCCGACGTTAAATATCGAGAGTCGGACCGGCGACTATAAACCCTCCGGCCGGAAGACCATCGAGCTCCGACGTTAAATATCAGGCGTCGGACCGGCCACTATACACCCTGAGGCCGGAAGACCGGCGAGCTCCGACGTTAAATATCGAGAGTCGGACCGGCGACTATAAACCCTCCGGCCGGAAGACCGTCGAGCTCCGACGTTAAATATCGAGAGTCGGACCGGCGACTATAAACCCCCCGGCCGGAAGACCGTCGAGCTCCGACGTTAAATATCGAGAGTCGGACCGGCGACTATAAACCCCCCGGCCGGAAGACCGTCGAGCTCCGACGTTAAATATCGAGAGTCGGACCGGGGACTATAAACCCCCCGGCTGGAAGACCGTCGAGCTCCGACGTTAAATATCGAGAGTCGGACCGGCGACTATAAATCCCCCGGCCGGAACGAAAGACGCTTGAAGATAAGCGACAAGGGAAAGTAGTGACTAGTCGTAAGCCACCTACGCCCGTTCGGGAGGCCTAGTTGGCCGAGTTGTGTGTCATAGGCCCCGACCAATCACTCACAAGCATGCAAAGTAAAAACGAAGTTGCACAAAAATAAATTTTTCATTGAAATTAGAGAAATCAAGGTCGAGCAGCCAAATTACAAAAAAGGATGTTTTTGGCCGAACGACCGAATTACATAAAGACTTCTATTCTAGAAAATCATAAAGGTCCTTAGGGATGGTGCTAAGGAGTGCCGCATAGTCTTGAGCTGGGATGCTGGCGGAGTCAGGGAGCTGACCCTTGGACTTCAGATAGTCCGTCATGGCGGTGATGGCAAGCTCAAAAGCAGTATACATCCGCTCGCATATTTTTTCTGAAAACTCGGTCGAGCAGATGTGCTTCAACCTCAAGGCTGCGACTCGGCCGGGTTCCACCTCTTGATATTCCTTGAAGGCAACTTGAGAAGCTTCGAGAGACTCCTGCAAAGTCTTCAGTTCATCCTTATGTTTAATCGTCTTGGCCGAGCGGCTCACCTTCTCGCCATCCAACTGCTCCATCAGCTCTTTAACTCATTGCTCCAGGCCCCGGGCCTCGACGTTTTTCTTCTCCAGATCGGAGATAGCCGTTTTCTTCCGCTCGGTTGCCAGACTTATTTTGTGGTCCAGTGATTTGACCTATCGTTCGAGTTCGGCTAGAGTATGGGCCTGGCCAGCCGTCTTCTTTTGCTCAGCCGCCAACAGATCTTGGGTCTTCTTAAGCTCTTTCTGTACTCGGCGTATGAGGGGCCTTGGGAGCCGGACGGGCCGCCCGAAGCCTTCAACTTCTTTATCTCTTCTTCCGCCATAGCCAAGCGATTGGAGACAGCAATCTCCTCCACCCATCTCTGGCATGAGCAGGAATATTAACAGCCGATCGGAATTACGGCATAAAAAACTTCGGAAAAAAACACACTTACCCCAGTGGCCTACTGCATATGACTATTGGCCAAGTTGCCGAGTGGAATCAAGGCCACCCGAGCCCTAGCATCGGCCCACATCTCGGCTAGGGGTCCCTTCATAGTAATCATGTGCTCGGGCACAGTTGGCCGAGCGGACTCGGCCATAAGCTCTTCGGTGGGGAGATGCAGTGTGGCGGTGGGGAGATGCAGTGTGGCCCTGATGGTCCGGCGCCGACCGGGAGTCGTCTGAGCGGAAGCTGGGGAAGGATCGGAGGCTGGTGCAGAAAACTGGGACAAAATGGCCGGGTTGGACTCGGCGAGGAGAGGGCGGAAGGGCGCTGACAGGTATGGCCTCGAGGGGGTCCGCGAACGCGTCCAGTTGGGATGGGGTCCGATCGAACGAGATCACCTCAACCTCTGGGGCTTTGCCGCGAGAATCGGTGGTGGTCCGTTCGGACGGCTGGACCACGGAAGTGATTGACCGAAGTGGTGTCTCCGTTCGACGCCTCTTTTGTCGAAGCGGACGCTCTTCCTCCTAAATAGAACCTTCCTCCCGGACGGAAGGCCCTCGGACAGAAGTTGCGTCAACCGCTGGTTCCGGGAGGGAAGCCTGAGCGGCCGACTCCCCCGCATTCGTCTCGCTCTCCCCTTCGTGTGAGCCGACCGACTCAATGCCGAGCGACTCCATCTCTTTGGCAGCTGCAGCCTCAAGCGCCGCCGCTTTCCTTTTCAAAATCCTGGCCATCACAGACTCCATGACAATGTCCGCTGCAAAGGAAAAAGGAGAAAATCAGTTAGCAATCAAGGCGAATGCACAAGTAAAATTCTTACCGAAGCCGCTCGGGAGGGGAGTCCGGATCGGACTCAGGCCGAATATGTACATCACGCCTTCGGGTAAGAACTTGTTGATGTCAAACTTCAGATCGGCTAGCATGTTGGCAGGGTGAAGATAGTCCGGTCGGGTCTTGAACGTCTTTAGCTCAGGGGAGATTGGTGGTCCGACCTGCCACTGGGTTCGAAAAAGGGCCCGCTTGAGAAGACGAAGATAGAAGTAGTACTCTTTCCAATGTTTATTGGAAGAGGGCAGTTTATTAAAGAAGACTAAACCGGGCCGAGCCTGGAACATGTAAGTACCCAGCTCGGACTGTTTAGGATAATAAAAATAGTAGAAGACCTCCGGTCGGAGGGGAATGTTGTGGATTTTGAACAAGACAACAACCCCACATAGAAGGCGGAATGTGTTAGGGACTAAGCTTCCGAGCGGAATGCCGAAAAAATTACAGACTTCTACGATAAAGGGATGGACTGGAAAGCGCAGACCGGCTATGAACTGGTCGCGGAAAACACAGATAGCTCCGCGCGACGGTTTGTGTGGCCGAGCGGAGGGGGGAGGGTAAGATAAGTTCAAAGTCAGAGGGGATGTCAAAATTGTCCATCAGAATATCGACGTCGCGCCGATCGAAGCGCGACTCCATGGTGGTATACCACGGGCCGAGGGCTGGGTTTTGAGGCTGAGAGGACTTGGCCATTGTCCGAACGGGCGAAACCACAAAAGGCGAAGAAAGGCAGATGATAGAAGGAAGAAGATGACAAACGAAACAGTGCCCAGAGGACCAAAAACTCGGGAAAGAAACGCAAAGAAAACACAAGAACCAAAGATAGAAAAAAAGAAGAACCTTACAGAGAAGAATGAAGATTGACGAGGAACACGGAATCGCCGGAAAAAGGAGAACCGAAGCTGCCGGAGCAAAAACGCCAGAGGAAGCTGTGGAGCATGAGAAGGCACAAATGCGGCGAGTAGAGGGAGAAGGCGAAGGCTTTATAGGGTTGAGCCCGAGCGGCCTCCGCCGTCGGATGCAGGTCACGGGAACCGAAGCACGCATCGGGCAGTCCATTTAAAACCGCCTCGATCTCGTCTCTCGCGACGCCACCGCCGTACGATGACGGCAGCAGTGACACGTGGCATTCGGCCACTGGAGTGCATTTAATGAGCGCATGCCCGGCCTTAATATCGAAGATTGGTACAAATCTCGAAGAGATCCGAGGAATGTTGGCGTTGACTGACGTTATAGCTACCCCCGTGGGGGTCGAGCGGAGGATAGTTTCACAGAGACGCCGCTCGGCTTAACTAGCGGTCCAGTCAGTCGGACTAATCGCCTCCTTCGACTAGATTTGAAAGGGAGGCAAGTGATTCGACGGTAAGGACGGAGGACCCCCTTTGAGGGGAGTCAACGCCACGTGGAGGTCAAAGGGCAAAATGGTCAACCTAAGGTCTGGCCGATCGGCCGACCGGCCTAGCGAGTCCGAGCGAAATCAAAGACAACCCGGCGGGGAGTTGAGTTTCCGACGCTCATGGCGAACAGGGTCACCGGGCCGAACAGGTAGACCGCTCATCCGAGGCGTAAGACAGCAATACTGTGAAGGAACAATCTCAGCCGAGCACGCGATGGAGTGGAATCTTCCCGGTCGGACCAATTTCTGCCGAGCGAATGGACGCTTGGCTAGGGGAAAAAAGAGACAAGGACAAGGGAACATTGGGGAACATCTTCTGACAACAGGCATGTTTGGTGACCAGGCCATACGCAGAATCCTACGACGGAAGGTTCTGCTATCCCATCAAAGAGGTGCTCAGACTGTAGCAGTATGGTGTCAGGCATGCTCCTCTGGTAAGCCCATACTGAGGTATGGTAAAGGACACGTGCACGCCTCGACAGGTGTGCACAAGCCTCCCTAGAGCTCTATATAAGAGCCCACCAACTTCACCGGAGGTACGCAATCTATCATCTTGGGAGCCACTTTTACGCTTGCCTCTTGCCTGACTTGAGCGTCGGAGGGTCGTCGTCGGGAAACTCCTCCCGGCCCGACTTCTTTGCAGGTAGCGACGGAGATCCACATCATCAGCCGGAGACAGCGGAGAGCACCACGTTCCCAGCGTCCATCCACTCATCACTCAGACATGATCAATATGTTATCGATATATACCTCCATGTTAAGGTCGATCTGCCGATGAAATACTTTATTTAGCAATACGTTCGTCGGTCATGATGAAGCTGACCTTCTCTTGATCCAGCAACACTTGGTGGTATCCTTGGTATGCGTCGATCATGCAAATTAGCTCACAGCCTGTCATAGAGTCCACCATATGATCGATCCTTGGCAGCGGGTAGAAATCCTTCGGGCACGCCTTATTCAAGTCGCGGAAGTCGATGCAAACCCTCCACTTGTTGCCTGGCTTGGAGACTAGCATGACATTAGCGAGCCAGCTCGAGAATTGGACTTCCTGGATGTGTCCGGCCTCCAGAAATTTTTCAATCTCCGCCCGGATGATCAAGTTCTACTCCACACCGAAGTCCCTCTTTTTTTGCTTCATGGGCCTAGCGTCCGATCGGACATAAAGCTCGTGCTGAGCCATGCTCAGCGAAATCCAAGAGACCACATGTGTCGACCAGGCGAACACGTCGTGATTTTGTCTGAGGCAGGCAACCAACGCTATCTTCTTCTCACTTTCCAAGTCGGCGACGACAAAGGTAGTTGCCTCCTACTGGCTTGGGTGAATCTGCACCTCCTCCTTTTCATCATAGACTAGCGTAGGAAGTTTCTCTGTGATAGCGTTCACCTCCAAGCGCGGGTTCTTCCGAACAACTCTTGCTTCGGATTTAACCATCTCAACGTAGCATCGTCGAGCCACCAACTAGTCGCTCTTGACTTTGCCTACCTTATCGTCCATCGAGAATTTGATCTTCTGGCAGAAGGTGAATACCACTGCTCGGAACTCATTGAGTGTTGGTCGGTCCAATATGACATTGTAGTCCGACGGCGCGTCCATCACAATAAAATTTGTGGACCTTGTCCTCTTTAGCAGCTCCTCCCTGGGCGAGACGGCAAGGCGGACTTGATCGATTGGCAACATTTTGTTGCTTGTGAATCTGTAGAGTGGAGTCATCATGGGCAGCAAATTGCTCCAGTCGATTTGCAGCTAATCGAACGCCTTCTTGAATATGATATTCACCGAGCTTCCTGTGTCAACAAAGATTCAATGAATAACGTAGTTAACAATTACCGCTCGGATGATCAACGCGTCGTCATGAGGGATCTCCACTCCCTCTAAGTCCCTCGGGCTGAAACTTATCTCGGGTCCTTCGACCCTCTCCTTGCTGTAGTCCATGGCATGGATCTCAAATCGCCAAGCATGCAACTTCTTCGCCTGGTTGGAATCACTGTCGGTCTGGGGGGAGCGATCATTCCTATTTCTCCTCGAGCAATGTTACTCTTGTTCTCCTCCTCTCGAGTTGAAGGTCTTCTCCACTCAGCAGAGGCTCGAGCTGGACTCTGGTTGTTCCTCCTCTGCGATTGATGAGGGCATGGTTCGATTGTCGTCCTTTCCACCTCCCTTCTCTCAGTTGATGGACGCCTATGTCGCTGATCAGGAGATGGGGATTGGCTGCGATATCCCGGCAGAGCCGACCTGCTAGCAACTGGCGTCAAGTGGTAGCTGTCCCATGTGTCGTGTGTCACTGACTAGTGGAACGAATAGAATATTGGCATCCACACTTTGCCTTTTGCAACCTTTGGGCGACTGACCGCCACATGCTGCACGACATGTGTCCTGGGCTCGTATGGCTACCCTCCCCCCGATCGAGGCCCCTTACGAGGCTGATGGCTTCTCGATGAACGCCGCTCAGGCACTGTTGCGGGTTCGGCCGACACCTCTCTTCTTCTGGCCACTTGAGCTTCTTCTACGTTTATGTACTTTGTGGTCTTCCTTTGCAAGTGGTCGAAGTCCCCTCGATAGCTTCCGAATGAGCGATCGAAAGAACTCCCCTTCGGTGAGCCCCTGGGTGAAAGTGATCACCAATACATCTAAGGAGACTGCGGGGATGCCCATTGCCACCTGATTAAAATGCTGGATGTAGGCCCTCAATGCTTCCCTGGACCCCTTGCTTCGGTGAGAACAAGTTTACGCTCGTCTTTTGTTGGTGATGACTGCTGGAGAAATGATGTAGGAACGCCGTCCAGGATCCTTGAAGTTGTGGATGGAGCAGATCGATAGTCTCTTGAACCAACGTTGCACTGATCCAGAGAGGGTGGTGAAGAAGACCCAACATTTCACCCTGTCGGTGTACTGGTGAAGTATGGTCGCGTTATCAAATTTGGCCAGATGGTCATCCGGGTCGGTGGTTTCGTTGTACTTTCCGATCGCCAACGAAGTGTAGTACCGGGGCATGGGATCGTCCAGAATCCCTTGCTAAATTGTCGATTGATCTGCTACGGCAAATCATCGTCCCTCGGCACCTTCCCTTTTCTTGCGTCCCGAACGGGTACATCGTCCGATGAAGATCCCCGCTCCTTGTCAGCTCAACCCCATTCCTCCGATGGGGTCCTGAACAACGCTCGGTGGAAGGAGATAAGTGCATTGTGCACTTCCCTATACATGTCGGTTGGCTTCTTGTTATTCCCTCGAGTGGATATTTGGTCCGCTCGGTTACCTCGTTCAGTAGGTCGACCAACGACTGATGCTACAGGTTCTTGCGCTTGGCGATCGGCCAACACCTGTTGTTGTTGCTGCTCCACTATCTTGGCATCTCGGGCTTGTATCAGTATGTCGAGCTCCTCTTGTGCCAACATCATCGTGGCGAATCATCTAGCGTCCTCCATCTTCTCGTTCGGATGTAGGCTACGTTCCCACAAACGACGCCAAAATGATCCTGTCTGAAAGCGGGATGATGGAAAACTGGGGATGTGGTGGTTTCACTGACCCGCTGTAGATCTCACTCCGCTCTTCAAAACTAGTAATGTCAGTGCCGAGCCAGGGAAGAGGTCCCCAGCGTTGGCCCTCCGATGCACAAGTCAATCACCGGAACTGTAGAAGAAGCAGAGCAACAAAAGAACTAGCACCAAATAGTAGTAACACGTACCTCCGCCGGTGATGGACCCTTCTTTATATAGAGCCCTAGTGGACGACGTGCACACTTCTCAAGGTGTGGACGTGTTCTCCAATATATCCTATGAAAGGACCTGTCAGGAAAGTACCTCTGACAACATATCTTAACAGGACATGTATATCTCTGACAAGATATTAGAAGCTTCTGTCGTACGATCCGCCTATCGACCATGTCTCATGTTAGTGGTACTATCTCCCAAAAGGATGTTGAGAGATACTACAGTGGTTTTGTTGCTTGGCCGAGCGGGATAGCCGCTCGGCTGGGACTTCACTCCATCCATGGTCAGGTCCCGCTGCTTGGCCGAGCGGGGTAGTCGCTTGGCCGGGACCCTCCGCTCTGTCAACCTCAGTTGCTCTTCCGTGCGGTGATTGTGTAGTAATATGCCCTCCCCCATTCGGACAAGTTATATGATCTCCTTCGACGTCCTGCTGCTCTGTATCGAGTGTCGACTATCTTACGTATCATCCCGAGCTGGACGTATGGTCTGCTCAAACATGCCTCCCATTGGTCGAGCATTGACTGCCCCAATTGACCATTATAATTGTCCTCGATTCGGCTTTTTGACACTTGGATATTATCATCTTAATTTTGACCATCACCTTAAGAGTTGATTTCATACTAGATGAATCTCCTTCTATCGCCACATCAAGCATCTTGCTAGCGCACTCGGTAGGTTAATTGGATGATTTAGACATATTAGGAAAGTCAATCAAATTGATCCATCGATTAATCGGGTGAGACAGATTTGTTTATTGAAGCAAGTGGGTCGGGCGAACGATCGAAGTGATCTTGTCTTGTGAATAAATTCCTAGTGAATAGAATAACTATTTTCTGAAAGCACCATTATTGAAGCAATATTCTGTTTGCAAGTCGTTGGTTGATGCCTCATTCACGCGACGTAACATGAGACAGGACCACCATGCAGGCACCACATTAATCCTCACGGCCGCCCCTCTTTTTATTTATTTATTTATTCTTTTAAAAGGAATAATAATAAAATAAAAATAAGAGATTCTCGTTGTCGTGGAAACTAAATTATTGAATGATTGAGCTGCTGACTTGCCATAGCATTTTTATGTATAAAAGCAAAGACATTATATTACGAAACCGGATGAGAGAGTTTGAAACTGATGAATCGTATTTTACTTGATTACGAAGGTATATATAATATATTTAGATAAGGACTCTTCCTGAAACAAAATAAAACGTCAAACAAGAAACAAGCTTCGTCCATGCATATCTATCTATCTATGACTATACTTGCTGTCCAACATTCAAACAATAAATAATCCTCAATGAGTCCAACACTGGAGTCAAATTCGACGGGCAAGAAAAAAAGATAAAATAAAAATAAAAAAAGGTTTCATTTATCTTTGCAGATTGTGGATTCATTGACGTTGAAAATGACGAGGACATTTTAATGATTTCCCCCTTCCATTCAGGTGTACATGATGCAGCAGTAAAACATACATACATACATACAGAATTATATATATATATTATAAACAACAAAGAATTATTCATCCGGCAAAATGGAAAAATAAAAATCTAGCATTCAATTAACCAACCTACCTACCTACCTACGTACTCTGTTTTACTGTTCGAGAAGCTCCCTGGCCTGTTCCAGCACTCCTCTGAATCGATCCTTACGGAGCCTCACGTTTTGCTCCACCAGGTAGATCTGCCCCATCGTTTGCCATCCCTGCTTGTGTATCGCGTCTGGATCCTTGAACACTGCGTGATCACGCGGGTAGTGATCGATCAAGGTGCTTTCTTCTTCCAGGATGTCGTACTGCAGGTACTTCAGCTGCATGCCCATGGCGGGCTTCGCGTAGTAGTTGGCCGCGATCCAGTCCAGCTTCGCCAGCGGCAACACTTGGATCAGCACTGCGCCGGTGGGGAGGAACACCATGTTGGTCAGCCCAGCGCCGTGCACCCCCACCATCACGTCGCACGAGTTCACCGTCTCCGCGAACGCCGCCACGTCCATGAAGCTCGGCTCTGCGATCACCACTTCGAACCCCACCTCCTCCGCCACCGGCACCACCTCGTCCAGGTTCACGAACCGCCTCGACCCACCCCGCGAGATGAACAGCAGCCTCGGCCGGCGTCCGGGGCCGCCCCCCGACGGCCGGGCGTGAGGCAGCGAGTACGCGGTGCGCAGGAAGGCGACGAAGTCGACCATGGTCACCCCCTCGGCCGACTTGGACGCGTCGATGGTGAGGTCGTTGTCGGCGCGCAGGCCGACGATGGCATGGCGGAAGCAGTGCACGCGGTCGTCGTAGTCGTAGTTGATGACGGGGAAGTCCGATAGCTTGGCGATGATGTGTCGGTACTTGTAGAGCCACCACGTCTCGTTTTTGACCGCCAGAAGCTGGACTCGGCCACGGAACCGGCGGGTGGTTTGGAAGAGGGGGAGGAGCAGGTCGGATATGTCGTGGAAGATGTTACCGCAGTACCCGGTGGTGGCGAAGACAACGCCGGGGACATCGTGGGTGACCACGCAGGGCGGGGGCGCGTCGCGGTGCGGCGTCAGAGAATGAACGTGAACCGTCGGAACCCGGCGGACGACGACGTGGTCAGCCTTGCGGGCGTAAGGCTTGATCTCGAAAGATTGGTTCTCGCCGGAGGGAGAAACGACCAGCACAGTGGAGGAACCTTTGCCGACGATTCTAACATCGCCGTGGATGTCGCAGACGTCCGTTCTGTACGCAGAAAGGTCGCATAAGGCTTGACGCTTCCTCTCTGCTGCCATCAGACTGGTCCTCTCGCTCAACTTAGGAAGCAACAGCGCCAGGCTCTGGTTCGCCGGAGCTGCAGCCGACGACGGCCATGCCGACGATTTCACTGCGAATTAATTAATCGACAAGAGAGACAGAGAGATTATCCATCAAAGCTTTAGCTATTTATTAGAATTAAGATCGAGAACAAAAAAACAGAGTCGAAGTGAAAAAGAGATTCACAGAAATTGGAGAGAAGGTCCATGTCGTTCTTGAACATGGAAAGGTAAGTCATGGAGACCAGCAAGCAACCGAAGATGAACCCTATTGCAAAGCTACGGCACTCCGACCATCTCAATTTCTTCCCCATCTTTTCCGGCAGCCTGCTGCTCCGCGTGAAGCCGAATGGAGGAGGAGTAGTACACATACTTAAGCTTTGAATTCTGTGCTTTTGTGTCAAGTTGGCTTAGAATACTACTATAAAAACAATCCGTCTCCTAATTGGACCCACAGAATGGCTCGATGAACTGGAAACAACCATTGATCTCTTGTTCTTCCTCTTCTCTTCACTCTGCACATCTACTTGATAAAAGCCTCAGTTAGGGCAGTGGGAAAGAAAGCAGAGATTTGACCGCCGGAAGACTGTTGGTTGGCAGGACACTAGACGATGAGATTCCTGTGAGACGTAAAAGGGTCGAAGTTAAGAAGACGTCGCAATTATTTGGAATTCAGACATTATTATTATTATTATTATTATTATTATTATTATTATTATTATTATTATTACTGTCTGAAATATGAGTAAGACGAAGATCGGTTGAGACAGCGTCGGTATTGACAGAGAGGTGATTTGGGCAGACCTCGCGTATATGCATCGTAAAACTGATCCCCACGTGGAATTGAAGGACGATGGTGATGAAATTGGCAGTATTTAGGCTTTGCGCACATTTAGAGAAGCACACAAAACGTTAGAGACCAGAAATCAGAGAAAAAGTCTCCGGCGTCAATCAAGTCAGGTACTTTTTTCCCAGAAGAACAGTGTACGAAGGAAAAAAGAATTGTGGAAGACGAGTGCGTAGTGCGTAGTGCGTGTACCTGGCTAAAGGAGAGGACCTTCCTTTTTATATAACAATGCGTACCTCTGGAACCTGACTTATGTCAGAGAATATCGGGTGATGGAGGACATGTGGTGCCCTCTCGTGGGTTGAAGGAAGGTTCCATTCGTAGATGATAGTGAATCATTGGAATATTCCTTGACGTATGACAGTTATCCCCTAACAGGAGATTATGATTCTCTGACATTGTTATCACCTAGTGCTTTTTATCCCGCTCGGGTTTAGTTACAAATAGCTCGGGATGACCGTTCGGATGAGCCACCTGACTTGAGTCTTGATGAGGGAGACGAGCTATGACGAGAATCCCGTCTGTCACTCCTAGATCGCTGAAGGGCTGACCAAGAGTTGTCTTACTGAAAGTACCAAGCCTAACTATGCGGCCCGGGTTAAAGAAACCCGACCAGTCGGGGGAGGTTAGGTATTACTCCAGGCTGTGTTTTATGTATCAGATATGAGATCTTGCTCTGTCTGTACCTGACCGGAAATTATTGAGTTGGTGACATGAGGCGGTCTAACTCATTCTTTCTCTTAACCGTTGACTATCACATTCCTTTGACTTCTGACTGTCATGTCACCTTGACTTCTGACCACTACGTCCCATGACCTTAGTCTATCTTTGACTGTCTGGTCTTATCGGCCCTTACGTTTATGTACCGTATCAATTATTATTATTATTATTATTATTAATTCTATTTCGGAAAATTGACAATCACGTTTTAAAAATGCTACGATCTACTCGTCTTCGAATAAAACTTGGAGTTTCTTGCCGACAAATGACAAATCACGCTTTGAAAAATGGTGCACATTCATGGAGGCATTGGCGCTTCTTCTTCTCTGGTGGGTTGAAGTATTTAAAATGGGGAATGGTCCCTTCTCCTTCCTATCTTTGGCTTAGGCATGCTGTGAGATAGAACAATAACACTTTATTAATAGAACTGCATGATTTTACCAATAGTAAAATATAATAATAAATAAATAAAATTGGGTGCATTAGAATTAGTATAGAAAATGCAAATCCATATGTCATTCTTCTAAACGATTCCTCGCGGAGAATCCGAAAGAAAGGACTGCACGTGAGTTTTACACTCATTCACTGTGGTCCAGTGGGCGCCACCAAGGACAAGAGCTCACTGGGCACGACTCATAAGTCCTATATCATAAGTATATGAATTTTAAGACTTTTCAACAATGAATTATTGGACTAGAAAAAACATGATTAATTAATATTGAATCTCGATGGTTGATTTGACTTCATTAAAATTTTTAAATGGTCATTAGAGAATTAAACACTAACTGATTGGGTAATAATTAGACATTCTTTCACTATATCATAATTTCGGGACTAAATTAATAGACTACGAGCACTTGTAGTCGATGAAATTAAATTGGTCGTATACTTGATGATCATGTCCAAGAGTCGAGTTGACAGACATTGGGGAGATGACGCTCAAGTTGACTGGATGTAGGCTGAAGATAATGTAGACCTCCAACGAGCTAAGCCTGCAATTACAAATCGTTAGTGTCAAGCCTGAGAAAGGTTCATCGACGATAGTCCTCCGATGCTCAAGTTAATCGCCAGGGAGGATTCCCAGGTGCATGTATATGTATTAATTTTCTGAATAGCTACTGTAAGGAGGACAACTCTCCAAGTAGGAGAAGAGTGAGAGGAGATATATAGAGATCAAACACATATAATAAATATTAATTGGGATGATAGTTTGTAATTGATTTTAGCTGCGGCTTATATTTTCTATGCTATCAATGTAATTCTTAAGCATTTCTCTGTACTGCATATTTGTTGGTATAATTAATGAAAAAGATCCAAAGTTAGGAAAATAGATTTGAATCTTCTCAGAATTTTATTTCTCTTTTCTTCTATCTCCAACATCAACTACATATCGAGCATCACTTTGGATCCATAAATTAATCTTTGAATTGTGTGTTTTTTTTCCTGTTTCTTTCTCTTTCTCTTTATCTTTGTACAGTTGAAAAGGTTTGCGCGCGAGTTAAGCAAAGATAGTCAAAGCCATCGACAAAAATCAATACGCCAAATTGGAAAAACGTTTTGCTGACTTTCGGTAGGTCAAAAACTTTCACTTAAAAATAATAATAATAATCAACTGATCACCCAGAAAAAATAAATTTAAACAAAAATTGTATTATTAAATCAGTGGAAAAGTATCATCTGATAGGATAATTATTCTATGAATTATTAAATTAGCTAATTCACGAACGAATATCGAAAATAATCTTCTATAAATTATTGATTCTAAGAAAAATATTAAGAATAAAAAAACAAATGACACTATATTATTTATCTAAAAAAATTTCTCTAACATCAATTAAACATACATTTATATAGAATTAAAAAGGAAAGAAAAAATCTTAATCGAAAACAATTATAATAGAAAGTAAAAAAGTCTAAATATATTAAAAGTCTAAAATATTCTAAACTCAAAATTATAATCGTTAGTGTAGTTACAGTAGAATGAGCATACCTCCGATGAAATTTGGGGGCTCCTTATATAGAGCCCCTGGGAGCGTGCGTGCACGCTTGTCGAGGCATGCACGTCTCTCAAAGCTTACCATGAAAGGACATGACAGTAAAGCGTCTCTGACACTATACCTTAACAACCCAAGTATATCTCTGACAAGACATCAGAAGCTTCTACTGTACAATCCTCTACCTGGCCATGCCGCCAGCCATGTCGTTTGTCGGTGGCATGAGTTCCTAGAAGGATATCACCAGCTGCTCCTTCTATCTGTTACGGGCCGAGCGAGAGAGCCGCTCGGCCAGTTTGCTGTCAGGCTGCTATCGTGGCTGGGTCGAGAGTGATGTCCGCTCGGCCGATGGTCTGCTGTCTCAGCTTCGTCTTGTTGAGGCGAGGGAGTCATGCCTGTTTAGTCGGGGCTGTGTCCACTGTTCGGTCGAGTGGGATGGCCGCTCGACCTTCATCATTCCATGCCTGAGCCTTCTGAGCGTCGAAAGCTTGGTATTTGTCCGAGCTGTCGTAGTGTCAGGTCAGGTACTCCCCGGTTCGATCGGGGAGGTGGGTCGCTCGATCGGACGAACTCCTGGGGCGTTGACCATCTTGACTTTGACCTTTCACGTGTCATTGACCCTCCTCGAGG
Organism: Zingiber officinale; assembly: GCF_018446385.1. NCBI lineage: Eukaryota > Viridiplantae > Streptophyta > Magnoliopsida > Zingiberales > Zingiberaceae > Zingiber > Zingiber officinale. Next base: position 107,145,843 of record NC_055986.1, read on the forward strand.
CAGGAACCCCTTCTTACCGCCGGATCATGTGCCTCTCCCTCAAGTCTAGTCGAAAGAGGTTGAAAGTTCGACTGACTGGACAAGTAGTCGGGTGATCGGCTGGCCGATCGGCCAGTGTGCTGGTTGGATCCCGATCGGGCTACGTAGAGCTGACCCTCTAGGCTGCTCAGTAACCTGAGGATTTGTACTCGAGGAATTTCTCCTTTGGTGTCTTTGGATGGGCGCGACCTGCGCGGTCAATGCTGACGTCACCCGAATCTCCTCAAAATTCGTGCAAATCACCTCCATTAAGGCCGAGCGTGCGCCCACAAATAATGGCGCTCATTAAATGCTTCCCTATGGGAGGGCACCACATGTCGTCGCCACAGTCGTTGCACGTCCGAGGTGACAATTGCTGATGTGACGTTTAACAGTTTGAATTCAGCAGCTGGATGTGCGCTCTGATTCTCGTGCCCTAGATCGGACGACTCCGGTCGATTGAGCCATTCTTTATAAAGCTACCACTTCCTCCTCCTCGCTCACTTTGCTGTTTCTTCCCCGCTTGTTGTCGGCAATCTCTCTAGCGACCCGTGCTCCGTCGATCATCAGGTTCCTTCAGCGGCGACTGCATTCACCCCTCCCGCAAGCTTCTCCTTCTTATCTGATCTTTCGCTATCTTTTCCGCTTCTGTAGCTTTCAATTTTCTGTGTTTTCCGGCCATCTTCCTCGTCGAACCTTCTGCTTTTTCATTTTCCGGCAATGGCTAGCTCTTCTCAGCCGTCCGACCTCGCTCCTGGTCTCTGGTATACTATCATGGAGATCCGGTTTGACACGGGCGACGCGGCGAGCCTCGTAAACGCCTTTGACCTTCCTCCTGACCATGAAATTGTCTTGGCCTCCCCTTCCAATCGGCCTGATGACCCGCTGAACGACACTATCTGTTTCTTCTAAGATCAATTTGTGGTCAGTCTTCGGTTTCCGGTCCTTCCTTTCATAACCGAGGTTTGCAATTACTTTCGTGTCTCACTCGCCCAGCTTGTCCTTAACTCCTTCCGCCTGCTGTGCGGCGTGGTAGTGTTGTTCCAAGTGCACAACATTCCACTGACCCCTCATGTCTTCCACTACTTCTATTATCTCAAACAGTCTGAGTTGGGCACTTACATTTTCCAATCTCGGATCGGTCTGGTCTTTTTTGACAAAATGTCCACTTCCAACAAACACTGGAAGGAGTACTTCTTCTTTCTGAGACTCCCCGAGCAGCCAAGCTTCCAGACCAAATGGCAGGTCGGGCTTCCCCCTCAACCAGATTTAAGGAAGTACAAGACCCGGTCGGACTACCTCCATGCTGCTAACACGTTGGCCGCTCTGAAGTTCGACATCCATAAGCTGTTGCCGGAAGGTGTGATGTACGTGTTCGGGCTGAGTCCGATCCGAACGAAGCTCCCGAGCAGCCTAGGTATGAAATTTCTAAACCTTCTTCCTTTGAGTCTAACTGATTCTTTTCTTCTTTTGCAGCCGACATCATGATGCGTGCTCTGGCAGCCGGCATAATGAAGGTCAAGCAAGCTGAGATCGAAGCAGCCGCAGCAAAGGAGATGAAATGACTCGACTTGACCCGGTCGGCTCACAGGAAGATACACTTGGGGAGACCCCAACTATGGACGAGGGGACCACCGAACGGACAGTCGGTGTAGAAGGGGCGGTTGACCCGCGCCCAGTCTTAGAAGTGCCACCCGCCATCCATATTGAGGGCTCGAGGTCTTCGGGTGATGAGGTGCTGCTTACTCGGCATAAGAGACACTGAACAGACATGCCATCCCACTCCACCGCCTCCGCCGTGCGGGCGTTCGAGCGGGCATGCACCTTTTCCCCGATTGACCCCGCGATAGTGGAGGCTACTTCCTCCAATTGGACTCCGTCCTTGGCCGAGCTACCACCAGAGCTGCTCGTCGTTCAGCCGATCACTTCCTTGCCTCCAGCTAGGCGGAGGATAACACGGTCCACTATTCTTCCAGTCCCTCCTGCCCAAGCTTCCGGCCCGACGACCTCTTCTTAATCTGCGTCGAGCGGGTGATGATCCATCACCGCCTCACTTTGCCTGCCGATGGAGGACCTTCTTGCGCCGAGCGACCAGTCCAGCTCTTCCCAGCATCAGGTCTATATTCGTGGTCAGCTCGCTCGTATCTGGGAGGAAGCGAGGGCACGAGCGACGGTGAAGCCCCCTGACGCGCTCGCCGACAGTCATCTGGAAATGTCCACCGGGGTTAGTATTCTCAACTATCAATTCATAAGTTACCTCCGATCGGCACTAATGCTTGCTTGCAGTACTGGGTGGAGAACATTGCCATGTGCCAACGGTTGTCTCAAGTGGAGGACGAGCTGAAGAAGCTCAAGATCTCCGGAGGTGCTTTCTCTTCCTTCGGACCGTCGATCGCCAACCTACAGGCTGACCTGGTCAAGGCCAACAAATTGTTGGACGTCAAGCGGAAGAAGTCCGCCGATTAGGTGATTATGCTGGGCCGGCTCGAGACACAAGTCAAGTCCTATGACCAGAAGATAGAGCTGGCCACCACCAGGAAGAACCGTGCCATTTCAGACCTCGAGTTGAAGAACCTGGAGGCTCGAGCCCTTGACCAGAATCATAAAGAGACTGAGGGCTTGTTGAACGCCGAGCGAGATGGATGCTCGGCTGAAGTGGATTCTCTTCAAGGTTAGCTGAAGACCCTTGAAGAAGCTTTGGAGACTGCCCGCTCTGCTTTGGTAACTTACCGGGCGAGCAAGCCGAGCCGCTTTGAGACCATGAAGCAGGCGTATCTCCAGTCGGACAAGTTCCTTGATAAGGCGGCCAATCGGATCGTCCGATCATTTGAGCTGGCCATCGATATGACACTCAGCCAGCTGAAGGCAAATGGCCACCTTCCCGAAGCCCTGACCGATAGTGTCATTGATCGCGTCCAGCTCCTCAACTCCATTCCTGAGGAAGCTTTTGAAAGCATTGAGTGAGGAGTCCTGTAAGAAAGGATTTTGAGGTTGTGTATGTACGCCCACCGCTCGGCGGAGTTTTATTCTCAGTGTAATGCTTGTTTCAGCGTTTTTCCTTCATTTAAGTACTATCCTTCCGACCGGAATTAGTCATTGGTTAGCCCAAAACGGGTACCACACCCGAGGGCTCGGGCTGTCTTTCAACCTTAGACGAGTTCATTAAGGTCCTTCCTCTGGGTTTTAAGGCAGCCGCTCGGTCGTCGGTAGAGACCTGGGTTTAACGTCGCCGCTCGACGATTTGGAGAAGACTCGGGTTTAAGGTCGCCGCTCGACCGCTGATAGAGACCTGGGTTTAACGTCGTCGCTCGACGGTCTTTTGAGGTAGGGGTTTAAGGTCGCCGCTCGACCGCCGATGGAGACCTGGGTTTAACGTCGTCACTCAATGGTCTTCTGGGACATGGGTTTAAGGTCGTCGCTCGACTGTCGGTGGAGACCTGAGTTTAACGTCGCTGCTCGACAGTCTTCTGAGGCAGGGGTTTAAAGTCGCTGCTCGACTGTCGGTGGGGACCTGAGTTTAACATCGCTGCTCGACGGTCTTTTGAGGCAGGGGTTTAAGGTCGCCGCTCGACCGCCGATGGAGACCTGAGTTTAACGTTGCCGCTCAACGGTCTTTTGAGGCTGGGGTTTAAGGTCGCCGCTCGACCGTTGGTGGAGACTTGGGTTTAACGTCGCCGCTCGACGGTCTTCTGAGGCACGAGTTTAAGGTCGTCGCTCGACCATCGGTTGAGACCTGGATTTAACGTTGCTGCTCGATGGTTTGATGCTTTGCCGTTCGACGTAAAGTTGGAAAAATTCTTTCCTGCATTCAGGGACCATGGTGGATACAGATCTATATTAATAATTACACGGTGCACCTTTCACTTGGCTCGATAGGGCTGAAGGTGGTTCGACTCCACGGTCGCTCCAATCGCTGCCCGTCTTTGGCTTCCAAATAGGAGGCGGCCGAACCGAGCTTCTCAACGACTCTGAAGGGCCCAACCCACAGGGCTTCTGACTTGGAGACGTCGCCGACCGACTTCACCTTCTTCCATACGAGGTCCTCGACTTGGAATGACCTCGGAATCACCCTCCGATTGTAGTTTTGCCGCATTCTCTGCCTGTAGGTCATCAGCCGAACGATAGCCTTATCGCGCGCCTCATCCACTAGGTCCAGCTCCAATAGCCTTCGCTCGATGTTGTTCTCGCTGTAGTTTTGTATCCGGTCGGACTCGACTCCGATCTCGACGGGGATGACCGCTTCACCTCCATACACCAAATGAAATGGGGTTACCCCCGTGCCTTCCTTAGGGGTTGTGCGGATTGCCCATAGCACGTCGGGGAGCTCGTCCACCCAGCTTCCTCCGATGTGGTCGAGCCGAACCCACAAGATCTCCCGATTGGTGACCTCAGCCTGTCCGTTGCTCTGAGGGTATGCTATAGAGGTGAAGATCTATTGAATGTCATACCCCTCGCACCATTCTTTGAGTTTTTGCCCGGCAAACTGCCTACCATTGTCTGAGATGAGTCAACGTAGAATCCTGAACCGACAGATGATGTGTTGCTATATAAACTTCTGAACCATCTGTTCGGTTATTCTCGCCAGCAGCTCGGCTTCGACCCACTTGGAGAAATAATCTACTGCGACAAGCAAGAACTTCCGCTGACCTGTCACCATGGGGAAGGGCCCCACGATGTCCATACCCCATTGGTCGAACGAGCATGATACTGTGGAAGCCTTCATTTCTTCAGTGGGTCGGTGCGAAAGGTTATGGTACCTCTGGTAGGACAGGCAAGTGGCCACTGTCCGAGTGGCGTCTGTTGGGATCCTTTGGATGGCTAGAGAGGGGGGAGTGAATAGCCTCCACCAAAATCTTAATCTTTTCACAAAAATTCTAAGCGAGTTTGTTAGCGCAGCGGAAAATAAGCAAACAAAAAGAAATTATACGAGAAAAGAACCAAGCACCACTAACACAAGATATACGAGGTTCGGGGATAACTTGCCCATACTCCTCGGCGTGTCCGTAAGGTGGACGAGCCCTTGATCTTCGGTAGATCACACCCCGGATGACTCCGGCTAATGAAGCTCTCCTTCTCGGTGGAGAAACCTCTCCACAAAGTCTTCGAACAGATTTAAAATGAAGCACACAAGACTTACATATCACAGTGGCTCAAAGAAAATCGAAGTAAGCTCACAGTCACGAAGATGATGAAGACAGAGTCCAAGAACACAGCAAGCTCTCAACCGAAACACACACAGCTTTTTACTTGCTTCTCGTTCTCTTCTTCTTTCCAGCATACACTGCTTCTTATGTCTCTGCATTCGATCAGCCTGCACCGGATAGCTGCCAACCTGCACCGGATCGCTGCCAACCTGCACCGAATCCCTGCTGCAAGCTACGGCGTCGCCAATCGCTTCTCTTCCTCTTCTGATTCTCTGAGCTCACACCAATAGAACCACGGTCTTCACTGGTGCCTCTGAGCTCGAACCAATCACCAGGAGTTAAGCCAATCTCCGCCTGATCACTGCCAGAAACACAGCCAATCGCAACCTGTAGCCGTTGCTGCTTCAAATGCATTTGACGCAGAGAAAGCAGTGGAAAGATCCTTTGTCTCATTCCTTTGATGAGGCTTAATTTGAAACTAAGCACTGGTATGGTACCTGCAACCTGTATCTCCAAAAGACTCACAGCAGAAGGTTAAACAGAGATGGGCAAAAAGAAGTGCGAATCAGAAAATATCAGAGAAAGCGCATGCACAATGAACTTAACTGTGGATCGGTCAGTAGACCGATCACAAACCCTTGGACCGATCAGACAACAGCCTGATCGGTCTGAGGCTGGTCTGATTGGTCGTGGCGACCGATCAGATTGGATGTGGATAGGTCCATAGACCGATCCAACGCCCTTTTTCTTCTGCGACATTTCTCCGATCGGTCTACGCCGATCGTTCGCATGTGCTGCGGGTGTTTCTGATCGGTCTACGGATCGATCAGATTACACTCGATGTGCTCGAGTGTTTCGATCGGTCACCGCATCGATCGATTACACTCGATGTGCTTATGAGTGTTTCGATCGGTCACCGCACCGATCGAAAATTTAGTCTCACTAGATCGGTCTCGGACCGATCGGTCATCAAAGTATCCGATCGGTGTTGACCGATCCAACGCCTATGTGATACTAGGATTGGTCCGAGAACGAGCTACCGAGCCCTCTCTGACCTAATCCGGTCCAGAGAACGAGCTCCCGAGCCCTCTCTGACCTAGTCCGGAGAACGAGCTCCCGAGCCCTCTCCAACTTCGTCTGGTCCAGAGAACGAGCTACCGAGCCCTCTTTGACCTAGTCCGGAGAACGAGCTACCGAGCCCTCTTCGACTTCGTCCGGTCCAGAGAACGATCTACCGAGCCCTCTCTGACCTGGTCCGGAGAACGAGCTACCGATCCCTCTCCGACCTAGTCCAGAGAACGAGCTACCGAGCCCTCTCCGACTTCGCGTGCCAAGTTTCCAACTTGGACTTTTTCCTTCCACATGATCAACCTTGATCAGTAATCAATCCGAGTTCAATTAACATCTGATACAAACTTAAATCAGTGTCAACATCAAAACAACAGTCAGGTCAGATTGTATCAACAATCTCTCCCTTTTTGTTGTTTGACAACACGATTTAAGTTTAGATAAGAAATGTTCTTATTTTCATAATTTTAGGGGAATCAAGATCCTCCCCCTAAGATGAATACACCACGATGTAAGGAAGTCAATAACGGGAATCAAGATCCTCCCCATTATCTTCTCCCCTAAAATCAAACCTTCATACATCTCTAAACTTAGATATCCTCTCCCCCTTTGTCAAACACCGAAAAGGTGCGAATGGGGTGATAAGACTCAAAAGACTCCCCCTTAACCCATACTGTCTTTTTCTTAATGCACCTAGAATTCCCTCTAAGTGTATTATGAGACAGTAATAAAGAAATAAGAGGCAGTCAAGACAAAGCATATGAACAGCATATCAATAGCCAATAGGAAATGACACATAAAGAAAAACAGGAAAATGAGCAGCATAAATAGATGAAATAAGCAAATATCCAGGTCATACAAAAATATCCAACAAAATAGCATCCAAAACACAGACAGTCAAAGTGACAAACAGAATGTATCAATCAATATCCTCAACACGAGGAACATCATCATCATCTGCGGGAGGCACGTAACCCTGAGGCGGCATGCTGGAGCTCGAAGGTGGATGGCCCGAGAAATGCTGCGGAGGTGGGTAGTTAGCCATCCAGCCCAGAAGCAGCTACTGCGTCACCATCTGCTGACTGCGTAGATCATCATAGCGCTGGTCGATCCGAACGCGCAGTCCATGGAGCTCAGCAGCCAGTAGCTCATCGTGCCGATCGAAGCGGCTCTCCAGCTCCGCAATCTGCCATCGCAGGTCAGGGTCGGCCTCATCAGCAACAGGAGGAGGAGCAGCAACCTGTCGAGGAAGTGCCCGTGGTAACTCTCCCAGACCTCTCCCATCATTCCATCGAACAGTCCCATTCTGTCCCAAGATACCGGAGTTGGAAAATGCCCGTTTCCCAAGTCTGCAATCCTGTCTGACCATCTTCACTATCCTACCCTTAGACACATCTATCAGAAGGGTCTCGAGCCAATCTGTAATTATATGCCCATAAGGCATATAAATAGTGGAGCTGCTAGGCTGAGTATATGAGATGATCGAAGAATAGATGCTCGACATGATATCAAAATCGAGACGCCGACGCAAACCATAAAGCATCAGGCAGTGGTATGGTCGGATCTCTGCTAGAGGTTTGGATGTGATTGGAATAAGACAGTTTGTGACTATCTCAAAAAGAATATAGTCAGGAGGAGATAGTCTCAGAGCCGCAAAAGTAGGAAACTCGACATCCAACTCATCCAGTCCATCCGGTCTAGGGTGTCCAAAGAAATACTCATAGATAGTGTCAGGTGATACATCAAGTGGAGGAGGTAATGAGTCTGGTAAATCAGGATAAATGGGAAAAGGATCTTTTGAACACATTCGGCAACCTAGATACCCAAAGAATTCTACGACGGAGAAATCGATAGTTCTCTTAGCGACTCTGGTTCTATAAGCACCATCACTGGTCTGATGAAGATTGTTGTAGAATTTAGATACTAGGTCATAGTTGATGTCCCTTTCTAGGTAGACTAACGAGTCAAGTTTATAATATGCCAGGGTTTCGGATACAGAGGGACAAAACTCATCCATGTACTTTCGATCCACAGATCGACATGGGAGTAGCTTGAATGTCCTCTGTTGAAACGTTTGTTCAAACTGTCGGTTCGGGAATCTCGAAGAAAAGGAAGGTTGAGATCGGGAGGGTGCCTGGGACTTGGATTTCTTAGCAGATCGGACGGCTGTCCGATCAGGAGAAATCCTGACCGATCAGGGAACGTCCTGATCGGTCAGGGAGTGTCCTGATCGGTCGTGGAGACCGATCAGGGAGCTTCCTGATCGGTCCCTGGACCGATCAGATGTGGATCAGTAAGGTCGATGCGTGCCAGTGTCTCCTGATCGATCCCTGGATCGATCAGTGAACCTTCTGTGGTCAGGGAATGTCCTGATCGGTCGTGGAGACCGATCAGGTATCGAACAGAGAGGTCAAATGAGTCTGGAACTCTCCTGATCGGTCGTGGAGACCGATCAGGCAACCTCCTGATCGGTCGGTAGACCGGTCAGTGTCTAATAATATTGAAATTCTGATTTCAGTAATTTCAGTAACTGAAATTTTGAGCCGTTGTCTATCGAGAATTCTGAAAAGTTCAGAACTCAAGAATTCAGAATCTCCCAAATTCATAACCTAGAACCTAAGAATCATCACCCACAAATATATTCAAAAAATGAGCTCTTATGGTCTGAGCTTGTTTAGAGCCCGAAAGTTTCAGACTTTAAAACCAAAAACTCAGACATTTGGAATCTTAGGGTTCCAATCTCAGAAAACCTTATAAAACTATTACCTATAGTGAACCAAGGTATTAATTAAGACTTAGGATTGCTATGATCAGTTTCAAATTTGTTAAAATATATCCAAGTTGCTATTATTTCCTTTAACAACCTATCTTATTATCAATCAAACAACAATATCAATCAACACATCAACCATCAACCATAATTAGATAATTTCTAGGCAAAAGTCCAACCAAGATTCCTTGGTTGGAATATATGAGTAAGATCTAGGAACCAAATACACATGAATTATGTAATGGTCTTCCCCATACTCAATTTATGTCTCTTCAACCTAATTATTCAAGGGATGCATGATACATTTTGAATAATTTGGTTGATCCTAGCATCTCACCCCATTTCTAGCAAACAAAAATATTTTGTTAAACCTTATAGTTTGTGTGAGATGTTCCCAAGTTGCCCAAATTAATTTCCCAATTTCTCTTGTCATTTTAATGGTCCTTATTGATCATGATGTGGTCAAAATGACTTATTGAGCCAAACACATTCCCAATTCCCTCCTTAAATGACTAAATTCATTTTCCGGAAGGGGTTTGGTGAAGATATCGGCTAGGTTTGACTTTGACTCAACATATGTGAGTGCAATGTCTCCCCTAGCTACGTGATCTCTAATGAAGTGATGACGCACTTCAATGTGTTTGGTCCTAGAATGATGGACTGGATTTTTCGTTAGGCTTATTGTGCTAATGTTGTCACACAACACTTGCACTCCCTTATACTAAAGTCCATAATCTTCTAGAGTGTGAATCATCCACAACAATTGTGATACACTCTCTCCCATGGAAATGTATTCAGCCTCGGTCGTGGAGAGAGCAACACAATGTTGCTTCCGACTTGACCAACTAACCAATGATGATCCTAAGAATTGGCAACCCCCACTAGTGCTTTTCCGATCCAATTTGCACCCAGCATAATAGGAGTTGGTATAACCTATCAAGTCAAAAGACTCAGTACGAGGGTACCAAAGACCTACTCTAATTGTGCCTTTAAGGTATCTCAGAATTCTCTTAACTACAATTAAATGAGATTCCTTGGCACAGACTTAATATCTAGCGCACATGCCCACAGCAAAGAGTATGTCCGGTCGACTAGCTGTGAGATATAGAAGACTACCGATCATGCTTCTATATTGCGTTAGATCAACTGATTTTCCACTCTCATCATTGTCCAGACGAGTGTTTGTCGCCATTGGAGTGGACACTTCCTTAGAGTCACTCATGTTGAATTTCTTGAGCATCTCTTGAGTGTATTTCGTCTGATGGACATAAATGCCATCTCGAGTTTGTTTGATTTCAAGTCCAAGGAAGAAAGTCAATTCTCCCACCAGACTCATCTCAAACTCACTCTCCATGTGAGTGATAAATTCATTCAAATAGTCCTTGTTATTTGAGCCACAAATTATGTCATCGACATACACTTGGGCTACAAAAATATTTTCACCATCTCTATGCAGAAATAGTGTTGGATCTATTTGACCTCTCACAAAACCCTTTTCTAGTAGGTAAGTTGAAAACCTTTCGTACCAAGCTCGAGGTGCTTGTTTAAGCCCATAAAGAGCTTTCTTGAGCTTGTACACGTGGTTTGGAGCTTCGGTATTCACAAACCCTGGTGGTTGTTCAACATAGACCTCTTCTTTGATGAATCCGTTTAAGAAGGCCGATTTAACGTCCATTTGATAGAGCTTGAAACCTCTATGTGCAGCAAAAGCTAGCATTAAACGAATGGACTCTAATCGTGCCACGGGAGCATAAGTCTCATCATAATCGAGACCTTCGACTTGACTATAGCCCTTGGCTACAAGTCTCGCCTTGTTTCTTACGACTTCTCCCTTTTGGTTTAACTTATTTTTGAAGACCCATTTAGTTCCAATAATGGTGGTCTTCTTAGGTCTAGGAACTAAGTCCCACACTTGGCTCCTTTCAAATTGACCTAACTCATCTTGCATAGCTATGATCCAATCAGGATCGTGCAATGCCTCATCAACTAATTTTGGTTCGATTTCTGAGATCAAGGCGACCTCATTAGACTCATTTCTAAAGAATGACCTAGTCCTAACCCCTTGTTGAATGTCTCCCACAATCTGGTCTTGGGGATGACTAGAGGCTATCCTAGATTGCCTTGGTGTTGACGGTGCCTCATGAGTGATCTCACTAGACACAGGCAAGGGCTCAGTATCAGGTAAAGGATCAGACTGAGCTCTCTCTTGCCTTTGCTCATCGTCATCGGAGTCAACTTCGACTCTCTCTATGTTTTGATCATTTAAACTTAGATTTCTAAGTTCAAATTGAATTTCTCCTACATCCCTTGATTGATCATTTGATTTAGGGATTTATTCAAATGCTACATCCAAGGACTCTTCAATTAATTTAGTCCTATTGTTGTAGACTCGATAGGCTTTGCTGGTTAGAGAGTACCCGACTAGTATCCCTTCGTCAGCCTTAGCCGTGACTTTCCAAGATGATCCTTGGTGTTCAAGATAAACACCTTACAACCAAACACCCTAAGATGTTTAATTGTAGGGGGTTTCCCAAACCAGAGTTCATGGGGAGTCTTTCCTAAAAACCTATGTATCAAGACTCGGTTTTGCACATAGCAAGCGGTATTTACCGCTTCAGCCCATAAGTAGCTCGGTAATGAGTACTCATTGAGCATGCTTCGTGCAGCCTCTTGCAAGACTCGGTTCTTTCTCTCCACAACCCCATTTTGTTGTGGGGTCCTTGGAGTAGAGAACTCATGCCTATATCCTTTTTCTTGACAAAATTCTAAAAATCTATGGTTTTGAAATTCTCCACCATGATCACTTCTAATTGTTTTAATTGTTGTTGATTTTTCATTTTCAGTTCTTCTACAAAAAGAAACAAAAACATCTATGGTTTGATCCTTATTTTTCAAAAAGAAGGTCCATGTATATCTAGTAAAATCATCAATGATCACTAAACAATATCTACTCTCATTCAAAGAAATAACATTACTACAATCAAACAAGTCCATATGCAGTAAATCTAAAACAGTAGAGGTACTTACAGCGCTTTTACCTTTATGAGTTGCTTTTGTTTGCTTACCCTTTTGACATGCATCACATAGTTTTGTCTTTTGGTACTTGATGCTTGGTAAGCCTCGCACTAATCCTTTGTTGGCCAGCTTTCTAATATTCTTCATATTCACATGAGCCAACCTCCTATGCCAAAGCCATGATTCTTCTTCTTTTGACATGAAACACTTAGCAGAGGCATTAGTAGCACTTTTAAAAGAAATTTGATAAATGTTATCTACTCTTGTGCCTACTAGTACCGTGTCAAGTGTGTCAATGTGTTTGACCAGACATTGACTTGAATGAAACTCAATTGTGTAACCCATATCACACAATTGACTGACACTTAGGAGATTAAAAGTCATCCCCTTGACTAGAAGGACATTCTTGATTTGGAGGCATTCAGATATATGAATGTCTCCAACTCCTATAACCTTAAGACTACCATTGTTACCAAATGACACATTACCTCTATTTTTGTTTTGAAGGGTAGTAAAAAGTGACTTGTCCCCGGTTATGTGCTTGGAGCATCCACTATCAACAAACCAAGTTGATAGACGCTCCCCCTTGACCAATGCCTACAAGACACGAAAGATAGATATTTTAGGTACCCAAATCTTGGGACCTAATGCATCTACAATGAAAGACTTAGGCACCCATGCCTTGGTTACACCCTTCCTAGTCTCATGAACCCTAGAAGCATGTGATCTATAAAAATGAGTTCTAGACACTAGAGAAATAAAACTTGACTCCTTGGGTTGATACCCTAACCCAGCCTTATTGTAGACCGCCCTTTGGGCATTTAGAATCATGTCTAATGTCTTGGAGCTAGTTGAGAATTTCTCAAGCATTTTCTTGAGTTTCTCAACTTCACTCTTCAAGGCTTTGTTTTCATCTTCAAGGAGCTCTAGATGTAGGTCATCAACCTCATCTTCCCTAAGAGCTCTCAAGTTCTCTACTTCATCTTTTAAAGATTTAATTTCAGTTTTTGTTTTTTAAGCAAGGTAGACAAATGTGTAATAGTCTTATAGCATTTTTCTAAGTGAGAAGAGGTTACCTCTTCATCATCCGAAGATGATGAAGTCGCGGTTGAAGTGCTTGCGTCCCCATCACTCCCGGAATCGGATTCCTCCCTTGCCATGAGTGCTAGTTGCCTTGTGCTCTTCTCCTTCTTCTCTTCCTCCGATGAGCTCGAGGAGGATTCATCCCATGTGGCTTTGAGGGCTTTCTTTTTCTTGGCCCTTTCCTCCTTCTTCTTTAGCTTTGGACACTCGCTCCGATAGTGTCCTTTCTTGCTACACTCATAGCAAGTAACGTTAGACTTATCAATATTTTGATCTACAGTTTTACCTTTGTATCTCCTGCTTCTTCTCATGATCCTCCTCACAAAATTTGCCATCTCGCTTGATGATGATCCACCTTCATCATCGGACTCGGAGGAGGATGAAGATGAAGGAATCTCTTTCTCCTTCTTCTTTTCTTTCTTTCTTCTCCCATCCTTGCTCTTTTCTCCTGCAACCAAAGCTATACCTTTCTCCTTTTGACCTTTGTAAGCAAGTTTATGAAGTTCCATTTCACAAAAGAATTCATCTAACTTTATAATTGAAAGATCCTTAGAGACCTTGTAGGCATCTACCATAGATGACCACAAGGCACTCCTCGGAAAGGCTTTTAGAGCGTACCTTACAAGATCGCGATTCTCCACGCGTTCATCCACGGAATGGAGACCATTGATGATCTCTTTGAATCTTCCATGTAGCTCACTTACTGTCTCATTTCCCCTCATGGTGAGGTTTTGGAGTTGGTTTAGGAACAAGTCTCTCTTGGCGATCCGAGAGTCCCGAGTTCCTTCTTGGAGCTCGATGAGCTTGTTCTATAGATCTTTTGCGCTCGTGAAAGGACCTACCTTGATGAGTTGGTCCTTGGCTATTCCACATTGCAAAGTGACCACTGCCTTGGCATCGGCTTGTCCTTTGCGGGTTTGCTCGGTGGACCACCTCGAGGAGTAGAGTTCCTTACCTTCTTCGTCCTTTGGAGGCGTAAATCCTTCCTTTACAGAAAACCACATGGAGATATCAGTTTTGAGATAATACTCCATGCGACTCTTCCAATATTGGAAATCTGCTCCATCGAAGAAGGGTGGTCTGTTGGTGCTGAATCCTTCCTTCATGGCCATCTTCTTGCTCCTTAGGATGTTAGTCCAGATGAAGAGCACCAGGCTCTGATACCACTTGTTGGGATCCTTTGGATGGCTAGAGAGGGGGGAGTGAATAACCTCCACCAAAATCTTAATCTTTTCACAAAAATTCTAAGCGAGTTTGTTAGCGCAGCGGAAAATAAGCAAACAAAAAGAAATTATACGAGAAAAGAACCAAGCACCACTAACACAAGATATACGAGGTTCGGGGATAACTTGCCCCTACTCCTCGGCATGTCCGTAAGGTGGACGAGCCCTTGATCTTCGGTAGATCACACCCCGGATGACTCCGGCTAATGAAGCTCTCCTTCTCGGTGGAGAAACCTCTCCACAAAGTCTTCGAACAGATTTAAAATGAAGCACACAAGACTTACATATCACAGTGGCTCAAAGAAAATCGAAGTAAGCTCACAGCCACGAAGATGATGAAGACAGAGTCCAAGAACACAGCAAGCTCTCAACCGAAACACACACAGCTTTTTACTTGCTTCTCGTTCTCTTCTTCTTTCCAGCATACACTGCTTCTTATGTCTCTGCATTCGATCAGCCTGCACTGGATCGCTGCCAACCTGCACCGAATCCCTGCTGCAAGCTACGGCGTCGCCAATCGCTTCTCTTCCTCTTCTGATTCTCTGAGCTCACACCAATAGAACCACGGTCTTCACTGGTGCCTCTGAGCTCGAACCATTCACCGCCTGATCACTGCCAGAAACACAGCCAATCGCAACATGTAGCCGTTGTTGCTGCAAATGCATTTGACGCAGAGAAAGCAGTGGAAAGATCCTTTGTCTCATTCCTTTGATGAGGCTTAATTTAAAACTAAGCACTGGTATGGTACCTGCAACTTGTATCTCCAAAAGACTCACAGCAGAAGGTTAAACAGAGATGGGCAAAAAGAAGTGCGAATCAGAAAATATCAGAGAAAGCGCATGCACAATGAACTTAGCGTGGATCGGTCGTGACGATCACAGACCCTGGACCGATCGGACAACGGCTGATCGGTGCGAGGTGGTTTGATTGGTCTTGGCGGCATCGATCATTGGATGTGGATCGGTCCATGGGCCGATCAGCATACCCTATTACGACATTTTCTCCGATCGGTCTGACGGACGATCGGTTACCTCGATGTGCTCGGGTGTTTCTGATCGGTCTGGACCGATCAGATTACTCGATGTGCTCGGTGTTTCTGATCGATCGTGACCGATCGAAAATTTAGTCTCACTAGATCGGATGCGGACCGATCGGTCATCAATATCCTGGATCGGTGCATTGACCGATCCAGCGCCTATGTGATACTAGGATTGGTCCGAGAACGAGCTACCAAGCCCTCTCGACTTCCGGTCCGAGAACGAGCTCCGAGCCCTCTCGACCTAGTCAGGAGAGCAGAGCCCTCTCCGACCGTCTAGTCGGAGAAGGAGCCTCAGGCCCTCTCTGACCTAGTCCGGAGAACGAGCTACCGAGCCCTCTTCGACTTCGTCCGGTCTAGAGAACGATCTACCGAGCCCTCTCTGACCTGGTCCGGAGAACGAGCTACCGATCCCTCTCCGACCTAGTCCAGAGAACGAGCTACCGAGCCCTCTCCGACTTCGCATGCCAAGTTTCCAACTTGGACTTTTTCCTTCCACATGATCAACCTTGATCAGTAATCAATCCGAGTTCAATTAACATCTGATACAAATTTAAATCAGTGTCAACATCAAAACAACAGCCAGGTCAAACTGTATCAACAGCGTCTTCCTGTAAGGTAGGACAAAAATATCCAGCCAACATAATCTTCCTCGCTAGCGCCCGGCCGCCCGAATGTCCTCCACAAGAGCCTTGGTGTACTTCTCACAAAATGTAGTTGATGTCCTCCGAGTCGACACACTTAAGCAGAGGCCGGGAGAAAATTTTCTTATAGAGCTGATCTCCGATCAGGGTGAAATGACCAGCTCTTCTTCTCAATAAGCGAGCTTCTTCCCGATCGGACGACATGCCTCCTGATTGTAAAAACTCTATTATCACTGTCCTCCAATTACTAGGGAAGGTGAGTCCCTCCATCCGATCGATGTGCTCCACCAAAGATACTTGCTCGATCGGCTGTGCAATGACGGTTGGAGAGAGTGAGCTTGCCAGTTTGGCCAGCTCGTCCGCCACTTGGTTCTCCGTTCGGGGGATCTTTTGGATGATTACCTCTTGAAAGTTGGCCTTCAGCTTTTCTAAGGCCTCGACGTATAGCTTGAGCCACGTGTTGCTGATCCCAAATGCTCCGGTCAGCTATTGAGCGGCTAATTGAGAATCAGAATGGATCAGAATCTTGCTAGCGCCGACATGCCGAGCGGCTTATAGGCCGGCTATAAGCGCTTTGTGCTTAGCTTCATTATTAGTAGCCTGTATTCTAGCCGAACGGACAACTGCATCCGCTCTTCTTGCGGGGAGATAAGCAGTATGCCGATCCCACTCCCCTGCCGAGTGGATGACCCATCCACATATATCTTCCAAGCAGCCTCGGGTTCAGGATTCTGCACCTCGGTGACGAAATCCGCCAAGGACTGTGCTTTGATGGCCGTTTGGGGTTGGTACTGGATGTCAAACTCACTGAGCTCTGTTGTCCATTTGATCAGCCGTCCGGATGCCTCGGGATTGAGAAGAACCCTCCCTAGAGGACTATTGGTCATGACAATGATTGTATGTGAGAAAGTATGGGCGAAGCCTCCGAGCGACAAGTACTAAAGCAAAAGCAAGCTTCTCAAGACCAGTGTAGTGGGATTCAACGTCCTTTAATATGTGACTTAGAAAATACACTGGTTGTTTTTCCTCGTTCTGCCGAACTAACTCCAAGCCGATAGCATGCTCGGTCGTGGACAGATATATTCGAAGTGGCTCACCGACGGTTGGCTTAGCTAGTACAGGTAGCGAGTTCAGATACGCCTTGAGTTCCTCGAAGGCCTGATCACACTCCTCATCCCACTGGAACTTGGTGGCTCGGCGCAATATCTTAAAGAAGGGTAGGCTCTAGTCGGACGACTTAGAGATGAACCGAGATAATGCTATTATCCGACTGGTGAGGCGTTGAGCTTCCTTCAAGTTTCTCGGTGGTGGCATAGTCTTCCTCCACATTTATGTATTCATTAGCCTTCTTCAACATGTGGTCATAGTCATGATGCAGCTTCCTGACGAGCGACCGGAAGAAGTCCTCGTCCACAAGCCCCTGCGTGAACGCATTCATCATGGTCTCGGACGAGACCAAGGGAATATCCATCGCCACCTGATTGAAACGCTGTATGTAGGCTCTGAGGGTCTCCTTATGGCCTTGCTTCATGGAGAACAGGCTGACGCTTGTTTTTTGATAGCGTCTGTTGCTCGCGAAGTGATGAAGGAAAGTCATTCAGAAGTCCTTAAAACTTTGAATCGATTCATTTGGCAACCTCCGAAACCAACGTTGTGCCGAGCCGGATAATGTGGTGAGGAAGACCCGACACTTTACCCCGTCGGTATATTGATGGAGAGTAGCAGCATTATCGAACTTACCGAGATGGTCGTTCGAGTCAGTCGACCTGTTATACTCTCCGATCGCCAAGGGAGCGTAGTGCCTCGGCAGTGGATCTTGCAGAATTACCTTGGAGAATTACCGATTGATCTGCTCGGGGTGCTTTGCCTTTTCTTGAGTCCCGGACGGGAGCTTCATCTGAGGAAGAGGCCTTTTACTAGTTGACCTGAGCGATCTCTAAGGGCGTCTGAAATAGTGCCCTGTGAAATGGAATGGGTGCGGGTGGAGCTTCTACATGAGTGCCGGTTGGCATTTTATTCTGCCCCCAGATGGAAATTTGCTCCGGTCGATCTTCGTGAGCTGCTCGGCCTCCCGAGGCCGATGTCGCTTGTTGCGCCTGCCGATCGGCTAGCACCTTTTGCTGCTGTTGCTCAACTATTTTTGCCGCTCGTACTTGAATGAGTGTGTCGAGCTCCTCTGGAGTGAGCGTCATGGTGTGGAGACATCCAGCTTCTTCCATCTTCTCTGCTCGGATCCAGGTGCATTCCCACAGACGGTGCCAAATTTGATCCTGTCCGAGAGTCGAGTCGACAGACGTTGGGGAGATGGCGCTCACGTTGACTAGATGTAGGCTGAAGATGACGTGGACCTCCAACGAGCTAAGCCTACAACCACAAGTCGTTAGTGCCGAGCCAGGGAGGGGTTCCCCGACGATGACCCTCCGACTCTCAAGTCAGTCACCGGCGGCAAGCGAATGAAGTTGAGAAGAGAAAAGAGCGGTAGCGTAACTGTAGCTACAGTATAATGAGCATACCTCTGATGAAGTTTGGGGGCTCCTTATATAGAGCCCCTGGGAGCGCGTGTGCATGCCTGTCGAGGTGTGCATGCCTCTCAAAGCTTACCATGAAAGGACGTGGCAGTAAAGCGTCTTTGACACTATACCTTAACAGCCCGAGCATATCTCTGACAAGACAGCGGAAGCTTCTACCATACGATCCTCTGCCTGGCTATGCCGCCAGCCATGTGGTCTGTCGATGGCACGATTTCCTAGAAGGATATCACCAGCTGCTCCTTTCATCTGTTACCGGGCCGAGTGGGAGATCCGCTCGACTAGTTTGCTATCTGGCTGTTATCGTGGCTGGGCCGAGAGTGATGTCCGCTCGGCCGATGGTCCGCTGTCTCAGCTCCGTCTTGTCGAGGCGAGGGAGCCATGCATGTTTGGTCAGGGCTGTGTCCACTGTTCGACCGAGCGAGACGGCCGCTCGGCCTTCATCATTCCATGCCTGAGCCTTCTGATTGTCGAAAGCTCGGTATTTATCCGAGCTGTCAGGTACTCCCCAGTCCGATCGGGGAGGTGGGTCGCTCGATCGGACGAACTCCCGGGGCGTTGACCACCTTGACTTTGACCTTTCACGTGTCATTGACCCTCCTCGGGGCGTGAACCCCTTCTTACCGCTGGATCACCTGGGTTTCCAAACTTCTTTTAAAAAAATCATAACATGATTCTTATTTTCTATTGATGCGGCGATAGAGGGAAGTCCACCTAGAATGGGGTCAACTGCTAAGGTGGAAGCCAAAGTCAAGATGATCAATGCCCAGGTGGCAAAGGGCCAAACGGAGGACAATTACAGTGGTCAACGCCCAGGTGGCAAAGGGTCAAATGGAGGACAATTACAATGGCCGGTTAGGTCAGTCAGGTTCGATCGGTGAGAGACATACCTGTGTGGACCACCTGTCTAACTCGGGATAATACGTAAGACAACCAGCGCTCAGTACGGAACAGCAGGACATCAAAGGAGACCAGATAGACATGTTACTACATAATCACTGCACGAAAGAGCAACTGAGGTTGACAAAGCGGAGGGGTCCCAGTCGAGCGGCTACCCCACTCGGTCTAGCAACAGGACCTAGTCAAGGATGGAGTAGAGCACCGCCCGAATGGCTATCCAGCTCGGCTAAGCAATGGGAATACTTTTAAGGTATGGTGTCAGAGGCTAAGCAACAGGACCTAGTCAAGGACGGAAGCTTCTACTGTCTTGTCAGGGATATGCATGCCCTGTTAAGGTATGGTGTCAGAGGAACTTTCCTGACAGATCCTTTTATAGGATGTATCAAAGAATGCACCCACACCTCTTGAAACGTGTACGTCGCCCACTAGGGCTCTATATAAAGGAGGTCCATCATCGGCGGAGGTACGTGTTATTACTGTTTGGTGTTAGTTCTACTGTTGCTCTCCTTCTTCTATAGTTCCGGTGACTAACTTGAGCGTCGGAGGACCAATGCCGGGAAACCCTTCCTTGGCTCAGCATTGATATTATTTGTTTTGTAGAGCGGATCGAGATATGCAGTCGAGCGGAGCGAGGTCTACAGTCGGTCAGCGAAGCTACTGTTGGAAACAAACAATCTGTTGTCGGGAGATTTACGGGGTATTAGTTGAATTTAAACTACACTGAATTAAATTCAACTTACAGTTAAAATGACCTGAGCGGATAATCTCAGGCTGCCAGTAGGGGTTGGTTTCTGTTACATGCCAAAGAGCGGACTGAGTCGCCGAGCGGGTTGATCAGCCGAGTAGTAGGTCTGTATTGCTGAGCGGGCAGGTCGGCTGAGCTGCATGTCTATGTTGCAGAGCGACAGGTCTGGAAAATCTGTGTTGCAGAGCAGGCAGATCTGTATTGTAGATTAGCTTAACAGCAGGTTTAGGAGCAGACTGAGTGAGGCCGGTCGGGCGAACAAACAAGCAGGTCAAGACAGTTCAGGTCGGGCAAATATGCCGAGCGGAGAGGCGGACCGGGCAAGTGGCCGGTCGTGCTTTGAGCTGCGGACCGAGGCTTGTGATTGACGTAGTTTCCTTGAAACAAATTCGCCCAAGCACTGGTGGTCACGGCGAACTGGGTGGCTTACTATGGTCATCTGTTTCCCATGATACAACGGTTGCACGACAGAGGAGGGAATGAACGCCCATCGTTTCACTTGGGCAAATTTTGCCCCGACCGGTCCGACATTCAGCGCGAGCAAGTCGGGTGAACAACAGGTTTAGGAGCAGATCGAGTGAGGCCGGTCTAGCAAACAAACAAGCAGGTCAAGATGGTTCAGGCAAGACGAGTAAGTGGCCGGTCGAGTTTTGAGCTGCGAACCGCGACCTGTGATTGACGTAGTTTCCTTGAAACAGATTTGCCCAAGCACTGGTGGTCACGGCGAACTGGGTGACTTACTATGATCGTCTGTTTCCCAAGATATAACGGTTGCACGATAGAGGAGGGAATGAACGCCTATCGTTTCACTTGGGCAAATTTTGCCCCGATCGATCCGGCATTCAGCGCGCGCAGGTCATGAACGCCCATTGTTTCACTTGGGCAAATTTTTGTTGGTGCGGTTAGCACTAACGGTCTAACTCAAGTTTTGATGAATGACAAAATAGGTTAAGTTAGTTTTGTTATTATCTAACACTCTGATCGAGTGTGCAGGAGAAGCCCAGACAGGTTAACGGGCTGACCTGATATCTGGCACGAAGCCCAGCTAGATTGACGGGCCGACCGGATAGCTGGCACGAAGTCCAAACGGGTCAATGGGCTGACCAGACGTTTGACACGAAATCCAGCTAGGTTGACGGGCTGACTGGATAGCTGGCATGAAGCCTAGACGGGTCGAAGGGATGACCGGACGTCTGGTAGGTAAGTGAAGGTAAGTCACTGGAGGGGAGTGACTGTGAGGGTGAGTTCCCGGGAAGGGAACTTAGGCGCCGATTCGACTTAGAATCATTTCGGAACTCTAAGTCAAGATCTTGACTAGATTCCGGTCTCGGAGAGATGAAATCTAATTAATATTCTGTTTAATTTTAAACCGTGCTAATACTCTGTGTTGCAGGATACATATCATATGTTTGCCTCCGGACTAATATTTTCTTACAGGAAGGAAGCTGTTGGAAAATGGGGTCCGGGCGCCCGAGAGGGATCCAGGCACCCGGAGGTGAAAAATTATCCTCAACATCATTTTGCCGCGTGGAGCTCTCTGGTTGGCTCGGCTATGTCATAATCAGGGTGCCCTGAAGGTTCCAGGTGCCCCAAACCTCCTTTATAAGGAGGATAGAGGCTGAAGCTCCAACATCAACTCAGAGTTTACTCTTTTGTGCTCCTGCGACGCTGCGAAAAGATCTCCAACAAAGTTTTTTCTTTCCTGTCTTATTTTCATAATTATCGATTTTTCTTTTACTACATAATTCCTGTACTTAGTTTGTAATAAGTTTTTGAATTATTAGTGACTGCCCATCGAAAGCACCCTTGTGTGCGAGCCTTGAAGTAGGAGTCGCCAAAGGCTCCGAACCAAGTAAATCCTTGTGTTCTCTTTGGCTTGTTTACTTTTCCACTGTGCTTACTCTACGAATTATTTTTGAAATCGCTATTCACCCCCCTCTAGCAAAACTCTACGATCCAACAAGTGGTATCAGAGAAGGTACCACTCTGATTTGGTGCAACCACCGATCAGATAGGGGTGAAACTAATTGTGTCTCTTTTCTTTTTTTTTTCGATTTTCAGATTTTTGAAAATTTCCAAACTGGTACTATTACCTTTTTGGAAACTTTTTTCGTCACAATCAATCTGAATTGGTGCAACACCAATTCAGTTTTTAAATTACTTCTATCTTATCCCGCACTACTAATCCAAGACCTAGTCTTGAGACGCTCTTTTGTCTATTTTTTTCTTGTGTGCAGGATGTCTCAAATTGAAGGCTTTAGGATAGTATGTCCTCCCCTGTTCAACGGGGATGACTTTCCGTACTGGAAGAAGCGGATGGAGGTCTACCTGAAGACGAACTTTGACCAATGGTTCAGCGTCACAAAAGGCTACAGAGCACCAGTTGACAACTCCGGAATTCCACTGGACCCGGAACAATGGACTCCGAACATGAAAAGGAAAGCATCAATGGACTACAAGGCACTCAACACGCTGCAATGTGGACTGACAAAAGAAGAGCTGAACTGGGTAGGACCGCACTAGAATGCGAAAGAACTTTGGGACAAGTTGATCGAGCTACACGAAGGAACGAGCGACACCAAGATAACGAAACACGATTTGTTATTAAATAAGCTATTTAATATTAAAATGCAAGAAGGAGAATCGGCAAGTCAGCTTCACGCGAGGATCAAGGACATCCTCAACGGACTCCACGCAATAGGACATCAAATAGAGAACCGAGACTTAATAAGATATGCCTTGAACGCTTTTCCACGCAATAATTTGTGAGCATCTATCGTGGATGCCTAGAAAATCTCTAAAAATTTATCAAAATTAAAATTAGATGAGTTTTTTTGTGAATTAGAATTGCATGAGCAAACTAACGCCGGGACCGAGAAAAGTGTAGCTTTGTTTGCAGGTTCCTCCAAGGCGAGATCTAAAAACAAGCCTGAACCCGAAGAAGAGTCTGATCAGGAGACTGAAGATGAAGAATACCTGGTGAACCTGGTAAGGAAAATGTTCACCAGGAGAAACAAGAGCTTCAGCAAGAAGGACCTGCAAAAGATTAACTCTCTATGTAAAATACGGTGCCCAAATAATAATTAAATAATAAGGTTTAATGGACGAATAATTTTAACAGAATTATTAGGAATTTTTAGAAATTTTCTGGGATTTAATTGGAGCTCGTATGACGTAATCAAAGGGGATGCATTACTGGGCTCGAGAAAGGTCCGTTTAGAATACCCAGAGCTGGGAGTTAATTGAGAAACAGGTCTAGGACTTAATCAAATTTCCCTAAGTTATAAAAGGGAGAATTTCCCTTTGCCCTAACCCCCCGACACGGCGCCAACTCCTTCCCGAGACTTCACCGCGCGGCCTCCCTCACCCTCGAGCCTTCACCTTCGTCGACCTCTTCCTCTCTCAAGCCACAGCCGCCGATCTCTCCTCCTCACGCGATCTCCTCACCTCGCGACACCACAACCGACGATTTTCCCTCTCGAGCCACAGCTGCCTGCCCTAATCCTTTCCCCGCCGCCGACTTCTCCCGATTACCCTTGCGAGTTCCTGTGCACAGCCGGGACTTCTTCTTCCTCGAGCTATAGCCGCTGCTTCTCCGTGCACCAGCATCACGACACCAGCCGATCTCCCTCACGCGGGCACCACAGCTTGCGATCTCACCCTCAGCCGAAGTCGCGGCCGCCGATTCTCTCCAAGTCGTGCCCTAACCAAACCATCAAGTAGATTCCCTTCGTAAGTATGATCCTTTAACATACTTTTGTTGGCATTTCTGTTGGGGTTTGGATTGGATGTTGTTCTTGCTTTGTAATGGTTCCGGATTCCAGTGTAGAATTGAAGGAGGTGATTGAGAATTGACTTTGGGTTCTTGACTGGTGATGGTCTCGGGTTACAGGGCGATTCTGGTGAATTGATGATTGGGTTCTTGTTCGGAGGATTGTGATGCAGTTTTGTGTTGCTGGTTTTTCTGTGTTTACAGATTTCGGACAGAATTTGTTAGGTGGGTTGTGGTTTTGCTGCTGTGTAGGTTCTTTGGTTATGCAGGGAAATGGATTAGGAAAAAGTAATAATGAATCATTATGGTTACAAAATGAGTGGAATGTGCTATTGACTTAGGTGAATCGAGGTTCATAGTTGAATTAGGGTTTTTCCCTAATTAAGTTAGGTTTCGGTTTAGCTAGTGTCGTTTATGAAATTAGCTAAATTGTACATTAAAGTCAGGACTCTCAGGCGCCAGAGTGGTGAGTTGATTGTTTCGCTGGTGCTTAAGGCGGGTACTTCTTACTTTGTCTCCTTAGTTCTTTGAACTTAGTGCATGAATTATTTTTGGATAAGGATTGTTACCTTGACTCCACTCTTATTTTCTTGCGCTTGATACTTCCACTCAAATCTTTGAGTTATTCGTTTCCATATCTATACAGTCTCTTGTTGTTGTCCATGATCAGTAGCAGATACTACATACCATATTTGTATGTTTTGACTGTTGCTTATTTATGTACTATATTGAGCATGCTGGCTTCATGTAGCATACCTGTTTCTGTTTATATATATATGATGACTGTTGCATTGTTCGCATCATGTCATTGCATGCATGCCGCATCCTCGGCCACTCGAGAGAGTGGTAGCTGGAGTTGATGCCGCTTGTCCTGTCGTGCCGCACTCGGTCATTCGTGTGAGTGGTAGCTGGAGTACGAGCAACAGGGACCCCGTCGCAGATGTAGCTAGTTAGCTACTATGCAACTGTCCCCTCGGCCACTTGTGTGAGTGGTAGCTGGAGTGGTGTACAGTCTGTCACTGACCCGGCCTCTCGACCATACAGGGGTCATGGTGCAGAGAGGTGGGCGGGAGTGACCATCTGTGCATACGCTGTTGTTATTATATTTGTTTTGGCTGTTGTTGTTTATACTTGCTGTTATTGTTGCTTATTTATGCTGCTGTTAGTAGCTTACGCTGTCGTTGCTAGTTTATACTGCGGTTGTATCTTATGCTGACATGCTTTCTTATGATGAGATATATATTCGTTGTAGGAGTTTAGACACTGGTTATTTATTGGTAATTTGGATATACCTTACCTATTACCTTGTAGTTAATAGCAGTACAGTAGCAGATCTGCGCTACTTTAACTTTCTATTGTTAGCCTAGAATATGGCTTCAGGTATGAACATTTATGTGAACATCTTGGTAGAATCTGCTACTTCTTTTATGAGACTGTATACTCTTGGCTCACTTTCTAGTTATATTTTATGTTCATGCACTATCTTTTCTTACCCGCTGAGTTTTAATACTCACCACCTCGCAAATTGGTTTTCTTTCTCCAGGTAACAAATAGATGAGTCATGGATGCTTGGAGAGATGCCGGCTGCCAGTCCTGGGTCCTACGTCACACTCGAGGATTGATTTTGGTTTATTCCTCCTTACTTGCATTTCGTATTCGATGAATTTGGTATTGTGAGAATTATGTTTTGATACTTGTTTGTGGACTTGGTATTTGTGATATTTTGGTAACTTTGCAATTTGTGGGGTTTTCTTCGTTTTCTTTCCGCTGTGCTTATTTTATTTTTGTTTCAGCCGTGTGGGCTGTTGTATTATGCTATATGTTTTATTCATTTATGTCCAGCCGGGTAGGCTGTGTGTATCAACTGCGTGGTTATGTTATTTCTATTTTGCATATATATTCCAGCCGAGTGTGGCTGATGTATATTTTGTATGTAGTAATGTTTCATATTGTCCGCCGTACAGGGGAGGTGCTGCCGAAATTTCTTCGGACAGGGACTCCTCTGGGGCGTGACACTCTAAACGAACCGAGGAACGTGACCTGCTTCGGATGCAACAAAAAGGGCCATTACAAGAATGAGTGCCTGAAACTGAAGAGTGACAAGACAAAGGCATCCAAGAAAAAGGCTCTCAAAGCGACTTGGGACTCCTCCTCCTCGGACGAATCAGAGGTTGAAGATTAGAAGCACCAGAACCACCTCGCGCTGATGGCCCTTGAAGAAGAATCAAATGAAGAATCGGAAGACGAGTTTGAACCCGAATCGAGCCACTAGTCCGTACTTGTTTCCGAAGGTCCCGACGAGATAAATGTTAATTTAAATAAAAAATTCTTTAAAATTATTTCGTGCTTGAATAAGAAATTGATAACATTAGAAAATGAAAGTAAAATGCTCCTTGAGTAAAATCAAAACCTCAAGGAACAAAGCACAACATCAAATCTAACTCAAGATCTAACACTTGAGGAGGAGAATTTATCACTAAAAATATAAATTAACAAATTAAAAGAAATGTTAGAAAAATTTACAACTAGATATAAGAATTTAGATCTAATATTAAATAATCAAAAAGCAATTTACAACAAAATCGGACTTGGCTACAAGTCAAGTTCGAATAAAACATTTAAATCATTAATAACCCAACACAAACAATTAAGTAAAGTTTGGGTTCCGAAAGTGTGCTTAACCACACAAGTATGACTTAACCAATACTACATACCCAAAGAAGAAATACATTATATAAAACCAAATCAAATCAAAAAATAAAATACAAACCTAGACCAACAAATTCGAAATCTAGATATTTTAAGCCACACAAAGACTTAGAATATCATCAAGTAAATTATAACTACAAAAAGAACAGGCATAAACCAAAAATAAAAAATTAAATAAAGGCCAATAATTCAGGGGGAGGCTCCAGAATAGCTGGCACTTCCGAAACTAACCTACCCGACAGGGTAACACAAACTAAGCTACCCGGCAGGATAATTAGGACTAATTAGAAAGGGACCAAGTTTAACTTGACCTATGGTACTGGTGAAGTTTTGGATAATAGTACGTTAGGGAAGTTTAGTTTATGCATGTCTAGGAAGATATGGCTTCGACCTGGTGCATTTAGCTAAGTGGAACTGACCGAAGCTACCCTTTATGGATCCTAACCAGTTAGACCACGGTTTTGTATTAAGTTCAGTGGATAGGCCTATTTGAAAAACCTCGAAGGCATGCATGGTTACTCTAATGATGTCTAAGTGACTCACCATAGCCCAGAAGTTTATCCAAAGAATACCTATTTGTTGAGCCCAAAACTAAACCTGAATCTAACATAAAGTTAAATCAAACTCTAAAACTAAATCTAATTCATCCCACAAAATTATAGGATTTCCTGATTGAAAATGTATATCGGGTGAAATGACTAAGAACTAATTAAATTAAAATAAAATAAATTAAATTAAAATAAAAAATTAAATTAAATTAAATTAAAATAAAATAAATAAAATTGAATTAAATTATATTAAATTAAAATTAAATTAAATTAAAATTAAATTAAAATAAAAATAAAATAAAATAAAATAAAATTAAAACCTTTAAAAATTCTTTTAAAAAAAATTATTTAAAATTCTTTAAAAAACTATTTTAAAATATCTATTAAAAACTTTTAAAATTCTTTAAAAAATTATTTTAAAAAAAATTTAAAATTCTTTAAAAACTTATTTTAAAAAACTTTTAAAATTCTTTAAAAAATTATTTTTTTAAAAAGAAATTCTTTTAAAAACTTTTAAAATTCTTTAAAAACTTATTTTAAAAATTCCTTTAAAAAACTTTTAAAATTTTTTAAAAATTATTTTAAAAAAAATTCTTTTAAAAAACTTTTAAAATTATTTAAAAACTTATTTTAAAAATTCTTTTAAAAAAATTTTAAAATTCTTTAAAACATTATTTTTTAAAAAAAATTCTTTTAAAAACTTTTAAAATTCTTTAAAAACTTATTTTAAAAAATTCTTTTAAAAACTTTCAAAATTATTTAAAAAAATTCTTTTAAAAACATTTAAAATTCTTTAAAATCTTATTTTTAAAAAATTATTTTAAAAGCTTTTAAAATTCTTTAAAAAATTATTTTAAGAATTCTTTTAAAAAAACTTTTAAAATTATTTTAAAAAAAATTCTTTTAACAACTTTTAAAATTCTTTAAAAACATAATTTATTTTTTTTAAAAAAACTTTTTAAATTCTTTACATTTTGTTTTTTAAAAATTCTTTTAAAAAGTTTTAAAATTCTTTAAAAACTTATTTTAAAAAAATTCTTTTAAAAACTTTTAAAATTATTTAAAAAATTCTTTTAATAAAACTTTTAAAATTCTTTAAAAACTTATTTTGAAAATTCTTTTAAAAAACTTTTAAAATTCTTTAAAAAATTATTTTTTAAAAAAATTCTTTTAAAAAATTTTAAAATTCTTTAAAAACTTATTTTAAAAAATTCTTTTAAAAACTTATAAAATTCTTTAATTTTTTTTAAAAAAAAATTCTTTTAAGAACTTTTAAAATTCTTTAAAAACTTATTTTAAAAAATTATTTTAAAAAATCTTTAAAAATTATTTTAATTTTTTTTAAAATTTTTTTTTAAAAATTATTTAAAAAATTATTTTAAAAACTTTTAAAATTATTTAAAAACCTATTTTAAAAATTCTTTTAAAATATTTTAAAATTATTTAAAAAATTATTTTAGAAATTTTTTTAAAAACTTTAATTTTTTAATTATCTTAAAAATTCTTTTAAAAACTTTTTAAAAAAATTTATTAACTTAAAATTCATTTTAAAATTAACTTAATTTTTTTTAAAATTTACTTATGATTAATTTTAAAACTAACATAAAAATTTTATTAGACTGAACTTAGGCTAATTCTTGTTCCTACCTATTATAGGAAACCAAATGGATTTTGGACAGTGGTTGCTCCAAACATATGACTGGAGATCACACCAAATTCACCCAACTTACTTACAAAAGCTTAGGAACAGTTGCATTTGGAAACAATAACAAACTCAAGGTAATTGGTATAGGTAACATTGAGCTAAAATTTGACTTCATTATTACAAATGTCTTACTTGTTGAAAATTTCAAGTATAATCTCCTAAGTATCTGTCAATTGTATGACACTAGGTATAAGGTTAGGTTCTTATCTACGGAATGCTTAATCAAACACCTAGATAATCCTACAATCAATCTAAAAGGGTTTAGAAAAGACAATATCTATGTAATTAACTTAACCGCTTCTTCAATTAAGTGTTATTTAACACAAAAAGAAGAAACGTGGTTATGACATAGAAGAATTATTGGGGCAATTTCCTTAGGTCATGTTTGACCAGTTTGACTAAACTTGAGTTGAGTCAAGCTTGAGTCGGGATTTGAGTTTTGATGTTTGACAATATATGGAGATTGCTAGGGCAATCATTCGGTTATGGAGATGGTCAAAGGGTTAACTAGGTTGATGAGAATACAAGTTAAGTAGGTCAAGGTTGACAGGAGACTTGACTGGGAAAGTCCTAACTAGAGGTTAGGCGTATGGAAGTCCTAACTGAAGGTTAGGCATATGGAAAGTCCTAACTGGAGGTTAGGCGTATGGAAGACCTAACTGGAGGTTAGGCGTATGGAAGTCCTAACTGGAGTTTAGGCAGTCGTGGAAGTCCTAACTAGAGTTTAGGCAGTGGTGGAAGTCCTAACTGGAGTTTAGGCAGTGGTAGAAGTCCTAACTAGAGGTTAGGCAAATTGGAAAGTCCAAGTGTGATCTTGGGAATGGAGAAAGTCCTGGTGAGGAGCCAGGCAATTGGAAAGTCCAAGTGTGATCTTGGTAAGTGAGAAAGTCCTAGTGAGGAGCCAGGCAATTGGAAAGTCCAAGTGTGATCTTGGCACAGGTTGTAAGTCCAAGCATATGGTCTTGGCAAGGTAAGTCCTAGTGTGACTTGGCGAGGAGAACCCAACAACTAGGATGAGGCCGATTGAAGCTCCAGAAGGCAAGGCGTAAAGAATGGGGAGATATCCGAGGGACGCAATGTAAGACCCATAAAGTCTCAAGTAATTTTATATAAATTTTTGCATGATTAGAATGGGCTTTATGTGGACTCTTTCAAAAAAAAAAATTAATAAGAGAAAATAGAACCAAAAAGAAGCATGGCCAAGGTTCGAACCTTGAACCTTTTAGTAGGTGACAAAGCTTTATGTAGTATGGGAGAACCATTAGCTCCAGGGGGAAATGTTGGTAGGAAGGAAAGGGAAATTGTAGTTAAGGGTAGGGATGGTGAAGGGACACCTTTCTCCCTTCACTTAGAAGAAAAGTTTATCTTTCCTTTCTCCCCTTCACTTAGCATGAAGAGTTCATTTTCCCTTCTCCCTTCATTTAGAATAAATGAAGGGAAGAATGAAAAGGTGTTTTCCCTTCTCCCTTTCATTTGGAATAAATAGAAGTAAGGGAAAGAAAAGCTATTCTTTTCCTTCTTCCTCCTTCTTCTTCCTTCACCGAAACACCAAGCTTCTCCTCTCCCATTTTCGAATTCAAGCTAAAGGTTTTCCTCCTAGGAAAACTTCACAAAGGGAAGTTCTTAAAACCTACTTTCCCTTACAAGCAAGATAAGCAAAAAGGGAGTTCTAGAAGCAAAAACTTTCTTCTTCTTCTTCACCAAGGGTATTTTCTTAGTAAACCAAGCAAGAGGATGTAAGTATCTCCCTCACCTGCAGTACAAGTAGTTTTTGAGTGTTTTTTCATGTTTTTATGTTGCTTAAAACCTAGGATTAGTTTTTGTAAGTTCGTCCAAGACATGAAACAAGGGTTGAGGAGAGTTAAAAATGTTAACCATGCTTGATTATGTTTTCTCATGATGTGTAAACCATTATGTGATAGAGCTCCATGCATAAGACCTAGGATTAGGTTTTGTAAGTTCGGCCAAGACATGAAACAAGGGTTGAGGAGAGTTAAAAAATGTTAACCATGCTTGCTTATGCTTCCTCATGATGTGTAAGCTATTATGTGATAGAGCTTCATGCTTAAATATTTTTAAATGAAACCTAGAACCATGCTTTAGAGTTTCGGCCAAGGCTTGAAGTTAGGGTTAGAAACTCATCTATGCTTGCTAGAAGTCTTATTTGCTATGTCATGCATTCTATGATATTAGTGTAGAGCTTCATGCTTAAAGATTGTTAAATGAAACCTAGAACCATGCTTTAGAAGTTTCGGCCAAGGCTTGAAGTTAGGGTTAGAAACTCATCTATGCTTGCTAGAAGTCTTATTTGCTATGTCATGTATTCTATGATATTAGCTTAGAGCTTCATGCTTAAAGATATTTAAATGAAACCTAGAACCATGCTTTAGAGTTTCGGCCAAGTCTTGAAGTTAGGGTTAGAAACTCATCAATGCTTGCTAGAAGTCTTATTTGCTATGCCATGCATTCTATGATATTAGTTTAGAGTTTCATGCTTAAAGCTTGTTAAATGAAACCTAGAACCATGCTTTAGAAGTTTCGGCCAAGGCTTGAGGTTAGGGTTAGAAACTCATCTATGCTTGCTAGAAGTCTTATTTGCTATGCCATGTATTCTATGATATTAGCTTAGAGCTTCATGCTTAAATATTGTTAAATGAAACCTAGAACCATGCTTTAGAGGTTCGGCCAAGATATGAAGTTAGGGTTAGAAACTCATCTATGCTTGCTAGAAGTCTTATTTGCTATGCCATGCATTCTATGATATTAGTTTAGAGCTTCATGCTTAAATATTGTTAAATGAAACCTAGAACCATGCTTTAGAGGTTCGGCCAAGATATGAAGTTAGGGTTAGAAACTCATCTATGGTTGCTAAAAGTCTTATTTGCTATGCCATGTATTGTATAATATTAGTTTAGAGTTTCATGCTTAAAGTTGTTTAAGTGAAACCTAGAATCATGCTTTATATGTTCGGCCAAGACTAGATATTTGGGTTAGAAACTCACCTATGTTGCAAAAAGTCTCACATGTTATGCTATGTATTGTGTGATATTGGTTTAAAGTTTCCATGCTTGGTGTTGCTTAAAACCTAGGACTATACCTTTTGTAAGTTTCGGCCAAGAATGAAATGGAATGGATTAGGAAAGTTTAACTCCAACTAGAATTGTTTATGTTTTCTCCCATGATATACTATGTATTATGTGATGCTAGTAGGATGCTTTCCTTATTTAAAGTTGCATGATAATGACTCTTCATGATATGCTATGTGATATGTGAACTTTATGTCACCATGTTATGCTTATGAAAGGCTTATGTATGATGAAATGCCTAAAAGATGCTTCCCTATAAGTTGGGATTAAGGGCACTCTTCATGATATGACAAGAAACATGATATGCTATTTTACTTTTGTATGGCTTGTACTGGACCCTAAGAATGGTCTATGGGATGAGCTCCTACGTTGCCCCTAGGTCGAAGCACGAGCCTAGTTCCCTATTAAGTTCGGGATTAACTACCTCGGATTTATTTAGGGATGCGCGCAATTCATGTATGTGGTACAATGACGGGCCCCCCTCATGTTGAGATTTATGTTTAAGTACCTATATGATATACGTTTTCAAAAAGAACATCTTGCATACACTTATTTCATGCTATATGATTTTGATACATGTTTTCAAAATAACATCTTGCATATACTTATTTCATGCTATATGATCATTATGCTTTAGGAGGATGCTCTCTTGAGATATGTCTATGATACCTAGATGAACATGCTTCTACTTTATGTTTATGCTCTCATATGCTATGTTTATGATTTGCCCAAATAAGTATGACACTACTTTATGCTAGCATGAAATGTTAAATCTAGATGTTGGTTAAATGAATATATCACTACTCTATGTTTAATTCATGATTTATGATTTTTGTGAGTAGGAAAGGATCTTACTAAGCCTATGTGCTTATAGTTTTAAATTTCCTTGTGCTGCAGAAAAGGGTAAAGAATGGCTAAACTAAAGGGAGCAGTAGGGAGGGCAAAGATGTGTGTGGCAGTGACATGGTAGAAGAGATCTGTGTTTTGTGCTTCAAGACTTATATATGTTTAAGCTTTTGCATGTAAACTATTTCTTTTCTTGCTACTTTTGATGATATTAACTTGAGCTTGTTTGGATGGTTTATACTTAAGGTGAACTTATACTTGCTCTTGTTTCCATGAAACCTTGAAATGTTAAGTACTTGTTTAATTAGAGAATTGTTAGTTATCATGAACTCTAGAGAATAATATACATGTTTAGTTTCCTTCTTATTTAGTACGCTTTATGCTCTAGGTAAACAAGCATGTATCATGTTTCAAGTAATAGATAGTAAATAAATTTTATATGCATGAATGCTGGCATGTTCACATGGTTTGTTGTATGATTAAGTTTTAAAATTCTTCTTCTTCCACTGCAATGTTTGCATATGCATGTATGTATGTTCGAATAGCGCCGCCCTTGCTATCAGTAGGGGAAGAGCGGGCGTTACAGTTTGGTATCAGAGCAGGTCTGCCTTTCCACTACACACACACATCAAGCCTCTATCCTGCTGCTCCAAGTAAGAACTTCTATGCCTACTTTATTTTTTTTATGTATGATAAGGAATGCTTTTAGTCTAAGTATACATGAATGTAAGTAGGAATGATAATAATCTTATGCTAGCCTTGTTGGAAATGATGATAACTTATGCTAGCTTTGTTGTCATATATGAAGATAAGCATGACTAGGAGACGCAATAACTGAGTCGATGAGATAGTACCCCCCCCACCTGATCTGATGCATGTAGTTACTGAACTCCAGCGTCAGGTTACAGAACAGCAGCAAGTGATTAATGCTCTGATGAATCAGCAAGGGAACCCTACGACCCCACCAGTGAACCAGAATCAGATGCCAGTCGTACCTACAGCTGCACCAGTACCACCGATAGGCCCAGCCCCAGTAGTTCGACAAGAGGCGTATCTAATTCAGTGGCAGAGGCTGAAGCCGGAAAATTTCTCTGGCACTTGTGAACCATGGGATGCTCAAGCCTGGTTCAAGATTGTAGAAAGTATAGTAGAGCTACTGGACTGGCTTGAACATGAAAAGGTCAAGTGTGCATCATTTTGCCTTTCGGGAGATGCCAGAATGTGGTGGGACAGGGTTAAAGTAAAGAGGCAAATGAACCAAATGAGATGGACGGACTTTGAAGTTGAATTTTTTGAAGAATTCTTCCATATGCGTGTGATAAACAAGCACTACGACGAGTTCACCGAGTTCCGGCAAGGTGACCTATCAGTTAATGAAGTTGTGAAAAGATTCAACCGACTAGCACGCGTATGCCCAGAGTTGGTCAGTACAGAAAGAGAAAGAGTCAAACTCATGCTGAAGATGCTCAGATCCGAGATAGCTCTGAATGTGGCCGACGGAGTTAATAGACCGTAGACCGCCGAAGAGCTGATTAGCAGTGCCCTGATCACATAACACTACTTGAAGGCGCTGAACGAGGGCAAGAGTCAAGCCCAGTCGGGAGGACAGAAATCTCAAAGTGCCAAAACTAGCTGGAAAGGAAACCACAATGGTAAGAGAAATCAATGGAACAACTCTAAGGGTGGTCCAGCGAACAAACAACCCATGTACCCCCAGTGTACCACATGTGGAAAGAAGCATCCAGGGGTATGTCGTAAGGGCACAAATAGGTGCTTCAACTATGGACTGGAAGGACTTCGAGCCAGGGACTGCCCTACCCAGGTTCAGACACCTCTTCAGCAGTATATTTAGAACCGGGGTGCTCCCTCACAGCTACACCAGATGCAAGCTGCGATAGAAGGTACTCCGATAAGCCAAGGGAGATTGGAAGCCCCGCTAATTAAGACAAATGTCAGGATTTTCTCTCTCATTAAGGAAGACGTGGCGAATGCTTCTACGGTTGTCACAGGTCAGATATTTATTTTCAGTCAGTATGCTACTGTATTATTTGATACTGGGGTAACACACTCGTTCGTCTCTACATCTTTCACAAAGAAGATATACATGACACCACAAGCTTTAGATTGCAAGTTCTCAACGACCCTACCTTCAGGAGAAGTGATGTCATCTACCCATATGCTGCGAGCTGCTCCTGTCAGAATCGCAGACAGAGAACTCTATTGTGATCTGATAGTGCTCGACATGCAGGATTATGACATTACAAGCAAGATAAGCAAAAAGGGAGTTCTAGAAGCAAAAGATTTCTTCTTCTTCTTCACCAAGGGTATTTTCTTAGTAAACCAAGCAAGAGGATGTAAGTATCTCCCTCACCTATAGTACAAGTAGTTTTTGAGTGTTTTCCATGTTTTTATGTTGCTTAAAACCTAGGATTAGGTTTTGTAAGTTCGGCCAAGACATCAAACAAGGGTTGAGGAGAGTTAAAAATGTTAACCATGCTTGATTATGTTTTCTCATGATGTGTAAACCATTATGTGATAGAACTCCAAGCTTAAGACCTAGGATTAGGTTTTGTAAGTTCGGCCAAGACATGAAACAAGGGTCGAGGAGAGTTAAAAATGTTAACCATGCTTGCTTATGCTTCCTCATGATGTGTAAGCTATTATGTGATAGAGCTTCATGCTTAAATATTTTTAAATGAAACCTAGAACCATGCATTAGAGTTTCAGCCAAGGCTTGAAGTTAGGGTTAGAAACACATCTATGCTTGCTAGAAGTCTTATTTGCTATGCCATGCATTCTATGATATTAGTTTAGAGCTTCATACTTAAAGATTGTTAAATGAAACCTAGAACCATGCTTTAGAAGTTTCGGCCAAGGCTTGAAGTTAGGGTTAGAAACTCATCTATGCTTGCTAGAAGTCTTATTTGCTATGTCATGTATTCTATGATATTAGCTTAGAGCTTCATACTTAAAGATTTTTAAATGTAACCTAGAACCATGCTTTAGAGTTTCGAGCAAGGCTTGAAGTTAGGGTTAAAATCTCATCTATGCTTGCTAGAAGTCTTATTTGCTATGCCATGCATTCTATGATATTAGTTTAGAGTTTCATGCTTAAAGATTGTTAAATGAAACCTAGAACCATGCTTTAGAAGTTTCGGCCAAGGCTTGAGGTTAGGGTTAGAAACTCATCTATGCTTGCTAGAAGTCTTATTTGCTATGCCATGTATTCTATGATATTAGCTTAGAGCTTCATGCTTAAATATTGTTAAATGAAACCTAGAACCATGCTTTAGAGGTTCGGCCAAGATATGAAGTTAGGGTTAGAAACTCATCTATGCTTGCTAGAAGGCTTATTTGCTATGCCATGCATTCTATGATATTAGTTTAGAGCTTCATGCTTAAATATTGTTAAATGAAACCTAGAACCATGCTTTAGAGGTTCGGCCAAGATATGAAGTTAGGGTTAGAAACTCATCTATGCTTGCTAAAAGTCTTATTTGCTATGCCATGTATTGTATAATATTAGTTTAGAGTTTCATGCTTAAAGTTGTTTAAGTGAAACCTAGAATCATGCTTTATATGTTCGGCCAAGACTAGAAATTTGGGTTAGAAACTCACCTATGTTGCAAAAAGTCTCACATGTTATGCTATGTATTGTGTGATATTGGTTTAAAGTTTCCATGCTTGGTGTTGCTTAAAACCTAGGACTATACCTTTTGTAAGTTTCGGCCAAGAAGGAAATGGAATGGATTAGGAAAGTTTAACTCCAACTAGAATTGTTTATGTTTTCTCCCATGATATACTATGTATTATGTGATGCTAGTAGGATGCTTTCCTTATTTAAAGTTGCATGATAATGACTCTTCATGATATGCTATGTGATATGTGAACTTTATGTCACCATGCTATGCTTATGAAAGACTTATGTATGATGAAATGCCTAAGAGATGTTTCCCTATAAGTTGGGATTAAGAGCACTCTTCATGATATGACAAGAAACATGATATGCTATTTTACTTTTGTATGACTTGTACCGGACCCTAAGAATGGTCCATGGGATGGGCTCCTACATTGCCCCTAGGTCGAAGCACGGGCCTAGTTCCCTATTAGGTTCGGGATTAGATACCTCGGATTTATTTAGGGATGCGCGCAATTCATGTATGTGGTACAATGACGGGCCCCCCTCATGTTGAGATTTATGTTTAAGAACCTATATGATATACGTTTTCAAAAAGAACATCTTGCATACACTTATTTCATGCTATATGATTTTGATACATGTTTTCAAAATAACATCTTGCATATATTTATTTCATGCTATATGATCATTATGCTTTAGGAGGATTCTCTCTTGAGATATGTCTATGATACCTAGATGAACATGCTACTACTTTATGTTTATGCTCTCATATGCTATGTTTATGATTTGCCCAAATAAGTATGACACTACTTTATGCTAGCATGAAATGTTAAACTAGATGTTGGTTTATTGAATATATCACTACTCCATGTTTAATTCATGATTTATTGTTTTTGTGAGTAGGAAAGGATCTTACTAAGCCTATGTTCTTATAGTTTTAAATTTCTTTGTACTACAGAAAAGGGTAAAGAATGGCTAAACTAAAGGGAGCAGCAGGGAGGGCAAAGATGTGTGTGGCAGTGGCATGGTAGAAGAGATCTGTGTTTGATCTGTGTTTTGTGCTTCACGACTTATATATGTTTTAAGCTTTTGCATGTGAACTATTTCTTTTCTTGCTACTTTTGATGATATTAACTTGAGCTTATTTGGATGGTTTATACTTAAGGTGAACTTATTGTTGGTGCAATATCCCTCAGGTCAAGGGTGACCTGGTTAACCAAGCTGAGTCTTGGTTAGGGTTTAGATGTTTGATAATAAGATATTGATTGAAGAAGAGTCAAGTAGGTCAAGGTTGACTGGATACTTGACTGGGAAGTCCTAACTGGCAAGTTAGGCAGATGGAAGTCCTAGTGAGTGAAGCTAGGCAGAAGGAAATCCTGGTGAGTGAAGCCAGGTGAAAGTCCTAGTGAGTGAAGCTAGGCAGAAGGAAATCCTGGTGAGTGAAGCCAGGTGAAAGTCCTAGTGAGTGAAGCTAGGCAGAAGGAAATCCTGGTGAGTGAAGCCAGGTGAAAGCCCTAGTGAGTGAAGCTAGGCAGATGGAAAACCCTAGTGAGTGAAGCTAGGTGAAAGTCCTGGTGAGTGAAGCCAGGCAAGGAAGGAAATCCAGATGGATCAAGGATGATCGGACATCTGGTGTTGGGAAGTCCAAGTAGGTCAAAGGATTGACTGGATACTTGGCAAGGAAGGAAGTCCAGATGGGTCAAGGTTGACCAGACATCTGGTGGAAGTCCAAGTAGGTCAATGGAGTGACCGGATACTTGCACGACGAGTAAAAGTCCAAGTGGGTCAAAGGATTGACCGGACACTTGGTGGGAGTCTGGCAGGTCAAGGGAGTGACGGATGCGAGGCATGATGTACCAACAGTCAGGTTGACCGGATGTTGGTTAGGGAGGTTTGGGACTTGGTTTTGGGCAAAACCAAGTCTGGATCGATCCGTGGATCGATCCAGCTCGGATCGATCGGTGGATCGATTCAGAAACTCGGATCGATCCGTGGATCGATCGAGGACTCGATCGATCAGCCGATCGATCGGGACGATTCTGCTGCGCGATAAGCGCCGGATCGATCCGTGGATCGATCCGCCGTTCAGAAGCTCGGATCGATCCGTGGATCGATCCAAGCCTCCCGATCGATTCGGAACATTTGAATCGATCGGGATCCGACCGCTGGCGTCGATAGCCGCAGGCGAGCGTGGTCTTCGGCATCTCTTCACGAGCTCTTCTCAGATTCATTCCAGCTCCTCCACAGCTCTCTACAAGCACGTGATCGCCAGTTCTTGAAGGTTCTTGGAGGCTTTCCAAGTCAAGAGGCGGATCTATTGCAAGAGGAAGAAGTTAGGGTTAGGGTTTTTCACTGCATTTCTTGTAAGCTTTTACTTAATCTTTACTACCCTTTCTTCTTCTTGTACTGAGAGTCTTGTAGGGCTTCTCCGCCCTCGGTAGTTACCGAAAAGGAGTGTTTCATAGTGGAGGGTGCGTGCGTGGTGTGGATCCTTGGATTAGTCACCTCCTTTGGAGGTGGATACCAAGTAAAATCCTAGTGTTAGCGTGGTTGTATTTGTTTCTGTATTTTCCGCTGCACATCCAAGAAGAAACAAGCAACGCCAAGCAACGAAGCGCACCGAGCGAACGCGACGAGCTATTCACCCCCCCCCCCCCCTCTAGCTACTTTTGGTCCTAACAAGTGGTATCAGAGCAAGGCCGCTCTTCACCGGAATCATCGCCGGAAGGGTCAAGCATATCAAGAAAAGCTAGAGGGTGAAGAAGTTGGAGCAAATTCTTCAAGTTCAAGACTTCATCAAGCTCAACTTCAAGATGCAATTCCAAGATGGACTTGGATTTGACACAAGGGTGGCTCCACCATACACTTCCACAAGTTTTGATTCTTGGAGATCAAGAATCGAAAACTTTCTTATGATGGAGATAGAGCAATGGTTTGCTCTAATGGAAGGCTTCAAAGCTCCAACGAACTCCAAGGGCAAGCTTCTAAAGAAAAGCAGATGGAGCTCGGAGTAAATTCAAAGGGGCGAGGCAAATGACAAAGTGACCAAGCTTTTGGTCAACTTATTGCCTAGCCACATCTTGGCTCAAGTTGGAGAATTCGAAGATGCCAAGGAGCTTTGGAGCAAATTGGCCAAGCTTCATGAAGAGATCCCCTCCACTGTACGAGATCAAGAAAAATCCAGAGAGGGTGACTCTTTGGAGCAAGACCAAGAGGAGGATTCCGAGGTTGAGAGATGCTCAACCTCCGAAGAAGAGGAAATCCAAGAAGCTTCATCCTCAAGGGAATGCAACGAAGGGAACAAGGAGGAAGCATACTCCTTGTTTCATATTCAAGATGATGAAGCCTCCACCTCTAGGATTGAGGGGGAGCAATCCTTGGTGACACCGGATCAAGAAGAAGGAGAAGCTTCTACATCCGGGTCAAGAGAAGAAGAGGAGGAAGAAGCTTCTACCTCCACAAGTCAAGAAAAATCAAATGGAGGAGAATCAAGGTCCGATCAAGAGGAAGCTTCTACCTCCGGATCCAAAGAAAAAGATGCCACCCCTACAAGCAAAGGTATAAATATTTCAATTAATAATAAAAATCATATTATATGCTTTGAATGTAGGGAACATGGGCACTACAAGAGCAAGTGCCCTAAATTGGCCAAGAAGAAGGGTCAAGTGGCACAAAAGGGCAAGGTGAAGCCCAAGGAGATCATCCCCAACACAAAGAAGAGCAAGGAGCATATTATATGCTTCTCTTGCAATCAAAAGGGGCATTACCGAAGTCAATGCCCCAAGGGGAAGAAGATGGTCAAGGCTCAAGGAGGCACTAGTCAAGGGGGAGCCTCCAAGGTAAAGAAGAAGGTATCTTTTATTGAGCCTATTCCCTTGCAAAATGGTAAAAAGCATGATAGGTCTAACTTTTATCATTTTAATGCAATTTACCATAAGAATAGAAAGCATGAGGGCTTTAAGGAAAAGCATGTGGCCCTACATGCTAAGACTATCACTCCTAGGGTTAGGAATGTAGGTAAAAGTCTAGGCAATAACTCTAAGGATTTTAGATACAAGCCTAGAAACCAAAATGCTCATGGACTTAATGAAAAACCAAATTCTAAGGATTTAATGATAGAAAATCAAGTCTTGAGATCAAGACTTGATAAAATGGAAAAGACCCTAAAAAGGATGGAAAATATCCTAAAAGGGCAAAATGAGCAAAACCTAGGGCTAGGAAAGTCAAAGCCATCAAATAGCCATAGAGGTTTGGGATACAAACCAAAGGCTAAGAAGGATGTGCCTAGTTATCATAGGGTTCCATATAGTTATGGAACAAACCCTAGGTTTAGTGGTCAAGTCAAGAATACTAGGAAGTCATCCCTAAGAGTATTTTTGCAACCAAAGTGACTAAGACTTCTAAGAAGTCTAAGAAAGTCACTAACAAGGTCACAAGGAGGCTATACCTAGGGTTGACCTAGAAAATGTGACCAAGGCTTCTAAGAAGCCCAACAAGGTCACTAGGAAGGTATCTAGGAAGTTATCCTAGTGAGTACCTAGAGCATCCAAGGAGCACCAATAGGTGTTGGGTTCCTAGGAGCATCTTCTCTACCCCATAAATGGGTTAGAGAGTGTCAACTCCAATTAGAAGGGTAGTTAACCCAACTTTGAGGAAATTGACACTCAAGGAGCATTTTCAAGGTTTTTGTTAACCTTTGAAAATGAAATGGAACTATTATTTACTCCTTGAAAGAGTAAAATGTGCCTAGTGGTGAAAATTTGATTTTAATCTTAAAAGGCACATATTGGGAAATTCATAAGAGCTACCAAGTTGGGATTTTGGTATGTTCTTAGGAAATTTAAGGCAATCCGGGCCTTAACTTTAAAGTGCTACTCTTGTGGAAAAATGAAATATGCCAACATTTGAGGAATATGCTTAATTTCAATTGGCATAAATTAATCAAGGGAATTAGAAATGCCAATTTAGGTTTTGGCGTTTTCTTGACGCACTTAAGGGCAATCTAGGTTTAAGTTGTAAGTTTAGCTAAGGTTTTAAGGATACTTAGATAGTTAATCTAGGTATATTTTATTTATGCTAAATCTTGCCATGATTGTTTGCCCATCATATGCCATGACATCATGTCTACTTTTGCATTCATGACTTATTATGAAAAATACAAAAATACCATGTCATGACATTCATACATCATGTAGTTATAGGATATTTTCTTTTGAAAATTATTTCCTTTTGATGTATGCCATAACATTATCATGCATTAGTTTAATTTCTTGTAATTAAGGATAAATGGCATTTAACAACACTTATTAACAAGTGACATCCTAGGTGGATGTCTAATATCTTTGAAATGCCTAGATAGATATGCATGATCCCTAGAATAGGGCAAAACCAAAATCTTACATCTCACAAGGACTATAAGATGACTTGTATGTGTTTTAGTGCACATTAGATACAAGTGAGATGTTAGGAAGATGAACAAAACTCAAAATGTTGATTTAGTGCATTCTTTTGAGTTTTAGGTTCATCAAAACACATAGTTATGTGTTTTCCCATCATTGGGAAAGCTAATGTACAAGTCATGTGCATTATGCCCAAGGAACATGATGGGATATTGGTTTTGAAAATGTTTTTAAAATGTTTTTGGAAAACCTTGGTGAAGACTATCTTTTGATAGTAATCACCATTGAATAGTTAGACACAAACTTGAAGAAAACACTAAAGTTTTTGCAAGTTTTCAAGTTTGTGTCAATCTTTAAAAATATGATATATTTTCATAGAAAACTATTTTTCCTTGATAATATATGCCCTAAACAATGTCTACACGAAATTTCATAATTTTTGGATTTTTGTAGAATTTTCTAGGGGTTTCAGTGATTGAAATGGAATTTCAGCAACTATCGAGTCTCGATCGATCCATGGATCGATTGAGTGCCGAATCGATCCATGGATCGATTCGGCCAACTGGGCAATGTCACTGGATCGATCAGCCGATCGATCCGGTAGTCTGAATCGATCGGATCGATTCGAGAAGGTTCAATCGATTGGAACCCAACTCCAATCGATCCAAGTTGTGATTTGGCTGGGAAAGCCCGATTTCAGCACTTTGAACCTATTTTAGTCTAGGTAACCATTCCAAACCCTTAAAATACATTTGTATACATAAAAGGGTGTTTTCGTGTTGAAAACAAGGATGGAATGGTAAAGGAAGGCTAAGTTGAAGTTTAGGTTGAGGTTTGTTTCAATTTTTGAACATTTGAACCTCAAAACTTCTAAATCTGGGTTTCCTAAAGGTTTAGGGATTCCAAGTCATTGTTGGTGCAATGACAGAAGTTACCACCATGTCTTTAGGGGGAGGGACTCTTTAAAGACATGAAAATTATTTTTCATGAACCTTGGAAGGTGGTTAACCTTCTGTTGTGAACTTGCTCAAGGTTGAGCATTTAAACTTGAAATGGGGATAAATGGGGAGTGTATATCCTCATCATTTCAAGTGGCAACTCAAGTGGTTGAAAATGCTCAAGGTTGGGTATGTGTCAACATTGAGGGAGAAGTTAAAGATAATGAAGGGTATGGGACCTTCAATATTGAGTTGATCACAATGAGTGAAATTGTGATCACGATGAGCAACTCTTCAGGGGGAGAGTCTTCAACAAATGGAGTTGTTGAAGTGTGCCCAAAATTGGAGCATAGGTTGATGTGTGTCCAAAGACGGGTTGATGTTTTTTTTGTAGGGGGTTGATGTGTGCCAATAGGGGGAGAATGAAAGGAAGTAAGTTAGGTTTTCATTACCTAGAGGGAGTTTGCCCTCTTAGGGGGAGAATGAAAAGCTTAATTTATGGGT
This sequence comes from Zingiber officinale, assembly GCF_018446385.1. NCBI lineage: Eukaryota > Viridiplantae > Streptophyta > Magnoliopsida > Zingiberales > Zingiberaceae > Zingiber > Zingiber officinale. The sequence goes on from NC_055986.1 coordinate 107,189,164, forward strand.
TCATTACCTAGTGGCATGAAGAAGGAGGCTATAGGATTAGCCTAACTTACATGTGGGATTGTAAGTGTTATTGTGGTATTGTCAAACATCAAAAAGGGGGAGATTGTTGGTGCAATATCCCTCAGGTCAAGGGTGACCTGGTTAACCAAGCTGAGTCTTGGTTAGGGTTTAGATGTTTGACAATAAGATATTGATTGAAGAAGAGTCAAGTAGGTCAAGGTTGACTGGATACTTGACTGGGAAGTCCTAACTGGCAAGTTAGGCAGATGGAAGTCCTAGTGAGTGAAGCTAGGCAGAAGGAAATCCTGGTGAGTGAAGCCAGGTGAAAGTCCTAGTGAGTGAAGCTAGGCAGAAGGAAATCCTGGTGAGTGAAGCCAGGTGAAAGTCCTAGTGAGTGAAGCTAGGTGAAAGTCCTGGTGAGTGAAGCCAGGTGAAAGTCCTAGTGAGTGAAACTAGGCAGATGGAAAACCCTAGTGAGTGAAGCTAGGTGAAAGTCCTGGTGAGTGAAGCCAGGCAAGGGGAAATCCGGATGGATCAAGGATGATCGGACATCTGGTGTTGGGAAGTCCAAGTAGGTCAAAGGATTGACTGGATACTTGGCAAGAGGAAGTCCAGATGGGTCAAGGTTGACCGGACATCTGGTGGAAGTCCAAGTAGGTCAATGGAGTGACCGGATACTTGGCACGACGAGTAAAAGTCCAAGTGGGTCAAAGGGATTGACCGGACACTTGGTGGGGAGTCCTGGCAGGTCAAGGGAGTGACCGGATGCGAGGCATGATGTACCAACAGGTCAAGGTTGACCGGATGTTGGTTAGGAGGTTTGGGACTTGGTTTTGGGCAAAACCAAGCCTTGGATCGATCCGTGGATCGATCCAGCTTGAATCGATCGGTGGATCGATTGACAGATTCGTAGCAGCTCGGATCGATCCGTGGATCGATCCGAGGCCGATCGATCAGCCGATCGGGACGATGCTGCTTCACGCGATAGCGCCGGATCGATCCGTGGATCGATCCAGCGCTTTCGCACAAGAGGTCGGATCGATCCGTGGATCGATCAAAGCCTCCCCGATCGATTCGGAACATTTGAATCGATCGGGATCCGCCCGTTTAAAGCCGCAGGCGAGCGTGGTCTTCGGCATCTCTTCACGAGCTCTTCTCAGATTCATTCCAGCTCCTCCACAGCTCTCTACAAGCACGTGATCGCCAGTTCTTGAAGGTTCTTGGAGGCTTTCCAAGTCAAGAGGCGGATCTATTGCAAGAGGAAGAAGTTAGGGTTAGGGTTTTTCACTGCATTTCTTGTAAGCTTTTACTTAATCTTTACTACCCTTTCTTCTTCTTGTACTGAGAGTCTTGTAGGGCTTCTCCGCCCTCGGTAGTTACCGAAAAGGAGTGTTTCATAGTGGAGGGTGCGTGCGTGGTGTGGATCCTTGGATTAGTCACCTCCTTTGGAGGTGGATACCAAGTAAAATCCTAGTGTTAGCGTGGTTGTATTTGTTTCTGTATTTTCCGCTGCACATCCAAGAAGAAACAAGCAACGCCAAGCAACGAAGCGCACCGAGCGAACGCGACGAGCTATTCACCCCCCCTTCTAGCTACTTTTGGTCCTAACACTTATACTCGCTCTTGTTTCCATGAAACCTAGAAATGTTAAGTACTTATTTAATTAGAGAATTGTTAGTTATCATGAACTCTAGAGAATAATTTACATGTTTAGTTTCCTTCTTATTTAGTATGCTTTATGCTCTAGGTAAACAAGCATGTATCATGTTTCAAGTAATAGATAGTAAATAAATTTTATATGCATGAATGCTGGCATGTTCACATGGTTTGTTGTATGATTAAGTTTTAAAATTCTTCTTCTTCCGCTGCAATGATTGCATATGCATGTATGTATGTACGCGTAGCGCCGCCCTTGCTATCAATAGGGGAAGGGTGGGCGTTACAGTTTGGTATCAGAGCAGGTCCGCCTTTCCACTACACACACACATCAAGCCTCCATCCTGCCGCTCCAAGTAAGAACTTCTATGCCTACTTTATTTCTTTTATGTATGATAAGGAATGCTTTTAGTCGAAGTATACATGAATGTAAGTAGAAATGATAATAATCTTATGCTAGCCTTGTTAGGAATGATGATAACTTATGCTAGCTTTGTTGTCATATATAAAGATAAGTATGGCTAGGAGACGCATTAACCGAGTCGATGAGATAGTACCCCCCACCTGATCTGATGCATGAAGTTACTGAACTCCAGCGTCAGGTTACAGAATAGTAGTAAGTGATTAATGCTCTGATGAATCAGCAAGGGAACCCTACCACCCCACCAGTGAACCAGAATCAGATGCCAGTCGTACCTACAGCTGCACCAGTACCACCGATAGGCCCTGTTAGTTAGAGACCTAGTGCCAATCATTTGATGATTGTATTATGGACTTGTTGTATCATATTCTTATATAAATAAAGATATTTGTTTTTGGTTATTATACTTACTTGTATTGGTGCCAAATAAACTAAGTATAATAGCGTCCTTGAGTAGAAGGTTCTCACCTATATCAATCGATTAGTTGAACCGATAGTGAGATGATATAGGGAACACTACTCTTAATCATTCCTAGTCGAGTATTAATATTCAGGGACAATGTTAATGCAATAAGACTAGCATGTAGGTCAACTCGATGACTTGATCTCACAAGTCATGAATATAGAGATATCAAGTTGACACATGTGTATGCATTGGATAATGTATACTGAATGACCCGCCATGAGAAAGTATCATGGATCGTTATATGAGTGTCATATACTTTCTCATGTGGCTATTAGTATGACTACTAGTCCTTAGACCTGAAGTCACCATGGTTCCCTACATAAGGAGTTATGTACTTTGGTTTCGTCAAACGTCACCTGTAACTAGGTGGACTATAAAGGCGATTACTGGGTATGTAACGAATTATGCAGAGGGATGTGAGTGATGTAGATGGGATCTATCCCTCCTATATGACGGGAGAGACATCGATATTCTTGATAGAGTGAGACCACTAAGTGCATGGCCATGCCCAAATTAGTCAATATGAGATATTGAGCTCATTTGATCGAGTGAGTCTACTTGGAATTCAAGATTTAGATTGGTCAGAGGATGACACGGTCTATGCCTCACATTGATCAATCTAGATGTCTAGGATAGAAGGAAACTTGTCATATATTGTGAGGAGTCACAATTAGTAGTCACAAGGTGATGTTGGATCTCAACATTCTTGTAACTTGGGTAGTAATGATGTGTTGCTAGATACCGCTCATTTCTTATGCTCCTAAATGAGTTTAGGGGCATTGTCAATGTTACAAGAACCTATAGGGTCACACACTATGAACAATTAGATGGAGATTAGGTTCATATGATGAATCAAGAGGATTAGATTCATGTGATGAATCAAATTGGATTAAGAGTAATCCTAATTGGGCTAATTGAGTTGGACTCAAGTTGATTCATGTGTTCAATGAGTCTAATTTAGATTATGACTCATTGAATCAATTTAATTAAATGAATTAGATTCATTATATTATATTGGCTTGAATTAAATGGTTGGATTAGATCAACCATGAGAGAGATTAAGTCAAGTTTGACTTGACTTGAGAGGAAGAGGAAGAGTCAAGTTTGACTTGACTTTATGCCACATCATTTGTGACTTGGCATTAAGTGGCCAATGATGATGTGTCACATCATCATAGTTGGCACATGTGTGTGCCACCTCATGGAGGTTACAAATTCCCTCTTTAATGGCCACTTAATGCAAAAGGGGGGTTACACTTCTTGAGGTGGCCGACCACTTTTGTGGTGAATGAAAAATTCATTTTTCATTCAAGGCTCATTATTCTATCTTCTTCCTCCTAGAGCTCTCTCTTCTTGCTCTCCCTTCCTCATCTTGCCAAGACCTTCTTGGAGTGCTAGCACACTCTAAGGTTCTCCCTCCATCGATTTGTTCGTGTGGATACGCATAGAGAGTTGTTTACCTTGACAACTTGAGATCCGACATCTCCTTGGACAAACGGGACTCGCAAAGGGTACGCAACGAGGGTAAAACTGTTTAACATATAGTTCTAGTGTAGATCTATAAGTTGGTAAACTCGTACTCATATTTTTCTAAAGTTTTATTCTTCACACGGATCCGGTGGCGGGGTTTCGGGGTTTTCGCGACGCGAAAAAGTGGTTTTCACGGCCCGAAAAATCCAACAGTGGTATCAGAGCCACGTGCGAAGACTTGTACGAGTTTAGTTTGTATTTTTATGAAAAATATAGATTCTGTAACATTCTGTAATTTTAAGTATTTTATGATTTTTATGGGTAATTTTCTCGTAGAAGCGAAGCACAAGTGTTTCGACACTTGTAGGCTTCGACTACCGAGAAGATTTTTCCGAAACGGCAAGGTTTCACCCCAAAACTTTTTGGGACAGCGGTCTAAGGCGCTGTAGGATCGCTAAGGAACTCTCGCGATGGTTAGATCGCGGGTAGGGGTGCTGCCCCTGGCCCCACAAGGGGATTTGTTCCGCGATTGCACCCGAAAATCGCTAAACGGGACCGCCGGGAAATTTTACTCATAAAAATTGTAAAAATTAGTATTAAAATTACAGAAAATTATGGAAATTACATAATTTAGAATTATGTATAATTTGTGATAGTCATGGCCCAAAAAGACCCAATCTGATTGGATTTGTGTTGTAATTCATATTACGGCCTGCGCGCCGTCATTTGTGTTGTGTGTGCTGTATATTTGATACGCGACCTGCGCGTCATGCCTTTCTCCATTTATTCTTGTTGTAAATTAGTTTAGACTCGAATGTAACTCAAGTTTAAAAATTGTAATGTATAAAATTGGAGCCGTGGAAGGTCCACTCGAGACGGAGTTGCGAGGAGGAGCTTGAGAAGGGAGGAGCTTGAGAAGCTGTTGACCCTAGGTTGACCATCATCCGATCTTCTCATTGGCTTGAGAAGATCGTAGTAGGGCCATGACTAATCACAAATTAATTTAATTAATTACTTGTGTGTATGTGATGCATGATTAGTAATTAATTAGTGCATAACGATTAGATTAGATCTAAATCGTGTATAAGATGCGCCCTCTCGATTAGATTAGATCTCAATCGCATCAACTCTAATGTCTATCGTGCCGTGATACCTATCACTACCTCGATCACATGTGTTGTTGAATCTGCCAAAGAAGAGCAGCACATATTATCTTGGTAGAGTACGGAGGGACAATCTTGGTCCCGCTTATCAACGCATGGGCGAGTACAAACTCAATTAGATTGAGTATTCCTAGTTAACTCGGTTGGATCGAGTACAACTATAGGCATTCTTCCAACGGTTGGAAAGATAGGACATAAATCACATTTATATTAATTCTTGGGCGTATTAGCCAAAGTTAACTCAAGTTTTAATATAACTGCGGATAATGATCCTCTAAACAAGAGTTGCATAGAGATGTAATTGGTAAATCGTTACCTACCGATCATACTAAGTCTTGGGCGATTTAGCCAAAGTTAACTCAAGGCGTAGTATGATGTGGATCTTGTCCCACATGAATTATAGAATTCAGTGGGAGCATCATTTAGTTAAAGGCCTAATTAAATGATTTACAAAAATATGATATTTATTTTCTGCATTTTTCTGTTGTAGATAATCATGACGTCGAATACGAACTCTTTTTCCTTGCATTCTGTCCTTGAGAAGGACAAGCTCAACGGAGTAAATTTCCTGGACTGGTACAGGAACTTGAGAATAGTTCTCACCTAGGAACATAAACTGTACGTTCTGGAGCAGCCCATTCCGGAGGCTCCTCCTGCCAATGCCTAGCGAGCTGACAAAGATGCTTATAAGAAGCATCAAGATGATGCATTAGATGTGTCCTGGCTAATGCTCGCGACCATGAACTCTGAGCTTCAGAAGAAACACGAGTTGATGGGCGCTTACGATATGGTTGAACATCTTCGTCAACTGTATCAAGGACAAGATTTGAGATCTCAAGGGCACTATTTCAGTGCAAGATGTCAGATGGGGCTCCCGTAGGCCCATATGTACTCAAAATGATTGGGTACATAGAAAACCTATAGAGGTTGGGATTCCTGCTTGGCCAAGAGCTGGCCACTGACCTGATCTTACAATCCTTGCCGGATAGCTATAGTCAATTCGTTCTAAACTACAATATGAACGAAATTGACAAGCCACTACCCGAGCTGCTTAGCATGTTAAGAACTACTGAGCTGAACCTTAAGAAGGATAAGCCCCACTCTATTCTGATGGTTCAGAAACACAAGGGCAAGGGCAAGCCCAAAGGCAAAGGAAAGTCCCAAGCCAAGGGCAAAGGCAAGGCACTGAAGCCTAAAGGAGGGGTCGCCAAGGATGCTACCTGCTTCCACTGCGGTCAGACCGGGCACTGGAAGAGGAACTGCAAGGTGTACCTGGAAGATCTTAAGAAGAAGCGAAGTGAGACTTCCACTTCAGGTATATATGTTATAGAAGTCAATCTATCTATTTCTTCATCATGGGTATTAGATACCGGATGCGCATCTCACATTTGTACTAATGTGCAGGCGCTGAGAAATAGCAGGGCATTGGCGAAGGGCGAGGTGGACCTACGAGTAGGCAATGGAGCACGGGTTGCTGCTGTTGCTGTAGGAACTTATTTTCTATCTCTGCCCTCTGGGCTTGTATTAGAGTTGGATGATTGTTGTTATATGCCTGCATTAACTAAGAACATAATTTCAGTTTCTTGTTTGGACAAGAAAGGTTTCTCTTTTATAATTAAGGACAAATGTTGTTCTGTTTATTTAAAAGATATATTCTATTGTAGTGCACCTCTGATGAACGGACTCTACATTCTAGACCTTGAAAGCCCTATCTATAACATAAATACCAAGAGGTTCAAGTCAAATGACTTGAATCAAACCTATCTCTGGTACTGTCGCTTAGGTCATATAAATGACAAGCGCTTATCCCAGCTCCATAAGGATGGTTTGCTGGACTCATTTGATTTTGAATCTTATGAAACGTGCGAGTCATGCCTACTAGGCAAGATGACCAAGACTCCCTTTAGTGGGCACAGCGAGAGAGCGACTGATTTGTTAGGACTTATACATAGTGATGTATGTGACCCTTTCAATGTCGCTGCTAGAGGTGGTTATAGGTACTTCATCACATTTACTGATGACTTCAATAGATATGGTTATGTGTACTTGATGACACATAAGTCTGAATTCTTTGAAAAGTTCAAAGAATTCAAGAATGAAGTACAGAACCAGCTTGGCAAGAGTATTAAGATACTTCGATCAGATCGAGGTGGAGAATACCTTAGCCATGAGTTTCGTGACTACCTAGCTGAGTGTGGGATTCTATCCCAACTCACTCCTCCTGGAACACCACAGTGGAATGGTGTATCCGAAAGGAGGAATCGTACCCTATTAGATATGGTACGATCTATGATGAGTCACATAGATCTTCCGGCATACCTTTGGGGCTATGCTCTAGACACGACAGCTTTTATACTCAACCGAGTTCCATCCAAGGTCGTGATAAAGACACCATATAGGATATGGACTGGGAGAGATGCCCAGGTGTCTTTCATGAGGATTTGGGGTTGTGAGGCTTACGTTAGACGTCAAGTCTCAGACAAATTAGGACCCAAATCTGACAAGTGCTACTTTATTGGATATCCCAAGGAAACTAAGGGATATTACTTCTACATTCCCAGTCAGCACAAGGTAGTTGCGGCAAAGACTTGGGTCTTTCTAGAAAGGGACTTTGTTTCTAGAAAGACTAGTGGGAGCATGTTCGATCTTGAAGAAGTTCAAGATGTGAACAATAGCACTGAAGCCTCGATGGAAGTTGAACTGGAACCACAAAGTGTTGTGGATGATGTTGTTCCACAAGGAGTTGAGGAACAACAACCAGTTCAAGTAGACATACCTCTTCGCAGGTCTGATAGGGTACGTCGCCAGCCTGAGAGATACTCATTTCTCTTGTCTGACCATGATGACGTTGTGCTCATAGAGGATGAGCCTACCACCTATCAGGAAGCTGTGATGAGACCATATTTCGAGAAATGGCTAGAGGCCATGAGATCTGAGATGGAATCTATGTACACCAACCAAGTATGGACTTTGGTTGATCCACCTGAAGGGGTAAAACCCATTGAGTGTAAGTGGGCCTTTAAGAGAAAGACTGACATGGATGGACTTATCTATAAGGGTCGCTTGGTAGCTAAAGGTTTCAAGCAGATTCATGGTATTGACTATGATGAAACCTTTTCTCCAGTAGCGTTGTTTAAGTCCATTCGGATCATGCTTGCTATTGCAGCATACCATGACTATGAGATATGGCAGATGGATGTCAAAATCGCGTTTCTGAATGGAAACCTGCTCGAGGATGTGTACATGACACAACCTGAGGGTTTTGTAGATCCACAGTATACTAGCAGAGTATGCAAGCTGCATAGGTCCATTTATGGACTAAAGCAAGCTTCTCGGAGCTGGAATCTTCGATTCGATGATGCAATCAAACAGTTTGGTTTCATCAAGAACAAAGATGAGTCTTGTGTCTATAAGAAGGTTGTAGGGGATATAGTTGTCTTCCTCATATTGTATGTGGATGACATACTACTCATTGGGAAAGACATCACTTTGCTTCAGTCTGTCAAGACCTGGCTAGGGAGTTGCTTCTCAATGAAGGACTTAGGTGAGACATCCCGCATTCTAGGGATACAGATCTATAAAGATAGATCTAAGAGATTGCTTGGCCTAAGTCAGAGTACATATATTGACAAGGTACTCCTACGGTTTGCCATGCAGAACTCCAAGAAGGGATTTCTGCCTATGTCACATAGCGTGAGTCTTTCGAAGACTCAAGGTCCCTCTTCTAGAGAGGAGAGAGACCGCATGGATCAGATCCCTTATGTCTTAGCCATAGGATTTATCATGCACGCCATGCTATGTACTCGACCTGATGTCTCGTATGCAATGAGCATGACGAGCAGATACCAGTCAGATCCAGGTGAAAGTCACTGGATAGCGGTCAAGAATATTCTTAAGTACTTAAGAAGGACTAAAGAATATTTCTTGATATATGGAGGCAATGATGAGCTAGCTGTAAGGGTTACAGTGATGCCAGCTTCCAGACCGATCAAGATGATTATCGATTGCAGTCAGGGTTCGTATTTAGCATAAATGGTGGTGCTGTGAGCTGGAAGAGTTCGAAGCAGGACACAGTAGCTGATTCTACGACAGAGGCCGAGTACATTGCTGCATCAGAGGCAGCAAAGGAGGCAGTTTGGATTCGCAAGTTCATCACTGAACTTGGTGTGGTTCCCAATATCGCTGACCCTATTGAGCTCTATTGTGACAACAATGGAGCTATAGCACAGGCGAAGGAACCTCGCTCACATCAGCGGACCAAACACATACTACGACGCTTCCATCTCATTCGAGAGATTATTGAGAGAGGAGATGTGAAGATTTGCAGAGTACCTACAGAGGTTAACATCGCAGATCCCTTGACCAAGGCTTTGGCACAGAGGAAGCATGATGGTCACACTAGGTCATTGGGGCTTAGAGCCTACACTGATTGGCACTAGTGCTAGTGGGAGATTGTTAGTTAGAGCCCTAGAGCCAATCATTTGATGATTGTATTATGGACTTGTTGTATCATATTCTTATATAAATTAAGGCATTTATTTTTGGTTATTATACTTACTTGTATTGGTGTCAAATAAACTAAGTATAATAGTGTCCTTGAGTAGAAGGTTCTCACCTATATCAATCGGTTAGTTGAACTGATAGAGAGATGATATAGGGAACACTACTCTTAATCATTCCTAGTCGAGTATTAATATTCAGGGACAATGTTAATGCAATAAGATTAGCATGTAGGTCAACTCGATGACTTGATCTCACAAGTCATGGATATAGAGATATCAAGTTGACACATGGGTATGCATTGGAGAATGTATACTGAATGACCCGCCATATGAAAGTATCATGGATAGTTATATGAGTGTCATATACTTTCTCATGTGACTATTAGTATGACTACTAGTCCTTAGACCTGAAGTCACCATGGTTCCCTATATAAGGAGTTATGTACTTTGGTTTCGTCAAACGTCACCCGTAACCGGGTGGACTATAAAGGCGATTAATGGGTATGTAACGAATTATGCAGAGGGATGTGAGTGATGTAGATGAGATCTATCCCTCCTATATGACGGGAGAGACATCGATATTCTTGATAGAGTGAGACCACTAAGTGCATGGACATGCCCAAATGAGTCAATATGAGATATTGAGCTCATTTGATCGAGTGAGTCTACTTGGAGTTCAAGATTTAGATTAGTCAGAGGATGACACGGTCTATGCTCACATTGATCAATCTAGATGTTTAGGATAGAAGAAAACTTGTCATATATTGTGAGGAGTCACAATTAGTAGTCACAAGGTGATGTTGGATCTCAACATTCTTGTAACTTGGGTAGTAATGATGTGTTGCTAGATACCGCTAATTTCTTATGCTCCTAAATGGGTTTAGGGGCATTGCCAACGTCATAAGAACCTATAGGGTCACACACAAAGAACAATTAGATGGAGATTGGGTTCATATGATGAACCAAGAGGATTAGATTCATGTGATGAATCAAATTGGATTAAGAGTAATCCTAATTGGGCTAATTGAGTTGGACTCAAGTTGATTCATGTGTTCAATGAGTCTAATTTAGATTATGACTCATTGAATCAATTTAATTAAATGAATTAGATTCATTATATTAAATTGACTTGAATTAAATGGTTGGATTAGATCAACTATGAGAGAGATTAAGTCAAGTTTGACTTGACTTGAGAGGAAGAGGAAGAGTCAAGTTTGAGTTGACTTTATGCCACATCATTTGTGACTTGGCATTAAGTGGCCAATGATGATGTGCCACATCATCATAGTTGGCACATGTGTGTGCCACCTCATGGAGGTTACAAATTCTCTCTTTAATGGCCACTTAATGCAAAAAGGGGGGTTACACTCCTTGAGGTGGCCGGCCACTTTTGTGGTGAATGAAAAATTCATTTTTCATTCAAGGCTCATTATTCTATCTTCTTCCTCCTAAAGCTCTCTCTTCTTGCTCTCCCTTCCTCATCTTGTCGAGACCTTCTTGGAGTGCTAGCACACTCTAAGGTTCTCCCTCCATCGATTTGTTCGTGTGGATACACATAGAGAGTTGTCTACCTTGACAACTTGAGATCCGACATCTCCTTGGACGAACGGGACTCGCGAAGGGCACGCAACGAGGGTAAAACTCTTTAACATATAGTTCTAGTGTAGATCTATAGGTTGGTAAACTCGTACTCGTATTTTTCGAAAGTTTTATTCTTCGCACGGATCCGGTGGCAGGGTTTCAGGGTTTCCGCGACGCGAAAAAGTGGTTTACGCGGCCCGAAAAACCCAACAGAGCCCCAGTAGTTCGACAAGAGGCGTATCTAATTCAGTGGTAGAGGATGAAGCTGGAAAATTTCTCTGGCACTTGTGAACCATGGGATGCTCAATCCTGGTTCAAGACTGTAGAAAGTATAGTAGAGCTATTGGACTGGCCTGAACATGAAAAGTCAAGTGTGCATCATTCTGCCTTTCGGGAGATGCCAGAATGTGGTGGGACAGTGTTAAAGCAAAGAGGCAAGTGAACCAAATGAGATGGACGTACTTTGATGCTGAATTTTTCGAAGAATTCTTCCATATGCGTGTGTCAAACAAGCACTACGACGAGTTCACCGAGTTCCGGCAAGGTGACCTATCAATTAATGAAGTTGTGAAAAGATTCAACCGACTAGCACGTCTATGCCTAGAGTTGGTCAGTATAGAAAGAGAAAGAGTCAGACTCATGCTGAAGATGCTCAGACCCGAGATAGCTCTGAATGTGGCCGGCGGAGTTAATAGACCGCAGACTGCCGAGAGCTGTTAGCAGTGCCCTGATCATAGAACTCTACCTGAAGGCGTTGAACAAGGGCAAGAGTCAAGCTCAGTCGGGAGGACAGAAATCTCAAAGTGCCAAAACCAGCTGGAAAGGAAACCACAATGGTAAGAGAAATCAATGGAACAACTCTAAGGGTGGTCCAGCGAACAAACAACCCATGTACCCCCAGTGTACCACATGTGGAAAGAAGCATCTAGGGGTATGTCGTAAGGGCACAAATAGGTGCTTCAACTATGGACTGGAAGGACATCGAACCAGGGACTGCCCTACCCAGGTTTAGACACCTCCTCTGCAATATATTTAGAACCGGGGTGCTCCCTCATAGCTACACCAGATGCAAGCTGCGATAGAAGGTACTCCGATAAGCCAAGGGAGATTGGAAGCCTCGCCAATTAAGACAAATGTCAGGATTTTCTCTCTCACTAAGGAAGACGTGGCGAAAGCTTCTACGGTTGTCACAGGTCAGATATTTATTTTCAGTCAACATGCTACTGTATTATTTGATACTGGGGCAACACACTCGTTCGTCTCTACACGTTTCACAAAGAAGATAGACATGCCACCACAAGCTTTAGATTACAAGTTCTCAATGTCCCTACCTTCGAGAGAAGTGATGCCATCTACCCATATGCTGCGAGCCGCTCCTGTCAGAATCGTAGATAGAGAACTCTATTGTGATCTGATAGTGCTCGACATGCAGGATTATGACATTATATTGGGCATGGATTTCCTGAGCAAGTACGGTGCTTCCATCGAGTGCCGTAAAAGAAAAGTAGTCTTCCGGCCAGAGGCAGAACCGATGTTTGAATTTATTGGAGAACCAAGGAAAGGAACTAAGAAATTCTTATCAGCCTTAAGGGCACAAAAGATGTTAGATAGCGGATGCACTGGGTTTCAAGCACATATGGTCGATACCAGCCAAGCAGAGGACCAGAAGCTGGAAGATGTCAGAGTTGTCTGGAACTACCCAGAGGTATTCCCTGATGAACACTACCAGGGTTAGCCCCCGATAGAGAAATTGAATTTGAGATCGAATTGATTCCTGGTACTAAACCGATCTCTAAAGCACCTTACCGTATGGCGCCGACTGAATTGAAGGAACTTCAGGGACAACTACGAGAGTTACTCAACAAGGGACTTATCCGCCCTAGTCATTCTCCATGGGGAGTTCCAGTACTATTCGTAAAGAAGAAAGATGGGTCTATGCGGATGTGCATAGACTACCGAGCGCTAAATAAGGTGACGATCAAGAACAGGTACCCTCTACCACAGATTGACGACCTGTTTGACCAGTTAAAAGGTGCCACCGTCTTCTCTAAAATTGACCTGAGGGTTGGCTATCATCAAGTAAAAGTGAAACAGGATGATATACTGAATACGACTTTCCGAGCAAGATACAGACACTATGAGTTCGTAGTTATGCCCTTCGGAGTGACGAATGCTCCTGCTATGTTTATGGACCTGATGAATCGGGTATTCTTGGCATTCCTTGACAAATTTGTGATCGTCTTCATCGACGATATCCTCATCTATTCGAGAAACCAAGTAGAGAATGCCAAACACCTGAACATTGTATTGTAGATTCTTCGGGAGAAGCAGCTGTATGCGAAATTCTTCAAATGCGAGTTCTGGCTCGATCGAGTATCATTCTTGGGTCATATTATCTCCAAGGACGGAGTGATGGTAGACCCAATAAAGATTGAAGCTGTGAGTTACTGGAACAGGCCAAAGAATGCCAGTGAGATCAGAAGTTTTCTCGGGCTAGCAGGCTATTACAGGAAGTTCGTAGAGGGCTTCTCTAGAATTGCAGCCCCTATGACAGCTCTCACCAGGAAGAACAAGAAGTACGAATGGATAGACGACTACGAGAAAAGTTTCACAGAATTGAAAAGGAGATTGACCAGTGCTCCAATCCTCACTCTTCCGGAAAGTAACGAAAGTTTCGATATGTACAGTGACGCTTCCAGATTAGGACTTGGAGCTGTACTCATGCAGGACGACAAGATCATTACCTATGCCTCTAGGCAACTCAAGGAACACGAAAGAAATTATCCCACTCACGATCTAGAGCTAGAAGCTGTGGTCTTTGCTCTCAAAATATGGAGGCATTATTTATATGGAGCTCAGTGTAGGAACTATACAGACCACCAGAATCTGAAATACTTTTTCACACAGAAAGACTTAAACATGAGACAACGTAGATGGCTCGAGTTAGTCAAGGACTATGACTGTGAGATCTTTTATCATCCGGGGAAGGCGAACAAAGTGGCCGATGTACTCAGCAGGAAGTCCCGTGCCACCTTAATGTCGCTGTCGGCATTGTTCCAACCCTAGGAAGGGAAATTATGTGTTAAAAGGAACGAAAATACCCAGAGCTATTCCAAGTTCGAGGATGAACTTTTTATGAGGTATGGAAGATTGTAAGACCCATAAAGTCTCAAGTAATTTTATATAAATTTTTGCATGATTAGAATGAGCTTTATATGGACTCTTTCAAAAAAAAATTAATAAGAGAAAATACAACCAAAAAGAAGCATGGCCAAGGTTCGAACCTTGAACCTTTTAGTTGGTGACAAAGCTTTATGTAGTATGGAAGAACCATTAGCTCCAGGGGGAAATGTTGGTAGGAAGGAAAGGGAAATTGTAGTTAAGGGTAGGGATGGTGAAGGGACACCTTTCTCCCTTCACTTAGAAGAAAAGTTTATCTTTCCTTTCTCCCCTTCACTTTGCAAGAAGAGTTCATTTTCCCTTATCCCTTCATTTAGAATAAATGAAGGGAAGAATGAAAAGGTGTTTTCCCTTCTCCCTTTCATTTGGAATAAATAGAAGTAAGGGAAAGAAAAGCTATTCTTTTCCTTCTTCCTCCTTCATCTTCCTTCACCGAAACTCCAAGCTTCCCCTCTCCCATTTTCGAATTCAAGCTAAAAGTTTTCTTCCTAGTAAAACTTCACAAAGGGAAGTTCTTAAAACCTACTTTCCCTTACAAGCAAGATAAGCAAAAAGGGAGTTCTAGAAGCAAAAGCTTTCTTCTTCTTCTTCACCAAGGGTATTTTTTTAGTAAACCAAGCAAGAGGATGTAAGTATCTCCCTCACCTGTAGTACAAGTACTTTTTGAGTGTTTTCCATGTTTTTATGTTGCTTAAAACCTAGGATTTGGTTTTGTAAGTTCGGCCAAGACATGAAACAAGGGTTGAGGAGAGTTAAAAATGTTAACCATGCTTGATTATGTTTTCTCATGATGTGTAAACCATAATGTGATAGAGCTCCATGCTTAAGACCTAGGATTAGGTTTTGTAAGTTTGGCCAAGACATGAAACAAGGGTTGAGGAGAGTTAAAAATGTTAACCATGCTTGCTTATGCTTCCTCATGATGTGTAAGATATTATGTGATAGAGCTTCATGCTTAAATATTTTTAAATGAAACCTAGAACCATGCTTTAGAGTTTCGGCTAAGGCTTGAAGTTAGGGTTAGAAACACATCTATGCTTGCTAGAAGTCTTATTTGCTATGTCATGCATTCTATGATATTAGTTTAGAGTTTCATGCTTAAAGATTGTTAAATGAAACCTAGAACCATGCTTTAGAAGTTTCGGCCAAGGCTTGAAGTTAGGGTTAGAAACTCATCTATGCTTGCTAGAAGTCTTATTTGCTATGTCATGTATTCTATGATATTAGCTTAGAGCTTCATGCTTAAATATTTTTAAATGAAACCTAGAACCATGCTTTAGAGTTTCGGCCAAGGCTTGAAGTTAGGGTTAGAAACTCATCTATGCTTGCTAGAAGTCTTATTTGCTATGCCATGCATTCTATGATATTAGTTTAGAGTTTCATGCTTAAAGATTGTTAAATGAAACCTAGAACCATGCTTTAGAAGTTTCGGCCAAGGCTTGAGGTTAGGGTTAGAAACTCATCTATGCTTGCTAGAAGTCTTATTTGCTATGCCATGTATTCTATGATATTAGCTTAGAGCTTCATGCTTAAATATTGTTAAATGAAACCTAGAACCATGCTTTAGAGGTTCGGCCAAGATATGAAGTTAGGGTTAGAAACTCATCTATGCTTGCTAGAAGTCTTATTTGCTATGCCATGCATTCTATGATATTAGTTTAGAGCTTCATGCTTAAATATTGTTAAATGAAACCTAGAACCATGCTTTAGAGGTTCGGCCAAGATATGAAGTTAGGGTTAGAAACTCATCTATGTTTGCTAAAAGTCTTATTTGCTATGCCACGTATTGTATGATATTAGTTTAGAGTTTCATGCTTAAAGTTGTTTAAGTGAAACCTAGAATCATGCTTTATATGTTCGGCTAAGACTAGAAATTTGGGTTAGAAACTCACCTATATTGCAAAAAGTCTCACATGTTATGCTATGTATTGTGTGATATTAGTTTAAAGTTTCCATGCTTGGTGTTGCTTAAAACCTAGGACTATACCTTTTGTAAGTTTCGGCCAAGAAGGAAATGGAATGGATTAGGAAAGTTTAACTCCAACTAGAATTATTTATGTTTTCTCCCATGATATACTATGTATTATGTGATGCTAGTAGGATGCTTTCCTTGTTTAAAGTTGCATGATAATGACTCTTCATGATATGCTATGTGATATGTGAACTTTATGTCACCATGTTATGCTTATGAAAGGCTTATGTATGATGAAATGCCTAAAAGATGCTTCCCTTTAAGTTGGGATTAAGGGCACTCTTCATGATATGACAAGAAACATGATATGCTATTTTACTTTTGTATGGTTTGTACCGGACCCTAAGAATGGTCCATGGGATGAGCTCCTACGTTGGCCCTAGGTTGAAGCACAGGCCTAGTTTCCTATTAGGTTCGGGATTAGCTACCTCAGATTTATTTAGGGATTCGCGCAATTCATGTATATGGTACAATGCCGGGCCCCCCCTCATGTTGAGATTTATGTTTAAGTACCTATATGATATACGTTTTCAAAAAGAACATCTTGCATACACTTATTTCATGCTATATGATTTTGATACATGTTTTCAAAAGAACATCTTGCATATACTTATTTCATGCTATATGATCATTATGCTTTAGGAGGATGCTCTCTTGAGATATGTCTATGATACCTAGATGAACATGCTACTACTTTATGTTTATGCTCTCATATGCTATGTTTATGATTTGCCCAAATAAGTATGACACTACTTTATGCTAGCATGAAATGTTAAATCTAGATGTTGGTTAAATGAATATATTTCTACTCCATGTTTAATTCATGATTTATGATTTTTGTAAGTAGGAAAGGATCTTACTAAGCCTATGTGCTTATAGTTTTAAATTTCCTTGTACTGCAGAAAAGGGTAAAGAATGGCTAAACTAAAGGGAGCAGCAGGGAGGGCAAAGATGCGTGTGGCAGTGGCATGGTAGAAGAGATCTGTGTTTTGTGCTTCAAGACTTATATATGTTTTAAGCTTTTGCATGTGAACTATTTCTTTTCTTGCTACTTTTGATGATATTAACTTGAGCTTGTTTGGATGGTTTATACTTAAGGTGAACTTATACTTGCTCTTGTTTCCATGAAACCTTGAAATGTTAAGTACTTGTTTAATTAGAGAATTGTTAGTTATCATGAACTCTAGAGAACAATATACATGTTTAGTTTCCTTCTTATTTAGTACGCTTTATGCTCTAGGTAAACAAACATGTATCATGTTTCAAGTAATAGATAGTAAATAAATTTTATATGCATGAATGCTGGCAAGTTCACATGGTTTGTTGTATGATTAAGTTTTAAAATTCTTCTTCTTCTACTGCAATGATTGCATATGCATGTATGTATGTTCGCGTAGCGCCGCCCTTGCTATCAGTTGGGGAAGGGCGGGCGTTACACGCAAGGCTGATGGAGGAGGCTAGAAGGCTAGTTCGAGGTTAGTCGGGAGTAGCCAAATGCTAGGCGTGTAAACCCAATAGGTCACGGTTGACCGAGAGTTGGGTTTGGGAAGCTGAACTTGAGTTTGAGTCAAGTCCAGGGTGTTAAATCGATCGGGCGATCGATTGAACAGGCTCCAATCGATCAGCCGATCGATTGGAGTGTGCTGCGATTGTTGGAATGGCCCAATCGATCGGCCGATCGATTGAGGTTAGGAAATCACGAGCACAGAAGCTCTCCCAATCGATCGGTCGATCGATTGGGCGACAGAAGCTCTCGCGCGGGCGCGAGAGCACAGAAAGGCTCTGAATCGATTGGCCGATCGCTTGCAACCATTGCGTAGGTTGCAAGCGATGGACAGTTGGGATTGCTGGGTGCTGACGTGGCAATCAATTGGGGATGGATTGGATCGATTGGGAGCACTGTTTAAAGCCTTGGCGAAGTGTTTTCTCCGTAGTTCTTCGTGAGCTTTCACCTTCGATTTGTGTGCGATTCACCGACGATTTTCTCCGAGCTTCTTCGCGAGTTCTTGAAGGCTCTTGGGGTGCATTCCCAAGATTCAAGAGGCAACAACAAGCAACAAGTAAGCAAGAAGAGAGTGTTTCTATTTGTATTTGTATTTCTTCTTCTTATGTGAGTTGTTTGTGTGTGTGAGAGTTTGTACAAGGCTTCTTCGCCTTCGGCTGCGACCAAGAAGGAGGGTTTTCATAGTGGAGATAGCGTCGTGTGTGGATCCTTGGATTAGTCACCTCTTCTTGAGGTGGATACCAAGTAAATCCGAGTGTTAGAGTTATAGTTGTTTTTGTCTTTGTATTCCGCTGCACATCATCAAGACGTAACCGACGAACGCGCGACGAGCCACTGTTCACCCCCTCTAGCGGGCACAAAGGTCCCTACAAGAATGTCACACACAAATTTCAGAAATATAAGCAAATTAAATAGATTAGTTAGAGGCTTACCAAAATTACCTAACTTAGACTCAACCATATGTAATGCTTGTCAACAAGGCAAATAAACAAAATCTACCCACAAACCAATTAATCAATCTCAAACTAATTCAATATTAGAACTTTTATATCTAGACCTGTTTGACTCCCATGGGGTCAAATCAATAAACGGTAGTTTATATTGTCTAGTAATAATAGATGACTACTCTTGGTTCACTTGGGTAAAATTCTTAAAAACTAAGGATGAAACCTTTAAAACTTTTATAAACTTTTATAAACAAGTTGAAAATGAAAAAGATCTTAAAATTAAGAGAATTAGAAGTCATAATGGGGGAGAATTTAAAAATCATAATTTTAATAAATTCTGTCTTGAAAATGACTATCATCACGAATTTTCGTGCCTTAAAACTCCTCAACAAAATGGGATTGTAGAACGAAAAAATAGAACTTTACTTGAAGCATCTAGAACTATGTTAAATGAATATAATCTTCCCAAATATTTTTGGGCAGAAACTGTTAGTACAGCCTGCTACGTGCAAAATAGAACAACCCTAAATAAAGTACATAATAAAACCTTTTTCAAAGTTTATTATAATAAACAACCCAATATAAAGTATTTTAAAATATTTGGGTGCCCAGCCTTCTTCTTGAACACTAGGGAACATTTAGGAAAATTTACTTCTAAAGTAGAAAATGCCTTTTTTTGTGGGATATTCACTCAACAGTAGGGGATACAGAATATATAATAAGGTTACATTAAGAATTGAAGAAACCATCAATGTAAAATTTGAGGAATCCAAACCAAACATAGATCAAACCCAACTTCAACCAATTGAGTTCATTCAAAGCAATAGTAATCAAGAAGAAACCAATCAAGACTTAAATCATGAAGAGGAACAAAGAACTCAAGAAAATCAACCTTTTAGAACCATAAGAGTCAACCCAAATCATCCAATTGATCAGATAATTGGTAATCCAGACCTAAGGGTTCAGACTAGGTCACCTTTAGAAATCGAAGTCAAATTTCTTTAATTTCAAAAATCGAACCTAAAACCATAGCTGAATCCTTACTTGACCCAGACTGGGTCATAGCTATGCAGGAGGAACTAGCTCAATTTGAGCGAAATGAAGTTTGAGACTTAGTACCACCACCCAAAAATAAAAAAGTAATAAAAACAAAATGGGTATTTAGAAATAAACTAAGTAAAACTGGGGAAATTATTAGAAATAAGGCTAGGCTAGTCGCTAAGGGGTTTAGTCAAGTTGAAGGACTTAACTATGATGAAACTTATGCCCCAGTAGCTATACTAGAGTCCATTAGAATGTTACTCAACTATGCAACCCACAAAGGGTTTAGACTATACCAAATGGACATCAAATCAGCATTCCTAAATGGATAAATAAAAGAAGAGGTCTATATAGGACAACCACCTGGGTTTGAATGTCTAGAGCACCCTGACTATGTCTTTAAATTAAAGAAAGCCTTATATGGACTTAAGCAAGCACCCAGGGCCTGGTATGAAAGGTTAACTTCTTACCTTATATCCAAAGGGTTTAACCAGGGTCAAATTGACCCAACCCTATTCGTTAAAACAATAAAAGAGGACATATTTATAGCCCAAATCTATGTAGATGATATAATTTTTGGCTCAACTAATTCAGAATTTCTAGAAGAATTCACAAACTTAATGGAACTAGAATTTGAAATGAGTTTAGTAGAAAAATTAACTTACTTTTCAAGATTGCAAATCAAACAAACAAATGAGGGAAATGACATTTATCAACAAAAATATACCAAAGAATTGCTTAAAAAATTTGGAATGGAAAATACTAAAGAAATAAAAACACCCATGGAAGTTAACACTATTCTAGATAATGACCCAAGTGGAAAACCAGTCGACTTAAAATACTATAGGAGTGCCATAGGTAGCCTACTGTACTTAACTGCAAGTTGACCCGATATTTTATTTGCAGTGAGTATGTGTGCTAGATACCAAACCTGTGCTAAAGAATCACATTTAACTTAAGTAAAAAGAATCTTTAGATACCTTAAAGGAACAACAAATGTAGGTATTTGGTATCCCAGAACTAATAATTTTGAATTAATAGGGTATTCTGACTCAGATTACGCTGGGTGCAAATTAGATCGCAAAAGCATAAGCGGTGGATGTCAACTAGTAGGCCCATCACTTGTTAGCTGGTTTAGTAGAAAGCAACACTGTGTTGCTCTATCTACAACTAAGTCAGAATATATAGCCATAGGAGAATGCGTTGCACAACTATTATGGATGATGCACACTTTAAAAGATTTCAACTTAAACCTTACAAATGTAAAAGTATTAATTGACAATATTAGTTCAATCAATTTAACAAAAAATCCAGTGCATCACTCCAAAACCAAACACATTAAAATTAGACATCACTTTATCAGGGATCATGTCACTAAAGGAGACATTGAACTCAAGTACATTGAGTCAAAATCTAATTTAGCTGACATATTTACTAAACCCCTCCTTGAAAGTGAGTTTAGCAATCTATGTAGAAAATTAGGGATGTGTCTAATAGATTAGGAATTTTAAAATGGTTTTCAAAAATGGTTATTTTCAAATTCTAAGGTAAAATGCTTTTATGTTTTCAAAATTTCCTATTTTTAGAATTTCAAAATCAATTTTAGCCTTAGACTAGAATAATCTCTTAGAAAGCATGTTCCCCTAGGGCTAGTACTTGAGCATCTCATCAACACCCTACGATTCCCTTGTTTGTGATTGCCAAACATAGAAAGGGGTGAGATGCATAGGCGAATTACCTTGACTTAAGATTCTTATCTCAGTGCATCGATATAAGTCTGAGCGTTAAATACCAAACAGATATTAATCAAGTTAAGTCATTCAGTTTAGTCAAACACTACCTGATGCTTAGACTTAGCTTGACTAACCAAGTGAAAGCTGCTATCCTCTAAAAGTCAGTTAGTAGCTAACTGGTTAAACAGATTTTGTAATGTCAGGTTCAGGGGGAGGTTAATTATTTTTATACTTAGTTTAAAATTAATTTTTGTAAAATACCTCTTTTTAAATCAAGTCAAAAATAAGTATTTTAAAAATTTCTTTGGATTTTCAAAATTAGTTTTGAAAGTTAAAATTAGTTTTGAAAATTAACTTTATTTTCAAATTTTAAACTTTTCAAATTTAATTTAAAAATGACACCTTCTAAACTTGGTTTTCGATTTAAACCTTCCAAAATTAGTTTACAAAGGCTTTGAAAATTGGATTCTTCATTTTTGAAAATTATATTTGGATTTCAAAACATATTTTTAAAAATTTATCTAAAAGGTTACAAAGTCAGATTTGAATCTTACTTAGTTAAGTTCTACAAACTCAAACTTATTTTACTTAAGTTTAAAAACTTGACTTGTAAATTGAACTTAATCCTAATATTTTTTACTATCTTTGCAAATTATGTTTCTAAATTGCAAAACTCTTTTTGAAAGATTAAGTTAAAATTATAATTATCTTTTTAAAAATTAAACGTAGCTATTTTTTTTAAAAAGATAAAAGTTAAAAAAACTTAAGTCATTTTTCTATGTTATACTCCCCCAAGATAATCTGACTTACATTTCTAAATTTTCTTTCCCTTGCATTTTTTAAGTTACCTTGCTGTTATATGCTTTTGATGAATGTCAAAGGGGGAGGGTTAGGTGGTTAAGTTAGTTAAACAAACAGAAACAGAACAAAATTTAAAAGCCAACTTAACAACCTTATGCTTGTTTCTTACATGCATATTTATCACTAACTTAACCAGGTTGTCATTGTATCAAAAAAGGAGAAATTGTTGGTACGTTTAGCACTAACGGTCTAACTCAAGTTTTGATGAATGATAAAATAGGTTTAAGTTAGTTTCATTATTATCTAACACTTTAATCGAGTGTGCAGGAGAAGCCCAGACAGGTCGACGGGCTGACCTGATGTCTGGCACGAAGCCCAGCTAGGTCGACGGGCCGACCGGATAGCTGGCACGAAGTCCAAACGGGTCGATGAGCTGATCGGACGTTTGGCATGATAGGTTGACGGGCTGACCCGATAGCTGGCACGAAGCCCAGACGGGTCGAAGGGCTGACCGAACGTCTGATAGGTAAGTGAAGGTAAGTCACTGGAGGGGAGTGACTGTGAGGACGCGTTCCAGGAAGGGAACTTAGGCGCCGATCCGACTTAGAACCATTTCGGAACTCTAAGTCGAGATCTTGACTAAATTCTTATCTTGGAGAGACGGAATCTAGTTAATATTCTGTTTAATTTTAAATTGTGCTAATACTCTGTGTTGCAGGATACATATCATATGTTTGCCTCTGGACTAATGTTTTCTTACAGGAAGGAAGCTGCTGGAAAAATGGGGTCCGGGCGCCCGGGATGGTTCCGAGCGCTCCCGAACCTCCTTTATAAGGAGGGTAGAGGCTGAAGCTCCAACATCAACTCAGAGTTTACTCTTTTGTGCTACGCTGCGAAAATATCTCCGATAAAGTTTTTTCTTTCTTGTCTTATTTTCATAATTGTCGGTTTTTCTTTTACTACATAATTCCTGTACTTAGTTTGTAATAAGTTTTTGAATTATTAGTGATTGCCCATCGAAAACACCTTTGTGTGCTACGATCCAACAATTTTGCCCCGATCGGTCTGACAATCAGCACGCGTAGGTCATGCCCGTACACAAGTCAACATGATTCAGTGCAATCCAGGCCCTATATTTGCACCCCCTGCGCACCCACGCGTGAGAGAGATGTTGGATTTTTCGGACCGCGAAAACCACGTTTTCGCGTCGCGGAAACCCCGAAAGCCCCAAAGCCAACGGATCCGTGCAAAGAAAAATTCAAAAACTACGAATATGAGTTTCAACCGAGATCTACTCCTAGATCTACATGAAAAGGGTTATACCTTTGAAGCGAAGCCCTTTGCGTTCCCGCTCGTCCAAACGGTGCCGGATCTCAAGAGTATCAAAATAGATTCTCCTCTAGAAGTATCCACACGAACTAATTAGGTGGAGAAAGACCTAAACGAAGGTGTGCTAGCACCTTGATAGGTCACGGCAAGAGAGGAGAAGAGGGAGAGGGAGAGCTTGAGAGGAAGAAGATGGATTGAATGAGAGTTGAATGAAAATTCATTCCCATTAACCCTCTTGTGTGGCAGGCCACTTGAATAACTCCCACTCATTTAATGTGACCGGCCACATTAATGGGAAAGGAGGCTTGTAACCTCTATGAGGTGGCACACCATGATGATGTGGAGCATCATCATTGGTCCACATCTTGCCATCTCACTTATGATGTGACAATTAGTCAAGTCAAACTTGACTCTTCCTCTTCCTCTCAAGTCAAGTCAAGCTTGACCAAATCTCTTCCATGGTTGATCTAATCTAACCATTTGATTCAAGCCAACTTAATATAATGAATCTAATTCATTAAATTAAGTTGATTTAATGAGTCATAATTTAAATTAGACTCATTGAATACATGAATCAACTTGAGTCCAACTCAATTAGCCCAATTTGGATTACTCTTAATATAATTTGATTCATCAAATGAATCTAATCCTCTTGGTTCATCATATGAACCTAATCTCCATCTAATTGTCCTTAGTGTGTGACCCTATAGGTTCTTGTAACGTTGGCAATGCCCCTAAACCCATTTAGGAGCATAAGTAATGAGCGGTATCTAGCAACACATCATTACTACCCAATGTTACAAGAATGTTGAGATCCAACATCACCTTGTGACTACTAATTGTGACTCCTCACAATATATGACAAGTGTCCTTCTATCCTAGACATCTAGATTGATCAATGTGAGGCATAGACCGTGTCATCCTCTGACCAATCTAAATCTTGAACTCCAAGTAGACTCACTAAATCAAATGAGCTCAATATCTTATATTGACTCATTTGGGCATGGCCATGCACTTCGTGGTCTCACTCTATCAAGAATATCGATGTCTCTCCCGTCATATAGGAGGGATAGATCCCATCTACATTACTCACATCCCTCCGCATAATTTGTTACATACTCAGTAATCACCTTTATAGTCCACCCAGTTACGGGTGACGTTTGACGAAACCAAAGTACATAACTCCTTATGTAGGGAACCATGGTGACTTCAGGTCTAAGGACTAGTAGTTATACTAATAGCCACATGAGAAAGTATATGACACGCATATAACGATCCATGATACTTTCTCATGGCGGGTCATTCAGTATACATTCTCTAATGCATACCCATGTGTCAACTTGATATCTCTATATCCATGACTTGTGAGATCAAGTCATCGAGTTGACCTACATGCTAGTCTTATTGCATTAACATTGTCCCTGAATGTTAATACTCGACTAGGAATGATTAAGAGTAGTGTTCCCTATATCATCTCACTACCGGTTCAGCTAACCGATTGATATAGGTAAGAACCTTCTACTCAAGGACGTTATTATACTTAGTTTATTTGGCACCAATACAAGTAAGTATAATAACAAAAAACCAAATGCCTTTATTTATATAGAATATGATACAACAAGTCCAAAATACAATCATCAAATGATTGGCTCTAGGGCTCTAGCTAACTGATCCGGTGGTAAGGCCGGGGGGCCCTCATGAGGGTAAGGTCAACGACACGTGGAGGTCAACAGTCAAAGGAGGGTCAACCCCATGGGCTCGACGAGCGGGCGGGACACATTGATCACTAGGCAATGACCCCCATCCGAGAGAACAACCACCTGGCCGTGAGCCCGAGTTTCTAATCAAGGAAAGAAGATCATATGGCCGAACGGATCGTCCGCTCGGCTGTGGTGCAGGGCAAGAGTAAAGGTCGAGCAGTCCGCCCGCTCGGCCAGGGTGTCAAGCTATGAGAGCCGAGCAGGCGACGACCCTGAACCTTCCCGGACGGACGACCACCTACGCTAGATCAAAGGTGAATATTCTAGTTGAGCGGCTTGACGGTCGGTTCGGGAAGAAGAAGTCAAAAGGTATGGGACAGTGGGGACATAATCTTAGCAACCCCTGTTGCTGACAACAGACATGTTCGAAGACCAGTCCATACTCAGTATCGTACGACAAAGGGTTCTGCTGTCCCATCAAGGAGATGCTCAGACTGTAGCAGTGTGGCGTTAGACATGCTCTTCTGACAAACCCATGCTGCGGTATGGTATAGGACACGTGTACACCTCGGTTTGTGTGCACCAAGCTCCCGTAGCTCTATATAAGATCCCTCGAACTTCATCGGAGGTATGAAATCTGGAATCCTGGGAGCCACCTTCTTGTTTTCTGTCTACCTGACTTGAGCGTCGGAGGGTCGTCGCCGGGAACCCCTTTCCGGCCTGACTTCTTTGCAGGTTCGCCGGAAGTTCGTACAAGTGGTCGGAGATCTACGTCAGCAGTCGGAGAGCACCACGTGCCCAGCGTCCGTTGATTCAGCATTCGGACAGGATCAATTTGGCGCCGTCTGTGGGAACGCTCCTGAATCCAATCAGAAGCGATGGACGAAGCTGGACGACCGCATACAGTGACGCTCTCCACAGAGGAACTCGACGCTCTGATCGAGTCAAGGGCAGCTAAGCTTGTGGAACAAAAACAGAGGGCACAAGCCGAGCGGATGGAGCAACAAGCGACGTCCGCATCAGGAGGCCGAGCGGAAGCACCTCATGCCACGGTTCCATTTCATCGGGCCCTATTCCGCACGCCTCCTGAAGCCGCAGCAATTAATCGTGAGCGAGGATCTTCATCAGACGAAGTTCCAATACGAGATAACAGAAAAGGCAAGGCCCCCCGAGCGGAAGCTTCTCCCGAGCGGATCAATCGGCAATTCTCGGAGGCCATTCTGCGAGACCCTCTGCCAAATCACTATGTGCCCCCGGCGATCGGTGAATACAATGGAACCACCGACCCGGACGATCATTTGGGTAAGTTCGACAACACAGCTACCCTTCATCAATACACAGATGGAGAGAAGTGTCGGGTTTTCCTTACCACCCTCTCGGGATCGGCTCAACGGTGGTTTCGGAGGTTGCCGGACGGATCCATCACAAGTTTCAAAGACTTCAGCACGACCTTCCTCCACCACTTTGCAAGCAGTCGGCGCTATCAGAAGACTAGTGTTAATCTGTTTGCCATCAAACAAGAAGCCCGTGAATCACTCCGAGCTTATATCCAGCGGTTCAACAGGGTGGCCATGGATATTCCAACGGCCACCTCAGAAACGATGATGAACGCGTTCACGCAAGGCCTCGTGGACGGTGACTTCTTCCGATCGCTCATTCGGAAGCCGCCCCGAGACTACGATCACATGTTGCACCGGGCCAATGAGTATATTAATGTAGAAGAGGCCCAAGCGACCAGAAGAAAGGAAGCTCCAACCGAGCGGCAGGCCCCTGCCGAGCGAAAGCCTCATACTGCTCATCAGCCACCTAGAGGACCGCGAGCTGAGGCAGCTCACCCACTGCAACAGGCGAGATCCCACGCCATTCAAGAAGTATTTGCCGAGCGGCCCAAACTAAAAAAGAAGGTATGGACCCCAATATTTTGCTCATTCCACCGGACGGATACGCACAACACAAGAGATTGCCGAAGCCTTCCTCTGATTGCCCACCCCGTTCCTCGGAGTGGTGGCCGTCGATCGCCATCATCCGACAGGCGACAGAGACCTCATGAAGCCGATCGGATGGTACCTGACAGGCGACAAAGACAGACTCCAGAGCGGCATCATACTCCGAGGCATGAGAATCCCCGGATGTCTAGGGAGCGGCCTAGACCGTCCGCTCGGGAAGAAGAAAATATAAGCAACACTTCCCGTGGCGAAATCAACATTATAGCTGGCGGTCCGACCGGCGGCGACTCTAACCGAGCAAGGAAGGTGAGCGTCAGACAGCTTCAGATCCACGCGGTCGGATGTAGCCAAGAGCGGGCGAGCGGTCCTGAAATCAGCTTCGAGCCCAAGGACTTGGAGGGAGTCGAAGTACCGCATGACGACGCTCTCCTCATCAAAGCGGTAATAGCCAACTACACTATTCACCACGTTTTCATTGATACAGGAAGCTCGGTCAATATTATATTCAAAAAGGCCTTCGACCAACTGCAAATCGATCAAGCTGAGTTGCTGCCCATGACAACCCCCCTCTACGGGTTTACGGGCAATGAAGTTCTGTCGGTCGGATAGATCTGGCTGGCCATTTCGCTGGGAGAAGAGCCGCTCAGAAGGACGCGGACTGCAAACTTCGTCGTGGTCGACTCTCCCTCAGCATACAACGTTATCCTGGGGCGACCGGCGCTCAGTGAGTTCCGAGCGGCCGTCTCCACTTTCCACCATAAAATTAAGTTCCCAGTGGAAGATAAAGTGGGAGAAGTACGAGGAGATCAACTGGCGGCTAGCGATGCTACGTCAAGATGGTCCGAGCTGAATTAAATTTCACTCGGAAGACACCACGGATCGAGGTGAACGCTATAACCGAAAAACCTCCCTCTTTGGTTTATGAAGATAAAGAGGAAGTACAGATTCACCCGACCCAATCGGAGGCCACCACGTTCATTGCTGCTGATCTGAAGGCAAGCCAGAAAGAGGAAGTGATCAAATGCCTCGAGAGAAACTGTGATGTCTTCGTATGGTCAACACATGAGCTGCCCGGAATTTCGCCAAGTATAGCGCAGCACAAGCTCCATGTCCGACCAGACGCCCGGCCAGTGAAGCAAAGGAAGCGGGACTTCAGCGCCGAACAAAATGTAATAATCCGAGCGGAGGTCGAGAAGCTCCTGGAGGCCGGCCACATACGCGAGGTACAGTTCCCGAGCTGGCTGGCAAACGTGGTACTAGTCTCCAAGCCGGGCAACAAGTGGAGAGTTTGCATCAATTTCCGGGATCTCAACAAGGCGTGCCCAAAGGATTTTTATCCTCTGCCCCGGATTGATCAACTGGTGGACTCCACAGCTGGCTGCGAGTTGATATGCATGCTCGACGCTTATCAGGGCTACCATCAAGTGCCGCTCGCCCGAGAGGATCAAGAGAAGGTTAGCTTCGTTACAGCTGACGACACTTATTACTACAATGTGATGTCGTTCAGATTAAAGAATGCGGGAGCAACTTACCAGCGCTTGATGAACAAAGTGTTCAAGGAGCAGATCGGACGAAATTTGGAAGTGTACGTGGATGATATTCTCATCAAGTCCGTCCGAGCGGCTGATCTCTTTGAAGACATGGAGGAGACTTTCCGAACGCTGCGGAAATATGGAGTTAAGCTGAACCCTCAGAAGTGCCTGTTCGGAGCAAAAGGCGGGCGATTTTTGGGCTATATAGTGACCAAGCGGGGCATTGAGGCAAATCCCAGCAAGGTGAAAGCATTACAAGATATGCCGCCCCCAAGAAATCTGAGGGAAGTGCAGCGCTTGACCGGTCGGATAACAGCACTGTCCAGATTCATCTCAAAGACAGCCGACCGAAGTCTCCCGTTTTTCAAAATCTTGCGCAAAGCCACTAAGTTTCACTGGGATGAAGAGTGCGATCGGGCGTTTGAAGAACTAAAGACATATCTGAACTCTTTGCCCGTGCTAGCCAAGCCAGCTGTGGGTGAGCCACTTTGTATCTATCTATCTTCAACTGAGCAAGCAGTGGGCTCGGCATTAGTGAGGGCGAGCGGAGAAGAGCCCGTGTATTTCTTAAGCCATATTTTAAAAGATGTTGAATCTCGCTACACTGGGCTCGAGAAGCTGGCTTTCGCTTTGGTCCTCGCCGCTCGGCGCCTCCACCCCTATTTCTTGGCGCATACTATCATCGTCTAGACGAATAGCCCTTTGGGAAGAGTGCTGTCGAACCCAGAAGCGTCCGGACGGCTCATCAAATGGACCACGGAGTTGAGCGAATTCGACATTCAGTATCAACCCCGTTCGGCGATAAAGGCGCAGTCCTTGGCAGATTTTGTCACCGAAGTACAAAGGCCAGAGCCCGAAGCCATGTGAAAATATTTGTGGATGGATCGTCCACTCGGCTCGGGAGCAGGATTGGTGTATTATTACTCTCTCCCCAAGAAGAAAAGATGCATCTATCCGTCCGGCTGGATTACAGAGCCACAAACAACTAAGCAGAGTATGATGCCCTCATAGCCGGCTTGCAGGTCGCCTGGCATGTTGGGGCCGGTCGGGTGATGCTCCATTCAGATTCTCAGCTGGTCGCTCAGCAGCTCTCTGACACTTTTGAGATTAACAACACTCGGCTCAAGCTCTACGCTGAAGCCTTTGAAAAGCTCAAGGCCAACTTTAGAGAGGTCATTATCCAAAAGATACCCCGAGTGGAGAATCAGGCTGCAGATGAGCTAGCTAAACTCGCAAGTTCAATATCCTCGGTCGTCATCCAGCAGCCAATTAAACAAGTATCTTTGGTGGCGCACGTCGACCGGATGGAGGGCCTCATGTTTCCGAGCGATTGGAGAACACCCATCATGGAGTTTCTCCGCTCAGGTGCTACACCTTCCGATCGGGAGGAAGCCCAGCTACTGAGGAGGAGAGCCGGCCAGTTCACACTCATTGGAGATCAACTCTACAAGAAGGCTTTCTCCCGCCCGCTTTTGAAATGCGTGAGCTCGGAAGACGCGGCGTACATCCTTCAAGAAGTGCATCAAGGGTCGTGCGGAGGGCATCCGGGCGGACGATCGCTGGCTAAGAAGATCCTACTGGCTGGATACTTTTGGCCAACCCTGCAAGCAGACTCCGCTCGGACCGTCGCGACGTGCCTTTCCTGTCAGAAGTATCACAACTTCTCCCATCGACCGGCGGAGGAAATGAAAGCAGCTACCATATCTTGTCTGTTCGACCAGTGGGGAATGGATATTGTGGGTCCATTTCCTATGGTGACCGGTCAGCGGAAGTTTTTACTGGTGGCGGTCGACTACTTTTCCAAATGGGTGGAGGCCGAGACACGGCCAAGATCACCGAGCAGATGGTCAAAAAGTTTATATGGCAACACATCATCTGCCGGTTCGGCATCCCCCGTCGACTTGTTTCCGATAACGGGCGGCAGTTCGCGGGAAAGTTGCTCGAAGATTGGTGCAAAAGCTATGGCATCGAGCAACACTTCAAGTCTGTGGCGTACCCCCAAAGCAATGGTCAAGCCGAAGTAGCCAACCGGAAAATTCTTCGCATTCTGCGCGCTCGGCTCGACCATTTGGGAGGAAGCTGGGTGGATGAAGTGCCGGGCGTCCTATGGGCCATCCGAACGACCCCGAAAGAGGGAACGGGCGTGACGCCATTCCACTTAGTGTATGGTGGTGAAGCAGTGATTCCAGTTGAAGTGGGCGTCGAGTCCGTCCGGATCCAGAATTATGATGATGATAACTACGAGGAGTGAGCCAAGGCGTCCCTCCGGCTTATGGCGTACCGACAAAGAATGAAGCAGAATTACAACCGGCGCGTGATCCCTAGAGCATTCCAAGTTGGCGACCTTGTCTGGAAGAAAGTAAAGCCGGTCGGCGATGTGGGCAAGCTGGAGGCTCCATGGGTGGGTCCCTTCAAAGTCATCGAAAAGTTCCGCTTGGGTGCTTATTATTTGAAGGATGAAGACGGACGGCGGCTAGATCGTCCATGGAGCGCGAATCATCTCCAGCCGTACCGAGCTGGGTAAGAGGTGTGCTGATGTAATTTTACATATGTTTTGGTCGCCTATGTCCTTGTAGTGCAGGAAGAAAAAATGATAAAAGGATGGCAAATAGCTTAGCCGAACAGCCGTGTTAAAATTAGCCTTAAAGGCCGTCGAGCTCCGACGTTAAAAATCGAGAGACGAACCGGCGTCTATAAACCCCCCGGCCGGAAGACCGTCGAGCTCCGACGTTAAAAATAGAGAGACGAACCGGCGTCTATAAACCCCCCGGCCGGAAGACCGTCGAGCTCCGACGTTAAAAATCGAGAGACGAACCGGCGTCTATAAACCCCCCGGCCGGAAGACCGTCGAGCTCTGACGTTAAAAATCGAGAGACGAACCGACGTCTATAAACCCCCCGGCCGGAAGACCGTCGAGCTCCGACGTTAAAAATCGAGAGACGAACCGGTGTCTATAAAGCCTCCGGACGGATAACTTTTTGCATGGTATGACCCGGTTGTAAGCGCCGACCCATAACCAGTCCTGCTATTAAGGCAAGAATAAGGCCATCGTACGGCCGAGCGGCTCCCTTATAAAGAATACTTAGCGTGAAAAAATTATTATGACTGAAACAAAGGCTAAGGCTGAATATTGGTCTAGCAAGCAAATAACAAGCAAAAACAAAGTTCATTTACGCCGAACGGCGGCCAGACAAAAGTAGTAATAACAAGAGTGTTCGCACCGAACAACGGGCATACAAAAAACGGTTCGAATACTCCTCACTCATCGAAATTAAAAAGGGCATCAGGGATAGAGCCCATCATGACAGCCAGATCTTTGGGGGGGACGGACAGCTCGGATGGTAGGTGGCCCTTAGTCTTCAAATAATCAATAGCCACCTTGATAGCCTCTTCAAAGGTTAGAGATAGCTTGTCGCTGAACTTTTCACCGAACTCGTCCGAGCGGATGAAAGCTTTTCGCACTGCGGCTGACCGGCCAGGCTCCCCGTCCTGATATTCTTGGAGCGCGGCTCGGGAAGCGTCAAGGGCAGCCTGAAGATCTTTCAAATCCCCTTCAAATTTAGTCTGATCGGCCGAGCGGCTCTCCTGTTCGGTGGTCAGCAGGGCGTCCAAGTCCTTCACGCGCTGTTCCAGCCCTCGGTTTTCCACCTTCATCGCGTCCATATCGTCGATGGCCTTGCGCTTCCGTTTGGTCGCGAGCTTTATTTCCTTATCGCATTGCTTGACCAGAGCCTCGAGCTGAGCCACTTCACTCGCCAAGTCAGAAGATCTTTTTCGTTCGGCTTCCAAGAGCTTCTTTGTTTTCTCCAAAGCAGCCGAGGATTGTCCTTGGTTTTCCCCCGAGATTTTGAGATTTTTTAGCTCATCCTCCAGCTCGGCCAGGCGGTTGCTGATAGCGATTTGCTCCACCTAGTTCTGTGAACAGATGTGATCAAGTTAGAAGCTAAACCAAAGTAACCAACAAGACAAAGAATATACCCCAGTCGCCTGCTGCAAATTGCTGTCGCCTAGTTGACTGGGGGTCATGAACGCGATGCGAATCCGAGCGTCCTCCCAGGCTTTAGCGAGAGGACCTGTGAGGGTGATTTGCTGCTCGGGAACCGTTGGCCGATTAGTGGCCAATAAGTACTCCTCCGACGGAAATCGCAGAACAGTTTTTACCACCCGCGGGCCGCTCGGATCATCTTGAGGCGTAGCTGCTTTGCCATAGGGCTCGCCAATTGTGGAAGGATGGTCACCCAATCGTCTAAGGCGACGCAGGGCCCGAGGGGAACTGGTAGGTGGCACCTCGGAAGTAGCCAGGGGCGAGCCGAGCGGCATGGGGGTACTCTCTGTGGAAACCGCCCTAGAAATCACGGGAGCATCATCACCCCGCTCGGAACGCTGCTCATCGGATGGGGTCGACTGAAAGACTTGCTCCTACCGTCTGCGTTTCCGAGTCATCAGAGGAGCTTCAACCGCCGAGCGGCCCTCTACCTTGGCTTGATCCGCTTCGCCCACAGCCTCGTTGAGAGAGACAGGAACGGCTAGAGCTTCAGGGACAATCTGAGTCCCCTCACCCCCTCCAGTTGCCGAGCCAGCCAGGACCAACCCCCGATCGGCGACCTCCTTGTTTTTCGCCGCCTCAATCTCAGCAGCTCTCAACTTAAGACGATCGGTAGCCTTGGCGCGCCACATGATTTCAGCTGCAGAAACAAAGAATAAATCAGTTAGAACAAAGGAAAGAGGGCGAGAAGAATGCTTACTCATGCTGCAAGGCAGGTCGGCTTGGACAGGGGACAAGCCGAATATATATAGCACTCCTGGAAGGAGCAGCTTATCGATGTTGTATCGCTGGCCGACCAGCCGGTTGGCTGCATGAAGATAGGCTGGATCGCTCTTAAACTTTCCGAGCTCCGGTTGCGTTGGCACCGTCGTCTGCCATTTGGTTCGAAAAGCCGACAGCTCGGGAAAACGCAAGTAGAAAAAATGTTCCTTCCAGTGCTTGTTGGAGCTCGACATATTGTCGAAAAGAACAAAACCTATCCTAGATTGGAAAATGAAGGTGCCCCACTCGGATTGTTCCGGATAGTAGAAGTAGTGAAAGAGTTTGGGGTCCAGTGGGATGTCGTTCAGTTTAAAAAGAATTACCACCCCGCTCAACAGCCTAATGGAGTTCGAAACTAGTTGCCCGAGCGGAATGTGAAAATAGTTGCACACTTGAAGGAGGAACCGGTGCGGAGGAAATCGTAGCCCGGCCAAAAATTGGTCTTGGAAAAAGAGAATGGTGCCGGGCGGCGGCTCATGAGGTCGGTCGGTGGGGTTGGCTAATACTATGTTGTGGTTAGCAGGGAGTTCATATGTCCGAGCGAGGCGCAGTGCGTCCTCCTCGTCAAACCGGTTCTCCATGGTCACATACCAAAGACCGGGAGCACCGGTGGTCGGCTGGGAAGTGCTCGCCATGGTCGAAAGTGAGGAGGAAATCGAAAACGGAGAGGGAAAGAGAGAGCAAGCAGGGAAGGATGGTGACAAGACGAAAAGAACAGCTAACAAAAAATGCAAAGGAACGATGAAGTGAAGGATGAGAGAGGCTTACAAGCAAGA
This sequence comes from Zingiber officinale, assembly GCF_018446385.1. Classification (NCBI taxonomy): domain Eukaryota; kingdom Viridiplantae; phylum Streptophyta; class Magnoliopsida; order Zingiberales; family Zingiberaceae; genus Zingiber; species Zingiber officinale. Next base: position 107,223,691 of record NC_055986.1, read on the forward strand.
GAATGATCGAAGGGGCTGCGAAGTCGCCAGAAAGCCGAAAGATGAGGTTGCCGGAGCAAAGAAAACAGCAAGGTTCCTGAACGCGAGGGAGCAGAAATGCGGCGGAGAGAAGAATCGAAAGCTTTATAGTGTTGGCCCCTAATGGCCTCAGCCGTCAAATTCAGGTCGCAAGAAACGAGGCTGTCGTCGAGCCATTCATTTCAAACGGCGGTTGTCCCATCAGAGGTAACGCCACCGCCATACGCTGACAGCAGCAAGAGCGCCACGTGTCAGCAGGGCACGGGGCGCATTTAATGAATGCCCATTACCGTGCGCAGCACGCATGCTTGGCGTTAATAGAAAAGATTCAGCATAAATTCCGAGGGGATACCGAAGGCGTCGACATGATACCGCCGAACGGGCATGACGAAGAAGGTAAGCCGAGCGGATGAGTATTCCCGGGGCCAGCATAGTGGTCGTTACTCAGTCAGACCGGCAGTCCAGTCAGTCGGACTTAACGCCTCCTTCGACTAGACTTGAGGGGGAGGCAAGTGATCTGGTGGTAAGGCCGGGGGGCCCTCATGAGGGTAAGGCCAACAACACATGGAGGTCAACAGTCAAAGGAGGGTCAACCCCATGGGCTCGACGAGCGGGCGGGACACACCGATCACTAGGCAATGCCCCCCATCCGAGAGAACAACCACCTGGCCGTGAGTCCGAGTTTCTAATGAAGGAAAGAAGATCATATGGCCGAATGGATCGTCCGCTCGGCCGTGGTGCAGGGCAAGAGTAAAGGCCGAGCAGTCCGCCCGCTCGGCCAGGGTGTCAAGCTATGAGAGCCGAGTAGGCGACGACCCTGAACCTTCCCGGACGGACGACCACCTACGCCAGATCAAAGGTGAATATTCTAGTTGAGCGGCTTGACGGTCGGTTCGGGAAGAAGAAGTCAAAAGGTATGGGACAGTGGGGACATAATCTTAGCAACCCCTGTTGCTGACAACAGACATGTTCGAAGACCAGTCCATACTCAGTATCGTACGACAAAGGGTTCTGCTGTCCCATCAAGGAGATGCTCAAACTGTAGCAGTGTGGCGTCAGACATGCTCTTCTGACAAACCCATGCTGCGGTATGGTATAGGACACGTGTACACCTCGGTTTGTGTGCACCAAGCTCCCGTAGCTCTATATAAGAGCCCTCGAACTTCATCGGAGGTATGAAATCTGGAATCCTGGGAGACACCTTCTTGTTTTTCATCTACCTGACTTGAGCATCGGAGGGTCGTCGTCGGGAACCCCTTTCCGGCCCGACTTCTTTGCAGGTTCGCCGGAAGTTCGTACAAGTGGTCGGAGATCTACGTCAGCAGTCGGAGAGCACCACGTGCCCAGCGTCCGTTGATTCAGCATTCAGACAGGATCACTAACAATCTCCCACTAGCACTAGTGCCAATCAGTGTAGGCTCTAAGCCCCAATGACCTAGTGTGACCATCATGCTTCCTCTGTGCCAAAGCCTTGGTCAAGGGATCTGCGATGTTAACCTCTGTAGGTACTCTGCAAATCTTCACATCTCCTCTCTCAATAATCTCTCGAATGAGATGGAAGCGTCGTAGTATGTGTTTGGTCCGCTGATGTGAGCGAGGTTCCTTCGCCTGTGCTATAGCTCCATTGTTGTCACAATAGAGCTCAATAGGGTCAGCGATATTGGGAACCACACCAGGTTCAGTGATGAACTTGCGAATCCAAACTGCCTCCTTTGCTGCCTCTGATGCAGCAATGTACTCGGCCTCTGTCGTAGAATCAGCTACTGTGTCCTGCTTCGAACTCTTCCAGCTCACAGCACCACCATTTATGCTAAATACGAACCCTGACTGCGATCGATAATCATCTTGATCGGTCTGGAAGCTGGCATCACTGTAACCCTTATAGCTAGCTCATCATTGCCTCCATATATCAAGAAATATTCTTTAGTCCTTCTTAAGTACTTAAGAATATTCTTGACCGCTATCCAGTGACTTTCACCTGGATCTGACTGGTATCTGCTCGTCATGCTCAAAGCATACGAGACATCAGGTCGAGTACATAGCATGGCGTACATGATCGATCCTATAGCTGAGGCATAAGGGATCTGATCCATGCGGTCTCTCTCCTCTCTAGAAGAGGGACCTTGAGTCTTCGAAAGACTCACGCCAAATGACATCGGCAGAAATCCCTTCTTGGAGTTCTGCATGGCAAACCGTAGGAGTACCTTGTCAATGTATGTACTCTGACTTAGGCCAAGCAATCTCTTAGATCTATCTCTATAGATCTGTATCCCTAGAATGCGGGATGCCTCACCTAAGTCCTTCATTGAGAAGCAACTCCCTAGCCAGGTCTTGACAGACTGAAGCATAGGGATGTCCTTCCCAATGAGTAGTATGTCATCCACATACAATATGAGGAAGACAACTATATCCCCTACAACCTTCTTGTAGACACAAGGCTCATCTTCGTTCTTGATGAAACCAAACTGTTTGATTGCATCATCGAATCGAAGATTCCAGCTCCGAGAAGCTTGCTTTAGTCCATAAATGGACCTATGCAGCTTGCATACTCTGCTAGTATGCTGTGGATCTACAAAACCCTCAGGTTGTGTCATGTACACATCCTCGAGCAGGTTTCCATTCAGAAACGCGATTTTGACATCCATCTGCCATATCTCATAGTCATGGTAGGCTGCAATAGCAAGCATGATCCGAATGGACTTAAACATCGCTACTGGAGAAAAGGTTTCATCATAGTCAATACCATGAATCTGCTTGAAACCTTTAGCTACCAAGCGACTCTTATAGATAAGTCCATCCATGTCAGTCTTTCTCTTAAAGACCCACTTACACCCAATGGGTTTTACCCCTTCAGGTGGATCAACCAAAGTCCATACTTAGTTAGTGTACATGGATTCCATCTCGGATCTCATGGCTTCTAGCCATTTCTTGGAATATGGTCTCATCACAGCTTCCTGATAGGTGGTAGGCTCATCCTCTATGAGCACAACGTCATCATGGTCAGACAAGAGAAATGAGTATCTCTCAGGCTGACGACGTACCCTATCAGACCTGCGAAGATGTATGTCTACTTGAACTGGTTGTTGTTCCTCAACTCTTTGTGGAACAACATCATCCACAACATTTTGTGATTCCAGTTCAACTTCCATTGAGGCTTCAGTGCTAGGATCCACATCTTGAACTTCTTCAACATCGAATGTACTCCCACTAGTCTTTCTAGAAACAAAGTCCCTTTCTAGAAAGACTCCAGTCTTTGCCACAACTTTCTTGTGTTGACTGGGAATGTAGAAGTAATATCCCTTAGTTTCCTTGGGATATCCAATAAAGTAGCACTTGTCGGATTTGGGTCCTAATTTGTCTGAGACTTGACGTCGAACGTAAGCCTCACAACCCCAAATCCTCATGAAAGACACCTGGGCATCTCTCCCAGTCCATATCCTATATGGTGTCTTTATCACGACCTTGGATGGAACTCGGTTGAGTATAAAAGCTGTCGTGTCTAGAGCATAGCCCCAAAGGTATGTCGGAAGATCTGTGTGACTCATCATAGATCGTACCATATCTAATAGGGTACGATTCCTCCTTTCGGATACACCATTCCACTGTGGTGTTCCAGGAGGAGTGAGTCGGGATAGAATCCCACACTCAGCTAGGTAGTCACGAAACTCATGGCTAAGGTATTCTCCACCTCGATCTGATCGAAGTATCTTAATACTCTTGCCAAGCTGGTTCTGTACTTCATTCTTGAATTCTTTGAACTTTTCAAAGGATTCAGACTTATGTGTCATCAAGTACACATAACCATATCTACTGAAGTCATCAGTAAATGTGATGAAGTACCTATAACCACCTCTAGCAGCGACATTGAAAGGGCCACATACATCACTATGTATAAGTCCTAACAAATCAGTCGCTCTCTCGCTGTGCCCACTAAAGGGAGTCTTGGTCATCTTGCCTCGTAGGCATGACTCGCATATCTCATATGATTCAAAATCAAATGAGTCCAGCAAACCATCCTTATGGAGCTGGGATAAGCGCTTGTCATTTATATGACCTAAGCGACAATGCCAGAGGTAGGTTTGGTTCATGTCATTTGACATGAACCTCTTGGTATTTATGTTATAGATAGGGCTCTCAAGGTCTAGAATATAGAGTCCGTTTATCAGAGGTGTACTACAATAGAACATATCGTTTAAATAGATGGAACAACATTTGTTCTTTGTTGTAAACGAGAAACCTTTCTTATCCAAACAAGAAACTGATATAATGTTTGATGTGGGTTAGGTTTTAAGGGTCTTCAGATGAGGAAAGAAAAGGAAGAAAGAGTCAAAGGAGGTAGGCTAATAACGACTGAAACATACTTTCAGAACAAAGGTAGACCAATATCGGTCGATACATGCTTGCCGTATGAAGGTAAGTCAATAACGACCGATACATACTCCAGAGCAAAGATAGAACAATATCGGCCGATACATGCCTGCCGAACGAAGGTAGGCCAATATCGGTCGATACATGCTTGCCGTATGAAGGTAAACCAATATTGGTCGGGATATACCTTCAGAACAAAGGTAGGCCAATATCGGTCGATACATGCCTGCCGTATGAAGGTAAGCCAATATTGGTCGGGACATACCTCCAGAACAAAGATAGAACAATATCGGCCGATACATGCCTGCCGAATGAAGGTAGGCCAATATCGGTCGATACATGCTTGCCGTATGAAGGTAAGCTAATATTGGTCGGGACATACCTTCAGAACAAAGGTAGGCCAATATCGGTCGATACATGCCTGCCGTATGAAGGTAAGCCAATATTGGTCGGGACATACCTCCAGAACAAAGATAGACCAATATCGGCCGATACATGCCTGCCGAACGTAGGCAGGCCAATATCGGTCGATACATGCTTGCCGTATGAAGGTAGGCCAATAACGGCCGAGACATACTTTCGGAACAAAGGTAGGCCAATATCGATCGATACATGCCTGCCGAACGAAGGTAGGCCAATATCGGTCGATACATGCCTGTCGTATGAAGGTAAGCCAATAACGACCGATACATACTCCAGAGCAAAGATAGACCAATATCGGTCAAAAGGGTTCTTTCGAGCAAAGAACCCACACAGTTCCTTCAATGAATACCTTAGAAACATGTTGAATAAAATATTATTTTTTGACACAACAAAGATACAAATAGAAGTCACATGAAGAAGAATCATACATGAATATATCGAATAGAATAATTCATGATAGAGAATATATATTTTGGCGGGAAATATGCTTTCAGCTTGTCTTGCAGGCGCTAAACGACAAAGAAGGTACATCTGGGGTACAAAAAAGATTCCTTAAAAATTATCTTCCGCAAGTGCACAGCTGACGTCATCTCATAACGAACTCTAACAAACCGGGGTCCACTTCATGGCTACGGAGGTCACATGAAGTGGTATAAAAGGGGGAATCCTCTCCGTTGGCGAGGTAGGTTCACATCATTGGGTACTTTCACAACCCTAATTTTCTGGCTGCTGTTCATCTTCTTTCTTCTTCCTTCCTTGACATCAAGAGAGATCACTAACTTGAGCGTCGGAGGGCCTAGCCAGGGATTCCCACCCCGGTCTTAGGTCACTGACGATAGTGTTGGCTGGTCTCTTGTGCGCAGGGAGCCTCGAGAGCTCGAGAGTTCGACTTTCTCCTATCGGGACGGGGACTTCTTCCTACTTATCAGATTTCCTTCGGTGACTCTGGTTTTCTTCCGATCCGCTTTGGGTTTCTCGGGTCGAGGTTCTACCGGCATTATTCTTCATCAGTACGGTGGGTTTCCTTCTTCCGGATCTCCTTCATGGTCAGCTCCTCAGACAGGATCAATGTTCTTAGTTAATGCAGACACATAAAAATAATCGACTAACTCTAGTACAAGCCCAGAGGGCAGAGATAGAAAGTAAGTCCCTACAGCAACAGCAGCAACCCGTGCTCCATTGCCTACTCGTAGGTCCACCTCGCCCTTTGTCAATGCCCTGCTATTTCTCAGCGTCTGCACATCAGTATAAATGTGAGAAGCACATCTAGTATCTAATACCCATGATGTAGAAATAGATAGATTGACTTCTATAACATATATACCTGAAGTGGAAGTCTCACTTCGCTTCTTTTTAAGATCCTCCAAGTATACCTTGCAGTTCCTCTTCCAGTGCCCGGTCTGACCGCAGTGGAAGCAGGTAGCATCCTTGGCGACCCCTCCTTTAGGCTTCAGTGCCTTGCCTTTGCCCTTGGCTTGGGACTTTCCCTTGCCTTTGGGCTTGCCCTTGCCCTTATGTTTCTGAACCATCAGAACAGTGTTGGGCTTAGCCTTCTTAAGGTTCAGCTCAGCAGTTCTTAACATGCTAAGTAGTTCGGGCATTGTCAATCTCATTCATATTGTAGTTTAGAATGAATTGACTGTAGCTATCCGGCAAGGATTGCAAGATCAGGTCAGTGGCCAGCTCTTGGCCAAGTGGGAACCCCAACCTTTGTAGGTTCTCTATGTACCCAATCATTTTGAGTACATATGGGCCTACAGGAGCCCCGTCTGACATCTTGTACTGAAACAGTGCCCTTGAGATCTCAAATCTCTCATGCCTCGCTTGACCTTGATACAATTGACGAAGATGTTCAACCATATCGTAAGCGCCCATTAACTCGTGTTGCTTCTGAAGCTCAGAGTTCATGGTCGCGAGCATTAGACAAGACACATCTAATGCGTCATCTTGATGCTTCTTGAAAGCATCTCGGTCAGCTCGTGGGGCAGTGGTAGGAGGAGCCTCCGGAATGGGCTGCTCCAGAACGTACAGTTTACGTTCTTGGGTGAGAACTATTCTCATGTTCCTGTACCAGTCCAGAAAGTTTGCTCCGTTGAGTTTGTTCTTCTCGAGGACAGATCGCAGGGAGAAGGTGTTCGTATTCGACGTCATGGTAATCTACAACAGAAATAAATGCAGAAATAAGTATCATATTCTTATCATTTAATTAGACTTTTAACTAAATGATGCTCCCACTGAATTCTATAATTCATGTGGGACAAGATCCACATCATACTAACCCTTGAGTTAGCTTTGGTTAATATGTCCAAGACTTAGTATGATCGGTAGGTAACGATTACCAATTACATCTCTATGCAACTCTTGTTTATAAGATCAAAATCCGCATTTATATTAAAACTCGAGTTAGCTTTGGCTAATACGCCCAAGAGTTAATATAAACGTGATTTTGACCTATCTACCAACCATTGGATAATGCCTATAATTAAACTCGATCCAATTGAGTTCACTAGTTACTCAATCTAATTGAGTTGTACTCACCCATGCGTTGATAGGCGGGACTAAAATTGTCCCTCCGTACCCTACCAAGATAGTATGTGTTGCTCTGCTTTGGCAGATTCAACAACATGCGATCGAGGTAGTGGTAGGTATCACGACATGGTAGGTATTACGAGTTGACGCGATTTAGATCTAATCTAAACGATGATGCGTATCATATACTCGATAGATCTAATCTAATCGAAGGGTGCATCATGTGCACGACTTAGATCTAATCTAATCGTTAGGCACTAATTAATTACTTAATTAACTAGCATGCATCACATACACACAAAAGCAATTAATTAAATAATTTTGTGATTATGTCATGGCCCTACTACGATCTTCTCAAGCCAATGAGAAGATCGAATGGTCAACCTAAGGTCAACAGCTTCTCAAGCTCCTTCCGTTGACCACCTCGTGTTGCTCGCGCCCTCCTCGTAACTCCGTCTCGAGTGGACCTTCCACCGCTTCAAAATTTACATTACATTTTGAAACTCGAGTTACATTCGAGTCTAAATCTAATTTATAACAAGAATAAAGGAGAAAGGCACGATGCGCAGGTCGCGAAAAAAAAATAAAATACAACACGCACATCACATCACGGCACGCAGGCCGTATTATGAATTACAACACGAATTATCCAATCGAATTGGGTCTTTGGGCCATGACTATCACAAAAATAATATATAATTCAAAATTATATATTTCTATAATTTTCTGTAATTTTTCTATAATTTTTACAATTTTTACGAGTACAATTTCCCGGCGGTTCCGTTTAGCGGTTTTCGGGCGCAATCGCGGAACGAATCTCCTTGCGGGGCCAGGGGCAGAGCCCCTACCCGCGATCTAACCATCGCGAGGGTTCCATTGCGATCTAACAGCGCCTTAGCCCGCTGTCCCAAAAAGTTTTGGGGCGAAACTTGGCCGTTTTGGAAAAATCTTCCCGGTAGCGGAAGCCTACAAGCGCCGAAACACTTGTGCTTCGCTTCTACGAGAAAATTACCCATAAAAACTATAAAAACCTAAATTTACAGAATATTACAGAACTGAAAAGTTTTCATAAAACACAAAATAAACTCGTATTCGTCTTCGCACGTGGCTCTGATACCACTATTGGGTTTTTTGGGCCGCGAAAACCGCGTTTTCGCGTCGCGAAAACCCCGAAAGCCCCAAAGCCAATGGATCCGTACAAAGAAAAATTCGAAAACTACGAATATGAGTTTCTACCGAGATCTACTCCTAGATCTACATGAAAAGGATTATACCTTTGAAGCGAAGCCCTTCGCGTTCCCGCTCGTCCAAACGGTGCCGGATCTCAAGAGTATCAAAATAGATACTCCTCTAGAAGTATCCACATGAACTAATTAGGTGGAGAAAGACCTAAATGAAGGTGTGCTAGCAGCTTGATAGGTCACGGCAAGAGAGGAGAAGAGGGAGAGGGAGAGCTTGAGAGGAAGAAGATGGATTGAATGAGAGTTGAATGAAAATTCATTCCCATTAACCCTCTTGTGTGGCCGGCCACTTGAGTAACTCCCACTCATTTAATGTGGCCGGCCACATTAATGGGAAAGGAGGCTTGTAACCTCCATGAGGTAGCACACCATGATGATGTGGAGCATCATCATTGGTCCATATCTTGCCATCTCACTTATGATGTGGCAATTAGTCAAGTCAAACTTGACTCTTCCTCTTCCTCTCAACTCAAGTCAAACTTGACCAAATCTCTTCCATGGTTGATCTAATCTAACTATTTGATTCAAGCCAACTTAATATAATGAATCTAATTCATTAAATTAAGTTGATTTAATGAGTCATAATCTAAATTAGACTCATTGAATACATGAATCAACTTGAGTCCAACTCAATTAGCTCAATTTGGATTACTCTTAATCCAATTTGATTCATCAAATGAATCTAATCCTCTTGGTTCATCATATGAACCTAATCTCCATCTAATTGTCCTTAGTGTGTGACCCTATAGGTTCTTGTAACATTGGCAATGCCCCTAAACTCATTTAGGAGCATAAGTAATGAGCGGTATCTAGCAACACATCATTACTACCCAATGTTACAAGAATGTTGAGATCCAACATCACCTTGTGACTACTAATTGTGACTCCTCACAATATATGACAAGTGTCCTTCTATCCTAGACATCTAGATTGATCAATGTGAGGTATAGACCGTGTCATCCTCTGATCAATCTAAATCTTGAACTCCAAGTAGACTCACTAAATCAAATGAGCTCAATATCTTATATTGACTCATTTGGGCATGGCCATGCACTTCGTGGTCTCACTCTATCAAGAATATCGATGTCTCTCCCGTCATATAGGAGGGATAGATCCCATCTACATCACTCATATCCCTCCGCATAATTTGTTACATACCCAGTAATCGCCTTTATAGTCAACCCAGTTACGGGTGACGTTTGACGAAACCAAAGTACATAACTCCTTATGTAGGGAACCATGGTGACTTCAGGTCTAAGGACTAGTAGTCATACTAATAGCCACATGAGAAAGTATATGACACTCATATAACGATCCATGATACTTTCTCATGGCGGGTCATTCAGTATACATTCTCTAATGCATACCCATGTGTCAACTTGATATCTCTATATCCATGACTTGTGAGATCAAGTCATCGAGTTGACCTATATGCTAGTCTTATTGCATTAACATTGTCCCTGAATGTTAATACTCGACTAGGAATGATTAAGAGTAGTGTTCCCTATACCATCTCACTATCGGTTCAGCTAACCGATTGATATAGGTAAGAACCTTCTACTCAAGGACGTTATTATACTTAGTTTATTTGGCACCAATACAAGTAAGTATAATAACCAAAAACCAAATGCCTTTATTTATATAGAATATGATACAACAAGTCAAAAATACAATCATCAAATGATTGGCTCTAGGGCTCTAGCTAACAATAGAGCCTCTCCCCATGCATTTATTCACATCCTCAATGCATGTGAATCAATATAAATCAACCAACATGTCATGAAACTCCCAATGTAGGACTAAAGTCTCATTCACAATGGAGCTTCTATTTTCTTTCACCTCTTCTCCATTCACACATATTCAACAACCGTCACATCCCCAGTTTTCCATCTTCCCGTTTTTGAATAGGATTATCTATAATATTGAATATTTTTTCCTAAATATTTATAGTATCTATATTTATATCATCAATTAAATATCTCACTCTTTCTATATCATAAATTTGACAATTAAATATTCCATAAACTAAATACTTATAGGATCTACCCATCAAATATCCCAAATTATATGATTAAATATTTTTTTTATTTTTTTAAATAAAGAGAGATCACTGGTAGAATTTTGTGCCTGGTGATTTCAAATTATCTCGATAATATCCCCTCTAATCGGAGGCAGGATCTCCTGGACCACTTTTTGTAGTCCAGGAGATATGTCACTCGTATTTGCGATCGGATCGTGGTCGCGATCCGACCGTAAATGGTTGCCCTTCTTGGGTTCATCGTCCCTACCAGATTATAGTTTTTGTTTGGAAGGGGCGGCTGGAGGCCGCCCGGAGAACACCCTCGCTCGGCGCCCAGTAACCTGGCTACTTAACCATCACTAGAAGCCTTCGGGCGGCCTCCGTCCGCCCGCTCCGAATAAAAATTATAACCTAGTGGAGACGGTGAATCCAGGAAGGGATCACAATCATTTACAGCCGGATCGCGGCCACGATCCGACTATAAATACGAGTGAAACTTTCCTTAAAGTACAAAAAAAAAAAAAAATGATCCAAAAGATCTATACTCCTCTAACCAAAAATATTTGAGCTTGGAAGATATTTAGAGAAATATGTTCATTAAATATACCGAATACAGATGCCCTCAAAACCTAGCCAAACACATAAATTAAAGTTATACTCGCCCACGAAACCTCGATCAGCCAAATTAGCTACCAACGAATCATATGCATCTGCAACGCCTTATCGAGACGAGGCACATCAAGTACTACCCGCTCCATTGTATCTGTTTCGAATCTAAATAATAATAATAATAATAATAATAATAATAATAATAATAATAAATTTAGATAAGTTTTCATAATGAGAATATATTTTTTTCCAACTAATAGAAAATGGATTGCTGTTGCACATCATAAATAATAAAGTAATCAAATTAAGGGGGCGTTTGATTTAGGGTAATAGGAGTGGGGAATGGGAATGAGAATCATTGATTCCCATTGTTAATGTTTGGATTATAGGAATAGGAATACAAATAAGGGAATGAATCCTTGAAATTGGGTAATAACTCATTCCCATGTATCCCCCCTTCAATGAGCCATTACCCTATTTTCATCAATCAAAATATTCCCTTATTCCAAAAATACCCTTGACTTAAAACTAAAATTTTCTCCATTAATATCAAATATCAAAATATATTTATTTATTTTTTCTTTCATATCACTTATCTCTCTTTATTCTCTCTCATTATATTTTCTCTCTCATCATTTTGTCACACACTTTCTCTCTCCTTAATTTCTCCTATCACACTCTCTTTCCTCTTTTTTTTCTCATTACACTTTCTCTCTCATCATACTTTCTCTCTCCTCAATCTCTTCCATCGCATTCTCTTCCTTCTTCTTTTCCTCATCACACTTTCTCTCTCATCATACTTTCTCTCTCCTCAATCTCTCCCATCACACTCTTTTTTTTCTCAACACACTTTCTCTCGCATCATACTTTCTCTCTCCTCAATCTCTCTTATCACACTTCCTCCTTTTTTCCTCAACACACTGTCTCTCTCATCATACTTTCTCTCTCAGCATACTTTCTCTCTCCTCAATCTCTCTTATCACACTTACTCCTTTTTTCCTCAACACACTTTCTCTCTCATCATACTTTCTTTCTCATCATACTTTCTCTCTCCTCAATCTCTCTTATCACACTTACTCCTTTTGTCCTCAACACACATTCTCTCTCATCATACTTTCTCTCTCCTCAATCTCTCCCATCATATTCACTGTTTTCTTTTTCTCTCACAATACTTTCTCTCTCCTCAATTTCTCTCATGACGCACTCTCTCCTCATTTTTTTCTCACTATATTTTCTCTCTCTTCATCCTCTCCTATCATACTTTCTCTCACATCATATTTTCTCTCATCATGCTCTCTCCAATCACACTCTTTTTTTTCATTTTCTCTCTCTTCATTCTTTCTTATCACACTTTCTCTCTCATAATACTTTCTCTCTCATCATTCTCTTTCATCATATTTTTCTCTCACATTCATCTTTCTCTCACATCTAATTTTTTCTCTTATTTTCCTTTAAGGGTAAAAAAGGAAACTTTGATTTATTCCGATAGAAGATATACAACTAACCAAACATTGCTTTTAAGAGTGATATCCATTCTCATACCCATTCCCATTCCACAATACAATGATTCCCATTCCGATTCTAAGTTGTATTCATGAAACAAACTAAATGTAATTAACGATTTAATATAATACTATCATTGATTAACCTGCCTAATGCATACAACTGACTCATGTGGCAACTCACTCAACTTCTTGAGTTTACTCCTATTCATTCGGTGGTTCCAAACAAACTCGATCGGCCTAACTCGATGGACTTGCTCAAATCGATTTGACAAGCCCATTTAGTATTATAATGCTAGGCCCTCCTAACATGAACAGGGCCAATTTAATTATTCAATTCATCCAATTAATAGGATTAATGAATGTATTGATTTTTTTAATTTAATACAATATGTTTAAACACTCCAAATTAGTTTATTTTTGAGATTTAAAGTTAATTGAAACTCTGAATTAATTCTCTACATTGAGAATTAATTTAAATTTAAATTTTGAATTAATTCTCTACATTGAGAATTAATTCTTGTATGTATTGGTTACGCTAATATAAAAATAATTTTATATGGTTTAAAAATTTTGCTACAATTTTTTGTCCGGCGATATTTCCCATAAAATTTCACCAAATCATTTTATTTTTCAAGAGAAGTACTAGTTAGCCTTGTATAACTTTGCTATTATTATTATTATTATTATTATTAAAAAAATAGATTTTAATGATATATATATATATTAAAAAATTTATATTTTTAATAGCAAGTTTTGACTATATGATTATTTCGATTAAAATTATTGGACACTTAGATAAGTTTTAGTGATGATTATTTAGAAGGATGGAAATTGAGAAAAACAATTCACATGGAAAGTTTTTCAACGTTTATCTGTCTACATAGAACGCAACGACTTTCTTTCCCCCCTCATCCAGGTCAATTTTATATATATCGATTTTTCCCACCGTAACTCCACAAACGTCACACTTGCTTACCGTCGAAACGTTACTCGAAAGTCTACCTGTCGTGAGACTCCCTATGGGTCCCACTTGTGTATCAGCGATCAAAACTAATTAACGAAGCTGCAGGAAGCCAGCTGGAGTACGTAACTGTGGGATGGGGCCATCGTGGTTAAAAATGCAGCGCGAACGTAGGGCGGCGAGAGCAGAGCACATCGAGTCAGAGCAGGCGGCGGCATCGACCATCGATGGAAGCGCCAAGCCTCGACGCTGCTCTCATCTCCGACAGCGAAGGAGGAGGAGGAGGAGCTAGGACCTCCGGGGAGCTTTTCTTGGCAGAGGTGAAGAAGCAGCTGTGGTTGGCCGGCCCGCTTGTCGCCGCCAGCTTGTTGCAAAACATTCTCCAGGTCATCTCCGTCATGTTCGTCGGCCACCTCGGCGAGCTCGCTCTCTCCGGCGCCTCCATGGCCACATCCTTCGCCGGCGTTACTGGCTTCAGCTTCTTGGTATGTCAAGTAGTATTTTCGATCCATGCCTCCGCTCTTCTACATGTTTACATTTCGCGTCTGATTGATTAGGAAAACCAGTTCGCCGACTCAATCATTCCATTCTTCAATCTTGTTTTAATCTGTTACTGATTTCCATGGCAATCCCTATATCACTGTTTTGTGAAGACGATCTCATCCATCATTTTGGTTTTGCCCAAATCGGGTAAAAATCAAATCACTCCTTGCCAAAGATTACCTATCCATCCATAACTGCAAAACCCTAGCGCCCTCATGCGCACTAAACCCATGAGCAAGAACAATTTGGGTGAGTGGAGTGAGTTTGATTGTTGGAAATTAGTTTTCCTAACCAATAAAAAGGAGTAGAGATATATGCATTATCTACATTGCAAGAAAATTATCGTAAACGATGGAGGAAACCACAAGTATGTCGGATCAACGTACGATCAAATGAGGGCACTAGCTCGTGTATGAGCATGGTCCGTGGGTGTGAATGGCTAAATGCAATGCTAACTCAACTATGTGTGAACATTAATTCTTATTGAACCAACATGAAAGGGAAAAGGAATTGTGTAAGGGACATCCAATGGATGTGAGTTGGTTTTGTTCTAAATGAGACAAGAAAATAGGATTCTTCATGCTTATTCATCTTTTGATTTTCCAACCATTGGAGTAAACAGATTCTTCGTGAACTTATGCTCAAACTACTCTTTTGATCTTTTGCCTTTTGATATCCTGCTCTGCAAGAAGTGATAAAATACAATGCGATACGGTAGAGTTCTGCTTTTGTAGTTGCTTTCTTTTACATTGTAATTGATGTCTTATTCTTCATAGCTGGGAATGAGTACAGCGTTGGATACTATGTGTGGGCAAGCTTTTGGAGCGAAGCAGTACCATATGCTGGGCATACACATGCAGAGAGCCATGCTTATTCTAACACTAGTTTGCATTCCGGTTTCTGTGATCTGGTTCTACACAGGCTCAATTCTTAGTCTGTTTGGTCAAGATCCAGAAATAGCTGCAGAAGCTGGAGCCTATTCTCGATGGATGATTCCCACCCTTTTCGCGTATGGCCTCATACAGTGTCATAACAGGTTCCTCCAGACACAGAACATTGTGTTCCCAATGATGCTGATCACCAGCGTTACCGCTCTGTTGCACATTCTTGTGTGCTGGATTCTGGTGTACAAATCTGGCCTCGGAAGCAGGGGTGCTGCCTTGGCAAATGGCATCTCTTATTGGACGATTCTGCTGCTCTTGGGATTGTATGTGAGGCTGTCTCCTGCCTGCAAAAGGACTTGGCTTGGTTTCTCCAAGGAGGCTTTGAATGACTTCTCTCACTTCTTCAAATTAGCGGTTCCTTCAGCTACTATGGTATGGTAAGAGACATCATTTCCTCAATAGTGCATTGTTTCTTGCATTATTTCCGATGATTTCTTCATAAACATAATTCACAACAGTTTGGAGTTCTGGT
The DNA here is from genome assembly GCF_018446385.1 of Zingiber officinale. Taxonomy (NCBI): domain Eukaryota; kingdom Viridiplantae; phylum Streptophyta; class Magnoliopsida; order Zingiberales; family Zingiberaceae; genus Zingiber; species Zingiber officinale. The sequence continues at coordinate 107,239,324 of NC_055986.1, forward strand.
CGTTCGAGTTGCTTGTTCTTCTCTCGGGAATTCTTCCAAATCCAAAGTTAGAAACATCAGTGTTGTCAATAAGGTAATGCATCTTTGTGCATTTGAATTATGCATTTTCTGATTAATTAATTATAGTTTTGAATGCAAAAATGTTAAGTTGATGGCTCACTGTGCCACAAAAGAATCTGACCCAAAGTTAGCTCAAACTAAAATCCAATGTAAATAATTGCTTCAATATTTTCTTTCATACATCAGCCTTAACACTGCTTCAATGGTATTCATGATCCCTTTTGGCTTTGGAGCTGCAGTGAGGTTAGGATTGATGAGCAAAGAAGAATTAATTTTCCTTTTGATCTACATCTTTGATGCCTATAACTTGTATGATTTGTAATGCTTAGCACACGTGTTTCGAATGAACTTGGAGCTGGCCGTCCACGAGATGCAAAGTTAGCGGTAAAGGTTGTGGTATTCCTGGCCATTACAGAAGGCTTGCTAGTAGGCTCAGCCATGATCCTGGTGAGAAATATATGGGGTTATGCTTACACTAATGTGGACGAAGTTGTTAAATACGCAACTATTATGATGCCAATTCTTGCTTCCTCAAACATGCTTGATGGAATCCAATGCGTGCTCTCAGGTGCTGTGCTAAATAGGATGAAGTTTCTTGATTCAAAATTAGTTAGCACTTCTCCTTCGAAGTAACAATCCTTCCCTGATCATCTAGGTGTTGCAAGAGGATGCGGGTGGCAAAAGATTGGTGCTTTTATTAATCTTGGAGCTTATTATGTCGTCGGCATTCCTGCAGCTGTAATATTAGCTTTTGGTCTCCATGTTGGTGGCAAGGCAGGAACTTTCTTGTTTGCGAAGTTCTTTTTCTCATCATGCTGGTGCATTTTACATTGGGACCTCTTAAAAGTTCTTCCGCTAAATGACAGGGCCTATGGATCGGCATAATCTGTGGTCTCACCGTGCAAGTTTTGCTGCTTTCAAGCGTTACATATTTCACTAACTGGGAGAATGAAGTAAGTAAATAGTACTCCATTGATGCTGTTCGTGTTTCTAAATCCACACATTGTGACTTCTTTTCAGGCTAACAAGGCAAAGGAGAGAGTGTTCAATTCCTCCATGCCCAAAGATATGCAGCCTGATGTGTAGTGACTAGCAGAGTGTTCAATCCCTCTAATTGGGAAGTCTTCTGAAAGCAGAGCAGAGACTGCAATAAGAGTAATAATTTGTACTTGTTTCTCCAGCATATTTGCTTTGTAATTGAAATTGGAGAAGGGTGAAAACTATTTACACTATAAGAAAAGTCATCTTCTGTACGAGCTAACCATGGAGAACAACCACACCAAAATAATTTTTTCTTTAGATTGTATCAGATGTCTCCTTACCAAGATAGAAATGGCTATGAACTTTATTACTAAAGTTATAGATCCAAAACCCACCTTTAACAAAATGGGGGTTTGCTTTCATATTTACTATCTAGAAAAAGAAAAAACTTAACAAAAAGTTTACCCAACGACAGTGAAGATCAAATGGGAGATGTGGAATGTGGTGGAAGGCATGGAAAATGGTATTCCTGCAACTGAACCCCAGAAGAAATGTGTTTCCTTCCAAGTTGTTTCTTCCCTACCTGCAAGGAACTTACTGTCGTCACAATCCATTGTGTCTATTGCAGCTAAAACTGTGCACAAACACACACCAGCCTCCAAACGATGACCTGCCACCCTTCAGCAATGCTTACCCTCAATTAACTGACATGTGACTTTGACATCACCTGAAGTGGCCGTATTTTGTCTCTTGATTAACTCAAGCAAGAGTTAGATTCTGACTTCCAATCATTTAAGAGCTTTTGCATCAGACGTGCAAACTCTTTTGCTCGTGGCCCAGGCTTGACAATGTCAGCGTTGCCCCATTGAGAGCATGGATCCATCCACCACTTCTTTGCAGAACACCAAGCCCCAGGTACAGCCTTATTGTTCCGACGTTTTAGTATTGTGCTGTCGATTTTATCTAGCACTGCATCACCATGGCGGAACTGTCTAGCGAAAGGTACACCACTCTTTATCATCTCAGCATAATCTGTGGTGTTGAGTAAGTGAGGCTCTATTCCTGGAGGATCATCCCACACCATATACCTTAGGTCATTGTTCACTGTTGTATTCTGGAAATCAGCCGAGTTGCATATGAGCGAATGGAAATAACTTTCCTCGGATAGAATCACATTTGTAAAGTACAAGAGAAGCGTCCGAGGCAGATTGTCCCAACCCAGTATACAGTACTCTACAAATGATCTGCTGAGGATAACCCATGGAGATCCTGTTTGGCAAACGTTTGAAAGAAAATATTAGATAAATCTCCGTAAGCTTGAAACACATTGAGTGTAAATTTAAGATTAGTACCTGTGAAGAACTTGAAAGATTCAGGAGTATCTCGATTGTCTGAAGCTTGGAAGTAATTTTTCCTCTTTGCCAAATAGATCCCTGCATCCACTATAATTGGTTGAACTCTTTGTTCTCTGCAAGGCCGTAGATCAAGGTTAAGTGGCATGAGTAGATATAACTTCAGTATCAATGGACAAAATTGTTCATGCTTACTCTTTCCATCCAAGATCACTAGTGTGATCCATGAAGCTAAGGTTCCTTGGAACATCAGAGAAAACATAAATCAAATCTGCAAAATGAAGGGAAATGATCATTTTAATCTCATGGAGTACGTCTTAGCAATAAGAAAACTAATAATAGAAAGCTTGCTGCAGATAACTGCTGATTAGTAATCAATCCTCATTAGAGTTGGCAGAACTCCGACAGTCTTTATTCTTAGCATATTCTATATAGGTAACAGAGCTAGCAAACAAACAAGAACAGAAACATGGTTAATGTAATCACTATTTGTCATTTGCATGGATATTTTCTTTTGATCTCTGTAAAGGTTAAACAATCAATTCAGATGAGAATATAACATAAAATTCAAAACACAGTCCACATTGCATTCAACTATTCATCTTTTAAATGGTAGTTTCTGTAAATCATCCAAGTAACTTGTTGCACTAATGACAATGAAGGGCATTTACAAATTCACTTGTAAGGTTGTACTGAAGCACAAAAAACTTACGCATACAATCATTACTGTCAAATAAAAACGCAAGGTTATTACTCTAAAGAGACAAAGATAAAGAAATCCCAGTGGACTGCAAAATACAGTAAAAGAAGTGTCGAGGTTGGTCAAGGAACAGGTACATCAAGCCATATATGTAGTCAATGCTTTGGTGTCATCTGATTGTGTTCCAATTTCCTGACATTAAGCAGATATTGTTCATCATCTCGTTAGTCAAGGGACTCAAGGCAGATTTTTTTTTCCTTTTTTCTTCATAAAAAATTGACGCATTCAAGCATGGAAATGAAGCAAGCAGCTGTGTAGTATTGACTTCATTGAGGGCAGGTAATATGTGAATATGATTGGATGCTCAAAGAAAGAAGCAGTGTGTTTGATGATCAATAGAAGCACTAGAAGTTTGTTGGCGTTTCAGCTAATCCTAATACATACCCAAAGAACAGATTTGAGGCAGTTTTGTTTTTTGTGTTACACTGATAATTCATGTCATGCCATGGATAACACGAAGTTGGTCTAACTCGATGAGAAGATGAATCATATCGAATAAGATCAGGTGAGATCTTCAAAGTAAAAGTCAAATTAGATGTAGATCAGAGAGAACCAATTTTCCAGAGTCGCGTCCCTCGGATTGTTTGGTCGTAATTACTCTCGTCTTAAAGAGAAAGATCCAAAAAATTTCCTACAGGAGTGTAAATAAAGTTTCGTTTTTCCCTTTTCTTTTGCACAATACCTAAATTCGAATCAACAACCAAGACAGCATCCATCTGAAGACAAAATTCCACCTACCATCTTGCGTGATGAGCGGATAGTCAGCCGCATTCAACGTAACGAACCAATCCCAGCCATCGTCCAGCCGGAGGAGCGCCGACGCAGCGTGGAGCGTGGCGGCGAGCCCGGAGGAGCCCATCGGTGTCATCGCCCCGGCCTTCCCTACAACATCCACGTTCCCGAACGCCCGGGCGGCCGGGATCGTGAGCCAGACCCTGGCAGCGAGATCGCTCCGCTCCGACTCAGGCGCATCGGCGGAGAGGTGGAGAAGGTACCGGTTCCTGGGGTGATAGACGGCAAGGAGAAGCCGCAGGACCCGCCGAACATCCCCTCGGCCGCCGACTATGTAGTACGCGAAGGCGGGCAGGTGAGCGGCGCCGCGATGGACGTCGGCGGGACTCGGGCAGCGCGCGAAGAAGGCGGAGGAGGCCGCCAACCCAGAGATGGCGGAAAGCACGAGAATAACGGACACGAAGCACACGGAGACGAACGGGAGCAGCAATTTCTCCGCCGAGGCGGGGACACCCAAGTGCCGGCGGCCGAGCGCAGCGGACGCAGCCGGAGGCAGTGACCGCGGGATCATGGCGATTGCAGCGAGCTACGACTCCATCCGGGCACCAGATCAGGATCAGAACTGAGCCTCAGCGTAGATCCGACGAGGTCGAGGAGGAGCCGAACAGGGATCGGATAGGCGACGCAGGACGCAAGAGAGGAACCGTTACGAACCAGGGCGAAGGGCGAGCCGAAACGGGTCCATAACGGTGAAATTTAAAGTAGATTAATTAAGAAAAATACAAGTGTATAAACATCATTATGAGCGAATTAAATGATAATTAAGAAAAAATGCAGTTGGGAGATCCCTTTCCTTGAACTAGTCTCGCATGATAATGACATTAAAAATGATAATTAAAAATGATAATTAAGCAGCAAAACCAGAATTGTTTAGCGTCTACGATACCTCATCGTGGAGGAAACAACATCAGCTAGTCGTTTGCATGTTGACTACTCTTCATGTTTGTTAGTTGATTGTGGTAGATAGCATTGTATGATTGTGGATATTAATTATTAATATTGACTTCTAATCCATTCATTTCTGTGTTTTTTTTTTCGTGTTACTTTGGAGTTTTATCTCTATTAATCATCGTGTTTTGTTTTTTTTCTCGTGTTAATAACTCTTTGGAAATTATTGGCAAGGTATCTATTTAATAAGTTTTTTAATCCTATATGAAAACTGACAATTCAAGGTTAATCTACGCATTACAACTCAAATGCATTCACATGAAACAACTTAATACACCTTCATAAGGTCTTGGGACTATGGTACCATGGTAAGACATCTAAGTTATCACTAAGACACCTACAATTCCTCAGCTATGATCTATTTATAGGAATTTTCCTCTCACCCTATGGATAGTCAATGAAGATAATTGGATTATCATTTTTTTTGTTTAGGGTAATCAACAAAAGTGTAAAAAAAGCCGAAAATCATATCATAATGATAGTAAAAGTTAGAGAAGTTGTGCTATAGACTCCCAACTCCCGATGGTAGGTTGTCGACTCCCGACTTCCCATTCCAGCCTACTAACTCCTGTCTCTAGACTACCGACTCTCCACTCCAAGCTACCGACTCCAGACTATTGACTTTCGACTTGCGTTTCAAGCTCTCTCAAGTTAAATTGAAATGACCTCAGCTATCAAGAATTAAAGCAAAGAACCGTTATTTTCCGAGGACATGGATAAGATTGTCATTATCGTGAAAAAGGCGAGAAATGTGGCTATTTACTACGATTAGGGGAGAAGAGGGGCATGAGGAGAACGTGACAAAGACTCCCGGTCCTATAAAAGGTAGCCGACCTTCATGAATAAAGGTATGTGCAAATAATATGTCAAACCCTAATTTCTATGACAACTTCTGCCTTTCCAAAGTCTTATTTAAATGTCGGAATGACCACGTTGCGAAACCCCTAACCGTTATTCTAATCCGATTCTCTGAATGCGTGTTTTTTTTTATCTCAGATGCTTTTGAAAGATTTCATGAGATTACATGACTTAGTGATCCCTTAGATAATCAACTATTGATACCTCACCCACTAGTTGACTATTAGTATTCTTGGACAGGATCACACCTTAATATGGATATCTCTAGGTTAGTTAATTTGCTGGTTCCGCATGGCTTTATTCCAGCTTAACTATCTTAATATACATTTACTTATCCTTGCCTCGTCTCCACCCAAACACACCATTAGAGTTCCCCTATCTCTCTATGGCGCTCCTAGCATTTGGCTAACTATTTGCCGTTCTAGGCCATGATTAAACATGACTCCTTACTAGTACGCCCACACTGGGTAATGGCCACCCTTGCAACCCTCAATGTTCCATATCTCAATTACGAAAATAACTAATATACCATAGTTAATCACTTAGAAGATCAATTATGAAATAATATAATAAGTTTTTAATATTGTTTATATATAGCCAGGTTTGATATGTGGTCTTTTGAATTCCCTACTTAGTAAAATATCAGTTAAACCGAAATAGTTAATTGCACTGACTAAATTCGTTCCATTCGGATAATTTTTTCCTTTTAAAATCTTGATTAATTTAATTTACTCTGTCTCAATTTTAAAATTCAAAATTTGATTAAATCAAATCAATTTCAATGGACTGCTATGTCGTTGTACTAAATAAGTGTTAATATAGTGCCGATTCAAGATATAGGTAATATTGATCAATCCTTAGGGTCCCAATAAAATTGAGGCTCCTATTTTTTTAAATTTTTTTTTTTGTATGTTTTAATATTATTTATATTTTTTAAAAATAAATATTCACTCTTAATTTTATATTAAATTTTCAAAAAACATTACTTTTTAATTTTAAATTATTCTAAATTTATTTATTATTGATTTTGTAATTGTATATCTTATTTTTAAAAACTCCGCCCATGACAAACCAGTCATGACCGGTCCCAAGCCCGGATGGAGGGGGGAGAGGGTGAATAACCCTAGTGGCTTTCACGTTCGTTTAAAAACTTTCGAGAGATAAGCAACGAAATAAAGACAGAAAAAAAGACAAACAATCACTAATAATTTGATTTACTTGATTTGGAGCATGTGACAACTCTTACTCTGAGGTTCGCACATGAGAGTACTTTTGATCAGCAATCCACTAGTAGTTCGAAGAAAGATTACAAATATTATGTATAAGAACTACACTTATAAAACTTAAACAAAACTATACCGACAACTTGTAATGATCTGAAGTCGCGAGCCTTCGGTTGTCGGAGTAGCGCTTGGACATCATGGAAGCGTTCTCTGAGCAGTGCACAAGAGTGGAAGATGCTTGGAATATCGTAATTAAGGTGCTGGTCGAATCCTCCTTTTACAACCCACTTCGGGCGCCTGGAACCTCCCCCGGGCACCCACAGGGTTGACGTGGCATGCTCTCGTCGAAACTCGATCTGTAAAAATGATCCATCTCCGAGTACCCAAACCACCCTCAGGTGCTCGGACTGTGACGTAACTCCACCAGTCAGTGCACTCCAATTGTCCGAGCAGATCAAATTTTTGCCGTCTGGGCGCTTGGACCACTAGGCGCCCCACCCGGGCTATTCGCTGTTGAAGCCAGTCTGGGTGCGCATACCAGCTCCGGGCGCCAAGACTTCGGGTGCCCGGACTCCAAACACCCGGACCACCATTGTTTGCCAACTTCAATTTCCTGTAAAACAAGATTAGTCTAGGCAAATAATATGTAAAGAACGACAATATTTGACAGCCTTAGATTGTTCAGTCCTGACTTTGAGTTTCGCAGAAACTCTAGGTCAGACTGACGCCTACTGTTCCCTCTTCGGGGAACACGTCCTCACCTACTCCTCTCAGGAGAAATTACCATTTGTCAGACTGGTCCTCCAGACCGTTTAGATTTTTGCTTAGTGTCCGAGACTTCAAGACTTCATGTTAGACGTTAGCTCCACAACCCGTCAAGTCTTCCACCTAGTGTCCATGACCCTCAGGATTTTCATCTAGAGTCATCGACTTTAGGATTTTGCCCAAAGTCTTCGATCCGCCAAGACTTCGTTCAGTCCCTCGGACTAGGACTTCATTGCCTATCCGTATATAGAACTTTCCTTTGTCTAAGATAACTTAGGACTTTTCTACAAGTTAGTCACACTTGTTAGATCACAAGACAACTTAACTTTGAATCCTTTGTCATAATTAAAACTTAGGTTCTATCGTCTGGTGCTTCTTGCACCAACAATCTCTTCCTTTTTTATTATGGCAATACAATTCAAAGTTAAGTAAAGCAAAACAAAAAATAATAGTAAATAATTAATTTGAACATAAAATAATTTGACAATTTAAGTAAAGATGCTCTCCTTAATTTTATTAAGTTATGTTTGACTTAACTTTTAACCTTTCTTTCCCCCTTTAACATAAATAAAAAAGAATATAAATAGAGAGAAAATTGTTTAATTTGTAAAGATAGTACTTAAAAAACTAACTTTTAATCTTTTTAACTTTAAGCCCCTTGAAATAATTACTTTCTTAGCTTTTTCCTTAATCAAAATTTACCTAAATTCTTATATTTAAAAAATACTTTGTCAAGTACTTAGCTTTTGAAAAGATTTATATAAAAATTTAACTAGCTTTTGAAAAGATTTATATAAAAATTTAACTAAAAATTTAGTTAAGTACTTAGATTTTTGAAAAGATTTAAAAAACTTAGTTAAAAACACACACACACACACATATATATATATATATATATATATATATATATATAACTTCCTTTTTAAAAATACTTTAACTTTTGAAAATAAAACTAAAAATATTTAACTTAATTCTCCTTCTTGATTAATGTCAAATTTTTTTTTTAAGTAAATTATTTTAGTTTGAGGATCCTAGAGTCTAAGCATGAGAGAAAAAAATAGGATTAAGAACATATTTAAAATAATCATTTATTTTCTTGAATTTTCATCTTATCTTTTCTAAGTTATCATACATGTTAAGTTTATAAGTTTGTGTGAGATGGAGTTAATATTAATTTTAAAGTTGATTTTTAAGTTTGAGAATATTATCTCAGAATTTAGAAAATATTTAAGTTTAAAAATTAAAAAATATTTAAGTCTCAATTTTGAAAACTATTTAAGTTTAAAAATTTAAGTTTCAATTATAATTTGAAATTATTTAAAATTTAAAAATTAATTAAGATTTTAAAATTAATTAACATTTGAAATAATTAAGATTTTAAAATTAATTAAAGTTTAAAAATTAATTAAGAATTTTAAATTAATTAACATTTGAAAATAATTAAGATTTTAAAATTAGTCAAAATTTAAAAATTAATTTTTGAAGATTAAAAATTAATTTCTGAAGATTAAATTAATTTTAATAATTTTCCTTATATAATTTTTATTCAAAATTAATTATTTATTAATTTTGTCAAAAAAAGATGACTTAATTTCCTATCGGTAGAAAAATGTTTAAAATTTTTTGACCGTTGTATTATTTTTTATAATTTATTTTTCAAATATTGTAGTTTTCAATTTTAAAATATTTTATAGAGTTATTTTTATAAAATATATTTTTCAGTAAAAACTTATAATATTCTCTATCCAACAAAATATTTTTGAAATATTTTGACTAATATTTAATTTTTTATGAATTATTTAGATAAATGCTAACTTTAAAATTTTTTTTTTTCTAATACTTAATTTTTGAAAATTTAATTTTTCTACAAATATAAGTACTCTATTACATTTCCAAAAAATTTCTTAAGATTTTTCAAACCTCTAAATTATTTTTTGAGCATTTTTTATCAAAATTCATCTTCCTATAGTAAATAAATTATTACTACTTAAATTAATATTATTTTCTTATAAAAAAAATTTATTACTACTTTGGATATATCTATTTAACCTTCATAAAAGTTTTTAGAATTTTTCAACAAACAAAATAAATTTTAAAATTATTTTTGCTGAAAATTACTTTTTAAATCATAAAAATTAAAATTTCGAGAATAAATTTAATTTTTTTTCTAAGTGTTAGCCACTGTTTTTAAATTTTAAGTATAAATTCTTTAGACTTTAATTTTAATTTTTTAGTAAAAACTTTTATTTTTAATGTGATCAAACGAGGAGAGTTAGAAATTAAGGTTAAGGGGGAGATATATTTTTTTTCAAAATATTGCATATCTACTGTTTCAAACTTTCATATTCATTTAATTTAATATATTATTTTTACCCTAACTTAACTTGAATTGATTCACATAAAAAAGGGGGAGATTGAAAGTACTCCATGGTGGTTTTGATGTGATCAACTAAGTCAAGCTAAGCTCTGTTATGGTTTGATGCCCTATGTCTAAGTGTGCAGGAACTTAGGAGCATAAGAAGTCGAGCAAAAGATGCCGCTAGAAGGATGACCCGGGAGAGAGTCGATGGGCTCGGTGTATCTGAAGGAGTAGGTGTTGCGGAAGAGTACGCTGACGGATGAGAAGGAGGCGCTGAGATTTCCGAGGGACGAGAAGTCAGAGCAGAAGGTTGCTCGAGAAGGCTGGAAAATGGGTTAGGGTGAGCTCTATTCCGGATGAACGAAATCACCCAAGCGAACGGAACTAGAGCGGAAGACCTGAATAGACAGTCAACCAAAAGTTGACTCTGCTCCGGACGCTCAGATCACCTAAGGTAACTAAGGCGCCCCGGGTGCGAAGCTTGGTCACTGGCTGGTTCTGCTCGGTCCAGGTGCCCAGACCCGATCCAGGCGCTCGGACCTGAAAGTTTATCGACAAGCTACATGTCGCAATCTGTTGTGGCATGACATGGATAAAATTCTATCCACACCTAGGCGTCCGGAACCCTTTCAAGCACCTGGAACAAGGCTATAAATACAGCTATGATCTTAGTAGTTTAGAACAATACTTGTAAACGATTCTTTTTTCTATTCTACTACTTGTTTGTGAGCTGTCAACGTTGTAAGAGGCTACTCCACCCCAAAGAATTTTTTAGTGAGCTTTAACTACCTTGGATTAGCAGTCCTTTGATGGCAAACCAAATAACTCTTTCTGTGCCTCTGTCTTTAGTTAATTTACTTCTTATTTCTTTTTGTACAAGCGTTTGGTTTAATTAAGCTATAAGTCGAGAAAAGTTTTCTTTTATATTTTCCAGGGCTATTCACCTCATCTTTTGTAACATCAGTAAATTTTCTCTTTTCTAAAAGAGAAGAAAGAAAAGAAATAAAAATATATTTTTAAATGACCCGGCTAGGATTTAAACCCAAGACCTCTTACTTGAGATTTGTTTAAGAAGCCATTAAGTGGTGGTAAAACATCACATGAGCAATATGAAACAATTCATTATATGTAGATTATATGTGAAGAGATGCTCCAACTTTCACTTAGTATAAAAGGGGATGGATGAGATTAAAAACCTAATTTTCATCTCCTCTTCTCCTCTAGCCGAAACTTCTCCTTCCTCCTTTCAAGTTTTGGCCAAGATCAAGAAATATAGGTCCAAGCTTCTAAGTTCTTCAAGTGGAGGATCTAAGAGGAGAGTTTTTGCAATGATTGGTACGCAGGTAAAGGGTGACTTGGAGAATAAGGCGTGCAAGAGAGAGGATTGTCTTCCCTACACCTTATAATAGTAAGATCTAGTGAAAAGATGTAAGTATCTCTCACCTGCAGTATGAGTAGCTTCGTTAATACATGTTACAATATGTTTTAAGCATATTGCATGTTAAAGGAGATAGATGCTATGATATGTAAGATGCCCTCTAAAGTTTTGGGATTAAGAGCATGTTTAGATTATCTTGATTTTCTTCCCATTAAGTTTTGGGACTAAGAAATATAATTAAGTGCCTAAAGTGCTTCCCTATAAGTATGGGGGAATTAAGCGCACATAAGGTGTTTGGTTAAATGCCAAGCAAGTGCAAGTACAAGAAATTAATAGTTAAAAGAAAGTATTTTACTTTAGAAAGGCATGTACTGGACACAAGGTCCATGGGTGGGCTCCTAGATCGCCCCTAGGCTCCTAGACCGCCTAGTAGTACCTTAATGGGTTCAGGATTAACTACCTCAGATTTTATTAAAGATGCGCACAAAGTGATACAATGTCGGGCCCAAGCAAGTGATTATTATTATTTTCACTATTATGTAATACAAAATTTTCAAACTTCATGATTTGTCTTAGTGGAAGTTTCCTAAGTTGAGAATTTAAGTTATAAAGTGTAGCAGTGATAAACTCAATAATATGCCAAGATTCCTGTTTTTATTTCGTTACTAGCATGGTTTTTAAGTTGATGGTTTGCATGATAAACTGGTTTAAAAATACATGTCATGTACATATTTTGGAAGTACGGTTTTAGTGTGAGTTACTATCAAGTGCATGTTTGTGTTTTCCCTAAGCAATTTTAAAAGAATGTTTTCATCATTGCATTTTCCTCAAGCAGTTTTAAAAAGCATGTCCTCTTTTAATGTATCGTTTTGTGAGTAGATGGTACTTACTAAGTATCCGCTTATATATTTGCATTTTCTTATACTGCAGATAAAGGAAAAGGAAAGCTTGAGTAGGAGGAGGCAGCAGGAGCGGTGCATTGTGTGTGTGTGACGGAACAGTGGAAGAATATCTTGGAATTTGCTACGTTAAACTTGGGTGCTAATGTATTTCTTTATTTTCGCTTCACCTGAAACACTAGTAAGGGTCGTTATGATGAATTTACAGTTTGGTAGTAATTGGTGTGTCAAAGACTCCTCCTCAAGTAATGGGATAGAATGGCAAGCCAAGGATGAGTACACAGGGGAGAACAACTTCTTTTACGGAGCTGGGGGTGGCCTCCACATTGCCCGTGTCACGATCGTGCGGGTTCACACGACCTTCCACTGCCAAGTCTTGGCCAAGGTGACACGGCCGTGTGAAAGCACACGACCGTGCCCTTCTTCCTCTCAGCCAAGGTGACACGGCTGTGTGGAATCACACGGCTGTGCACCTCTTCCGCTTGGCCAAAGCTACACGGCCGTGTGCTTCCACACAGTCGTGTCTCTCTTGCTCTCGACCGAAGTGACACGACCGTGTGGGTTCATACGGCCGTGCCCCTCCTCTCCTCTGCCAAGGGTCATGGTCGTGCGACCCTCACACAACCGTGCCCTGCGCCAGCCGGGAGCACACTACCGGTCAGGGCCACACGACCCAGACACTACAAAAAAACACCCATATAGGGACGTGTGGCTGCAAGTCATGTCCTACCAATCGTAACGAGTTAGAATAAATCTATGGACTGAGCAACATATAATAGGTAATAATGCCGAAATTTAGATGAACAAGAAAAGGGTAACGTCTGTGATGCAAGTTAAGGTTATGGTTAAGGGCGGGCGTTACAGATTTGGTATCAGAGCAAGTTCCATCCTTCCGTCACACACCTCAATCATTGATCCTGCAGCTTCCAAGTAAGAAAGTACATTCGCATAACTTTTATGTATTTATTTCTGTTATGATTAGTAAGAACTGTTGTTAAGATTAAGCATGCTTATACATGAAAGTGCTAATAAGTGCTAATGATAGCAAGTAAGAAAGAGAGCATGCTTATACATGACAGTGCTAATAATAACAAGTAGGAATGAGGATGGGTTGACGCATTGTCTCACTGGTTGGTGGGTGATTATGTAGATGGCCAGAGGACGTCCTGCTAGACAGCCAAGAGTTAATGAACCTCAACCAGAGATGAATGAGTCTACACCCCAGCCCAACCTTCTAGAAGTAGTAGCTCAATTGCAGAGACAATTGGCGGAGCAGCAGCAGGTTTTTGCCGCCCTGACTGCTAACCAACAAGGTCCTCCTGTAGTCCCACCGGAAGCCAATGTGGTGGCACCTATTACGGCAGAAGTTTCATCAGTTACACCTGTAGCCCCAGCAAAGGAAGTGAGGCAAGAAGCAAACCTCATCCAGTGGCAGAAACTGAAACTAGAGAATTTCTCTAGCACCAATGAACCATGGGATGCTCAGGCATGGTTCAAAACCCTGGAGAGCAAAATGGAGCTATTGGACTGGCCGGAGGTAGAAAAGATAAAGTGTGCCTCCTTCTGCCTCACTGGAGATGCAAGAATGTGGTGGGAACTGGTCAAGGCAAAATGGAAAGTGGATCAAATGACCTAATTAATCTGACTTCGAGATTGAGTTCATCGAAGAGTTCTTCTATATGTGAGTCACAAATAAACATTATGACGAGTTCACAGAATTTCAGCAAGGAAGTTTATTAGTTGATGAAGCCGTGAAGAAATTCAATAGGCTGGCTCGCCTATGCCCTGAACTGGTCACCACAGAACAAGAAAGGGTAAGGCTAATGGTCAAGATGTTGAGGCCAGAGATAGCTTTAAATGTAGCTGACGGAATAAATAGACAGCAGATTGCAGAAGAGCTGATTAGTAGTGCCCTGATAACGGAGCATTACCTGAACAATATCAAGCAGCAGAAGCCAGTACAGATTGAGAACAAAGGTCAAGGGAGTTCTAGCACTCAGAAAACTCAGGGCCAAGGTTCAACGTGGAAGGGGAGCTCCAAGAGAAAACAGTGAAGTAATAAGAAGGGAGGATCCGTGAGCAAGCAGCCTAAGTATGCCACGTGTTTCACGTGCGGAAAGATGCATCCTGGAATTTGTCGCAAGGGCACTAGTGGCTATTATACGTGCAGTCAAGAGGGGCATATAGCCAGGTATTGCTCAACCAAGATCCATCTACATCCAGCACAACTTGTTCAGTATGGAGACAAGCAGGTGCAGTTACACCAGATGCAAGCCGCGTTGGAAGGTCCTTATATTAATCAAGGCAGATTGGAGGCTCCACCAAGTGCCGACCGTTGCCTCTCTCCCTCAAGCATCTCTGCCCAATGCCATCACCTGCGCTCTGATGCCACTCGAGAACTTATGCTAACATCCATGGCAAGTCGGCTAATGCCGGTGAAGTCTGATCCAGCTAGCTATCGTGCCACTCCCTTCTCCTCTTCATGTCTCCATCATGACCCGATGCCGCTAATCGACGCCAGCCGTCACGGGTCATTGCCGCGTGTCTGACTCGGACATCGCCTATTGCTCCTGAGCAACTGAAGCCGGTAGCCTAGCCAACCATCGCAGTCGCCTCACCTTTTAGTCTAGTCATCGCAGTCGTTGTGGCCCGACGCAGGCAACCAGACGCGACTACTCACTACCAGTTGCCGTCGACCCCTCTTCGGCCATGATCAAGGAGCCACCGGTCACTCATTCCCCTGAGCGTCGATCAATGCCTTATTCCTTTCCCGGTCACCCTGAGCAGCATAGTGGTGTTTGTTTCCCCACCGTAACCAGTCACCAGCTTCCATCTCCTGGACGCCACCTCCACTGCCATGTTCTCACCAATAGCCGACTACAACCAAGAGACATCGTTGCTGCCAGAGAAGAAGAGAACAATAGTAAATTAAGGTAACATTGTTTTATAGCATCCTTAATTAATCGATTAATAAGTTGACGAGTTTGATTGAAATAGAAGGCTGATTAAATTGTGATAATTTTAGGTAATAGAGAAGATCAAGGAGGGATTAATGGAAATTAGATGGTTAATTAGGTTGTTTAACTATCATATATTGGTTGTTAGGTTAACAAGTTATTGTAATCTGGTTTGATTATGGTATGTTCATAGCAAGGTCTAATTCAACCAATTAGAGATTGAGTTGCATTAAGTTATATAGGGATTAATTGTGAAGGTAATTGAGGGATAATCAGATGGGATTAATTAGGGTTTGATTTGTATTATCCGAACTACGGTAGATCTAGATTTTTATTTGTGTTATTTGTTGTAGGTTCTGATTCGAGATAGGAGCTCAGATTGGAGGGCATTCAACACATGACACAGATAAAGGTGGGTACTTCTTACTTTATCTTTTTTAGATCTTTGATTTTAGTGCATGAGTTATAATTTGATTGGTAGTTTTATTACCTTGACTCTATTCATATTGTTGCTTAAGTTTGATACTTATGTTGCTTGACCTTAGAGATGATCCATTTTATATCAATGCAGTCTTATTATCTTCATGTTTGTTTTTGTCATGTATGTATGATATTACCATACCATAGTGTAGGATGTTGGATATCCTGCTAGATCTCGGTTGATGATTTGTGATCCTGTCCGAGTGCTGAGTCGATGGACGCTGGGGGCGTGACACTCTCCGCTGTCTTTGACTGGTGATGTGGATCTTCGACAAACCTGCAAAGAAGCCGAGCCGGGAAGGGGTTCCCGGCGACGACCCTCCGACGCTCAAGTCAGGCAGCGAAGAAGAAAAGAGGCAGAGTAACTGTGGCTACAGTGATGAGAATTCTGCATACCTCTGTCGAAGTCTGGGGTCCTTATATAGGACCCAGGGAGGTGCGAGCACGCTTCTCGATGCGTGTACGCTTCCCCAAACATACCTCCAAATGAGCATGTCAGAAAAGCACGCCTGACGCCATTCCGCAATTATCCGAGCATATTCCTGACGTGACGGTGGAAGTTTCCACCGTACGATACTCTGTCCGGTCCGGCCGTCGACCATGCTGTTTGTCGGCGGCAGGCGTCTCGAGGATGATGTTACCAGCTGTCCCTTTCGTCATTTTACGTCTCTTGTCGGTTCCAGGGCCAAGCGGTCTGGCCGCTCGGCGCTCCCAGCACTCGAGTACCTGTATGTATTGGACCGAGCGGGAAGATCCTTGGTCCTGTGCTCGGATGGGATCGCACCTCAGTGATCTGTGCTTCGACCGAGAGGCCCGTCCGCTCAGCCCATAAGCTCCTTTACCATAAGCGTCGGAAGCTCGACCTATGGTCTAGCTATATTCCGATCGGCCTGGAGGACATCCTGCCGACTGGTCAGATGTTCTGTCTGCTCGGTGTGACCTTGGGGCCGCCCCTATTGACCTTTAACCACCACGTGTCGTTGACCGCCGCCGACGTGGGTGCCCCGTCCTTACCACCGGATCACATGTCTTCCCCTCAAGTCTACTCGAAGGAGGCGCTAAGTCCGACTGACTGGACTGTGAGTTTGGCTAGGTGGCATCCGCTCTGCCGCTTTCTAAAATGCCTTTTCGCTCGGTTAGTATGATGTCAAGTGGGGTCGTTCGGCCTATTACTAATGATGGCCTAGTCGGCTTGCCGCTTGTCACCGCTGACGTCTTCAGGATTCCCTTGGAATGCGTGTAAATCCCTACCATTATGGTTGAGCACGCGAGCTGTGCGCCGTAATGGGGCTTATTAAATGCACTCCTATGACCTGACGCCATGTGGCACCTCTGTCGTCATCATACGGCGACGACGTCGCGTTCGATGGGACCTTTGGCGGTTCGAAATGAGCGGCCAGATACGAGCCTCGGTCCCTGCGACCTGCATCCGACGGTTCAGGACGATCGGACCCAACCTTATAAAGCCTTCGCCATCCCCTTCTGCCGCATCTTCGCGTTCGTGCTTGCAGAGCTTTTGTTTGTGCTCAGTACTCTGGCGAACTAGATTTCTCGGCCTTCCGGCGATCTTCTGTCTTCTTCTTTCACCCGCCCTGCTCTCTGTAAGATCCTTTGCCTTTTGCTCCCTGGTTCCTGCATTTCCTTTGCACTCCTCGCCGTAGTCGTGTTTTTCGGTTACTGTTCCGTTCATCTTTCTCTTCAAGCCCCCTACCTTTTCTTTCGACCTTTGCCTTCTGTACTGTTCCGGCGATGGCTAGCTCTTCCTAGCCCGCTGATCTCACTCCTGGCCCATGGTATACTACCATGGAGTCACGGTTCGATCGGCGTGACGCAGAGAGCTTAATTAACGCCTTTGATCTCCCTTCTGATTTCGAACTCATTTTGCCCTCGCCTTCCGCTCGGCCCCACAAACCGCCGCGTGACACTATTTGTTTTTTTCCGCGATCAGTTCACAGCCGGTCTGCGATTTCCTCTCCATCCCTTTATCATCGAAGTTTGTAATTTCTTCGGTATTCCGCTCGGCCAGCTGGTGCCAAATTCCTTCCGCCTTCTGTGTGGAGTTGTTGTGTTGTTCAAAATCCACAACATTCCCCTCCATCCGGAGGTTTTTTACTACTTCTATTACCCCAAGCAATCCGAGCTGGGCACTTATCTGTTCCAGTGTCGGATCGGCTTGGTCTTCTTCGATAAAATGCCCACCTCCAACAAACATTGGAAGGAATACTTTTTTTTCCTCCGTTTTCCCGGACGGCTCCCCTTCTTAACCAAGTGGCAGGTCGGACCGCCCACCTCCCCCGAACTGAAAAGGTATAAGACCCGACCAGACTACCTTCAAGCGGCGAATATGCTAGCCGGTCTGAAGCTCGACATCAACAAGCTCCTCCCTGAAGGAGTGATGTACATGTTCGGCTTGAGTCCGAGCCGAACCAAACTCTCGAGCAGCTTTGGTAAGAAATTTACTTAAGCCCTTGCCTTGAGTTCTAACTGATTTCCTTCTCTTTTCTTTACAGCGAACATCGTAATGAAATCTGCACTGTTCGGGATTCTGAAGAAAAAGGCGGAGGCGATCGAGGCGGCAGCGGCTAAGGAAATGGAGCAGATGGGTATTGCTCCGGTCGGCTCTCACGAGGGTGAGAGTGAGACCGATATGGGGGAGTCGGTTGCTCAGACTTCTCCCGTGGAGGTGATGGGTGGCGCAGCCTCCAGCAGGGAACCGACCGTTTGGGAAGAAAGCTCCGATCCGGAGGATGAGCTCCCACTCAATAGGAAGAGACGGTGCGATACCACTTCGTTCGGCTACCTCTGCGGTGCAAGCGTCTGAGCGGACGTGCCCTCTGTCCCCTCGCGGCCAAGCTCCTTCCATCGCGTCCCTGTCCTCCGATCAGACCCCGTCACAACTAGAGCCCTCTCAGGACCCCATCGCCGCACAGCCAGTTAGCTCCCTACCTCCGATGTCTCGGAGGCCTCGCTGCTCGGCAATACTTTCCAAGTCGTCCGCCCTCGCATCTGAACCCTCCGCGTCTGCTCACAGGACGCCGAGCGGGCGCCGCACCATTAAGGCCACTCTGCACCTTCCTACCGAGGATTACCTCGCGGAGTCAGATCGGCCCAAGGCCCCTGAGCACATGATCGCCATCCGGGGGCCGCTTGTTGAGGTATGGCCGGATGCCCGAGCTCGCGTCGCCACAATGCCTCCCGGCCTGCTGGCTAACAGTTACATGAGGCATGCCACCGACGTAAGTCTTCTGTCCCCTCAAACTTCTTTGTATCGCCTCCCCCCCCGTTCGGCATTAAAAAGCTCTCTCTTTTTTTGTCAGCGATGGGTGGAAGACGTAGCGGTTGCCGCTCATCTGGCGCTGCTAGAAGATGAGCTGAAGCATCTCAAGATTTCTAGCGGGCCGTCCTCTTCTCAGGGCCCTTCTTATGCCGAGCTGCAAAAGGAGCTGGCCAAGACCAAGGAGCAGCTAGAGGCCGAACGGAAGAAGATGGCCGACCAGGCATACATGCTAGACCAGCTTGAAAAGTAGGTCAAAACTTATGACCGCAATATAGAACTTGCAACCACTCGGAAGAATACCGCTATCGCTGATTTGGAAGTGAAGAATGTGGAGGCCCGCGCCCTGGAACAACGGGTAAAGGAGTTGGCGGATCTGCTGGACCGCGAAAAGAAGGGTCGTTCAGTCGAGGCGGCGACTCTCAAGGACGAGCTGAAGACCCTGCAGGAGGCCCTCGAGGCCTCTCGCTCTGCTCTTAAGGAGTATCAAGAGGCTGAGCCAAGCCGGTTCGCCGCACTGAGACAGAAGTACATCCGCTCGGCTGAGTTTGTTCAGAAGGTGTGCGACCGGCTCATCCTCGCATTCGAGTTGGCCATCACCGCCACTGCGGACCACCTGAAGGCCCAAGGTCACTTGCAGGAGTCCTTTGTCATCCCCGCCCGGGAGCATGCAGCGCTTCTTACCACCATACCGAAGAGCGTCTTTGATTATCTCGAATGAAGTGTCTTTTGCATTTTTGTATCTCTGCCGCTCGGTCGGCCAACTTTTGTTTTAACTGCTACTTTTGAATGCAACTTTTGTTCTGTTAGCTTGTTTTCCCCTGGTTGTCATTAATAACCTTATGGCCCGAGCGGAGTCTATGCCCAAAATGCTTCTATTCATTGGTCCCTTCTGGGATTTAGAATAGCTGCTCGCCTGCCCTTAAGTGTCGGGCTTTGATGCGGCCGAATGACGGCCTTCTGAGCGGAATGTTTATGGTCGCCACTGCGACCCTAGAGTTTAACGTCGCCGCTCGACGGCCTTCAAGCCGGGGGGGTTATAGTCACCGGTCTGACTCTAGAGTTTAACGTCGCCGTTCGACGGTCTTCAAGCCGGGGGGTTTATAGTCGCCGGTCCGACTCTAAAGTTTAACGTCGCCGCTCGACGGTCTTCATGGAGTTTTGCTGTTCGGCACCAAATGCTCATATCCTTTGTCTTTTTCAATTTTTACTCCTGCAGCCAAAGGATACAGATGAACAGAGCATACATGAAATAAATTACACTGGCGCACCTTTTACCCCGCTCGGTACGGCTGGAGGTAGTTTGCGATCCATGGTCGTTCTAACCGTCGTCCATCCTCATCTTCCAGGTAGTATGCACCCGATCGGAGCTTCTCGACGACTCTGAAGGGCCTTGCCCAGGAAACCTCCATCTTGCTCACATCGCCGACCGGCTTCACCTTCTTCCATACTAGGTCGCTGACCTGGAATGCTCTGGGAATTACACGCCTATTATAATTCTGCTTCATTATTTGCCTGTACGCCATCAGCCGGTCGACTGCTTTAGCTCGTGCTTCGTCAACTAGGTCCAACTCCAGCTGCCTCCGCTCGGCATTGCCCCCATTGTAGTTTTGGACCTGATTGGGCTCGACTCCGACCTCGACTGGGACGACCGCCTCGCCCCCATATACCAAATGGAACGGTGTTACCCCCATTCCCTCCTTTGGGGTTGTGCGAATGGCCCATAGCACGCCGAGCAGCTTGTCTACCCAACTTCCTCCCATGTGATCGAGCCGAACCCGAAGCATTCGCAGGATCTCCCGGTTGGCTACTTCAGCTTGACCATTGCTTTGAGGATACACCACGGAAGTGAAGTGTTGTTCGATGCCGTACCCCTTGCACCATTCTCTGAGCTGCTGACCAACGAACTGCCGCCCGTTATCCAAAATGAGCCGACGAGGAATGCCAAACCGACAGATTATATGCTGCCAGATGAACATCTTGACCATCTGCTCAGTTATGTTGGCCAGTGGTTCGGCTTCGACCCACTTGGAGAAATAGTCGACCGCCACCAGTAAAAACCTCCGCTGCCCGGTCGCCATAGGGAAATGTCCTACTATATCCATACCCCACTGGTCGAACGGGCAGGACACAGTAGACACCTTCATCCTCTCCGTTGGCCTATGGGAGAAGCCGTGGTACTTCTGACAGAAGAGGCAGGTAGCGACGGTCCGAGCGGCGTCCTCCTGTAGGGTTGGCCAGAAGTATCCGGCTAGCAGGATCTTCCTAGCCAACAATCGCCCGCCCGGATGACCTCCGTAAGATCCTTGATGTAATTCCTGGAGAATATATTCTGCGTCTTCCGAGCTAACACACTTCAGCAGCGGGCGGGAGAACGCCTTTTTGTAAAGCTGGTCCCCAATGAGTGTGAACCGGCCAGCTCTCCTCCTGAGTAGCTGGGCTTCCTCCCGATTGGACGGCGTGGCTTCCGAGCGTAAAAATTCCACTATGGCTATTCTTCAATCGCTTGGGAATGTGAGGCCTTCCATCCGGTCGATGTGCGCCACCAAAGACACTTGCTCCATTGGCTGTTGGATGACGATCGACGTTATTGAGCAACCGAGCTTTGCTAGTTCGTCCACCGATTGGTTCTCGGCTCGGGAGATCTTCTGTATGACAACCTCGATGAAGTTAGTCCTGAGCTTTTCAAAGGCCTCCGCGTAGAGCCGGAGCCTTGCGTTGTTTATCTCGAAGGACCCCGAGAGTTGTTGAGCGGCCAATTGGGAGTCAGAGTACAGTATCACCCGACGGGCTCCCACATGCCGCGCGGCTTGTAGGCCGGCTATGAGGGCCTCATATTCTGCCTCATTATTTGTTGCCCGGTAATCCAGACGGACGGATAGATGCATCCGCTCTTCTTGAGGAGAAAGTGTCACACCCCGGAGGAGTCCCTGTACGAAGAAATTTCGGCAGCAACTCCCCTATACGGGTGACAATTTGAAACATTTATACAAAGCCCCCAGGGCCACATATACCTCGGCCAACACGACCGGAACAATAACATTAATAAAAAAATATAACACAGAGTCATCCACGCAGTTTATATCATCAGCCCACTCGGCTGGAACAAAAATCCAACCACAGCAAAAAAACGATAGAAAACCAAAATACATGACATGCTAGCCGGCTAGGCTTACACCACACCACAAAGAACCACTCCGGAAATAAAACCAAAACACAAGCCAGATATACAAATACCAAAGTACAAATGGACAACAGCGAAGACAGATCTTCTGAGGTGACATGGGACTAGCAGGCAGTATACTCCAAGCGACACCATAAACAACCTGGTACCTGAAAAAGATAGAGTCCACGGGGGTGAGTTCAACAACTCAGCGAATACTAATAGACATGCCTAATAAGAAATATCTAACAGCAATAAACATGGAATACAACTTCCTAATCATATATAGGAAATATGCAAAACTGTAAGGCAACTGAGGAAGCTGTACTCACCAGGAAGTCCTATCCAGAACAAAAGGGTCGTCAAACCAGATACACAATATGCCTCCTGTATGCATGTCAAACAAATACATCCACTAAAATGCAGCATATAAGTGCAGCAATAACAATCAAATAAATGCATATGGTGCCAATGACATGGTCACCCCTGACGCCAGTCAGTCATCTCACACACAATGGTGAGACTGAATGGGTAGAGCTGTGACAATCGTGCACTCTGACATCACTACCCCTGATGAGTGACCGAGTGGACGGAATGCTGTCGGAGTACACACATACTCCTACCCCAAATCATAAGTGGGGGAGCGCAATGCTCTCATCTCCCGGTACACCATGACGGAGAGGGATCCCTGACGTGCTACCACGCTGCGTCACACTACCCATGAGCGGACCAAAGGAGCACCGAACAGAGCAAAAACTGACATGCTACCACGCTACGTCACGCTACCCATGAGCAGACCAACGGAGCACCGAACAGTGATGAAACTGGCGATATGCTCTACAATAATGGAGCAGCCTATCACGCAACATGCAATCATGCGAATGGTGCATGAATCTAAGCATGACAATATCCTGAACCAAATCCACATATATATATATATATATAAATATGTACCCTAGTACAAGTAAGTCAAATCCACAGATCTAGGGTAAACATGTCCTCTATGGTATAACAACCTAGGTCCTGAACATATCCACCTCCATAAAATATGTACCAATAATGTAAATGGATCAAAGCAAAAGGTCTAGGTACACAGATCAGGTATGATATAAAAATATAGATACACATGTCAGATAATAAAAAAATCCAGAGTCTAGTCCTAAACTCAGTAAAGCATGGTATGTCACTTACTCTAGGAACTAAAGTACTCATGGTAATAATCATGAAGTATAAACATGGATACATAACAAGCGACCAAACAGATCATGCTATGGGTATCAAACCGTGACATACCAAAGGCAAACATGTTCATTGCTTGCAGCTATAAAATACTATGTATATCGAATTGACAATATCATAAAAAGATAAGTCAAGAGGTACCCGCCTCCAATAGAAAGGTCCAATCCGAAATAGATCCCTCGTCGAGACACCGCCTCGAATCAAAGTCCTGCAGATAACGTGATATACAATTTAGCTAATTTTATAAACAACAACTAGCTAAATCCAACCCAACTTAATTAGGAAAAACCCTAATCGATCCATCATTAATTAATCCTAATTAATGATTAACTTGAATTAATCTCCTTAATCAATAATCCTCAATCAACACAATCATTTCCTTTCGCTGATCAACTTACGATTAGCAATATGATCATCTCTAATAAATCCAAGGATTAAATCTAATCCAACATAAATCAGCTGTACTTAATTCATCACAACTACAATAGATTAAGCCTTCCATAATCACATTAGGTTAAGTTAAACATGAATCCATCATAACTTACCTAAATCCACATCTAACCAAGCAACTGCAGATTACACATCTCCAACATAATCCGATACAAATGCATATCTCCAAATACTCATAGAAATACAACCGAAAACTCCACATATAGCTTTACACCAAAAACATTTATTAGCAATAAGTGGTTACCTCCAATAATAGTCGGTAGCAGGATACTTCGCTACTCTTACCCTTTGAAGCTCTAGTTGGAACTTCATAGAAAATCCACCTAAAACTTGTCGTCGGAAACCCTAGATTGGCGATGGCATCAAGCTTCTACACAGCCGGAAGCTTCCGTACAAATCTATGATTTCACGATCTTCCCTTAAATCAAAGGTGTCAACGAAAGGGTAACAGGAACAAACAACACACCCCACCTTCTTGTGGCCAGAAAAATGGCGTCTGTCGGCTACACCTTGGCTGTGCCAGAAATCAACAGTGGCCCGGCATCTCGCGACAGAGCAGAGGAAGAAGGCAGTGCTCTCTGGTGGGAAGAGGTGTCGCTCGGGTCCATGCGTGAGGAGTAACACTTGCCCTAGCCCCCCCTTGTGTCGATCCTTCTCCGGCGACCACAACCCTTGCACCAGATGCAGGCGTCGGTGTCGGGGACAGAAGCTAGGGCAGAAAGATGGCAGCCGGCGTTGGGCGGCTAGGGCATGAACACTTGGTAAAGGGGAGGTGCTCGGTTGCCGGCGCTCAGAAGAGGAGAAGAACCTTCGGCGATGTGTCGGCGGTAGGGCGTCGGTGCTGCCCTGTTCGACCTCAGCTGGCGGCAGCGCGAGAAGAGAAGAGGTATCGGGGTGTCGGCGCCGAGAGAGAAAGATCTAGGGCTCGGTGGCTCGGTGTGTGGCCGGCGACAGGGCTTTTCCTTGGCTCTCGTCGGCCGGCGAGGATGGATTGGCCGAGAGGAGGAGCCGGTGGTGCTCTCGTGGTGGTTAGGGAAGAAGATCAGGAGAAGACAACTCGGCGTCGGCGCAGGGGTTCGGTGGGGGGGGGGGAGAAGGAAATAAGAAAAAGAAAAGAAATATGTATTTATAAATATACATTTCCTCACTTAAATGGGTAGCCCAAATAGGCTTTTCCCGGGGCCTTATATTATCCCCGTAAACTCGTCCATACGAGCTTCGAAAAATTCTCAAAATTTTTTTAAAAATTTCGGAAAAATCCCTTATCATTATTCGCTAATTTTCAGTATTTTACATTCTCCCCCACTAATAAAAATTTTGTCCCCAAATTTCGTTATCTACCATCAGCAAATACTAACAACAGGTAAAGAGTATAAATGCTGAACGGTAAATAATATCACACACCTCAAGTGAAAAGATGGGGGTATCGAGCTCGGATAATATCCTCGAGCTCCCAAGTAACCTCGTCCAAATGATACTGTCATCCGACTTTAACTAGTCGGATTGTCTTGTTCCGCAACTGACGCTCTTTTCGATCCAAAATCTGTACCGGAACTTCCTCATATGTGATGTCAGGCTGAACTAGAACTGAGATATCTGTCAGAGCTAGTGGTAACGCCAAACGATAAGCTACCGCTCCAATTCTCTCCAAGATCTGGAAAGGCCAATGTATCGCGGAGCTAGCTTATCTCTTTTGTGGGTGAAACCCGCAGAAACACATGGTCACAAATGGAGAACTCTAAGAGTCTAAGTCTCCGATCAGCATAACTCTTCTGACAGTCTTGTGCCTCTGGCATCCTCCGTCTGATAGTACGGAACAACTGTGCCTCATGCTGAGCTCTATGAGGTCCCAACAACTGGGCCTCCCCAACCTCACCCAGAGGGTGGGTATTCGACAAGGCCTACCATACAACGCTTTAAATGGTGCCATCTGGATAGCTGAATGAAAGCTGTTGTTGTAGGTGAACTCTACCAATGGCAAATGGTCCTCCCAAGTGCCTCCAAAATCCAATACACATGACCTCAGCAAATCCCCTAGAGTCTGAATGGTCCGCTCTGACTGTCCATCTGTCTGTGGATGGAAAGCTATACTGAAACGGAGTTGAGTGCCCAAGGCCTGCTTCAGACTCTACCAGACACAAGACGTGAACCAGGGTCTCTATCCGAAATAATAGTCAAAGGGACACCATGTAATCTGATGATCTCCCGGCAATACAGATCTGCCAATCGATCCAGGAAATCATTCTTCCGGATCACTAAGAAATGCGCGATTTGGTTAATTGATCAACGATTACCCAAATCGCATCATGGCCTCGTAATGTCCTCGATAAACTCACCACAAAGTCCATAGTAATGTGGTCTCATTTCCACTCAGGAATAGAAATCTGCTGAAGTAAGTCGGTAGATCTCTGATGCTCGGCCTTCACTTGCTGACAGACAAGACATCTAGCTACAAAATCTGCGATGTCTTCCTTCATGTCGTTCCACGAATAGAAACACCTCAAATCTTGGTACACACGGGTACCGCCTGGGTGGATAGCAAATCATGAGCGATGAGCCTCTAGAAATAACTCCTATAAGACCGGATGAGACTGAAGTACGCATAATCTGCCTCGAAAGTGTATAACACCCTCCTCGTCTCGTGTGAACTCGGTCTGCTGCCCGGAAGCTATCTGGCTGCAAATAAACTGCAAATACTGATCAGCAGCCTAGGACTCTCGTATCCTCGTCCTGATCAACGACTGAGCAACCATGGTAACCAGAGTACCCTGCTCTGTCTGTCCTTACCCCTCAGGGCCCAAATCGGAGAAACCTTAAATCAAGTCTGTGACCACAACTCGGTGGCAAGCTAAAGTCCCTCCGGACTTCCTGCTAAGCGCATCGATAATCACATTAGCTCTCCTCGGGTGATAGCTAATGGTACAATCATCATCCTTCAGGAAATCCATCCATCTCCTCTGTCGGAGACTAAGTCCCTTCTAAGTAAACAGATATTTGAGACTCTTATGGTCAGTGAGAATCTCAAATGTAACGCCATATAAATAATGTCGCCAAATCTTCATGGCAAAAATAATGGCGACTAGCTCCAGATCATGTACAGGGTAGTTCTTCTCATGCTTCTTCAACTGCCGAGAAGTAGGAGACTACCCTGCCGTGCTGCAGCAAAACAGCGCACAAAACCTGTAGAGATGCGTCGGTATAGAGCACGAATCCGTCCTCTTCAGAAGGTGAAACCAAAATCGGAACCGACATTAGTCTCCGCTTCGGTTCCTCGAAGCTGGTCTCGTAGTCCTCGAACCACGTGAACTTCACGCCTTTCCTGGTCAAGCGTGTCAGTGGCATAGCAACACGTGATAAACCCCCAACGAATCGTCTGTAATATCGAGCCAAACCAAGGAAGTTGCGAGTCTCCTGTATAGACTACGACTACTCCCAACGATAACAACCTCTATCTCCTGTGCAACCACGGTATACTCCTATTGGTGATCGTGTGTCTCAAACATCTCATAGAAGACAACCAAAATACGCACTACTGATCTTCACATATAGACATTTCCGTCGAAACATCTCTAGAACTATGCGAAGATGGTGTACGTGACCCACCTCGGATCAGAAATAGATCACCACATCGTCAACAAGGACAATGGAAACCAATCCAAATATCCTAGTGATACCAAAATCATCAAGTCTCTGAAAACATCTAAGGCTTCCCAAGCCCTAACAGAAAAACCAAGATACATAATATCCGTATCACAGACATTCCTAACCATAAGATCTCCGATAATAAGTCAGAAATCTGATCACCAACAACATAAATCACCAAAGAATAAATCCTCCAGTGTGAGAGCAACGCTCCATCACAAGAAATACCACATATACGGGAGCAACGCTCTACCACAAACAATCCGTAATATGTGGGAGCAATACTCCACCACAAACCATCCGTAACATATGTGGGAGAAACGCTCCACCACCAACAATACATAAGTCTCCAAGGCACCTAACTATTCAGCTAGAGACTGCACGAGATCTCTCTACCACAGATCACTGTGGGCAGCCAAAGGTATAACAATCTAGCAATCAAATCAAACTCATCTTCAAATCTATCAACATCGTAGTGAGTCACCCACTGATAAGAAAATGGGTTGACAGGGTAATCCAACAAATGACATAATGCAGTCACTCCACATCTTGCATTCAACATAAATAGAATCATCATGCTGCTACCAACAATACACCTGACACACGTGCTCACACAACATATGTACGATCGATAAAATCCTCCAATTTGTACACACCACACATACTCACAACATAGGTATAATTCATCGTGATACCTCCAACAATGCATACCGAACCCGTGTGCATATATCAATATAGGTATAATCAACAATACACCTCAAACAATACTCCATGACATATATACACCTATACCAAGAGTATAATCAACGTAATACTTCCAACCAACCATAATCGACACGAGTATACACTCAGAACAATCATATAATAAACAAGATACCTCAAATATTACACCGAACACATCTGCACATATCACAACTCAGATTAAGTCGATAAGATACCTCCAATAAAACACTCAAACACATATGTACATTTCACAACATAGATTTAATCGACAAAATACCTCCAATAAACCAATCAAACCACTCGGTACAATCTACTAGAAACCCACAATAAACATCATCTGGACAAATATACATTCACTACATGCAATTTTGACCGTCTATCATAGAACTCCTACAACACATAATAATCAAGTGTATAAACTACACAGGTATGTATAATCAGCATATTTAATCCAATCTACCACACAAACCCTATGCTACCTACTCTCATGGTTTAGGGGTATAACTAAATAAAAATCTAACATAAAGATCATACAGGAAAATGCAATCATAGACAATCCAACTAGGTACATAAAGTCTAAAACTAAAGTACCCATGGAATAGGATACATCGATCCTTTATAGACTGACTAAGCCAACAACGGTATACGACTAATTCAGTCTTTCCCCGACAGTACAAAACATGTACTCAAATGTGCTCTAAATATCCAACTAAGCACGAATAACCCAAAGATCAGCATCTCTATAAAATAGAGTATGATGGTCCTCTACTGATCGGACCAACAAAAACTAAATCGGTCATCTACTAACTAATCAAGAATACACTAATCCGTCATAAGCAACTAAGGTATATCAATCTATGACTACCCAAGTCGACAAATGTAAATCAGTCTTCTACTAACTGATCTAACAAGAGTAAATCAATGTTTACTGATGAAATTAACTAAGATAAAATGGTATACTACTGGCTAAGTCAACATGAATATGTAGATACTATTCACTACATAGCTAATAATAACAGAGGCTGGTATGTGCCTTGATCTTCTAACCATCTAATCATAATAGAAGCTAAACTACTAGGGGTATGATATGAAAAAATCACCAGAACCTATAATCCTTAATCTTTATTAAGGTCAGTCAAGATCAGTGGCTAACCCATCACATATAATATATGCTACGACAACTAGACAGGTACTAATAAAGAATACTAATACATGTCATAAACTATAATAGTCAACAGTGCATATACTAACTAAAAAGGTAGGATAACATATACCAACATACCTCCTATAGCTTGGAGATGTCATGATGCTGCCAGGTCCCAAAACTCGAAAAGTCACATCGAGAAGACCAAAACACGAAATCCAAAACACAGGAAAATAAGACTTGTAAGGCGAGCTCTGATACCAAATAAATTGGTGTCAGATAAATCTTGAAATTCCAGAACACATAGCAAGTATCGTATACCTGCTCTGATACCACTAAATTGTCACGCCCCGGAGGAGTCCCTGTCCGAAGAAATTTCGGCAGCACCTCCCCTGTACGGGTGACAATCTGAAACATTTATACAAAGCCCTTAGGGCCACATATACCTCGGCCAACACGGCCGGAACAATAATAGTAATAAAAAAATATAACACAGAGTCATCCACGCAGTTTATATCATCAGCCCACTCAGTTGGAACAAAAATCCAACCACAGCAGAAAAATGATAGAAAACCAAAATACATGACATGCTAGCCGGCTAGGCTTACACCACACCACAAAGCACCACTCCGGAAATAAAATCGAAACACAAGCCAGATACATAAATACCGAAGTACAAATGGACAACAGCGAAGACAGATCTTCTGAGGTGACATGGGACCAGTAGGCAGTATACTCTAAGCGACACCATAAACAACCTGGTACCTGAAAAAGATAGTGTCCACGGGGGTGAGTTCAACAACTCAGCGAATACTAATAGATATGCCTAGTAAGAAATATCTAACAGCAATAAACATGGAATACAGCTTCCTAATCATATATAGGAAATATGCAAAACTGTAAGGCAACTGAGGAAGCTGTACTCACCAGGAAGTCCTATCCAGAACAAAAGGGTCGTCAAACCAGATACACAATATGCCTCCTGTATGCATGTCAAACAAATGCATCCACCAAAATGCAGCATATAAGTGCAGCAATCACAATCAAATAAATGCAATAAATGCATATGGTGCCAATGACATGGTCACCCCTGACGCCAGTCAGTCATCTCACACACAATGGTGAGACTGAATGGGTAGAGCTGTGACAACCGCGCACTCTGACATCACTACCCCTGATGAGTGACCGAGTGGACGGAATGCTGTCGGAGTACACACATACTCCTACCCCAAATCATAAGTGGGGGAGCGCAATGCTCTCATCTCCCGGTACACCATGACGGAGAGGGATCCCTGACGTGCTACCACGCTGCGTCACACTACCCATGAGCGGACCAACGGAGCACCGAACAGAGCAAAAACTGACGTGCTACCACGCTACGTCACGCTACCCATGAGCGGACCAACGGAGCACCGAACAGTGATGAAACTGGCGATATGCTCTACAATAATGGAGCAGCCTATCACGCAGCATGCAATCATGCGAATGGTGCATGAATCTAAGCATGACAATATCCTGAACCAAATCCACATATATATATATAAATATGTACCCTAGTACAAGTAAGTCAAATCCACAGATCTAGGGTAAACATGTCCTCTATGGTATAACAACCTAGGTCCTGAACATATCCACCTCCATAAAATATGTACCAATAATGTACATGGATCAAAGCAAAAGGTCTAGGTACACAGATCAGGTATGATATAAAAATATAGATACACATGTCAGATAATAAAAAAATCCAGAGTCTAGTCCTAAACTCAGTAAAGCATGGTATGTCACTTACTCTAGGAACTAAAGTACTCATGGTAATAATTATGAAGTATAAACATGGATACATAACAAGCGACCAAACAGATCATGCTATGGGTATCAAACCGTGACATACCAAAGGCAAACATGTTCATTGCTTGCAGCTATAAAATACTATACATATCCAATTGACAATATCATAAAAAGATAAGTCAAGAGGTACCCGCCTCCAATAGAAAGGTCCAATCCGAAATAGATCCCTCGTCGAGACACCGTCTCGAATCAAAATCCTGCAGATAACGTGATATACAATTTAGCTAATTTTATAAACAACAACTAGCTAAATCCAACCCAACTTAATTAGGAAAAACCCTAATCGATCCATCATTAATTAATCCTAATTAATGATTAACTTGAATTAATCTCCTTAATCAATAATCCTCAATCAACACAATCATTTCCTTTCGCCGATCAACTTACGATTAACAATATGATCATCTCTAATAAATCCAAGGATTAAATATAATCCAACATAAATCAACTGTACTTAATTCATCACAACTACAATAGATTAAGCCTTCCATAATCACATTAGGTTAAGTTAAACATGAATCCATCATAACTTACCTAAATCCACATCTAACCAAGCAACTGCAGATTACACATCTCCAACATAATCCGATACAAATGCATATCTCCAAATACTCATAGAAATACAACCGAAAACTCCACATATAGCTTTACACCAAAAACATTTATTAGCAATGAGTGGTTACCTCCAATGATAGTCGGTAGCAGGATACTTCGCTACTCTTACCCTTTGAAGCTCTAGTTGGAACTTCACAGAAAATCCACCTAAAACTTGTCGTCGGAAACCCTAGATTGGCGATGGCAGCAAGCTTCTACACAGCCGAAAGCTTCCGTACAAATATGTGATTTCACGATCTGCCCTTAAATCAAAGGTGTCAACGAAAAGGTAACAGGAACAAACAACACACCCCACCTTCTTGTGGCCAGACAAATGGCGTCTGTCGGCTACACCTTGGCTGTGCCAGAAATCAACAGTGGCCCGGCATCTCACGACAGAGCAGAGGAAGAAGGCACTGCTCTCCGGTGGGAAGAGGTGTCGCTCGGGTCCATGCGTGAGGAGTAACACTAGCCCTAGCCCCTCCCCCCTTGTGTCAATCCTTCTTCGGCGACCACAACCCTTGCACCAGATGTAGGCGTCGGTGTCGGGGACGAAAGCTAGGGCAGAAAGATGGCAGCCGGCGTTGGGCTGCTAGGGCACGAACACTAGGCAAAGGGGAGGTGCTCGGCTGCCGGCGCTCAGAAGAGGAGAAGAAACTTCGGCGATGTGTCGGCGGTAGGGCACCGGTGCTGCCCTGTTCGACCTCAGCTGGCGGCAGCGCGAGAAAAGAAGAGGTATCGGGGTGTCGGCGCCGAGAGAGAAAGATCTAGGGCTCGGTGGCTCGGTGTGTGGCCGGCGACAGGGCTTTTCCTTGGCTCTCGTCGGCCGGCGAGGATGGATTGGCCGAGAGGAGGAGTCGGCGGTGCTCTCGTGGCGGTTAGGGAAGAAGATCGGGAGAAGACAACTCGACGTCGGCGCAGGGGTTCGGCGGGGGGAGAAGGAAATAAGAAAAAGAAAAGAAATATGTATTTATAAATATACATTTCCTCACTTAAATGGGTAGCCCAAACAGGCTTTTCCTGGGGCCCTATATTATCCCGGTAAACTCGTCCATACGAGCTCCGAAAAATTTCCAAAAATTCCAGAAAAATCCCTTATCATTATTCGCTAATTTTTAGTATTTTACAGAAAGCAACAAGATATCGATTCTACTGTCGAGCTGAGTGGATGACCCATCCACAAACACTTTCCACAAAGCTTCGGGCTCATGATTGTGTACTTCTGTTACAAAATATGCCAAGGACTGCGCCTTAATCACCGAACGGGCTTGATACTGGATGTCGAATTCACTGAGCTCCGTCGTCCATTTGATGAGCCGTCCGGACGCCTCTGGATTAAGGAGCACTCTTCCCAGCGGACTATTCGTCATTACGATGATCGTATGCGCCAAGAAATAAGGGCGGAGTCTCCGAGCGGCGAGGACTAAAGCGAACGCAAGCTTCTTGAGGCCAGTGTAGCGAGACTCGACATCTTTTAAAATGTGGCTCAGGAAATACACGGGCTGCTCCTCTTCGCTTCCTTTTACCAACGCCGAGTCGACAGCATGCTCGGTGGAGGATAGGTATATGTGGAGCGGCTCGCCTACGTTCGGCTTAGCCAGCACATGTAAAGAATTCAGGTACATCTTCAGCTCCTCAAACGCCTGATCGTACTCCTTGTCCCATTGGAACTTTGTGGCTCTTCGCAGTATCTTGAAGAAAGGGAAGCTCTGGTCGGCCGTTCTAGAGATGAATCGCGATAGAGCCGTTATCCGACCGGTAAGACGTTGAACTTCCCTCAGATTTCTGGGGGGCGACATATCTTGCAGTGCTTTAACCTTGCTAGGGTTTGCCTCGATACCCCGCTCGGTGACAATGTATCCTAGGAAACACCCTCCTTTTGCTCCGAACAAACACTTTTGTGGGTTCAGCTTGACTCCATACTTCCTTAGTGTTTGGAAGGTTTCCTCTATATCCTTGCAAAGATCTGCTGCTCGGAGTGGTTTGATGAGTATATCGTCTACGTAGACCTCCAAGTTGCGCCCGATCTGCCCCTGGAACACTTTGTTCATCAGCCGCTGATATGTTGCGCCAGCATTCTTTAGCCCGAACGGCATCACGTTGTAACAGTAAGTGCCGTCCGCGGTGACGAAGCTGACTTTCTCTTGGTCTTCACGGGCGAGCGACACCTGGTGGTAACCCTGATAGGCATCCAACATGTATATCAGCTTGCACCCGGCGGTGGAGTCTACTAGTTGGTCAATCCGGGGTAAAGGGTAAAAATCCTTCGGGCATGCCTTGTTCAGGTCCCGGAAGTCGATGCAGACCCTCCATTTGTTGCCCGGCTTGGAGACTAGTAACACATTTGCAAGCCAGCTCGGGAACTACACTTCTCGTATGTGGCAGGCCTCCAGTAGCTTCTCTACTTCCGCTCGAATGATGATATTCTGTTCAGCACTGAAGTCCCTCTTCCTTTGCTTCACCGACCGGGTGTTCGGTCGGACATGAAGCTCGTGCTGCGCTATGCTCGGCGAGACTCCCGGTAGCTCGTGAGTTGACCAAGCAAAGACGTCGCAGTTTTGTTGAAGACATTTGATCAGCTCTTCCTTCTGGCTCGCCTCCAGGTCAGACGCTATAAAAGTCGTGGCGTTCGGTCGTGCAAGGTGGATCTGCACCTCCTCTTTTTCTTCATAAACTAGAGAGGGTGGCTTTTCGATTATAGCGTTTACCTCGACTCGTGGCACTTTCCGAGCACATCTAGCTTCTGCTCGGACCATCTCTATATAGCACCGCCGGGCTGCTAGCTGGTCTCCTTGGACCTCCCCTACTTGGTCTTCCACTGGGAACTTGATTTTCTGGCAGAAGGTGGAGACGACCGCTCGGAACTCGTTGAGAGCCGGTCGCCCCAAGATCACATTGTACACGGAGGGAGCGTTGACTACGATGAAATTAGCAGTCCGCGTTCTTCTAAGCGGCTCCTCTCCCAGTGAGATAGCCGCCCGAACCTGTCCGACCGGCAAAACTTCATTACCGGTGAACTCGTAGAGGGGGGGTTGTCATCGGCTGTAACTCGGCTTGGTCAATTTGCAATTGGTCGAAGGCCTTCTGGAAGATTATGTTGACCGAGCTGCCTGTATGAATAAAGATGCGGTGAATAGTGTAATTAGCTATTACCGCTCGGATGATGAGGGCGTCATCATGCGGGACTTCGACTCCCTTGAGGTCCCTAGGCCCAAAGCTGATTTCAAGCTCGTTCACTCGCTCCTGACTGTAGCCAACCACATGGATCGTGAGCTGCCTTGCATGCGCCTTCCTTGCCCTGTTGGAGTCACCTCCGGTTGGTCCACTAGCAATGATGTTGATTTCTCCTCGGGGCGCGTTGCCTCTATTCTTTTCCTCCCGAGCGGATGGCCTGGGACGCTCGTGCGATGCCCGAGGTTGAGTCCTGGGCTGCTGATGACGTTGCCGCTCAGGGGATTCTCTTTCTACACGCCGACCAGGGCTCTGGTGTCGGTGTCACTGGTCTGGCGAAGGTGATCAGCGGCGATAGTTCCTCGGCGTAGGGTGAGCGATGGGGGGGAGGCTCCGACAATCGCGCGTGTTATGGGTTGCTGACTGATGGAGTGAACAAAACATGGGAGTCCATACCTTCCCTTTTGGCTTAGGCCGGTCGGCCGCTACTTTTTGAATGACGTGAGGCCTTGCTTGCTGATGAGGTCGGGCTGCTTCCGCCCGAGGTCCTCTAGGCGGATGGTAGTTAGTGGGAGGCTTCCGCTCGGCTGAGACCGGTGGCTCAAATGGTGCTTCTTTCCTTCTGGCCGCTTGGGCTTCCTCTACGTTGATATATTCATTGGCTTTGTGCAGCATATGGTCGTAGTCGCGAAGCGGCTTTCTGATGAGAGAGCGGAAGAAATCACCGTCTATAAACCCCTGTGTGAACGCGTTCATCATAGTTTCTGAAGTGACCGTTGGGATGCCCATGGCCACCTGGTTGAAGTGTTGGATGTAGGCTCGGAGCGGCTCCTTCGAACCTTGTTTGATGGCGAACAGATTGACGCTGGTCTTCTGGTAGCGCATGCTGCTCGCGAAATGATGGAGGAAGGCCGTTCAGAAATCTCTAAAGCTCTTAATTGATCCGTTCGGCAACCTTCGGAACCAGCATTGAGCCGAACCGGACAATGTAGTAAGGAAGACCCTGCATTTGACTTCGTCGGTATATTGGTGAAGAGTGACAGCGTTATCGAACTTACCAAGATGGTCGTCCGGATCGGTTACACCACTATACTCCCCGATCGATATTGGAGCATAATGTTTCGGGAGAGGGTCTTGCAAGATCACCTCCGAGAACTGACGATTAACCCGCTCAGGGGATGACTCCGTGCGTGGTGCCTTCCCCTTTCTGGCGTCCCGTACGGGTGCTTCATCGGACGATCCCTGGTTGGCTAGGGCCAATTCCGACGGCGTCTGGAACAATGCTCGATGGAGTGGAATAGGGGCGGCGGGCGCGTCCCCTGGCGTGCCGGTCTGCCCCTTGTTCTGAGCCCAGGTAGAATATTGCTCCGGTCGGTCCTCCATTGCCACTCGTCCTCTAGAAACCGAGGCGACTTGCTGCGCTATCCTCTCGGCTTGGGCCTTCTGTTGTTGCTCCACCATCTTTGCGGCTCGTGCTTGAATGAGCGGCTCTAGTTCCTTGGGAGAGAGCGTTACCATGAGTTGGCGTCCAGCTTCTTCCATCTTCTCGGCTCGGATTCAGGTGTGTTCCCACAGACGACGCCAATTTGATCCTGTCCGAGCACTGAGTCGATGGACGCTGGGGGTGTGGCGCTCTCCGCTGTCTTCGACTGGTGATGTGGATCTCTGGCGAACCTGCAAAGAAGCCAAGCCGGGAAGGGGTTCCCGGCGACGACCCTCCGACGCTCAAGTCAGGCAGCGAAGAAGAAAGGAGACAGAGTAATTGTGGCTACAGTGATGAGAATTCTGCATACCTCCGTCGAAGTCTGGGGTCCTTATATAGGACCCGGGGAGGCACAGGCACGCTTCTCGATGCGTGTACGCTTCTCGATGCATGCACGCTTCCCCAAACATACCTCCAAATGAGTGTGTCAGAAAAGCACGCCTGATGCCATTCCGCAATCATCCGAGCATATCCCTGACGTGACGGTGGAAACTTCCACCGTATGATACTCTGTCCGGTCCGACCGCCAACCATGCTGTTTGTCGGCGGCAGACGTCTCGAGGATGATGTTACCAGCTGCCCCTTTCATCTTTTTGCATCTCTTGTCGGTTCCAGGGCCAAGGGTCCGGTCGCTCGGCGCTCCCAGCACTCGGGTACCTGTATGTATTAGACCGAGCGGAAAGATCCTCGGTCCTGTGCTCGGATGGGACCGCACCTCAGTGATCTGTGCTTCGACCGAGCGGCCCATCCGCTCGGCCCATAAGCTCCTTTAACTTAAACGTCGGAAGCTCGACCTATGGTCGAGCTATATTCCGATCGTCCTGGAGGACATCCTGCCAACCGGTCAGATGTTATGTCTACTCGGTGCGACCTTGGGGCCGCCCCTATTGACCTTTGACCTCCACGTGTCGTTGACTGCCGCCGACGTGGGTGCCCCGTCCTTACCACCGGATCAATTTGAATTTGTGCTTATTGTTAAGACAATCATACCGTAGTGTAGGATATCGAGTATCCTACTAGGCCCTTGTTTGTTATATAGGATCATGCCTATACATTAGTAAGATCATACTGTAGTGTAGGATATTCAGTATTCTACTAGACCCTTGTTATTATTTAAGCTCATGTCTATACGCTAGTGAGGTTAGATCAAGGTGTGATTATAGAGTATTATATTGGGTGGGATTACTCATTTTCTGCTTATCATTATATTGTTATATTTGGACGACCATTGTCTCCTATTCATGATTGAGTGAGTTGTTAAAGACCGCTAGTATATCCTGTCGATCGTTATCTCTCATTCGTGGTTGAGAGAGTCATCAACGATCATAATGCACATGACTATCCATGTGACCATT
The DNA here is from genome assembly GCF_018446385.1 of Zingiber officinale. NCBI lineage: Eukaryota > Viridiplantae > Streptophyta > Magnoliopsida > Zingiberales > Zingiberaceae > Zingiber > Zingiber officinale. The sequence goes on from NC_055986.1 coordinate 107,277,222, forward strand.
CGTAGTAGAGTGTTCTCTCGCAGACATTTGCCACTTAAAAATTATGTCCGCTCAAGAGACCATCCGTGGTAGAGCATTCTCTCGTAGATAGTGACTATTTACATACTCTAACTGCCCATGGGTCAATCCGTGGTAGAGCGTTTTTCCATAATCAGTGGTTGAGGAGCTAGATAGCTACCTCATCCTATTCACCAACAAACCATCCATGGTAGAACTTTCTTCCGCGGATAGTGACTATTTATATATCCTGACCATCCATGAGACCCATTCATGATAGCATGTTGTTGTGCGTAGCCAATACTTACTATATGCTTGATATATGTTAGTTGTGTATTTATTTGTGCAAGATCTGCATATACTCCCGATTTATTGGTCTTACATAGTTGAACAAGTTAGTAGATGGTTATGTAGTTGTGTATGCTTTGTTAGTGGTTGCTTATATTGACTCTCTTACTTTTATAATAGTATTTCACTTGACACTGTATCCTTTGACCTCCTTATATATAGTATTATGCACTATCTTCTTATACCCGCTGAGTATTTTGTACTCACTACCCGTTGCTTTCCTTGTATTTCTAGATTAGCATGTAGAGAATGTGTTGTGTTACTCAGAGATCTTGACTGCTGGTCTCACGTCACATCCGAGGATGGTTTTCTAGTTTTGCTTTCTTCTTTATTTGTGTTTTGAATTTGTGGACTTGGCATTGTATTGATTCAACTTGGATTTGGTATTTAGCCTTATGACTTCTTGTATTTGCTTTAATATTATTGTGTCAAGCCAGGTCGACTCGTATTTAGTTGTTTTGGTTTTATATATTTTACCTTATGTCTTCTACTGTGTTTGATTCGTTGGCTGTATATTATCTTACATGGTTGTGTTTTTGTTTCAGATGATACTGACTTGTAGTGTTCTAGATCTTTTTTTTTATCCGTTGGACAAATTTGTGGACAAATAGGGAGTTTGTGTTACTGTGGCAAATATGCAAATTGCTTTATGTTGTGATCATGTCTTTTTACTAATGTTTCTAGACTATAACTTTTCAACCGTGTTCTAAATGATGACCCGCCTAGGTGGTGCTTATTGAACCCCGTGGTTATTTTGATATGACCAACCAAGTTAGGTTAGGTCCTACTTGTTATTTGATCCCTGTGTCTAAGTGTGTAGGAGCTTAGGAGCGCAGGAAGTCGAGCGGAAGACGTAGCTAGCGAGAAGGGTGGCATGGGAAGGGAGCTGACGGGCTCGGTGCGTCTGAAGGACGAAAGAGCTATGGAAGAGTACACCGGTGGACGAGAAGAACGTGCGCGGTGTTCGAGGGATGAGAAGCCGGGACGGAAGCTTGCTAGAGAAAAAGATCGGGAATTGGGTTCGGGTCAGTCCTATTCCGGTTGGCCGCAATCACCCAAGCTATCGGAGCATTAGAAGCTAAAATGAAGTCAAAAGGAGCTGGAAAGTTAGCTGGAGGTGCCTTCAACGAAGTGCTGAAGGCGCCTATGTTACCTGCAGGGCTGGAGGCGCCTCCATAATCTTGAAGGCACCTCAGACCTAGCCCGAGGTGCCTTTAAGGGCATTGGAGGTGCCTCAGACCTACCCAAAGTGGCCGTTTGTAATCGGATAGAGTTTTATCCGGTCAAACCATTGGAGGCGCCTTGAACCCCTTTGGAGGCGTCTTCAACACTCGAGATAGACTTTCCAGGAGCTATATAAAGGCCCCTGGAGCTAGGAAATAATAATTCAACTCTGTAACAACTTCCTAGCAACTTCTGTGCTCTCTTATTGTGTAAAAGGCTTCTCCGCCTTCAGAGAAAGAGACTTTTCTAGTACGCTTTCCCACCGCCTTGGATTAACAACCCCCTGGGTTGTAACCAAGTTAAATTCTAGTCTCCCTTTTATTTCTTGTTATTTCTTTTATTATTGTTGCTATCTTTTTGAGTTGAAAGTCTTGAGGCGAGTATACTCTTTTATTTTTCGGGCAATTCACCCCCTTCTTGCCGGCCCCGCTGCACCAACAAGTGGTATCAGAGCCCGACTGCCTCAGAAGGACTAATCGCCAACTGAAGCACAAAGATCAAAGACGATGGCCGGAGCGAACATTCATCCCCCGAAGTTCGACGGAGACTTCGCTACATGGAAGCGAAAAATGGAGGTATTCTTTAAGATTGAATTTGATATACTTTTAATAATGAAATATGGATATGTAGCGCCAAAAGACAAAGAAGAACACAACTGGACGAAGAAGGAGCAGGTCGATTTCATGGCCAACGGAAAGGCAGAATTTCACCTGCTCAGTGTTCTGCCACCCCAGGAGGTAAGTCGGATTGGAAGCTACGACTCCACTAAAGACCTCTGGGATAAATTCCTAGAGCTCCACGAAGACACCTCAGAAGCGAAGTTAGCAAGGAGGGACATCCTCCGGACTCAGCTGACGAATCTCCGAATGAACACTAGCGAGAAGGTAGCGCAACTCCAAGCGAGAATCAAAGAGCTGATAACGCAACTGACAAATCTCGACGAATCAGTAACGAACCGAGACTCTATCCAGTATGCACTCAACGCCTTCCCTAGAACTCCAGAGTGGGCGTCCTTAGTAGATGCTTACTACATCTCTATGGGCTTTGAGGTAAGTAGTTTAGAAAGTTTATTTTCTACTTTCGAACTTCACGAGTCTCGACTTGCATAACCTAAACAGTAGAGAAGTCGAACCTCAACATTGCCCTACAAGTCGAAAAGGATGATCCCGACTCCGAAGCGTCGATCGACGAAACCGAAGCGACGCTACTGGTAAGACGTTTCAATAAATTTCTTAAAACTAATAAATTTTGATCGCAGTCAAGAAAGAATCAACGCAACAAAAGGACGGTCCGATGCTACAACTGCAATGAGGAAGGACACATCAAGGATGACTGCTCCAAATTAAAGAAAAAGGACAAGGAAAAGTCTCGAAGACCGACACCCTCTAAATGTAAGAGTTTGAAGGCTACATGGGATGAATCTTCATCCTCGGAATCTGAAGTAGAAGCCTTCTCGGGAGTAGCACTGATGGCCAACCACCTTTTTGAAGAAACCAGCTCGGAAATAAGCATAGATGAAGGGAAGGATTATCAGAAGAAGAAGAAAGCTACGACGAAGGGGAGCATCACCAAGTGAGGTAAGTAAGGTATGTGATCTCACCCCTACTCAGTCTTTTCAATTTATCAAAGTGCTTACGAAAGATCTTGCAAAATTAGAAAAAGAAAATGCTGAATTGAAATTGAAATTAGCAAAAGCTTGTCCCCTAGAAATATATGATAAATTAAAATTAGAAAATGAGAAATTAAAAATTGAAATTGAAAATTTTAAAAATAATCATGCATGCTTAATTAAATTTCCAAAATCAAAACTTAGAGTTTATGGAAAATTAAATTGGTATATTAGAAAGCATCAGGGACAACTTAGAAAAGTTCCTAAAAACTATGTACCCCCTAAGTTCTTAATTAATTCAGTAGGAAGGAACCTTTACTGGGTTCCAAAATCTTTTCTAGACTAATTTTTTTTAAATAAAAATTTTCAAAAGCTTTTAGCGAGAAAATTAAACATTAAAATTTCTTTATGAGACATTGTCTAAGGAAGTGGTTGTTGCTCTAATAACCAAGAAAGCCTAGTGCCTCGCCACGACCTGGAAGCCAAATTATTGGAATAAAAATGTTTAATTAACTTTCTGATAAAACATTAAAATTAGGATTAAATAATGTTTTAGAAAGGTTCTATTAAAACATTTTTTTAAAAAAAATTCATTAAAAAAATATATTTTTTAAACTTAGAAAATTCTTAAAAGAGTTTCTTTGTTAAACTTAAAAATTTTATACTTGAAAGTCTAAAGTTTTACTTAAATTTGTTTTTTAACATTTTCTGCTGAGAAATCATTTTGAAAATAATGCACTTAGGAAATCCCTAAATCTTCTTTTCTTAGAAAATTCTTAAAGATAATTTTGACTTAAAAATATTTTTTTTCAAATTATTATGAAAATGAGTTATATTTACTTAGAAAACTTAGAAAATGTTTCAAAAGGCTTAGAATATGTTTTAGACCCCATTTTTGCTGTGATCAAAGGGGGAGAGATAGGCACAAGTTGAGGGGGAGTTAGAAATATTTTCAAATTCTATTTTGATTTTTTTGTAAAATGATATTCTTTTCAAAAATTGGTATCAAAAGCTAAATTTTATGTTGTAATTTTTATTAATTACAAATTTATACTTAAAAATGTTAGTTTAGTAATTTCTTCAAAATTACTGCTTGTTTGTTTTACCCTAACTTGAACTTGGATTGATGCACATCAAAAAGGGGGAAATTGTCGAACCCCGTGGTTGTTTTGATGTGATCAACCAAGTTATGTTAGGTCCTGCTTGTTATTTGATCCCTGTGTCTAAGTGTGCAAGAGCTTAGGAGTGCAGGAAGTCGAGCGGAGACGTAGCTAGCGAGAAGGACGGCACGGGAAGGGAGCTGACGAGCTCGGTGCGTCCGAAGGACGAAAGAGCTGCGGAAGAGTACACCGGTGGACGAGAAGAAAGTGCGCGGCGTTCGAGGGATGAGAAGCTGGGACGGAAGCTTGCTCGAGTAAAAGGCCGGGAATTGGGTTCGGGTGAGCCCTATTCTGGTTGGCCACAATCACCCAAGCTATTGGAGCATTGGAAGCTAAAATGAAGTTAAAAGGAGCTAGAAAGTTAGCTGGAGGCGCCTTCAACGAAGTGCTGAAGGCGCCTATGCTGCCTGCAGGGTTGGAGGCGCCTCCATCATCTTGAAGGCGCCTCAGACCCAGTCCGAGGTGCCTTCAAGGGCATTGGAGGCGCCTCGGACCCAGCCAAAGTGACCGTTTGTAATCGGATAGAGTTTTATCCGGTCAAACCATTGGAGGCGCCTTGAACCCCTTGGGAGGCGCCTTCAACACTCGAGATAGACTTTCCAGGAGCTATATAAAAGCCCCTGGAGCTAGGAAATAATGATTCAACTCTGTAACAACTTCCTAGCAACTTCTGTACTCTCTTATTGTGTAAAAGGCTTCTCCGCCTTCAGAGAAGGAGACTTTTCTAGTGCGCTTTCCCACCGCCTTGGATTAACAACCCCCTGGGTTGTAACCAAGTTAAATTCTAGTCTCCCTTTTATTTATTGTTATTTCTTTTATTATTGTTGCTATGTTTTTGAGTTGAAAGTCTTGAGGCGGGTATACGCTTTTATTTTTCAGGCAATTCACCCTCTCTTGCCGGCCCCGCTGCACCAACAGTGCTTAGGCGGGAGACGGGCATCAACTGCATCGCCTCAAGCAAAGGTAGTGCTTGGCAGTACTTTAGGCAGTAACTCATCTCCTTCCGCCACCGCCGTGCTTGGAACTACCACCCTTGCCTCCACTGCCACAATTTCACCACTGTGACATGTTTGGACATGTCGCTTGGGTCCGACGAGGTGTCCGGATGCTTCGCTCGAGGCCGAACGCATCGTCAGAGCTCGGCGACGGGTTGAAACATGTCGCCCGAGACTGGTGACGCTTCTACAGCCCTGGTCCTTCGACTGAAGAGGCCCTGGGCGAAATAATAAAATGAGATCCCAAATAAATTCCTAATAATACATAATTTATCTACAATAATTTCTTCTAGCATTTCTATTTGCAAAATCTTCTATAATATTATCAGTTTCAAGAATTTCCAAGATATCTTTCTCAATACATAAAATTGTCAATCCATTTAATCTTTCTTGAGACATTGATGATCTCATATATGTTTTTAATAATTTTAATTTTGAAAAACTCCTTTCAGCCGATGCTACTGTAACAGGCATAGTCAATAAAATTCTATAAGCAATTGCAACATTTGGATAACAATCTACACTTTGAACAAATTCAAGAATATCAATTGCAGACATTATCATATTTGGTAAAGTCGTTTGTAATATTTTTAATTCAGTAAATAAATCATCTAACTCAACATCTGATGAGTTGTCATGAGTTAGAGTAGATTTTAAATTGACACAATATTTTCTTAATTCATCATCATTCAAAGTTCTTAATGTTTTTGAATCAAATAAAAAGCCAAATATATTTTCAAAGGTTTTCATTTGCTCGAATCTACATTTTAAAGAAGCAATTGCCATGTCCACAACAACAATAAAATAATCAATTCTAAAAGACTCTTCTAATGATAGTGAAACTTCGTCATCTTCTCTTTCATTAAATTGTCTTTTTCTAAAAATACGGCGCTTTATTGTAAATATTGGCTCTATATTCATATCTAATGCAAGACTCTTAGCAATAGTCAAACTTACAGCATAACCATCATTCCTATACTTTTCAAAAAATGAGATTACACCTTCTAATTATTTCATGGCAGAGTCCATGCACATAGATTTTGATTGTAATATTTCTTACTCACCATGTTTATAGCAAATAAGATATCATACCAAATGACCATACCAAGTAAAAATTCAAAATTTTCGATTGAATTAGCTAAACTTTCAGCTTCACTTATTGACTTTGCATCATCACAAATATTATTTAATTCAAGTAAAACTGCTCTCACTTCCACAATTTGAAACCTAATAGCTTAAACACTTTTAATACGACTTTCTCAACGAGTATTCGACAAAGATTTGACGGTTAATCCCTTCACGTTATTAAATAAAATTTTCCATCTCTTAGGAGAACTTGAAAATAATGTATATATGCGTTGCACTACTCAAAAAAAGAAACAGCTTTAACACAAGAATGTGCCATATCACTAAGAGTTAGATTAAGACTATGACAAGCACATGGCATATACAACGCTCTTGGATTTATTTCAAGTAACCTCTTTTGAACTCCTTGGTGTTTTCCTTTCATATTGGAACCATTATCATAACCTTGACCTCTAATATTTTCAATACTAAGATCAAGTGATTTTAACACATTTTGTAATTCGTTAAAAAGTCCTAAACCTGATGTATCATATACTTTTAGAAACTCTAAAAAGTACTCCTCTATTTTCACTTTATTACCTGACATATTAACACATAGTACTATAAAAGTCATTTGTTCTTGATGACTTATATCTGGGGTACAATCAAGAATTATTGAAAAATATTTTGCTTCTTTAATTTTATTAATGATAACACTTTTAACATTATTAGCTAAAATAGAAATCAACTCATTCTGAATTTTATGACCTAGGTAATGATATTGAATTTTATTACTTTGAATACGTCTAATATGATCTTGCATCACATAATCAAATTCAGCAATCATTTCAATCAACCCCAAAAAATTTCCATTATTATCTTGATAAAGTTTTTCATTAGATCCTCGAAAAGCCAAACAACGTTTAGAAAGATATTTTACAGTTGCTATTATTCTTGTTATAACTTGTCTCCAACGCTCTTTTTCTTTGGAAATTTCTCGTTGTAGGTCTTTATCAATTGTTAGATTTTTATCTAATCGCATTTTTAATTCATTCCAAGTGTTCATGTTAGTTATATGTTCAATAGTATTTTCATGTTCTTTAAGTCGTTCACTAAGATGTTTCCAATCTCTAAATCCATCCTTTGCTAGTGAACTTCTATTGTTTTCAGATTTAAACAACTTGCAACAAAAGCAATAAACTTTATCCACATATTTACTGTAAACCAACCACTTTCGGTCTCTTATTTCTCCATTACTTAAATGTCTAGAATAATGAGCCCAAGAAAAATGCCTAGAAGTGTCGTCCAAAGGATATACAATATTCATTTCTCTTATAGGCCCTTTTTCAACTAAAATATCACGTGCATTGTTATCAAGATTATCCCAATTTCTTGGATCATATATATCAAGTGAAGAAATAAATTGTTCATCAATGTCAATATTCTCATTATCTACCCTATTTAAAACATTTTCATGCTCACTCAAATTTTCCCTTTCTTCGTTAACATCGTGAATCTCATGACACTCATCTACATCATTCACAGTCATAGTTGAATTTTATGGATTTTCATGAGAACTTTTAATAAAAAATTTATTAATAGCACCTCTTTGTGATTCAGTCAATTGTTCTAGTTTTTTTCTTTTTTTCCTTTTCTCACATTCAGAAAGATGTTTTTTAGGCAACATATTATAATGTATAAAGCACAACAATTACAAAAAAAACAGATAATTCAAATTATTTTACTAGTAAAGGAATAATAGCACCTGGAATATGATAGTTTTCGATATTAATGGAAATGTCCTAGGTTGTTAAGTTAAGCACCTCATCAGACAACACCTGTTAAAAGAAAATTAAATTATTATCAAATTAAAACTTATTAGTAAAATTATGATACTTAAAGAAACAACAATAATAATTTTTATGGAAGCCAGAAACCTAATAAAAAAAGTCCATTTCATCTTAAATTTTTATCACAAATCAACTCGTAGCTACTTTGTGCTACACTGCTACTAAGGTCACAAGTTCTAAGGTCACCATGCGATCAAAATTACAAGGGATACAATAAGGAAATGGCACTGGAGAGATTCTTAGAGAGTCACCTTCAACAAATAGATGAATTATTGTCAAAAGAGATGGAGCTAATGCAAAGGGAATCTCCTTTTAACTGAAGGCAAAACCCTTATATCGCAATAGCTAAAGGAGAAGAATAATATAAGATTCTATATACAGGTACACAAAAGCTCAAATCCACTATGATCAAATCTGTCATTGTTTAAAGGTGATGAGTGATCAAGAAGCAATTGAAACTACTTGAGATGCAAAGAAGAAAGAATATGATCATGAAATGAAGGTATATATAAATAACTTTGATATTAGACTAATTTATTTATATTCACTCTGCAGTGAAAGATATAAAAAGAATAAATATGTTCAAACACTAATAAATAGAGCTTATCAATAATTTTAAAATAATTTAATTTATATGAGCTTTAATTATTATTTTTTTCAAGTGTATAAAATATCTAATATGTTAAACATGGAAAAAAATATATAAATTTTGTTTATTAAATTATTGTTTTGATGAAATCATAAGAATAATCATATCTCTACTTGTCTCAATAAGAAATTTGAGCTCAACTTCGTCCTGAATAGATTTTTAATGAATATGAACAAACTCAAGCAAAAAACATAAATTTTAACATAATAAACTCACTCAGCTCGATTTCATTTAGTTATCTTTTATATGTGGATACAATACCATATAAGTAGATGTGTGCAAAATGTCCTTTAAGGAAAAAAAACAATATAGAAATGTTAAATTCGTGGAACCTTATCCTCAATCTCCACTAGTAATGAAATTGTGATTTTTTCCTCGTGAAAAACATGCTTTGTAAAAATAAAATATTATTGTTTTCTGAAATTTTTTTGGTAAGACCTTGTTAAAAAAAATATCTAAGTTATCCTAAAAATTACAACGAGAAATTACCGAATCATGTATTTCAAGTTTCAAATTTAAAAAATCTGCATCATTTAAAGAAAGGGGGTACTGATAACCATGATTTTACTGCACTATTTTGATTCATATATGCATGGTTTGATGTTGATTTCATAGGTTAAAATCATGGTTACATCACATTTTGTGCATAGTGTGTATTTTTGGACTTAATTGCAAATTATCTTATTTTTTGTGCTATTTGATGCTAATATTTGATTCTTATTTTGTAGGCATCAAAGGATTTTAGATTTGGATCTATTTGGACCGAAATTGGGCTCGAATCGGAATTTAAACGAGAAGATCAAGCTTTGGGTTGATTTGGGCCGTTCATCAAGAATAGGAGAGATCTGAACCATCTGTTGAAGATCTGGACGATCCAACCTAATGAGGAGCAGATCTAAGCCATTGATGAAGATTCAGAAGTTTTGATCTAGATCTGAGTTCATCCAGCCATTGATCCAGCAGGATTAATCTGGGTCATTCATTGAAGATAGGCAGATCTGGGCCATCCAGTGATGATCTGATCGATCCGACCTAAGGGAGGGTAGATCCAGACTCTAGATCAAGATCAGTACCTTCGGATCGGATTTTGGGCAAGTTTTCACCGTTGATTTAGCTCTAAATTGCTCCTAGCCGTCCGTTCAGATCCAGATCTGATTTAAATATGAGAAGCTACAGTAGCATTCTTCTTCGTCGACTCCTCCGCACACAGCGCCGCGTCCCGTGAGATTTCTCTGGATTCCGACCCCCATTCCTTCTCTGATCAATTTTCTCAAGCTTCTACCTCGGTGATAATCTCTACGGCAGCTCATCCCGATCATCTGGAGCCTCCGGTGGGTGTTTCTTCCGGCGAATTTTGCATTTCTGTTCTTCTCTGTTCCAGTGCCAATTTGGAGGTGGTCTTCCGATCGGCGACTCCGATTCCCATCAGAGACGCTTGGAGGTGGTCCGCCGGCGTTCCTGAGCTTCATCCGATGTCCATCCGCAATCCACAGTGCTCATTCCGATCCAGAGTTTCAGATTTGCAAATTTCCAGCATTTTTGGCACTTGAGTGGGTTCCGGGATGTTCTTAGCTCGCCGGGGGTGGTCCGTTGGCGTTGTTGAACATTCCTCGAATTGATTTGCAGCTGAGATGCTCCACTGAGGTCCGAAATTGGGTGGTCTCGATTTTGGCCTCTTGTGTGACGGCAAGAGTGTGTAGCTTGGTAGATTGGTTGAGAGATTGGAACGGTTTACCTTTTTAGTTCATTTTGTTACTGTTTTGTAGCTTATCATAGATTTCTTGATGTTTGTTAAGTTGTTTTAGCAAGTAATTTAGCATTTCTTTCCTTGTTGAAGCTTAGTTTAATTTTAATTTGTTGCTTGGTTAAGTGTTTAGTGTTTAAATTCTAAGTTAGGGTTTCATTTCTGTTTAGATCAGATTTAATTGTGTCTTGCTATTTTATCTTTAGTTTAAGTGTGTGTCGATGGTTTAATCACAATGTAGAGTGACAATACGTTGAGGTTTGATTATTGGCACATAGTAGGTTTTAGTTATGCTTTAGATTAATTTCTTTACTGCTGTGTTTTCCTTTGTAGATTTATATTCAAAGCTTAAACTCCCCCATTTTCATACTAAAACCCCAAAAATAGGAATAAAAAGACAATCCTAGATTACACATCATACTGTTGGTTCCTCGGATCGATCCTGGGCTCGTTACTACAATGTTATTGCAAAATTAAGGGGTTTAGTGAATATATACATTTGTACAATTTGATTAGCGGATGTGACAAATTCGCCAACATCAAATTTTGGCGCCGTTGCCGGGGAAATTGTAATATGCAATGTTTAGTAATTTTAGGATTGTTGTTTTGATTGCTTTCAAGATTATATATTCATGTGTTGATTTTATTTATTCCTGAGTCTTCTGATTTTATTTGCTAGTATTTCAGTGTAAGAACAGGAAATTCATGTGACCATGGATCCATTTTATCCGTATTTTGGAGATGGGATGGAGAATTATTTTTATCAGCCTCAGACTCAGTTCTATCAGTCCTACCTACCTATGGAGCAGCGGAATAGGTATGAGGATGCACAAGAACAAATTGAAGAATCAATGTGGAAATGCAATGAAGTTATGCAACAAATGAGAGAGCATCAAGAGCAACAATTTGTAAGGATACAGAATATACAGAGTCAGTTAGATCAGATAGCATCATCTATTAATCAGTTACAAGCACAGAACTCTAGTGGAGAGATGGAGAGTAGTGATTTTGTCAGGCCTGACCCTATTCCCATTTATTCACAAGAATTTTCTAATATTATTTGTGATGATGATGCAGTTGTTAAAATTTCTGAATCTACTAATAATGTTGCTTTAGATGTTGTGAGTGATGCAGGTATTATTGCAGAAGATGATTTAAGTGTAGGGGAATGCTTACTGGAAGCATTACCTCAAGAATCACCAAGAATTGAAGATGTAAGTGTAGGGACTTGTGCTATGGAGCCAAGCACCCAAGAATCACTACATGAAGTTGAACATTCACTAGAACAAGAGTCTGAGCAATTATTTGATGAGATAGAGGTAACAAGCACCACTCCAGGTACCTTTCAAGATGACAAGGTGAGTATTTTGTGTAATTTTTCAGAGAATTTTATAGAGGTACCATGCATTGATTTTATTAGATGTGATGCATTTCTTGATATATTTTCTACCCACACTAATATTCTCCTATTTTGTTTTTGCCCCACATGTGTGTGGGAGGTGTTTTGTTTTATTGATGTTGTAGGAGAACATAAGCTCCCGGAGTGGGTGCTAAAACTGAACCGATTAAGACCTCCAGAAAGAATGGTGAAGGGAAAAAGGATTAATAAGAAGAATTTGAGTGGAATCACGATTACTCCACTTCCGGGGTGGCTACTACTTCTAAACCTTCTTCAACCACCGGGAATTAAAGGGGAGTTGGTTCCAATCTTGCTTGCTCTTGCATTTTAAATTCATGTTGTGTTTAGTTTTTCTTTAATAAATTCTTTATACGTTCTTTAGTTCCATACTTTGTAATTTGCATTTTATTTTCATACTTTGCATTTAGTTAAGTACATAGCATTCCATTTGAATAAAAGTCACCATGAGAATTTCCTAAGTAATATTTGTAAGATGGTAAAAGTCTTTTAAATTTGACCATCAATTTTAGGTCATTTGACATGATTGAATACTCTTTCTTACATGATATTGGTTAAAATGGTGGTGGATATCAATTTGGTTAATTGAGCTTGATTGCATAATATTACCTAGTGAGGTCTACTTTAAGCCTATACGCTATTTTATTTTTGTGTGGTATGCACTTACAACAATTGAACTCTAGAATTTGCTTAGCTTCTTTTCAAAATCACAATGGCATATGTATGCAAGAAAATAAAGGATATTTGTCATTTTTGTTCCATCATATTTTCCATTTCTTTCTCCACAATTTTCTTGAAACATTTTTATCTAGCATTATAATTCTTGAATCTCTTTGTTTGTCAAACTTTTATTGAGAGTTTCGGTTGATTTTCTTGAGTGGATTGTTTGAGATGGATAAATTTCAAGTGTGGGGGAAGGTTTTGGATTAAATCAGAGGTTTTGAAGGTTTTTGATGGCTTCATGAAGATTGATCTTGGATTTTTGAGCATGATATGGAGTATTGTGAATGTATGGATGGCTCATAAGAAGTGTGCAGAATTCAATCTGAGAATTACTTCTGTGTAGTCAAGGAATTCTAATGAAGGAATTTTTGAAAATGAAACTGGAAGATGAGTGAGCTACGACATTAAAAGAAAGGAAATAGGATTGGGATTGTAATTGAAGAAGTACAAGTGCATTCAAAGAGTATCAAGATGTATTCTAAGCTTTAGAAGGCAGATATGAGTAATGTGCAGAAACTCCAGAAATGCAGATTTTACAGAAAAGAAGTTGACATTCTTGTGCCAATTGAGATATGGATTGTAACTATTAAGAGATGCTGAAACCTGTAGGCTTCACAGTGATGCATTGTAAGGGATCTTAAGAAGCAAGATGAAGAAGTATTGAGGTTTTGGTGGTTAAACAATGTATAGTTGATACAAAGGCAGAATGTCATAAGCTGCAACAATGAGGAAATTAAAGATGACAATGTGAGATGAGTGTTGTCTGAGATGTGCTAGTTTGTGCCAACTTTTCAACCCATTTTCTGGTCAGAAACAAGATTGAATTCTGCAGAATAAGAGCTGTAGCTGATAAAAGTGTAGATTGCTGAGTGAATCAGAGAAAAAAAATATGCAGAATCTGCAACTCATTTACAACAAAGATTATTTATGAAAACTTGGTCTATTGCGTGCCAATTTCTATGACATTATTGAAGGAATAACAAGTTGCTTTCAGTTATTAAAAAAAAACATGGCAGAGGATAAAGGTTGCTGCTGGAATTTTGTACAATGCAGAACCAAAAATCTGGAATTAAAGTTTCATCAATGACATGTTTGATACATGTTGTGTGCCAAATCCTGATGTTATTTCGGATTAGCATTGTTGAGAATTTGAGTTCCAATCAGTTGAGTGTCAAATGAAATGTTCTCTTTAATTCAACTCTACATTATTCGAATTTCAATTTCTTCAAGTGTTATTTTCTGAAACTAGAAGCTGAATCAGAATTTTGTGAAGCTTGTTCTTTATCTGTAAATCTGCAGCAATTTAGTGATTTTGTGTGCAAAGTCTTCTTCACAGTGTGATCAGTAAAACTCCAATTAAAAATATAAATGAAGAAGCTTGAATTTTTAAGGGAGATCAGAGAAAAGAAAATTGCAGAAACTGCAAGTGCTTAAGTGGAATCTGTATTGTGCAGTAATGATTTGAAGTCAACCTCCTATTATCCTAGAGCCATATGATAATCTGAAGTGCTGATTTCTTGGAGATTCTGGATAGTTGAGATGGTTTCATATTGTTGTTATTTGAAATCAACTTGGTTTGAGAATATTTAGATTTCTGAAGTTATTTTGTGGAGTTTTAAAACAAAAGTGAAAGAATTCTGATTTTCTGATTTAATCATGAATCTGAATTCATGAGTTGAATTTCATGTTTCTTTGAATTCTGAAACTGCAGTAATATTGCTGTCATTGAGGAAGTTTTGAATTGGAAGTTGAATTCCAATGAAGGATACAAGATAAGTAAGGAGTGAAAGAATGTACCAACTTAAATTCTAGAGTGCCAAATTTTGTTTTACATTTCTGGAATTAATTAAGTGCAGGAATGCAATGGTGCACACTTTTCAACTTAGTTGCTGATGAGGAGCAAGTCTCTTGTATTCAAAACTTTGAGGCTGCAAGAAATCAAAATGCTGGTACTTGATCTGGAAAACATTCTGCTGAAGTGAACTTTTGAAGTTGAAAACTGAGTACTGTCCAAATATGTTGTGCTCAAGAACCTAAAACCTCCCTGATTTGATTTTTGGGACTGTTGAGAGGAGGATTGAGATTCAATGGACTTGATTTCTGGCACTGTCTAGCTTTTAAAATTTCTGTTCAGTGAGAATTCTGGGAATTAATCTCTGATATTGAAGCAGTGAGCGTAGAATCTGCAGGATGCATAACCATGTCAATTTAGAGACTTAGTAGCTTGTGCTGCAATTCCATAAGTGGATCCTGAGATTAATTTCCAAGAAAATGGAATCTATTGCTGCCGTTTCTGCATTGCTGAAACTGAAAACTGGAAAACCAGAATTCAGCATGTAAATGGATTTCCAGCGGATATAAGTTCTGATTTGGATTGTGTGATTGCATTGCAAAAATTCTGATTTATGAAGTTGATTTTGATACAAATGTTTGTGAGGAATCCATGTGCCAATTCTTATCAGTTAAATGTTGGATTGAGAGGAGTTAGATAAGCTGAAATTTTGTGAGTTTACAATTTCTGAAGTTTAGCAGAACAGAATTTGAATTCTGCAATCTGTGAATGTGTAACTGATTTCTTGGAGTCAGAATTTGGTAGATACATTTGATCTTTAAGCTGGACTTAATTGTGTGCCAACTCTAGATATTGTTTCTTAACAAACATCAATTGGAATTGAACTTGTCAGGGGCTGCTGAAATCAGAATCAGAATTCCTGGAATCTAATTAACTAACTGCAGAAGTGCTGAAAGATTGTAGAAATGCAGAACAGGAACCTGTTGTGTGTGTCCAATCCTTATGCCATTTCTGATCTTCATAGATTTGAATTCAAGTTCCAAACATTTCAGTGCTAGATGATGTTTGCTTCCAAGTTTAATCCTCATGAAACAGAAATTCTGTTTGAAAAGATGCTGAATTCTTAAATGGATCAAGAATTGGAAATCATGATGTATTCCATTGTCCGAGACGGCCAAGATTTTAAGTGTGGGGGAGGGAGTTGTCCATAAATTGGTTTGAAGTGTTGGAATGCTGGAATTGAAGTGAAAATCAGTGAGAAAGAAAAAAATTGGCACATTCAAAAGTATCAAATATGGAGATAGAGTATCAAGATTCTATGTTAGCCATCAAATTGAAGGGGAGGTTAGCTTATTTTTTTGAATTGATAAAAACAAATGGTATTCATCTCTTTTCACATCAAAATGGTCAACTCATCAAGTATACTCCTCCAATACTCTCATCTTCTCATTTTCTTCATTAATGCCTTTTCCTTTGCCACTTCATTCACTTAAATTATTTTTGCTTCCATTTCCATTCTTATTGATAAAATCCTTTTGATTCATGTATGCTATGTTTTATAGTGGTGGAGAAGTAGAAAATAAGCAAGCTTATGGTAGTGAAATGTTGTGAGTTGCATTGAGTGTGTTCCACATATACGCAATTTTGAGTGTGAGAGATGGATTAGGTAAATCCCTTGTGAGATTGCAACTTGCTTTATTTTTCAATTGGATTGAAACTACCATACCTACTGATTATTGTTTGGATTGTATTCATGATTGTTAGTGATCTTTAGATGATCTTAGTTAAATTCTTTTTACTATCTTTTAGATATTGCTAGGGAATTTTCTATGGAGATGATTTTGAGTTTTCTTTACTTTCACGGGACGTTCAAGACTAAGTGTGGGGGATTTGATAACCATGATTTTACTGCACTATTTTGATTCATATATGCATGGTTTGATGTTGATTTCATAGGTTAAAATCATGGTTACATCACATTTTGTGCATAGTGTGTATTTTTGGACTTAATTACAAATTATCTTATTTTTTGTGCTATTTGATGCTAATATTTGATTCTTATTTTGTAGGCATCAAAGGATCTTAGATTTGGATCTATTTGGACTGAAATTGGGCTCGAATCAGAATTTAAACGAGAAGATCAAGCTTTGGGTTGATTTGGGCCGTTCATCAAGAATAGGAGAGATCTGAACCATCTGTTGAAGATCTGGACGATCCAACCTAATGGGGAGTAGATCTAAGCCATTGATGAAGATCCAGAAGTTTTGATCCAGATCTGAGTTCATCCAGCCATTGATCCAGCAGGATTAATCTGGGCTGTTCATTGAAGATCGGCAGATCTGGGCCATCCAGTGATGATCTGATCGATCCGACCTAAGGGAGGGTAGATCCAGACTCTAGATCAAGATCAGTACCTTCGGATCGGATTTTGGGCAAGTTTTCACCGTTGATTTAGCTCTAAATTGTTCCTAGCCGTCCGTTCAGATCCAGATCTGATTTAAATCTGAGAAGCTACAGTAGCATTCTTCTTCGTCGACTCCTCCGCACACAGCGCCGCGTCCCGCGAGATTTCTCTGGATTCCGACCCCCATTCCTTCTCCGATCAATCTTCTCAAGCTTCTACCTCGGTGATAATCTCTACGGCAGCTCATCCCGATCATCTGGAGCCTCCGGTGGGTGTTTCTTCCGGCGAATTTTGCATTTATGTTCTTCTCTGTTCCAGCGCCGATTTGGAGGTGGTCTTCCGATCGGCGACTCCGATTCCCATCAGAGACGCTTGGAGGTGGTCCGCCGGCGTTCCTGAGCTTCATCCGATGTCCATCCGCAATCCACAGTGCTCATTCCGATCCAGAGTTTCAGATTTGCAAATTTCCAGCATTTTCGGCACTTGAGTGGGTTCCGGGATGTTCTTAGCTCGCCGGGGGTGGTCCGTCGGCGTTGTTGAACATTCCTCGAATTGATTTGCAGCTGAGATGCTCCACTGAGGTCCGAAATTGGGTGGTCTCGATTTTGGCCTCTTGTGTGACGGCAAGAGTGTGTAGCTTGGTAGATTGGTTGAGAGATTGGAACGGTTTACCTTTTTAGTTCATTTTGTTACTGTTTTGTAGCTTATCATAGATTTCTTTATGTTTGTTAAGTGGTTTTAGCAAGTAATTTAGCATTTCTTTCCTTGTTGAAGCTTAGTTTAATTTTAATTTGTTGCTTGGTTAAGTGTTTAGTGTTTAAATTCTAAGTTAGGGTTTCATTTCTGTTTAGATTAGATTTAATTGTGTCTTGCTATTTTATCTTTAGTTTAAGTGTGTGTCGATGGTTTAATCACAATGTAGAGTGACAATACGTTGAGGTTTGATTATTGGCACATAGTAGGTTTTAGTTATGCTTTAGATTAATTTCTTTACTGCTGTGTTTTCCTTTGTAGATTTATATTCAAAGCTTAAACTCCCCCATTTTCATACTAAAACCCCAAAAATAGGAATAAAAAGACAATCCTAGATTACACATCATACTGTTGGTTCCTCGGATCGATCCTGGGCTCGTTACTACAATGTTATTGCAAAATTAAGGGGTTCAGTGGAAAATACATTTTTACTAATTTGATAAGCCTATTCGTGACAATTTAATATAATAGATTTTAGGCTATATCAGTACACTTCGAGAGGTTTCTCCTACAAGCAACAATAATCTTTTTTCATAAAAATAACTACATAAAAAATAGTAGACACATGCTACAGCAAACAATTAAATTTTCCATAGATCATAGATGACTATTTAAATTATTATCAAATTTAAACTAATTAGTAAAATTATTAAGAAATAGGCAAATAGCAATTCTTCAAGTGCTGTGACTTTCACAGTTTCACTATCTACAATATGAGAACGAACATTCCAATAGAAACCATTGAAATTAGGGCAAGTTAACATACCTAAACTATGCATTCAAACACCAGATGTTTCTCAAATCAGAGGGAAGCGAGCATTTGAGGAGACGAGGATGCAGAATTGCGGACGAGTGTTTTCCGACAACGAGGAAGGGAAGCACTGTGATGGCAGCCTGTGAGTAAAGATTAAAGAAAAACAGAGCTCAAATTCTACCAATGAAAATTCTAATTCCATGGGTGGTATTTATCATCTCTGTGGACTGTGGTCTGTGGATAAAAAATAACGGTAAACAAATCTTGAGAAGTGACAGAGATGCGAAAGAAGAAGAAGAAATGCGACGCAATCACAGAAATAACCGTTGAAGAGCCGTGAGCGAAAGAAGAAGAGATGCGACATCCGACAGGGATGAGGGACCTCTAATAGTTTCAAATAGAAAGGGAGGAGAAGACATATCTTGAGTCCTCTTTCTCGTAGGCGGTAGGTCGTAGTCCGTAGGCGCAGTTGCAGGTGGCGGGAGGCGGCGTCGCGGCGAGCGCTGCAGGTTTTCCATCGCAGAAGCATTTTTTGCCCTAATCTGTTTTCATTCATCGTATTAAACATAATATTAAAAAAATAATTTTTGGGCCCCCTCAAAATCTAGGCCCAGGGCCATCGCCCAGATTTGCCCTCCTCCAGGGCCGGGCCTGCCTCCGTCTCCATCGTTCGTCGTCCGTCGTCCGACCGATCTCGCGGGTAAAAACCGGGAAAGTTTAATACTTAAATTTCCCTCGCCGCTCTCTCTCTCCCTTGCTCGCTCGCTCCCTCCTTCAACATCCTTCGTCGTCCCTCGTCCCTCGCGCTCCCGGCGGGAAAGTTTCTCTGGCATCTTCAATCGCACAACTGTTGTGTTAATCCACACCGTTATTGCCTACAAAAATTGGTAAAGGCGCTAGCTGAAATAATTGTATAAAGATGCACCGCGCCTTTACTTCGCTTCTAAACGTTACATCAACTACTTCCCAGGAAACCATCCTTGTAACATCTGACTTGGATTGGTCGTCGTAGAAGGTCCGAAGGATTTATGCAATAACCGCCTGCAGCCACTTGGACTTTCCTTTGTTGCTACATGGTGTAGCAGCTACAATGTGTAGCAGTTAACTCTCCGTGTAGCTGCGATACCTTGTAGCAGCTAACGATAAGTCGTGTTTCTAGCAGCCTTATTTTCTAGCAGAGATTAACCCAGTAGCCATAGTTTTTATATTGTGTATATCAACTTGATTAAAAATTATTTTCCCAGTCTTACAGTGCCATGCTTTGCTTTGCTGCTATAGATTGATTGTAGCTGTATATATATTTGCTTTAAAATTATTTATGCTGCTGCAGCGCCCTTGGTTTGCTTTACTGGTACACATTGAAGCAGCTACCTCGACTAATAACTTGTTACACCTGTTTGTAGTTGTATATCATCTTGCTTAAAAAATGATAAAAAGTTATTTGTGATGCTGCAACGCCTTTGCTTTAGTTTGCTGCCACGCATTGTAGCAGCTAATTCGACTAATAACTGCTACACATTGTAGCAGTTACCTCTACTTGTAGCTGCCATAACTTGTTGCAGCTAAATCGGTAAGTCCTTTTTTTAGTAGTTGTATTTTTGTAAAAAGATTAACCTTGAAAATATTTAATTGTCGTCTCCCTATTTAAACTTGCTAAAAAAAATGATTATAAATTATTTCTGCTGTTGCAACGCCTTTGCTTTGGTTTGCTGCGACGCGTTGTAGTAGCTATTTCGACTAATAACTGCTACACCTTGTAGCAGCTACCTCTACATGTAGCTGCCAAAACCTGTGGCAACTAAATCCGTAAGTCCTCTTTTTAGTAGCTATATTTTTGTTCAAAGATTATCAACTTGCAAATAAAATGATTTAAAATAGTTTCCAAGAATTAGGCCAAGGTTCTTGGAATCCAAAGTGAACCGTTCCAATGAGTCCTTGTGTTCTTTGACCTGAGTTTTTAAATTAAAATTCTCTTCCTGAACTTGCTTAGTCAAAGATCTCGAGTTAATTGCTTCTTTAAGGGCTGTTATCTCCTTTTGGAGTGACTTGGCCTGGACGTTGGATTTGGCCAGTGATCCGGTAGTAAGAGCGGGCCCCCCCCCTTGCAAAGTCAACACCAAGTGGAAGTCACCGGAGCAGCCGCCCATCCGGGGAGAGTGTGGTCCGACCGGACGGACGGCCGTAGACGGCCGGTCCGACCGGACTGCCGGCCGACCGATGGAATCGAATACCCGGATGGGTCCGGCCGGCTCGCACTTATGGTTGGAAGGCACCCTGTCAAATCGGGGTTCCGACGCTCAGTTGAAAAGGTCATGGACCGAGCTGACCTCTTGACTGACCAAAGTCATAAAGCATCCCTGTTTATTAGTCTCCACAAAGCACAAGTAAACCACTGCGGATGTCCGGCCGGATGTTGAGGGAGCTGTCCGCCCGGACGACAAGTTTGGAGCAAGGGAAAAGGACAGGGGACTTCTTTCTCTGACAACCGGTAGGTTTCACGTGTGTGCCATGCTCCAAATCTTGTGACAGGGGATTCTGCTGTCCCATCAAGGGCATGCTTTGACTGTAGCGATATGGGTCAGGTAAGCTTTCTGACAACCGCATACCTAGGAAAGGACAGAGGGCACGTATGCACCTCGGTACACGTGCCCAAACCCTTCACAGCTCTATATAAAGAGCCTCAGACTTCACCGGAGGTAAGATTTTCTACGTATTCTGAGACTTTGGGAGCCACCTTGTTCATCGTAATTTACCTGACTTGAGCGTCGGAGGGTCGTCGCCGGGAACCCCCTTCCCGGCCCGACTTCTGTGCAGGTTAGCCGGAGCATCACGCCACCAGTTGGAGATCTACATCAGCGAGTCGGAGAGCGCCACGTGCCCAGCGTCTGTTGACTTCTGGTTCGGACAGGATCAATTTGGCGCCGTCTGTGGGAACGCACCTGCATCCGAACGGGAACAATGGACGAGGCTGGACGACAACACACGGTGACGCTTTCGACGGAGGAACTCGACACTCTGGTCGAGATGAGGGCCGCCAAACTTGTGGAGCAAAAACAGAAAGCAGCAGCCGAGCGGCCGGAGCAACAAGCAACATCTGCGTCGGGTGGCCGAGCGGAAGCACCTCAAGCCACCGTCGCAATGCCCAGACGAGATAGAGGATCTTCTTCAGACGAAATGCCCAGACGAGATGACAGAAAGGGGAAAGCTCCCCGAGCGGACTCATCTCCCGAGCGGATCAATCGCCAATTTTCGGAGGCTATTCTACGAGACCCTCTGCCCAAGCACTACGTGCCTCCGACGATCGGCGAGTACAATGGAACAACGGACCCGGATGATCATCTGGGTAAGTTTGATAACACAACCACGCTCCATCAATACACCGATGGAGTAAAGTGCCGAGTCTTTCTTACCACTCTCTCGGGATCGGCTCAACGGTGGTTTCGGAGGCTGCCGGACGGATCCATCACAAGCTTCTAGGACTTCCGAACGGCCTTCCTCCACCACTTCGCCAGCAGTCGGCGTTATCAGAAGACAAGCGTCATCTTGTTCGCCATCAAGCAAGAGCCGAGAGAATCGCTCCGAGCTTACATCCGGCGGTTCAACAAGGTGGCGATGGATATTCCAACGGCTACCTCGGAGACGATGATGAATGCCTTCACGCAAGGCCTTGTGGATGGCGATTTTTTCCGATCACTCATTCGGAAACCACCTCGAGATTATGATCACATGCTACACCGAGCCAATGAATACATCAACGTGGAAGAAGCGCAAGCGGCCAGGAAAAAAGAAACATCAACCGAACGGGCACCTCCTGCCGAGCGGAAACCCTTCTCCGCTCATCAACCGCCAAGGGGACCAAGGGCCGAAGCAATCCGCTCCCCTCGTGTAAGGTCCCAAGTACAAGAAGTAGCTGCCGCTCGGAGCAAGCCAAAGAAGAAATGGACCCCTATGTTCTGCTCCTTCCACCGGACGGATACGCACAACACAAGGGATTGTCGAAGTCTTCCCTTCGTGGCTAATCCCGTTCCCAGGAAGGCCGAACGACGGTCTCCTTCCATCGACAGGAGACAAAGGACCCATGAAGCCGACCGGACCCACACCGAGAGGCGACATCAATAGACGCCCGATCGGCATCGATCTCCAAGGTAGGAGAATCGCCGAGCGTCAAGAGAACGATCCCGACCATCCGCTCGGGAAGAGGAAAATAGAAGCAATGCTTCCCGAGGCGAGATCAACGTTATTGCTGGTGGGCCGACCGGAGGAGACTCCAACCGAGCCAGAAAGGCGGGCGTCCGGCAGCTACAGATCCACGCAGTCGGTTGTACCCAAGAGCGGGCAAGTGGACCGGAAATCACTTTCGGGCCCGGAGACTTAGAAGGAGTAGAAGTGCCCCATGACGACGCTCTGCTCATTAAAGCGGTAATAGCAAATTACATTATTCACCGCATATTTGTTGACACAGGGAGCTCGGTCAACATTATATTCAAGAAGGCGTTCGATCAGCTGCAAATTGATCGAGCCGAGCTGCTGCCAATGACAACGCCGCTCTACAGGTTTACGGGTAACGAAGTGCAGCCGGTCGGACAGATCCGGTTGGCTACCTCACTGGGAGAAGAGCCGCTCAGGAGGACCAGGACAATAAACTTCGTGGTGGTCGACTCTCCTTCGTCCTACAACGTCATTTTAGGACGACCGGCGCTCAGCGAATTCCGAGCAGTCGTCTCAACCTTCCATCAGAAGATCAAGTTCCCCGTGGACGACAAAGTAGGAGAAGTACGTGGAGATCAGCTAGCAGCTCGGCGGTGCTATATAGAGATGATCCGAGCAGAAGCCTGTTCCGCTCGGAAGGCGCCTCGAATCGAGGTACACGCCATAACCGAGAAACCTCCTGCTTTAATTTATGATGAAAAGGAGGAGGTTCAGATCCATCCGACCCGATCGGAGGCCACGACTTTTATCGCCTCTGATCTGGAGGAGGAGCAGAAGGAGGAGCTGATCCAATGTCTCCAACGAAATCATGATGTCTTCGTCTGGTCGACACATGAGTTGCCCGGAATTTCGCCGAGCCTAGCGCAGCATAAGTTGCATGTCCGACCGGACGCTTGGCCAGTGAAGCAGAGAAAAAGGGATTTCAGTGCCGAGCAGAATGCTATCATCCGGGCGGAAGTAGAGAAACTTCTGGAGGCCGGCCACATACGCGAGGTGCAGTTCCCGAGCTGGCTGGCTAACGTAGTATTAGTCTCCAAGTGGAGAGTCTGCATCGACTTTCGGGACTTAAACAAAGCATGCCCCAAAGATTTTTATCCCCTGCCCCGGATAGATCAGCTGGTGGACTCTACGGCCGGCTGCGAGTTAATATGTATGCTCGACGCCTACCAAGGCTATCATCAAGTGCCGCTCGCCCGTGAAGATCAAGAAAAAGTCAGCTTCGTGACTGCCGACGACACATATTGCTACAATGTGATGCCGTTCGGATTGAAGAATGCCGGGGCCACCTATCAACGCTTGATGAACAAAGTGTTCAGGGAGCAGATCGGGCGGAATCTGGAAGTCTATGTGGACGACATTCTTATCAAATCAGTCCGAGCGGCCGATCTCTTCAAGGACATGGAAGAAACCTTCTGAACGCTACGCAAATATGGAGTCAAGCTAAATTCCCAGAAGTGCCTGTTCGGAGCAAAAGGAGGGCGTTTCTTGGGGTACATAGTGACCGAGCGGGGAATTGAAGCAAATCCCAGCAAGGTGAAAGCTCTACAAGACATGCCGCCTCCCAGAAATACAAGGGAAGTGCAGCGGTTGACCGGTCGGATAACTGCTTTGTCCAGATTCATCTCCAAAACCGTCGACCGGAGCCTACCATTCTTCAAGATCCTGCGCAAGGCTACTAAGTTCCAGTGGGATGAAGAATGTGACCGAGCGTTTGGAGAATTGAAAACATATCTGAATTCTCTGCCTGTACTTGCCAAGCCGATCGGGGGTGAGTCACTTTATATTTATCTGTCGTCAACTGAGCATGCTGTAGGCTCAGCACTTGTGAGGGCGAGCGGCGAAGAGCAGCCGGTGTATTTTCTGAGCCACATTTTAAAAGATGCTGAATCTCGTTACACCGAGCTCGAGAAGTTGGCCTTTACTTTGGTTCTAGCCGCTCGGCGCCTTCGACCATATTTCTTGGCTCACACCATCATTGTCCGGACGAACAGTCCACTAGGAAGAGTGCTGTTGAATCCAGAAGCGTCCGGACGGCTCATCAAGTGGACGACAGAACTAAGTGAATTTGACATCCAATACCAGCCCCGCTCGGCGATCAAAGCGCAATCCTTGGCTGATTTTGTGACCGAAGTGCAAAGGCCAGAGCCGGAAGCTCTGTGGAGAATATATGTGGATGGGTCTTCCACTCGGCTCGGAAGTGGGATTGGAATATTGCTGCTCTCTCCTCAAGAAGAAAAGATGCACTTATCCGTCCGGCTGGATTACAAAGCTACCAACAATGAAGCAGAGTATGAGGCCCTCATAGCCGGATTACAGGCAGCACGACATGTGGGAGCCGGTCGGGTGACACTTTATTCAGATTCACAGTTGGCCGCTTAGCAACTATCTGGCACCTTTGAAATCAACAGCGCTCGGCTTAAACTCTACGCTGAGGCCTTTGAAAAACTCAAAGCTAATTTCTGCGAGGTTCTTATTCAGAAGATTCCCCGAACGAAGAACCAGGCAGCCGATGAGTTGGCCAAACTAGCAAGTTCTATAACGCCGGTCATTATCCCGAAGCCAATTGAACAAGTATCTTTGGTGGCACATGTTGACCAGATGGAAGGCCTCATGTTTCCGGACGACTGGAGGACACCCATCATGGAGTTTTTGCGCTCGGGCACCACACCTGCCGATCGGGATGAAGCCCAGCTGCTTAGGAGGAGGGCCGGTCGGTTCACACTCATCGGCGATCAGCTCTACAAGAAGGCTTTCTCTCGCCCACTGTTGAAGTGTGTGAGCTCGGAAGACTCGGCTTACATCCTCCAAGAGGTACATCAAGGATCGTGCGGAGGACATCCGGGCGGATGATCACTAGCCAAGAAGATTTTGCCGACCTTACAAATAGACGCCGCTCGGACAGTATCTACGTGCCTTTCATGCCAGAAGTATCACAACTTCTCGCACCGACCGGCAGAGGAGATGAAGACATCAGCCGTTTCATGTCCGTTCGATCAATGGGGAATGGATATTGTGGGTCCATTTCCGATGGCGACCGGGCAGAGGAAATTTTTGCTGGTGGCGGTCGATTATTTTTCCAAGTGGGTGGAAGCCGAGCCACTAGCCAGGATCACCGAGCAGATGGTCAAAAAATTCATCTGGCAACACATCATCTGTAGGTTCGGTATCCCTAGCCGATTGGTTTCCGACAATGGGCGACAATTCACAGGGAAGGTGCTAGAAGATTGGTGCAAAAGCTACGGCATCGAGCAACACTTCACGTTCGTGGCTTACCCCCAAAGCAACGGTCAAGCCGAAGTAGCCAACCGGGAAATTCTCCGTATTCTGCGCGCTCGGCTCGACCACGTGGGAGGAAGTTGGCTGGATGAAGTGCCGGGCGTTTTATGGGCCATCCGGATGACTCCTAAGGAAGCAACGGGCGTCACACCTTTTCATCTGGTGTACGGCGGCGAAGTAGTCATTCCGGTTGAAGTCGGCGTCGAGTCCGTCCGGGTCCAATTGTACGATGAAGGCAACGCCGATCGGAGGAACATGGAGCTGGATTTGATTGACGAGGAGCGAGCCAAGGCATCCGTTCGGCTGATGGCGTACCGTCAACGAATGAAGCAAAACTACAACCGACGCGTCATTCCCCGATCCTTCCAGGTCGGCGACCTCGTTTGGAAGAAATTCAAACCGGTCGGCGACGTCGGCAAGCTTGAAGCTCCGTGGGCAGGTCCCTTCAAAATCATCGAAAAGCTCCGCTCGGGTGCGTATTATTTGGAGGATAAGGACGGTCGGCAGTTAGATAGGCCATGGAGCGCGAACCACCTCCAGCCTTACCGGGCGGGATGAAAGGTGTACCACTGTAAATCATCCTGTGTACTTTTTTCGACTGAATACTGGAAATGCAGAAATGAAGAATCAAGAGAACAAATATAAGGCATTGTCAACAAGAAACGAAGGCCCCGCGCCGTTCGGCCGGAGGTAAATGGGTCGAGCCAAGTGCTCGAGGATCGAAGGCCCCGTACCGTTCGGACGGAGGTAAATTATCTGAGCCAAAATGCTCGACGAAGCAGACCCTGAGCCGTTCGGCCAGGAGTACGTTCTCCACGCTGGGTGAAAGGTGCGCTAAATATAAATTTATATACTTTTTTGTCGCCTATATACTTGCGATGCAGGAAGCAAAAAGATAAAAACACATTGAGCATTCTCCGCTGAACGGCTTACCGTTCGACAGGGGCATATGGATTATCCGAGCCATGTGCCCGAATAGCGAAGGCCCCGAGCCGATCAGCCAGGAGTCGTATGCATTTAGATTCGCAAGCAAATGACCCGTGCTGTTCGGCCGGGCATAAAAACTGTTCAAGCGCGAGATAAGATATGAAGGCCAAGGTCGCTCGACCTGGTAAGGAGTTAGCCTTAAAGCCGTCTAGCCCAGACGTTAAACCGTAGAGCCGCGCCGTCCGGCTATAAATATCCGCGCCGACGAGCTCCGTCGTTAAAGATCGAGAGCCGCGCCGTCCGACTATAAATATCCGCGCCGTCGAGCTCCGACGTTAAATATCGAGAGACGAGCCGGCGTCTATAAATAATCCGAGCGGACGAACCGACGAGCTCCGTCGTTAAAGATCGAGAGCCGCGCCGTCCGGCTATAAATATCCGCGCCGTCGAGCTCCGACGTTAAATATCGAGAGACGAGCCGGCGTCTATAAATAATCCGAGCGGACGAACCGACGAGCTCCGTCGTTAAAGATCGAGAGCCGCGCCGTCCGGCTATAAATATCCGTGCCGTCGAGCTCTGACGTTAAACATCGAGAGACGCGTCGGCGTCTATAAATAATCCGAGCGGAATATCGTCGACACTGCAATTATCCGTATTCTCCGCTATATCCGCGCCGACGAGCTCCGACGTTAAATATCGAGAGATGAGCCGGCGTCTATAAATAATCCGAGCGGACGAATAGACGAGCTCCGTCGTTAAAGATCGAGAGCCGCGTCGTCCAAATATCCGCGCCGTCGAGCTCCGACGTTAAATATCGAGAGACGAACCGGCGTCTATAATATCCGCGCCGACGAGCTCCGTCGTTAAAGATCGAGAGCCGCGCCGTCCGGCTATAAATATCCGTGCCGTCGAGCTCTGACGTTAAACATCGAGAGACGCGTCGGCGTCTATAAATAATCCGAGCGGAATATCGTCGACACTGCAATTATCCGTATTCTCCGCCGATATTGTTAGACCGACGCTAAGTTCCGCTCAGACTCGAGGTATAAAGGTTATGATCGGCTTATAACGAGCGATTCTTGCTAGCAACACAGAATGATATTCGGCCGAACGGAAGGGCTGGGGAAAACACTTGCAAGAATGCACCTCGAATGCCAAAGGTGTGATAGTAGACGAGCGGGCAGCACAAGTATTAGCAAGGGGACAGTGCAAAAAGATAGAGTACACGAAAGGAAAGCATTTCATTGAAATTAAAACCTTAGGCCGAGTGGCCTAAGTACAAAAAGATTCATGTTCAGCCGAGCGGCGAAATTACAAGAATTACTCGATGTAGTCATAGAGGTCCCTCGGAATGTTGCTCAGGAGCTCCACCTGATCGCCGGCTGGAATATTGGTGGACTCCGGAAGAAGGCCCTTCGACTTCAGATAGTTCATAGTGGCCGTAATGGCCAAGTCGAAAGCTGAGTACATCCGCTCGCAAATTTTCTCCGAGAACTCGGGCGATCGGATGTGGCTTTGTCGGAGAACGGCAACTCGGCCCGGCTCGGCATCCTGGTATTCTTTGAAGGTCGCCTGGGAGCTTGTGAGGGCCTCATTCAGATGTTCAATCTTCTCCGCATCGGCCGAGCGGCCTGCCTTCTCCCGGTTGAGCTGCTCCGTCAGCTCCTTTATCTTCAACTCCAGGCCCCGGGCCTCCACGTTTTTCTTCTCCAGATCGGAGATGGCTGTGTTCTTCCGAGTGGTGGCCAGAGTTATCTTTGTGTCAAGCGACTTGACTTGTCGCTCAGACTCGGCTAGGGCGTGGGCCTGGTCAGCTGTTTTCTTCTGCTCAGCAGCCAGCAGAGTTTGAGCTTTCTTCAGCTCTTTTTGCAGCTCGGAGTAGGAAGGGCCTTGGGAGCCGCTCGGACAGCCTGCCGCCTGCAGTTGCCTTATCTCCTCGTCCGCCATAGCCAGGCGGCTGGAAACTGCTATCTCTTCCACCCATCTCCGAAGCAAGAAGGCGCAGTTGTTAAAAGCCGAGCGGAAATATTCAGGCAAAACTTCAAAAAAAAAAAAAAAACAACAACAAACTTACCCCCGTAGCCGCTTGCATGTGGCTGTTGGCTAAGTTCCGGAGGGGGACCATTGCTACGCGCGCCCGAGCGTCGGCCCACATCTCGGCGAGGGGCCCTTTCAAAGTAATGGTGTGCTCGGGCACGGTTGGCCGATCGGCTTCTGGTAGCAACTCTTCAGTTGGAAGATGAAGAGTAACCCGTATTGTGCAGCCATGACCAGGGATCGCCCGACCGAGATCAGAAGATTGGACTGAATGGCGAGCAGGGGGGAGAGTATCGACCGGAGTGGCCTCAACCGGAGCAGTCAGCTCGTCCCAGTCAGAAGGCGTCCGGTCGGACGAAATGGTCTCGGGCACAGGCGCCTTGCCTTTAGCAGTCACGGCGGCCCGGTCGGAGGGTTGGACCGCGGAGGTAGCCGAGCGCAGCGGAGTCTCCACCCGGCGCCTCTTTTGCAGTGGCTGTTCCTCCTCCCGAACGGACCCTTCCTCGGGGGCCGTTGGTTCCCTGGAGGGGGTAGCTCCGCTGGCCACCTGCTGTTGAGAGGCCTGAGCGGCCGATTCAGCCTGGGTGCCGCTCTCTCCTTCGTGAGGTCGCCGCAGCCTCCAGCGCCGCTGCCTTTCTCTTCAGAACGCCGGCCATCACCGAGTCCATGACGATGTCAACTGTATGAAAAGAAGAAGAAATCAGTTAGCAATTAAAGCAAATGCCCAAGCAAAATTCTTACCGAAGCCGGTCGGAAGTGGGGTCCGTATAGGACTCAGCCCAAAAATGTACATCACTCCCTCGTGAAGAAGTTTGTTGATGTCAAGCCGCAGACCGGCTAGTACATTTGCGGCGTGAAGATAATCCGGTCGGGTCTTGAATTTCTTCAACTCGGGAGTAGGAGGTAGACTGACCTGCCACTGGGTCGGAAAGTTTGGCTGACTGGGCATGCGGAGGTAGAAATAATAGTCCTTCCAATGTTTATTGGAAGTGGGTAGTTTATTGAAGAAGACCAGACCAGGCCGAGCTTGGAACATAAAGGTGCCCGGCTCGGCTTGCTTAGGGTAATAGAAATAAAAGAAGACCTCCGGTCGGAGGGGAATGTTGTGAATCTTAAACAAAACAATAACACCGCAAAGGAGACGGAAGGTATTTGGTACTAAACTTCCGAGCGGCACGCCAAAATAATTACAGATGTCTACTATAAAAGGATGCACGGGGAACCGCAGACCGGCGGTAAATTGGTCGCGAAAGACACAGAAACCGCCGCGCGGCGGTCTGTGTGGCCGAGCGGCGGGACCAGCTAGGCGAACTTTGAAATCCTCGGGGATTTCGAAATTGTCAGCCAAAATATCAAAATCCCGTTGTTCGAAACGGGACCGCATGGTAGTATACCATGGGCCTAGGGATTGTTCTTCGGGATGAGAAGAACTGGCCATGATCCGGACAGAAGAAATCAAAAAAGAAGTTTCAAAGGCGAAGAAAAGGAGTTTCAAAGACTGGAGCTAGGGGAAGAAATGCGAATTAGATACCGGAAAGGAAGGAGGAAAGATCTAAAACCTTACTGAGGGGAGAGGGATCGAGGAAAGGCGCCGGAGAGCGTCAGAAGGCAGAAACAAGATCGCCGGAGCTCCAAAGCGCAGAGGGAAACAGTAGAGGTAATGGAGGCGAGTGAAGGAGAGAAGGAAACGAAGAATTTATAGGGTGAGGGCCGGGCGGCCTCCACCGTCGGATCCAGGTCACGGGAATCAAAGCATGCATCTAGCCGTTTATTTCGAATTGCTTCGATCACATCAAAATATCATGCCACCGCCTCCGTACTCTGATGGCATTGCTCCACGTGGCAGTCAATCATTCGGAGCATTTAATGAAGGTATGATCAACCTTGATGTCGAAGATTGGCGCAGAACGCGAGGAGATCCGGTGAAGGCCATCATTGATTCATTCAAGGATATCTCTACGGCTGACCGGGCGGAGAGTATTAGCATGGAGGAGCCGTTCGGCTAGACTCATAGTCCAGTCAGTCGGACTATTCGCCTCCTTCGACTAGACTTGAAGGGGAGGCAAGTGATCTGGTAGTAAGAGCGGGCCCCCCCTTGCAAAGTCAACGCCAAGTGGAAGTCACCGGAGCAGCCGCCCATCCGGGGAGAGTGTGGTCCGACCGGACGGACGGCCGTAGACGGCCGGTCCGACCGGACTGCCGGCCGGCCGCATGGTTGGAAGGCACCCTGTCAAATCGGGGTTCCGACGCTCAGTTGAAAAGGTCATGGACCGAGCTGACCTCTTGAACGACCAAAGTCATAAAGCATCCCTGTTTATTAGTCTCCACAAAGCACAAGTAAACCACTGCGGATGTTCGACCAGATGTTGAGGGAGCTGTCCGCCCGGACGACAAGTTTGGAGCAAGGGAAAAGGACAGGGGACTTCTTTCTCTGACAACCGGTAGGTTTCACGTGTGTGTCATGCTCCAAATCTTGTGACAGGGGATTCTGCTGTCCCATCATGGGCATGCTTTGACTGTAGCGATATGGGTCAGGTAAGCTTTTTGACAGCCGCATACCTAGGAAAGGACAGAGGGTACGTATGCACCTCGGTACATGTGCCCAAACCCTTCACAGCTCTATATAAAGAGCCTCAGACTTCGCCGGAGGTAAGATTTTTTACATATTCTGAGACTTTGGGAGCCACCTTGTTCATCGTAATTTACCTGACTTGAGCGTCGGAGGGTCGCCGCCGGGAACCCCCTTCCCGGCCCGACTTCTGTGCAGGTTAGCCAGAGCATCGCGCCACCAGTTGGAGATCTACATCAGCGAGTCGGAGAGCGCCACGTGCCCAGCGTCTGTTGACTTCTGGTTCGGACAGGATCAGCCAGCTTTCTTAATAAATGTGTAACTAAATTTTGTAAGTCATCTATCTGAGTACCAGAAATTAGGGAACTTACAATGTTGTTTGTCCCTTCAGAAATGGATATGGATCCGTGGCTTCTCTCGACTCGGTTTCCGATTCGCTCTTGATTTCAGACTCGGACTCGGTTTCTGCAATGTACGCTTATACCGGTAGAGAGAGGAAGCTTGTTTGCTCGTGTTCTTCTTCGTCGGACTCTTCTAATGACTCGAACCACGTTGCCTTCAACACCTTCCTTTTTTCCTTGCTTATGATTTGGACAGTTAGGCTTGTAGTGCCCCTTCTTGTTGCAGTTATAGAAGGTAACTTTAGACTTGACCTTTGTGTTTGATTGAGTCACCTTCTTCTTCTTCTTAAGTGCTTTCCAAACTAGTTTGGCTAGTTCGGTGGTGATATCGTCTTCGTCTGAGTCCAATTCATCTCCAGACTTGGGTTCGATCTGGTACTTCTTCCTGGTTTCCTTCGTCTAAAATAATAATTGAAAGAAAATAATTCATCTAATCTAATAATTGAAAGATCCTTGGATACTTTGTAAGCATCTATCATCGATGCCCACAAGGTATTCCTCGGGAAAGCATTCAGCGCGTACCTGATGACATCGTGATTCTCCAATTTTTGTCCGATCGCGTGGAGGCCATTCAGCAGATCTTGGATCTGGGTGTGTAGTTGACTTGCTGATTCTCCGTTCTACATTTTGATGTTATGTAATTTATTTAACAACAAATCTTTCTTACATATCTTAGCATAAGAGGTTCCTTCATGAAGTTTGATCAAATTTTGTCAGAGATCCTTTGCACTGCTGAATGGTCTAACTCAATTCAGCTCATCTTTAGTTAGTCCGCATTGTAGGGCTCGAGTTGCCTTTGTATCAGCCTCTATCTTTTTCATCAGGTGTGTGTCCCAGTTTTCGCATGACACAAGTGCTTCGGTGCAATCGACTGGTAGGGAGAAGCCCATTTGAATGATGATCCACATCTCTACCTCTGTCTTCAGATAGTACTCCATTCGACCCTTCCAGTAGCTGAAGTCTTCACCAGAGAAAAGAGGCAGACGAGCTGTGCTGTAGCCTTCTTGGTGAGCCATTAAAAAGGATAAATCTCACACACAATAAGAAAAATAATGAATGTTCTAAGACTTTGTCTTGGATTAATAGTGCGGGAGAAAATAAAATATTTCACTAATTTAAAAATAATAATAAAATATTAATAAAAAATATTATTACAAATTTTGGTAACTGTTATATTTTGCTAATACTAACCAATGGTGAAAAGATGAAAAAGAATTTTCAAAGATAATTTTGGAGGGAAAAAATGAAAGGCGTAAAAATATTTTGAAAACAAAAATGATATATAATTTTCTTTAAAAAAGAACCCCCTCTGCTCGATTGTGGTTTCACTAATTCAGAGTGACCTGGCTCTGATACCAATTATAGGATCGATGGCGTGCTAGAGGGGGGGGGTGAATAGCACTCATGGCTAATTCGTTCATTTCGGAAAACTCAAAATAACGCAGTGTAATAAAGAAAAGAAACAAACACAATTGATAACAAGTTTCTTTTACTTGGTTCAGAAACTGTGACGACTCCTATCCCAAGACCCGCGATCATTAATTGTTTACATTGGGCAATCACTATAAGCTCGAGAAATCTTTACAAGAAGAACAAGTACAATTGCAATATTAAATTAAGTTACCAACAGTATAAAGATGATAGAAAGGTTCGTCGATTGTTGGTGTAGCAGTTGAACGTTGTTGAAGTGTTTCGGAGCAGCACACATGAGCGCAAGTAGTCTAATTTTCAGTGTCCCTAAACTGTTGGCCGAGACCCCTTTTTACAACCTCTTCAAACATGATCCAGATCCTCTGATCTCAGGATCAAGTTTTGACCCGACCTGGATCGGTTGACCGATCCCCAAGTTCAGTCGACCGAACCTGCTGAATCCACCCGCCCTTCCGTCCAGATGCAGTCTCTCTGGATGAGCCTTCGTTTGGTCGATCGATCTTGTCGTTCGATCGACCGATCAGTTGATGATCTTCGTCTCATCCAATCCGATCAACCCGACTCTATTGAGTTTCTATCTATCCTCGGTTTGGTCGACCGATCCCGAGGTTCGGTCGACCGATCCTGAGGTTCGGTCGACCGATCCCGAGGTTCGGTCGACCGATCCCGAGGTTCGGTCAATCGAACCTCTGGTCAACACTTAACAAAGAGCTAGAATTATGATCCTTTTGTACTGAGGCTTGGTCGACAGATCCAGACGTTCGGTTGACTGATCAAGGCTAAGTCCAACCCAGCAAAGCTGTTAGTTTCCTGCAAAATAGAGTTAGACAAACTAGTAAATAATATATAAATCAATAACTTGATAGCTTTTGGACTGCCCAATTCTGACTGCGGATTTCCTCTAGAAACCCTAGGTCGAACTGACACCTACTGTTCCCTCACTGGGGAACGCATCCTCACCTACTCCTCTCAGGAGAAGTTACCTGTTGCCAGACCAATTCTCCAGATCGGCTGGACTTTACTCAGCGCTCGAGACTTCAGGTCTTCATGCTGGACGTCCACTCCATGACTTGTCCAAACTTGCACCTGGTCCGCGACCACCAGGGGTTTCACCAAGAGTTCCTGACTCTAGGATTTTGCCCAAAGCGCTCGACCCGCTAAGACTTTCCGCCTAGGGTTACCACCCCCAAGGACTTAGGGCTACCATCCTTTAAGGTTTTCCACCTACCTAACCGCAACTAGGACTTTCTATCACCTAGGATTACTGCCCCTAGGACCTAGGGTTACCACCCCCTAGGGTTTTCCACCTGCCTAACCGCAACTAGGACTTTCCATCACCTAGAGTTACCGACCCCTAAGATATAGGGTTACCACCCCCTATGGTTTTCCACCTGCCTAGAATCCATTAGGACTTTTGACAAAGACAACTTAAGACTTTCTTGCAAGCTCAATCAAGCTTGTTAGATCACAAGACAACTTAACTTTGGACCCTTTGACATAATCAAAATCCAAGTTCGATCGTCTGATGCTTCCTGCACCAACATAATGATCCATTGTAAAATCAAGTGATGCTAAATGGTCTATATAGCCATTCATCTTTAATACGTATTGTACTGTAGACGAACCCTCCTGTATCTTTGAGCAAAAGAGAAGCTTGGAGACCTTGAACCTTTCGAATCTAGCTTGCTCATCAAATAGCTCACGAAGATGATAGACAATATTATAAGTATCCAAATGCTCATGCTGTTTCTATAATTTAGGAGTCATAACGACTAGCATGATGCAACTAGCAAGTACAAAATCATCCTTATATTTCTGAAGGGCCAACAGTTGGTCCGTAGTTGTATTGGTATCAAGACTGGTGGGAAGAGGCTGATCAAGGACATAAGCTAGCTTCTCAGCTTTGAGAACAATTCTCAAATTTCGAAACTAGTCCGAGAAGTTCGCCCCAGTCAATTTGTTCAAGTCCAAAATCAAACATAGATTAACAAAAGTCATAATTAAATGTCTAGAAATACAAAAATGAGAATGTATAAGAGACATGATTTTATTTATGTAAACAATTTATATAAAAACTCACTTATTTATCAAATTCAAATACCCTTATTTTTGAATTCAGGAGATGGTAGATTTTCTCCAAGTGAGTTGATATCCACTATAGATAAGAATAACCTTGACTTTGAACAACAAGCCATTCTTAGCTATAGCGATAGGTAACAAGTTTATTGATTGCATATCACTTATATGCAACTATCGCATTATGCTAGCAACTAATTGATCTTCGCATAAACATCGGGTTATTAACACATTAACAAGTATACATCAAATGCACATCACCCAACTTCACCTCTATCCACATTGATCATGGTTTTGGCATAACAAATCAATGCTTCAAGTTTAAAACCAATCCGTTAATCATGATATTACATCTCTATGATTTGAACATGTTTAATTTTAAGTTGAGTTTGACTTTTTCCAACAACTCAAACAAGAACTTAAACTCTGGTTCTTACCATATTAACGGAAGGTATAGGTTTTAATATTGAGTAAGAGATTTATGTCTCATCTACATCATGCAAAATTCTATCTACATGACATTACACGCATGGCATAAATGATGACATGTCATGTCGCACGCATGACATAAATGATGACATGACACATCACACGCATGACATAACATGACACATCATACATATGATAAGATCTAATCACATCACATGTATGACAAAATCTAATCATATCATAATTAATGCATCTACATGACACACAATATGATATATTCATGATATAAATTTACATATGTTATAATTCTATTTTGGAAATAAAAATATGTTATAAATCTGATTTTAATAAATCAAGATTTATCTAATCAAATTAGGAAACTAATTCCTAAATTTAATTACCATATCTCATCTAGAATCTTTTATCAATCAAGAATCTTTAATTATTTTGGAAATAAATTTATAAATTAATTTCCTAACCATTTAATAAATAAATAATTAATATTTCTTAATTTATTACAGAATAATTCAAATCTGGATTTTTTTTTGTGATTTTTCAAATCTGGATTTAAAATAGAATATTTTAATAAATCTAAAAAATTTAGAAAATATTAATTCTATAATTTAATTTAAAATATCTCAAATATAGATTTTTTTTTATGATTTTTTAAGTCTTTCCAAATTTGGTATAATAATTTAGGAAACTTTCTAAAAATAGAATATTTCTTAAAATTTCAGAAATGATAATTTCTAAATTAACTGAATATTTTAAAATTTATTTTTCAGAAATTATATTAGAAACTTTCCAAAATGGAATTTCCTAACAATTTAGGAAACTTTCCAAAAATAGAAAAATCTTAATAATTCTAGAAAAATTCCAAAATTAATTACAACACAAATTACGAACCGTAAAATAATTTTACGATCATGTCGAATTACGATCAGTCTCTGATACCACTGTTGGGATATACCCGATGCGGTGTGTGCTAAAACATATTTCGTAAACATGCGAACCTCACCTCTATTCGTATCCACGCCGAGCTCCTCAAGATAACTCCTTGAGTATAAGCCTCTCATTCAGAAGTTATTAGCCACGAGTGAAGAAGAGGGATCAAGAGGAAGAGGAAGAGAAGCACACAAGGAAGAGATTTCTTCCTTGTGGTGGTCATGGCAACAAGGGGAAGGGCTTCCCCTTGTTGGCGATGGCAAAGAGAGAGGGGAGAGGAGAAATTGTGTTAAGGTTTTCCAAAAACCTTACAAGTTAATTAATAATCTCATGTGTATAATCTTCTCTCAACTATACCAATATATAACCCTCATTAATGAGTTGGACTAAAAAGTTCAAATCTAATCCATTATCCCTTAACAAAAAATTAGCCCATTAACCCCTTGATTTGGTTCACAACTAAACCAAGTTGGTTCATAACTAATTCATGATTAAACCAAATATGGTCCAACTCTTCCATAAGAGGTGTGGCCCATCCGTGCTTCCATTGTGACAAATATTTCCATATTTGTCTTATGTATGTCTAACCAAACATTTATCTCTTGATTTAAGTATCCTATTCTTTAACTTGTTTTACGTCTTTTAGAGACCTGTTAGTGCGTGTGACCCAATAGGTTCCCGGTTTATTTTGGTCGCCCATAATTAACTACTTAATTATAGAACGATCATGAGTGACACCTAGTAGTATGTCATAATCACCAATTAGGCAAAAAATCATAGTTGATCTTAGAATTAATTCTAAACCCTTTAACAGCTACAGTGAGTCATGCCTTGTTCCTTTCACTTGTCTTATACCCACTTGGTTCAGGACATGGTCTATGTGTCATGTCTCTACTAGGCTGACTACGTCACACCTAGCCCAAATAATACTTTCTTGTTCTGCGGATTTAAATTATTCGTACATGTGTACAAGAGTCTCGCACTTTTAACATGTGATTCTTTGGTCAAAGACTTTGAGTAATAATCCCAATGAGTGGCCATAGGATATACTTCTCTTCACAAGGAGTAATGAATCCTCTATGGGCTATTCAAATACCTTCGGTCACTTCAACTTATACCCAATCATCCTGGATCCACACCTCAATGAGATGCTTGCTTAAGATGTCAAAGTATAAGTCTCCATGACCAAGATGACTTGTATACCTCAAGTCGAAGGAAACTTGCACTAGTGCTGTGGTAAGAACTTCACAGACATATCTATATATATGTAGAGAACCATATGAAGTCTTACAACGAGTCATTCCAATGAACTAGTTACCATAACCAGCATCAACGTTTAACTCTCGACATCCCAATGTCTCCAGCCAGTGAGAAAACAGCTGCTTGCCCAAGCTAAGGAGTATAACCCGTGCTAGTCTTACAGAATTAACGATGTCCAAATGCATCAATTCGACGACTAGAAAAATTTTAATATATTCATAATTGCACATATAGAGATAATCACTTATTGCGATCCAATCACAAATTCTCTCATGCTATGAATTATATTACAAACATTTAGTAAATGAGTTTAAGACAATCAAACATATAATATGTACTCAAATAGTGAGTCTATACTTATAGAAAAACTATAAGGCGATTGCCTTACGCCATCTCTCAAATTCTAACACATCCTAAACCACAATGCATCCCTAACATTATTTTATATGACATCTATACATCTAAATCCAATTTTCATGCAATATGAACACAATTTCATATTTTTATACATGAAACTCAACCCATTTGTACCAATTCCCAAGGTTTGAGACTCAAGTCCGCCCCCAACCCTTGATGATGTTTCCTCATTCACACTTGTGGATGACATTTCCTCATCTTCCTTCTCCTCGGAAGTTGAGCATGAGTCAACTTCTGGTTGCTCCTGTTAGATAGAGCTCTAGAGCCAATCATTTGATGATTGTTGTATGGACTCGTTGTATCATATTCTTATATATATAAAGGCATTTGTTTATGGTTATTATGCTTACTTGTATTGGTGCCAAATAACTAAGTATAATAGCGTCCTTGAGTAGAGGGTTATTACCTATATCAATCGGTTAGTTGAACCGATAGTGAGATGATATAGGGAACACTACTCTTAATCATTCCTAGTCGAGTATTAACATTTAGAGATAATGTTAATGCGACGAGACTAACATGTAGGTCAACTCGATGACTTGATCTCATAAATCATGGATATGGAGATATCAAGTTGACATATGGGTATGCATTGGAGAATGTATACTGAATGACCTGTCATGAGAAAGTATCATGGATCGTTATATGAGTGTCATATACTTTCTCATGTGGCTATTAGTATGACTACTAGTCCTTGGACCTGAAGTCACCATAGATCCCTACATAAGGAGTTACGTACTTTGGTTTCGTCAAACGTCACCCGTAACTGGGTGGACTATAAAGGCGATTACTAGGTATGTAACGAATTATGCAGAGGGATGTGAGTGATGTAGATGAGATCTATCCCTCCTATATGACGGGAGCGACATCGATATTCTTGATAGAGTGAGACCACGAAGTGCATGACCATGACCAAATGAGTCAATATGAGATATTGAGCTCATTTGATTGAGTGAGTCTACTTGGAGTTCAAGATTTAGATTGATTAGAGGATGACAGGGTCTATGCCTCATATTGATCAATCTAGATGTCTAGGATAGAAGGACACTTGTCATATATTGTGAGGAGTCACAATTAGTAGTCACACGGTGATGTTGGATCTCAACATTCTTATAACTTGGGTAGTAATGATGTGTTGCTAGATACCGCTCATTACTTATGCTTCTAAATGGGTTTAGGAGCATTGCCAACGTTATAAGAACCTATAGGATCACACACAAAGGATAATTAGATGGAGATTAGGTTCATATGATGAACCAAGAGGATTAGATTCATGTGATGAATCAAATTGGATTAAGAGTAATCCTAATTACACTAATTGAGTTGGACTCAATTTGATTCATGTATTCAATGAGTCTAATTTAGATTATGACTCATTGAATCAATTTAATTAAATGAATTAGATTCATTATATTAAATTGGCTTGAATCAAATGGTTGGATTTAATCAACCATGGGAGTAATAAAGTCAAGTTTGACTTGACTTGAGAGGAAGATGAAGGGTCAAGTTTGACTTGACCATTTGCCACCTCATTGGTGAGTTGGCAAAGAGTGGGCCAATAATGATGTGCCACATCATCAAGGCTAGCATATGTGTATGCCACCTCATGAGGGAGACCAAGAGTTGTGACTCTTGGTATCCCATGGAGGTTTAAAAGCTTTCTTTTCAATGTGGCCGACCACTTAATTCTTCTTGGAGTTTTCATTTGGTGAGTAACTTCCTTCTTCTTCCTCTCAAGGTTTCTTCTCTCCCTCTCCTCCTCCTTGTCGTGACTAATCAAGGGTGCTAGCACACCTTTGTTTAGTTTTTCTCCACCTATTTGTTCGTGTGGATACTTCTAGAGGGTTGTACACTTGACAACCTCGAGATCCGGCATCACTTGGACGAGCGGGATTGCGAAGGGCATTGCATCGAGGGTAAAATTCCTTTCTCCTAGTGTAGATCTAGGCTTTAGTAAACTCGTACATGAAATTTGTTTTATAAACTTCGCACGGATCCGGTGGCATGGGAGATTCAGGGTTTCCGCAACGCGAAAAAGCGATTTTTGCGGCCCGAAAATCCCAACAGCTCCTCCTCAACTTAAGCCACTTCATCCCTTTCTTCATATTTTTTTTCTTCTTGTGTAGACTTAGGATCTTTGCCTAGAACCATCTTCACTTTGCTTCACAAATCATGATATTCTCATATTCACTTACATGACTCATCACATCATTAGACAAAATGTCAATTAAAATTGATATTACTTTTGAATTTGCCTTTGATCTTGAGGCTTGCTCTTCCGTCCAATAACGTGGTCGGAGTCTCTTCTATTTCTTGTGTCTTGGGACTTTAAATGACTTCTCGATAACCACCATGGTGTCTCAATCCATCTTAAAGAAGTTCTTCATCTTCATCATCTTAAATGTGATGCCCCATAGGCTTTCTCTTTCA
This sequence comes from Zingiber officinale, assembly GCF_018446385.1. Taxonomy (NCBI): domain Eukaryota; kingdom Viridiplantae; phylum Streptophyta; class Magnoliopsida; order Zingiberales; family Zingiberaceae; genus Zingiber; species Zingiber officinale. Next base: position 107,318,114 of record NC_055986.1, read on the forward strand.
TACTTTGGAGGTTCAATTAAGTCGGTCATCCTTAAAAGTTGCTCTTCTCGGTGGTTAGTCATGTGAAGTGCAACTTGACTCTAATACCATTTATTGAAGATCGATGGCCAGTTAGAAGGGCGGTTGAATAATCAGTGCCCATAATTCATGGTTCTCTCTTCCTACAAGTGTTAGTTGCACAGAAGAAATACAAATAAACAAATCTAGACAATAAGGAAGAACACTAAACCACTAACATGCTGATTTACGTGGTTAGGAGATAAAGCTTCTACTCTACGGTTGTTTGTAAGGTGAATGATCCCGATCCGTCGGTGGATAATTCCCCATAAAACCTCCGGTTAGCTCACGTAGCTCATTGTAGGTGGAGAAACTTCATCACAACTCTCACAATAACTCTTGAGAAGCTAGGGTTCTTGGAAGACTACTAATAGGAGTTAACCACCTGTATTTCGTCAACCTTAACCAATCTTCCAATCCTTGGTTATATAGACCACGGGTTAGAAAACCTCGTCTACCGGTCGATTGGTAAATATACCAGTCGGCTGTCCTCTGTGGAAATTCAATCGTTACAATTCAACGGCTTAATACCAGTCGACTGCTCTACATTGGTTGAGCAAACAGAAACATTCTGTTTGCTCCCAGTCGACTGCTTAGTTGACTACACTAGTAGACTAGCAAAGTCACCAGTCGACTAGTAAATCCTAAACCTAGAGTTTTACCTCGAGTACAATCTCTCAACACTCGGACCCTCACGACTCACTTAACTCTTCATCGCAGCCTTAACCTCTTACATTCAAGCGTATTTCCTTTGACTCTCATCCCTTGGATGCATTCAAGCTCACGACTTGTCCCAATGACATCCTTCATGTATGCCTCGAAGTTCGCTTCCCTTGGCTCTTGTCCACGATCCCTCAGATGCCCAATCCTTCATCGGACCTGAAGCCATCAAGCTGAGTCATATGTGTATCCTACAAATATACATAACTCAAATATACATATCAGATAGAAGGGTAAATCTAACTTAAACCCTTTACCTAAACATCAAAACTCATGGTCACACCGGACCTGGAGATTGCTTCCAACATTTTTGTTATTAATTGTCATGCTATTTCCTACGACACTTGGATATTAGATACTGGGTGTGGATCACATATATGTAATGACATATAGGGGCTAAGGAATAGTAGAATACTTGTTAAGGGAGAAACAAATCTAAGAGTTGGCAATGGAGCAAAGGTTGCAATTATTGCCATTAGAATATATTTGTTGAAACTTCCTAGCAGACTTGTCTTAGAACGAGATAATTGTTATTTCATTCTTGCACTAATAAGGAACATTATTTCTATTTCTTATTTAAATAAAAAATGTTTCCTTTTTACTTTTAGTAACAACTGTTGTTATATAACTTTGAATGGTATTCTTTACGGTACGGGAACTTTATGCGATGACATCTATGTATTAGATATATCTGGCGATGTATTCAATATTGAAACTGTTGGGGATCTTGGACCAACTAGAAGGGGGGGGGGGGTTGAATAGATCGTTACCCCAAATTATTTTCCTATGTATTCATTAGTACAACGGAATATAAACAATATAAGTACAAATACGAAAGCTAAACTACAAAGACAAGAAAGAAAACAAGCAAACCACTACACGTCGATTTAAGTAGTTTGGAGATAAAGTTCTTACTCCACGGTTGTCCGTAAGATGGATGATCTCAATCCATCGGTGGATGACTTCTCAAAAAACCCTTGGCTAGCTCATGTAGCTCCTTGTGGGTAGAGAAATCTCACCACAACTCTCACAAGAACACTTGAGATGCTAGGCACTTAGAAGACTACTAATAGGAGTTAACCACCTCTATTTTGTCAAACTTAACCAAACTCCTAAGCCTTGATTATATATGTCACGGGTTGGAAACTCCACATACCAGTCGACTAGTAAGTATACCAATCGACTGCTCTATGTGAAAATTCAAACATTACATCTCAATAGCTCGATACAGTTAGCTGCTGACTTTATCAGTCGACTGCTCCATATTAGATGAGCGAACAAAGACATTCTATTCACTCCCAGTTAACTGTCCAGTTGACTACACCAGTCGACTAGTAAACCCTAAACCTAGGGTATTACTACAAGTATAATTTTTCAGCACTCGGACTCTCATGACTCACTTGACTCTTCCTCATAGCCTTGACCTCTTATCTTTAAGCCTACTTCCTTTGGCTCTCGTCCCTTCGATGCATTCAAGCCCACAGCTTGTCCCAATGTCATCTTTTGCGTATACCTCAAAGTGTGCTTTTCTTGGCTCTTGTCCTTGCTGTCTTGTCCACGGTCCCTTAGATGCTTCATCCTTCACCAGACCCGTAGTCATCAAACTGAGTCATATATGTATTCTGTAAATCTGCACAACTCAAATACACATATCAAATACAAGGGTGAAACTAACTTAAACCCTTTTTCCAAACATAAAAACTCATTGTCACAACGGACTTGAAGATTTCTTCTAACAGAAATGAGCAATAAATGTGCTTGAAAAGATGATTCATTAACCTCTTACTCGTGGTATTGTCAGCTTGGCCATATAAAATATAAATGCATGTTCGAATTATAAAGACATGCAATTCTAGAATCATTTGTGTTGGTGCAGGGTGCACCAGAATTAAACCTGAGTTTTGGTGTTGTCAAAGGTTCAAGTTAAGTTCTGTTGTGATCTAATAAGTTGACTAAGTGTGCAGGCTGTTTACTTAACCAGGAAAGTCTTAGCAGATCGTGGAAGTCAGGCAGGAAGCCTAAGTGGGTTGAGAGGACCAGATACGTGGCAGGGAAGCTCGATAGGTCTAGAGGACCAAAGATCAAGGAAAAGTTTTGGTGAGACAATCCAATGCTGAGCAGTAAAGTCCAAATAGGTTTGAAGGACCAATGCTTGGCAGGTAGGTTGAGGTAAGCAACTGAATAGGAGTGACAATGAGGTCGTGTTCTGGAAAGGAATAAACCTTAGGTCGCTGATCCAACTGAAGAAACTAGGAAGGTTTCTAAATTGAGATAAAAACAGTATTACTGTCAAATACTACTCATGCATCATAACAGTGCTAACCTTTATTTTGCAAGGATATATATTATTTAACTAGATTTTACAGGAACCAACTTGATCAGTCGACTGAACCAGGGGATCAGTCAACCAAACCAGATCGACTCAGACAAGAGATCAGATCAGAGCAGAACAAAGCAGAATTCGATCAAAGCTTGATCGGTCGACTGAACCTTGATGATATGGCATGGAGCACAGATCAAATCATAGATCATATCAAGATGAAGTAAAGAAGGAAGTCAGGCTGATCGATCGACTGAACCCGAAGATTGGTCGACCGAACGATCACCTCATGAATGGCGAATTAAGTGCGAATCTCGACGAACAAGGAAAGTTCACTGTTCGATCAATCGAATAAGGTGATCACTTGATCAAACCATTAAAGCTCATAAATGTGTGAAGATCATATCTGAGCAAAGAAGGAAGGGCGCAGGTTTAATCGATCGATAGGAGGTTCGGTCGACCAAACAGATCAGTCGACCGAACAATTTATTAGTTGACCGATAAAGGCTTATATAAGCAGAACTCGAGGTCCGAGGCAAGACATCCATTTTTGAAGTCAACATCGTGTAAAGCTCTTGTTCATTCTGCTACTCTGCGCTTCACCTTCACAAGCAAGCTGCTCCATCCAGAAGTGTCAACCGAGCTTCATCTTCTACTTAGTGTTGGTATAACTTTTGTTTAAGCTTGCATTGTTTTAATTTCCAAAAGATAGTAGTGTGTTACTATCTTACATTCTTCATATTGTACACGTTGCTTCTTTCCGAAGATTTTAGAAAGAAGAGTTTTAGTGAATTACCTAATGGTGCGATCAAGGATCGTAGATCTTGGAGTAGGAGTCGACCTAGGCTCAAAACCAATAACCGAAATGTGTTCTTTACTTTTCACTACACTACTCTTGTTTTTACGAGAAAAGGAAAAGTTTTTAACATGTGATATTCAGCCCCCTCTATCACATCTTTTGATCCTTCAATTGGTATCAGAGCCTGGTAGCTCTAAAATTACTTACCTGTTTTCTAAGCAAATTTTAAAAACTTTTTTTTCTCCTTATAGAATTTTTTTCTCTTATTTATTTTATCCCGCACTACTAATCCCAAGACGAGGTCTTGGAAATTTTTGTCTCTTAATTCTTTAATTGTAAGAATGTTGAACTCCTACCAAGAAGGGTACAACACCATCGACCCTCCACCATTCAAAGGGGAGAACTTTAGCTACTAGAAGAACAGAATGGAATGCTACCTCAAGTTCGACATCGAACTTTGGTTCACTATACTCAAAGGTTACACTCCTCCGATGGTTGATGAAAAGCCGTTAGAACCAAAAGACTGGACTCCCCCGATGATCAAGAAGGCACAACTAAATTACAAGGCAATCAACACCATTTAATGCGGGCTAACCATGGAAGAACTGAACTGAGTCGGGCCATATGAAAATGCAAAAGAACTGTGGGACCATCTGGTAAAGCTACATGAAGGAACAGATGAATCTAAGGTAAATAAGAGAGACTTACTATTAAATAGTTTCTTTAATATTAAAATACTTCTCGAAGAAACAGCCACGTAACTACACACTTGACTAAAGGATATTCTCAATGGCCTACATTTGATCAGACACAACCTAGAGAATCGCGACATGATAAGGTACGCACTAAATGCCTTCCTGAGAAATGCCTTGTGGGTATCAATAGTAGATGCATGCAAAGTTTCAAGGGATCTTTCAATTCTTAAATTAGACAAACTTTTTGGTGAATTAGAATTACATGAACAGTCTAACTTGAGTCAAGTCAAGAAAGGGATTGCTTTGTATGCAGGATTAAGTAAAGAAACTAAGACCAGAATCAAGAATGAACTAGAAAGTGAGTTTGACTCAGACTCAACCAATGAAGAAGAGCTTGTTATTATCCCAAGGTAGTTTTAATGTGGTCAACCAAGTTAAGTTAAGTCATGTGTATATTTGATGTCTTGTGTCTAAGTGTGCAGGAACTTAGGAGCACTAGAAGTATAGTGAAAGACACAGCTAGAGAGAACGATGGCACGGGAGAGAGTCAACGGGTCTGGTGCATTTGAGGGATGAGGTGCTATGGAAGAGTACCCTGGTAGACAAGAAGGACAAGAAGCTGGAGTGGAAGCTTGCTTGAGGAGAAGGCTAGAAGATGGGTCTCGGTGAGCCTAATTTCGAATGGACGAAATCACCTAGGTGATCGGAGCAACAGAAAAGCAAACGAAGTGCGGTGGAGCTGCTAGAGGCACCCTCAATAGTGTTGAATACACCCTCGGGCCTTTTTGGTGGAAGGCGGCTTCAATCCCCATTAGTGAAGATAGAGTTTATCTTCATACGGATAAAACTTTCCACGCTGGAGGTGCCTTCAAGCTTATTGAAAGCGCCTTCTAGCCTTGGATAGAATTTTCTAGGGGTTATAAAAAGACCCTTGGAGTTAGGAAATATTTAACAACTCAAGTATTCATTTTCTAGTAACTTTCTGAGCATTCAACGAGTGTAAGAGGCTTCTCCGCCTTCACCGAAGGAGATCTTTAGTGTTTTCTTTTGTCTTGGATTAACAACCACCTAGGTTATAACCAAGTAACTTTCTTTGCCTCTTTATTTTATTAGTTGCTAAATTGTTTTAAGTTAATTGTGATGCTAATCTTGTTTGAAAGATCGAGAAATGCCCATTTTAAATTTACAGGCAATCACCCCCCCTCTTATCGTCGCATGGGTCCTAACAAGTGGTATCAGAGCTAGGTTCACTTCAGAAGGAATAATCGCCATCCGAAGCTAAAGAAATGGTCGGATCCAGCATCTTCCTACTAAAATTTGAGGGAGACTTCACAACGTGGAAGAAGAGCATGGAGGTATTCTTCAAAACCGACTTCGAAATTATATTAATTATAAAATATGATTTTGTAGCACCTACAAATCAACACGGAGCCGAGAAAGAAGAGTATGCATGGATGAAGAAGGAGCAAGCCGACTTCGTGGCTAATGGAAAAGCAGAGTTCCATCTACCTAGCATTCTTCCACCCCAGGAGGTTAGCCGGATTGGAAGCTATGACTCTGCCAAAGATCTCTGAGAGAAATTCTTGGAACTTCATGAAGGTACTTCAGAAGCCAAACTAGCAAAGCAGGACATCTTCCGAAGCCAACTGACGAACCTCTTGATGAACAAGGGAGAGAAGGTAGCCCAACTCCATGCAAGGATCAAAGACCTGATCACACAACTCAACAACCTCAGAGAAAAGGTAACAAATCATGACTCCTTAAGGTACGCACTTAATACTTTTCCAAGAACTCAAGAGTGGTCAGCCTTAGTAGATGTTTACTACATCTCTAAGGACCTAGAGATATGTACTTTTAAAAGTCTATTTTCAACTCTTGAACTTCACGAGACTCGTTGTGTAGATTCTCAAGAATTTGAAAAATCTAACAACATTGCTCTAAAAGCCAAGAAGGTCAGATGCTAACACCTCTCTAGACGATGATGAAACAACTTATATGGTAAGAAAATTTAAGAATTTTTTTAGAACTAATAAGTTCAATCAAGTGCAGACAAAGAAAAGAAAAACAAGGAATATAAGATACTATAATTGCAATGAAGAGGGACACATCAAGGAGGACTGCCCAAAGATGAAGAAGAAGGACAACAAGAAGGGGCCAAGTACAACAAAGTACAAAACCTTGAAGGTGACTTGGGATGAGTCATCATCAAAATATGATCTAGAGGAGTACGCTAGACTTGCACCGATGGCAAGCCACCAGTAGGAGGAGAGCATAGATGAAGGGGGAGGCTTCTTAGAAGAAAGCTGCAGCAAGGAGGAAGAAACAGAGTTTAGAGTGGATCTGGTAAGTGAGGTATGCTTACTACCCCTGACCAGCTATACTCATGTATTAAATCTATGACTAGATCATTATGTAAGTTAAAATAAAAAAATAATAACTTAAAAAGAAAAGTTATGAATTAAAAACAATCTTAGCAAATACTTGCCCTTTAGAAATATATGATAAGTTAAAGGAAGAAAATGAAAATTTGAAGGACCAAATTAAAAAATCTAGAAATTTTGTATGTCTTAATCAAAATGCCTGAAAAAATTATAAAAGTCTAAATTGATATATTAAATATCATAAGGGACAAATTAGAAAAATATTATAAAAATATGTTCTAAATAAATTTTTTATTAACCCTGTAGGTAGAAATTTATTTTGGGTCCCAAAATCCTTTTTACAATAAGTAAAAGATTATGCATGTTTAGAAATATTAGTTTGCAAAACAAAGTTCGTATGTTTACTATTGATAATTATTGCTGAATTTTTTTTGTTACTAGAATAGAAAATCTCTTAGTATTAAATTTTTCAAAAAAAATTTCAAATAAAATATTTTTTTATTAAAAATCATAATTTAAAACTTAAAATTTTTCGGATAAGTATTTTGAAAAACCTAAGTTTTTGGAAAAATTATAGTTATGTTTTGAATACATAGAAAAATCAACCTGATTTTTGGACTAATAAAACTATTTTTAAAATATTTATTTCTGAAAAGAATCATAACTGGTCAAAATATTTTTTTCGTATAATCTCTCTGTTAGAAATTCTTATCCAAACTTTTTTTTACTGATAGAATCATTGAATTTCTATTCAAAAATATATTTTTGTAAATTTTTGATAAATAATGAATTTTCTATGAATTATTTACTGAAAACTTTATTTTTAAATCTGAAAAATCTTGAAACTTTATTTTTAAAAATTTTAATTTTTCTTTAACTATACATTTTTTCATCAATACTTGCAAAATATTTGAGGATTTATTTTTAAAATTTAACTTGAAAAACCTATATTTTTTATGCAAAATGATTTGTTTGTACTAAAACACTTGTAAATTTTTCATGATTTTTTTTTGTTGAACCTTAAGACAAATTTTTAAAATTTAAACTCATTTTTTTGTGTAAATGTGGTTATTAAATCATGGAAGTTTAGATTTTTTTTTTATAAAAATTGAAATATGTTTCCTTACCCTTAAAAAAGTTTCAAATTCTTTATCTAACTTTACTTTTCCCAACCTTATTTTTACTATAATAAAAGGGGGAGAATGAGAGTTGAGAACTTAAGTCTAGGGGGAGATTATATTTATACTTTTTGTAGCTTGCAAAAGTTACAGTTTTAACTATGATTTTAACTATGACTTTTTTCTAAATCTAACTCAGGTTGATGCACATCAAAAGGGGGAGATTGTTAGTACCTCGAGATAGTTTAGATGTCATCAACTAAGTTAAGTTAGGTCCTATGTGTATTTGATGCCTTGTGTCTAAGTGTGCAGGAACTTAGGAGCATAGGAAGTCGTACGAAAGACGCAACTACCAAGAAGGACAACATGGGAGAGAGTCGACGGGCTCAATGCGTTCGAGGGATGAGGTGCTATGGAAGAGTGCGCTAGAAGATGAGAAGGAAGCGCGCAGTGTTTCCAAGGGATGAGAAGTCGTAGTGGAAGCTTACTCAAGAAGAAGGCTGGAAGATGGGTTCAGGTGAGCCCAAGTTCGGATGGATGAAATCACCCAGACGATCGGAGCAGCAGAAAAGCAAACGAAGTGTTGTGGAGCTGGTGGAGGCACCCTCAATAGCGTTGAAGGCGCCTTTAATCCCTTGAAGGAACCTTCGCGCCTTTATGGAAGGCGCCTTCGACTGGGTAAATAGTAACCGTTAGTGAAGATAGATTTTATCTTTGCATGGATAAAACTTGCCACGCTGGAGGCACCTTCAAGCCTATTGAAGGCGCCTTCCAGCCTTAGATAAAATTTTTTAGGGGCTATAAAAAGACCCCTAGAGCTAAGAAATATTCAACAACTCAAGTATTCATTTCCTAGTAACTTTCTGAGCATTCAATGAGTGTAAGAGGCCTTTTTGCTTTCACTGAAGGAGATCTTTAGTGCTTTCTTTTGTCTTGGATTAACAACCACCTAGGTTGTAACCAAGTAACTTTCTTTGCCTCTTTATTTTATTAGTTGTTAAATTGCTTTAAGTTAATTGTGCTACTAATCTTGTTTGAAAGATCAAGACAGATCCATTTTAAATTTATAGGTAATTCACCCTCCTCTTGTCGGCCACACGGGTCCTAACAGAGCTAGTCAACATGGTTCGAAAACTACTAACAAGAAAAAAGTTCAAAAGGAGCACCAAGAAGGCACCAATCATTCAGTCGCAAAATAAATAAAAAATGATTTATTATAGATGACGCAAAACAAATCAAAAATGATTTGTTATGGATGCAACAAGAAGGGGCATTTCAAAAATGAATGCCCTAATCGGAAGGAGGAGAAATCAAAATCAGCAAGAAGGAAGAAGGCCCTTCAAGTGACGTGGGACAAGTCATTCTCCAAGGAGTCCGATGCGGAAGAACCAAAGCACTCAAGCCATCTTGCCCTTATGGCAAGAAACGAAAATTCAGAGCCCGCGGAAGAATATGAGTTTGAGATTGACACCGAGTCTGAGAGAAGCCACGGATTCGTATCCATTTTCCAAAGGTCTTGATATGGTAACTTTTTATTCCAAGTCAAACATACTTAAAGTAGTTAGATGTTTGTTTAAAAGATTGACAAAATCTAAAAAACAAAATATCTTACTACTTAAGGAAATAGACCAACTTAAGGAGCAAGTTAACTTGACTAACCAAGTTCAAGTCAAAACTTCAACTCAAGCAACAAAACTTGAGGAAGAAAATTCCAACTTGAAAGGTCAAGTTGAGTGACTCAAGAAAATGTTGAAAAAGTTTGAACTGGGATCCAAGTGTATAAAAATGGTACTTGGGTCGCAACGAGCAGTGTACAACAAATCAGGACTTGGCTATAAACCAAACAAAACCAGCAAACCATACTTGTCTTTAATCAGTCAAAATGTTATAAATCAAACCAATCAAACCAAATCAATATTTGATCCCCAAGAGTCAAATTCATTACTAGACCATATCTAAGCTATGACTCGGAGGAGCAAATAGAAAAAATGTTCAACCAATTTGATTCATAAACTATACATGCTTGGGATTAGGTTTACTTTTCTGCTTAGTTTAGAATGGTTAGTTAAAAAGGTTTACCAAACCCTAATAACATAGCATCCAAATGGATTGGGATGATAGTACGTCAAGGAAACTTTGTTGAATGAATGTTGTTACGTTCTGCAAGTGTACGGAAATGTCGCAAGTAATATAAAAGATTATCGTATCCACAGAGACTGGAATAAGCACTAGAAATATCTCAAAACGAATTAGCTAAACAACTAATCAATTGGTTTCAAATGCTAAGGATGAAAAACAAATCTGAAATGAAAGATTAACAAACAAGAATTTGGGGTTTGAGTTATGATAAAGGGAGGTTCTAGGAGTTGTGGTTTCTTTGTAAGATCTCTTTGAATTTATATGGTTTACCAATTCTTATTTCTCAATTGTCTAATATTTGTAGAAGGTTGCCTGTTCTCTCTTGCAATAGATAACCGGCTTAGGACTGAAAAATGTACCTAAATGTGATCAATTAGATATGAATCTACGTTGTCCTTACACAGGATTGCACCTATTACTATGCTTCCCTCGGATATCAACATAGAAGTTCATAGATTCTTAACTCATAAAGATACAAGGATTGAATCATAAAATCTATCCTACCCTCTTGAATATTCTCATTTCCCCTTCAAGCTTATCCCTCAAACGTCCTTACACGGGCTTGCACCTGTCACATGGATCCCTCGGAAAATCGAGTGAGAGTTAATCTCTACAAAGTCTATAAGATATCCAAACAATCAATCAAGAATGAGAATTAAGCCCTAATCACAATTAATCATTCAAGATCTAATCGATACAAACTAGGCAACATCATAGAAACAAAGAAATGACAAATCCACAAGAGTTTACATCAATTTATCTCACAAATACTCCCTCCATCCTAGAACAAAAAGATCTACTCCATAAAACGAAGAAAGAAAACCAAAGATAAGAAGATTACAAGCATTTCTTCGATCCCAATCCAAGAAGAGGAGAGAAAGAAAACTTATCTACAATATAGCTCCATCTTCGGATCCAATCCTCGCTCCCGGAGTCGAATTCGCCAAGATCTCCCTTTAGATCACCCAAAAATCCTCCCAAGAATGGGAGGAATCCACCAAATCTTGCTTTCTCCAAAAGGGGAGAAGATCCCATTTCAAATCTTCAAAGAGGCTTTAAATAGAGGGGAGCTTTCGGGCGCCACACGGCCCCGAGGCATGGCGGGGTGAGGTTTACACGGCCAGAGCCTTTCCCCTCTCTGCCATCCATACACGGACGTGTGGTGTACACGGCCGTGGACAACTCCCATCAAGACCTCCAAGCACGGCCGTGTAGATCCACACGGCCTGGACTGCCCCAGCTTCTGGAAACCTGGCACGACCGTGTGGTGCACATGGCCAGAACACTTTTAAGCGCTGGGAACCCTACACGGCCATGTGATGCACACGGCCAGGGCCTTCTTGGTCTCTGGAAACCTTACACGGCCATGTAGATCCACACGACCATGCAAGGATTGAACTATGATTTGCTTCAAAACTTGGCACGGTCGTGTGAGGTTCGCACAGCCAGGACAGGTTCCTTGTCTGTTTCTCCTGGTTGACCACACGGCCAGAGCACTCCACCTAGGCAGAGCCGTGTGTAGCACACGACCAAGTGCTTTCTCCAATGCTTAGCTCATAAGTTTGTCCAAGAATGTAGAATCTTCACCAAATTCGACTCCTGTGTACAAAAAATACACAAAAAGCAGATCTCCGAACAAAAAGAGTAAATATGCTAAAAGAAAAGCTGGAAGTATAAAAATGCATAGATCAAGCAAGCTCAAAGTATGTAAATGTACGTCAAAACATGCATAAAAGTATATAAAATCTACGCACATCACACCCTCAGACTTAAACCTTTGCTTGTCCTCAAGCAAAATGTTGCAATCTAAATTCATATGTTCTACAACGCATTCATAAACCCTAATGTACTTTCCTAACTCTATCAAAGAGTTCCAATAACAAGCATAATCATGGAAACAAATCAAGTATGGCTCAAGCTTAAGTATCCTGTGCACAGTGTAAAAGTAACTCAAAAACCCTTCTAGTTTCAATCTATGTCCTAGTCAAGTCGTCATCAAATTTGAATTCCTAATGTTTCCGGTGAGAGACAAGTAAATAGTGATAGACACTTACTTGCCACTCACTTGGTTCATATTTCTCAACCAACCCAAGGTCTCAAAGGTGTGCTCAATCTCAAGAGAAGCTAAGCAGTCATTTCCCCAGTAACCTAACTCGGTCTCAAAGGGGTGACTTGCTAGATTCCACTCACGACAACTATTTTTTCATATCCCTCATTTTTTTTTCATTGCTTTTCTTTTTCAATTTTTTTTCATAAATATTTGCATTGGGCAAATCTTATTTCACAAGTGTACTTTTAGCACAAATGTTGGGATATTTTGATTTTTCCAAATGAGCTTTCATGAGTTGAGCCTCATCCAGTATCCAAAATGAAGTTTGAAAAATCACCATGGAAACCAAGTACTAAGCAAACAAGATGAATCATGACTATTTCAATGATATCAACCATTCAAGCATCAAGTCAAAGTGTAGTGAAAGTAAGATTCTTAAGGTCAAGCCAAGACTAAAACTCATCTCCATATGATTCTTAGCTTATTTCATGCTACCCAAGATAGAGAAAAGAAGTACATAAAGCTTACTACTAGCATCATTTACAACATCATGAATCTAGATAATGAACGTGCTAATATTTTGCATTAAGGAACAAACAATCATGATATGATGAATGATGCAACTAGCAAAAAATAAAAATAAAAAATTTATTATGCAAAAACTAAACTAAATCAAATGCATCTAATGCATCCCCCCAGACTTAAACTTTTCATTGTCCCAATGAAAACTAAAAACAATGTGGAGAAGATTAATGAAATTTAGAGAAGTTACCAAGTAATGAGCTCCAAATGGTTGACATTCATGTTTTAAAAAATACTCCTCTATTCAATGCTGACATTCCTCCACAACTTTGAATTCTATAAAAATAAGATAGACAAGAAAAATTAAGTAGAGGATACATGTTTATTATAAAGAAAGAACTAAAGACATAAAAGAAAATAAGGAAAATGAACCTGAGGTGCCTCACAAGAAGCGCTTGTTTAAGGTCATTAGCTCGACCACCTCATTAGATTCATCGAAATCTCGCTCTTGGAGGGGTAAGATATTTTAGAACCCTCCTACCAAGGGCTCTTATTTTGGAGAGAGCTTTCATCAAAGGAGCTACAAAGTAAAGTATAACCCTCTCCATCTTCGTCTTCTTGGAAATTTTTTTAGGTGGTCGAAGACGGTTTAGATTGAGCTTCCAATTATTGGCCCATGTGAAATCTGCACATCCAAAAGAAAAAAAAATCTCCCACAAGCATGTTATATAGTATAGAGCTAGAACCATATCAAGATAAGATAAATAAGTAATAAAAACTGAATCACATCCAACAAAGTCAATTATAGGTACCTCCATAAAGTTTTCCAAAAGATCACAAGAAATACTAACCTTACTTTGCTGAGAAATACCTGAAATTTCTAAACATGTAGTTGTGACTTCCTCTGAATCAAATGATGGTTCCTGCTCTAGCTGAGGTGTTGATGATATCAATGATGGTGATTCTTGAGACTCTGCTAGCTCTGCATAAGTCCCTACACATTGTTCCACAACATGCTCAATTCTTAAAACCTCTAAGGGTTGTGTTGACAAAGGTGGTGATCCTTGAGATGCTGCTTCCACAACACAGCTCCCTACACATTCTTCCATATCATCATCATCAACACATACATCAAAAAATAAACCAACATCTATGTCCTCAATAGGAGAATCAATAACAAGAGGATCAATAACTTCACTTGCAGTTTTAAGTTGATCTACCACATCACATTCATCATCTGAAAATTCAATGTCACTATAACACCCTATAAAATTTTGAGGTAGATATGTAAACTTATTTACCACTACATTATCAATAAAATCCTTATCTGAAAAATCCTCATCTTCATTACATCCAAAAATCTGCACTCAACCATATTAGTGTCACAGGATTTGCCGAAGTCTTTATTTTCATTGACCCCCACTAACCTTTGTGGAAAAGGAATCCTTAATGAAGGTCCTGGGAAAGACTGAACTTCCTTTTTCCCAAATTCCCTTTGAGCTTTTGGAGGAGGTCCAACTTGCTTATCTAGTGTTGGTGTGATTAATCGTTGAGGGAAAGGTACTTGTGACCTTTAGGAACTTCCTAGAGAAATGGAACTGAGTTCTTGTGATCTTCTATTATTCTTCTCCTCAATTCTAAACAAGTCATTCTTCAGAAGTTCTTCATGATTTTTACCACTTCTCAAACCAACATCATCACACTTTTCATTAGATCTTGATTGTGTAGGAGGGGGATCTTCTTTAAACAATTTTGAAACAATACTATCAAGCTTTGCCCCCAAATGTTTGAACTCCTCACTCTATGACTTGTGAATTTCAACATTTTTAGGTGGTTGAACTTCATTTTGTTTGACAGACTCTCTTACATTTATGGCTTGCACTTCTTGAATATCTGAGGAAAATTCCATTCAACTTTTGTTCGACCATTCATGGAGGTTCAATGTCACTTGATCAATTAATGAATAAGCTTCATCTACACTTTTGTCCATAAAAGAACCTCCAGCTGATGAATCCAATAAACTCTTGTTTGGGAAAGAAATTCCCCCATAGAATATGTGCAAAATCAACCATTTTTCAAAACCATGATGAGGACACTGTCTTTGAAGACTCTTGAATCTATCCCATACTTCAAATAATGATTCTCCATATGTCTGAGCAAAATTTGTTATGCAATTCCTCATATGCACTGTTCTACTTGGAGGGAAAAAATAATTCAGAAATTGCTTCTTCAATTGTTCCCAACTTGTGATGCTTTGAGGACAGAGAGAATATAACCAAGTCCTTGCTTTATCCTTGATACTGAAAGGAAATGCCATCAATCGAACTGCATCTGCTGATACTCCTTCACATTTCATCAAATCACAAATCTCTAAAAATGTTTCAAGATGCAGATAAGGACTTTCTAATACTTCTCCTCCAAATTTGTGACCTTGTATCATGAAAATTATCTCTGGATCTAGTTGGAAACTTTCTGCTTCAATTTGAGGTTGCACAATGGGAGATAAAAATCTTGCAGAAAAGGGTAAAGAAAAATTTCTCATGGGTCTGCTTGACATGTTAGTGCTCATGGATATTCAAGGAAAAAAAATTTATCAAGAATCAAAGACAAGAAATAAAATGCAATATGAAAAACAAGAAAGAAAATGCAAAATTTAAATTGCAAGAAAGAAAGTGCATAATGAAAACAAGAAAGAAAAGACAAAAGGAACAAGAAAAATGTCTAGAATAATTCATATGCTAAAGATTGCAAGATATGTTTACAAAAGAAAAGAAGAAAGAAACTAAATCAAAAGAGAGGAAAGTTAAACTAGAATGTCAGAAATTAAAAATGCAGAATTAGAAAAAAAATTTGACAAGAATGTTATACAAGAAAGGAAAAACTTATGAAAACAGAATTCTAACAGTTAGTTACAACTATGCAAATGAAAAGAAAAGTTATTGTTATGTTTAGTCTAACTCAATTGATAATCTTCAATGTTATAGTGCAGTCCCCGGCAACGGCGCCAAAAACTTGTTACATTCCGCAAGTCTACGAAAATGTCGCAAGTAATATAAAAGATTATCGTATCCACAGGGACTTGAATAAGCACTAGAAATATCTCGAAGTGAATTAGCTAAACAACTAATTAATTGGTTTCAAATGCTAAGGATGAAAAACAAATCTAAAATGAAAGATTAACAAACAAGAGTTTGGGGTTTGAGTTATGATAAAGGGAGGTTCTAGGAGTTTTGGTTTCTTTGTAAGATCTCTTTGAATGTATATGGTTTACTAATTCTTATTTCTCAATTGTCTAATATTTGTAGATGGTTGCCGGTTCTCTCTTGCAATAGATAACCGGCTTAGGACTGAAAAATGTACCTAAATGTGATCAATTAGATATGAACCTACGTTGTCCTTACATAGGATTGCACCTATTATTATGCTTCCCTCGGATATCAACATAGAAGTTCATAGCTTCTTAACCCATAAAGATACAAGGATTGAATCATAAAATCTATCCTACCCTCTTATATATTCTCATTTCCCCTTCAAGCTTATCCCTCAAACGTCCTTACACGGGCTTGCACCTGTCACGTGGATCCCTCGGAAAATCGAGTGAGACTTAATCTCTACAAAGTCTATAAGATATCCAAACAATCAATCAAGAATGAGAATTAAGCCCTAATCACAATTAATCATTCAAGATCCAATCGATACAAACAAGGCAGCATCATAGAAACAAAGAAATGGCAAATCCACAAGAGTTTACATCAATTTATCTCACAAATACTCCCTCCATCCTAGAACAAAAAGATCTACTCCATAAAACGAAGAAAGAAAACCAAAGATAAGAAGATTACAAGCATTTCTTCAATCCCAATCCAAGAAGAGGAGAGAAAGAAAACTTATCTACAATATAGCTCCATCTTCGGATCCAATCCTTGCTCCCGGAGTCGAATTCGCCAAGATCTCCCTTTAGATCACCCAAAAATCCTCCCAAGAATGGGAGGAATCCACCAAATCTTGCTTTCTCCAAAAGGGGAGAAGATCTCTTTTCAAATCTTCAAAGAGGCTTTAAATGGAGGGGGGCTTTCGGGCGCCACACGACCCCGAGGCATGGCGGTGTGAGGTTCACACGGCCAGAGCCTTTCCCCTCTCTTCCATCCATACACGGACGTGTGGTTTACACGGCCGTGGACAACTCCCATCAAGACCTCCAAGCACGGCCGTGTAGATCCACACGACCTGGACTGCCCCAGCTTCTGGAAACCTGGCACGACCGTGTGGTGCACATGGCCAGAACACTTTTAAGCGCTGGGAACCCTACACGGCCGTGTGATGCACACGGCCAGGGCCTTCTTGGCCTCTGGAAACCTTACACGACCATGTAGATCCACACGACCATGCAAGGATTGAACTCTGATTTGCTTCAAGACTTGGCACGGTCGTGTGAGGTTCGCACGGCCAGGCCAAGTTCCTTGTCTGTTTCTCCTGGTTGACCACACGGCCAGAGCACTCCACCTAGGCAGAGCCGTGTGTAGTACACGACCAAGTGCTTTCTCCAATGCTTAGCTCATAAGTTTGTCCAAGAATGTAGAATCTTCACCAAATTCGACTCCTGTGTACAAAAAATGCACAAAAAGCAGATCTCCGAACAAAAAGAGTAAATATGCTAAAAGAAAAGCTGGAAGTATAAAAATGCATAGATCAAGCAAGCTTAAAGTATGTAAATGTACGTCAAAACATGCATAAAAGTATATAAAATCTACGCACATCACACCCCCTGACTTAAACCTTTGCTTGTCCTCAAGCAAAATGTTGCAATCTAAATTCATATGTTCTACAACGCATTCATAAACCCTAATGTACTTTCCTAACTCTATCAAAGAGTTCCAATAACAAGCATAATCATGGAAACAAATCAAGTATGGCTCAAGCTTAAGTATCCTGTGCACAGTGTAAAAGTAACTCAAAAACCCTTCTAGTTTCAATCTATGTCCTAGTCAAGTCGTCATCAAATTTGAATTCCTAATGTTTCCGGTGAGAGACAAGTAACCAGTGATAGGCACTTACTTGCCACTCACTTGGTTCATATTTCTCAACCAACCCAAGGTCTCAAAGGTGTGCTCAATCTCAAGAGAAGCTAAGCAGTCATTTCCCCAGTAACCTAACTCGGTCTCAAAGGGGTGACTTGCTAGATTCCACTCACGACAACTGTTTTTTTATATCCCTTATTTTTTTTTCATTGCTTTTCTTTTTCAATTCTTTTTCATAAATATTTGCATTGGGCAAATCTTATTTCACAAGTGTACTTTTAGCACAAATGTTGGGATATTTTGATTTTTCCAAATGAGCTTTCATGAGTTGAGCCTCATCCAGTATCCAAAATGAAGTTTGAAAAATCACCATGGAAACCAAGTACTAAGCAAACAAGATGAATCATGACTATTTCAATGATATCAACCATTCAAGCATCAAGTCAAAGTGTAGTGAAAGTAAGATTCTTAAGGTCAAGCCAAGACTAAAATTCATCTCCATATGATTCTTAGCTTATTTCATGCTACCCAAGATAGAGAAAAGAAGTACATAAAGCTTACTACTAGCATCATTTACAACATCATGAATCTAGATAATGAACGTGCTAGTATTTTGCATTAAGGAACAAACAATCATGATATGATGAATGATGCAACTAGCAAAAACAAAAACAAAAAATTTATTATGCAAAAACTAAACTAAATCAAATGCATCTAATGCATCCCCCCAGACTTAAACTTTTCATTGTCCCAATGAAAACTAAAAACAATGTGGAGAAGATTAATGAAATTTAGAGAAGTTACCAAGTAATGAGCTCCAAATGGTTGACATTCATGTTTTAAAAAATACTCCTCTATTCAATGCTGATATTCCTCCACAACTTTGAATTATATAAAAATAACATAGACAAGAAAAATTAAGTAGAGGATACATGTTTATTATAAAGAAAGAACTAAAGACATAAAAGAACATAAGGAAAATGAACCTGGGGTGCCTCACAAGAAGCGCTTGTTTAAGGTCATTAGCTCGACCACCTCATTAGATTCATCGAAATCTCGCTCTTGGAGGGGTAAGATATTTTAGAACCCTCCTACCAAGGGCTCTTATTTTGGAGAGAGCTTTCATCAAAGGAGCTACAAAGTAAAGTATAACCCTCTCCATCTTCGTCTTCTTGGAAATTTTTTTAGGTGGTCGAAGACGGTTCAGATTGAGCTTCCAATTATTGGCCCATGTGAAATCTGCACATCCAAAAGAAAAAAAAATCTCCCACAAGCATGTTATATAGTATAGAGCTAGAACCATATCAAGATAAGATAAATAAGTAATAAAAACTGAATCACATCCAACAAAGTCAATTATAGGTACCTCCATAAAGTTTTCCAAAAGATCACAAGAAATACTAACCTTACTTTGCTGAGAAATACCTGAAATTTCTAAACATGTAGTTGTGACTTCCTCTGAATCAAATGATGGTTCCTGCTCTAGCTGAGGTGTTGATGATATCAATGATGGTGATTCTTGAGACTCTGCTAGCTCTGCATAAGTCCCTACACATTGTTCCACAACATGCTCAATTCTTAAAACCTCTAAGGGTTGTGTTGACAAAGGTGGTGATCCTTGAGATGCTGCTTCCACAACACAGCTCCCTACACATTCTTCCATATCATCATCATCAACACATACATCAAAAAATAAACCAACATCTATGTCCTCAATAGGAGAATCAATAACAAGAGGATCAATAACTTCACTTGCAGTTTTAAGTTGATCTACCACATCACATTCATCATCTGAAAATTCAATGTCACTATAACACCCTATAAAATTTTGAGGTAGATATGAAAACTTATTTACCACTACATTATCAATAAAATCCTTATCTGAAAAATCCTCATCTTCATTACATCCAAAAATCTGCACTCAACCATATTAGTGTCACAGGATTTGCCGAAGTCTTTATTTTCATTGACCCCCACTAACCTTTGTGGAAAAGGAATCCTTAATGAAGGTCCTGGGAAAGACTGAACTTCCTTTTTCCCAAATTCCCTTTGAGCTTTTGGAGGAGGTCCAACTTGCTTATCTAGTGTTGGTGTGATTAATCGTTGAGGGAAAGGTACTTGCGGCCTTTGGGAACTTCCTAGAGAAATGGAACTGAGTTCTTGTGATATTCTATTATTCTTCTCCTCAATTCTAAACAAGTCATTCCTCAGAAGTTCTTCATGATTTTTGCCACTTCTCAAACCAACATCATCACACTTTTCATTAGATCTTGACTGTGTAGGAGGGGGATCTTCTTTAAACCATTTTGAAACAATACTATCAAGCTTTGCCCCCAAATGTTTGAACTCCTCACTCTATGACTTGTGAATTTCAACATTTTTAGGTGGTTGAACTTCATTTTGTTTGACAGGCTCTCTTACATTTATGACTTGCACTTCTTGAATATCTGAGGAAAATTCCATCCAACTTTTGTTCGACCATTCATGGAGGTTCAATGTCACTTGATCAATTAATGAATAAGCTTCATCTACACTTTTGTCCATAAAAGAACCTCCAGCTGATGAATCCAATAAACTCTTGTTTGGGAAAGAAATTCCCCTATAGAATATGTGCAAAATCAACCATTTTTCAAAACCATGATGAGGGCACTGACTTTGAAGACTCTTGAATCCATCCCATACTTCAAATAATGATTCTCCATATGTCTGAGCAAAATTTGTTATGCAATTCCTCATATGCACTGTTCTACTTGGAGGGAAAAAATGATTCAGAAATTGCTTCTTCAATTGTTCCCAACTTGTGATGCTTTGAGGACAGAGAGAATATAGCCAAGTCCTTACTTTATCCTTGATACTGAAAGGATATGCCATCAATCGAACTGCATCTGCTGATACTCCTTCAAATTTCACCAAATCACAAATCTCTAAAAATGTTTCAAGATGCAGATAAGGACTTTCTAATACTTCTCCTCCAAATTTGTGACCTTGTATCATGAAAATTATCTCTGGGTCTAGTTGGAAACTTTCTGCTTCAATTTGAGGTTGCATAATGGGAGATAAAAATCTTGCAGAAAAGGGTAAAGAAAAATTTCTCATGGGTCTGCTTGACATGTTAGTGCTCATGGATATTCAAGGAAAATTTTTTTATCAAGAATCAAAGACAAGAAATAAAATGCAATATGAAAAACAAGAAAGAAAATGCAAAATTTAAATTGCAAGAAAGAAAGTGCATAATGAAAACAAGAAAGAAAAGACAAAAGGAACAAGAAAAATGTCTAGAATAATTCATATGCTAAAGATTGCAAGATATGTTTACAAAAGAAAAGAAGAAAGAAACTAAATTAAAAGAGAGGAAAGTTAAACTAGAATGTTAGAAATTAAAAATGCAGAATTAGAAAAAAAAATTGACAAGAATGTTATACAAGAAAGGAAAAACTTATGAAAACAGAATTCTAACAGTTAGTTACAACAAAGCAAAAGAAAATAAAAGTTATTGTTATGTTTAGTCTAACTCAATTGATAATCTCCAATGTTATAGCGCAGTCCCCGGCAACGGCACCAAAAACTTGTTACGTTCCGCAAGTGTACGGAAATGTCGCAAGTAATATAAAAGATTATCGTATCCACAGGGACTTGAATAAGCACTAGAAATATCTCAAAGTGAATTAGCTAAACAACTAATTAATTGGTTTCAAATGCTAAGGATGAAAAACAAATCTAAAATGAAAGATTAACAAACAAGAGTTTAGGGTTTGAGTTATGATAAAAGGAGGTTCTAGGAGTTTTGGTTTCTTTGTAAGATCTCTTTGAATGTATATGGTTTACTAATTCTTATTTCTCAATTATCTAATATTTGTAGAAGGTTGTCGGTTCTCTCTTGCAATAGATAACCGGCTTAGGACTGAAAAATGTACCTAAATGTGATCAATTAGATATGAACCTACGTTGTCCTTACACAGGATTGCACCTATTACTATGCTTCCCTCGGATATCAACATAGAAGTTCATAGCTTCTTTACCCATAAAGATACAAGGATTGAATCATAAAATCTATCCTACCCTCTTGAATATTCTCATTTCCCCTTCAAGCTTATCCCTCAAACGTCCTTACACGGGCTTGCACCTGTCACGTGGATCCCTCGGAAAATCGAGTGAGAGTTAATCTCTACAAAGTCTATAAGATATCCAAACAATGAATCAAGAATGAGAATTAAGCCCTAATCACAATTAATCATTCAAGATCCAATTGATACAAACTAGGCAACATCATAGACACAAAGAAATGACAAATCCACAAGAGTTTACATCAATTTATCTCACAAATACTCCCTCCATCCTAGAACAAAAAGATCTACTCCATAAAATGAAGAAAGAAAACCAAAGATAAGAAGATTACAAGAATTTCTTCAATCCCAATCCAAGAAGAGGAGAGAAAGAAAACTTATCTACAATATAGCTCCATCTTCGGATCCAATCCTCACTCCCGGAGTCGAATTCGCCAAGATCTCCCTTTAGATCACCCAAAAATCCTCCCAAGAATGGGAGGAATCCACCAAATCTTGCTTTCTCCAAAAGGGGAGAAGATCTCTTTACAAATCTTCAAAGAGGCTTTAAATAGAGGGGGGCTTTCGGGCGCCATACGACCCCGAGGCATGGCCGTGTGAGGTTCACACGGCCAGAGCCTTTCCCCTCTCTGCCATCCATACACGGTCGTGTGGTGTACACGACCATGGACAACTCCCATCAAGACCTCCAAGCACGGCCGAGTAGATCCACACGGCCTGGACTGTCCCAGCTTCTGGAAACCTGGCACGGCCATGTGGTGCACACGGCCAGAACACTTTTAAGCGCTGGGAACCCTGCACGGCCGTGTGATGCACACGGCCAGGGCCTTCTTGGTCTCTGGAAACCTTACACGACCATGTAGATCCACACGGTCATGCAATGATTGAACTCTGATTTGCTTCAAAACTTGGCACGGTCGTGTGAGGTTCACACGGCCAGGCCAAGTTCCTTGTCTGTTTCTCCTGGTTGACCACACGACCAGAGCACTCCACCTAGGCAGAGCCGTGTGTAGCACATGACCAAGTGCTTTCTCCAATGCTTAGCTCATAAGTTTGTCCAAGAATGTAGAATCTTCACCAAATTCGACTCCTGTGTACAAAAAATGCACAAAAAGCAGATCTCCGAATAAAAAGAGTAAATATGCTAAAAGAAAAGTTGGAAGTATAAAAATGCATAGATCAAGCAAGCTCAAAGTATGTAAATGTGTGTCAAAACATGTATAAAAGTATATAAAATCTACGCACATCACATGTCTAGGCTGAATCTTGTGTATTCTACCTGGTGCACTAGACTTAGTAGATTTGATCGAAGCTACTCTAATCAAACATGGGCTAGCTAGACCAAAACCTAATATTAAGTTTTTTCAGTAGGACTATTTTAGAAAGTATTCAGAAAGTAGTTCACCGTTGATACACAAGAAGGTCATATACCTCGCTACCAATTGAAAACTTATCCTTAGGAAGCATGATTGATTAACCCAAAACTAAATTTGAATATAACATGGGTTAAACAACCTTTTTGAGAAGTTGAATCAATTTTATATTAACCTAATTAACACATTATTTCTAAATTAATCAAAATTAATTAACTCTTTAATTTTGAGTTAGTTAAAATTTAATCAATATTAATTGAAAATTAAAATTCAAACTCAAATCTAGAATTAATTAAAATTAATCAATTAAAAATTAACTTATTAAAACTTAAATTTAAACTTAAATTTAAACTTAAAATTAAAATTAATTTAACCATAACTAAATTACAAATTTAAACTTAAGCGAAAATTATTAGCTTACTTTAAATTAAATTAAAACTTAAATTCAAAATAAAAATTGACTCATTAACTTAACATAAATTTAAACTAAAAATTAATTAAAAGTTTATTTAAAAAAATTAAATATAAACTTCTTCAAACTTACTTAAAATTATTAACTGAAAATAAACTTTAAATTTAAAAACTTAAATTAAAATTTAAACTTAAAATTAATTTTAAAATTAAATTAATTAGAAACTTAAAATTAAATAAAAACTTAATTTTAAAATTAATTAAAAACTTAATTTTAAAGTTAATTAAAAACTTAATTTTAAATTACTTAAAAAGTTAAATTAAATTAATTAAAAACTTAATTTTAAAATTAATTAAAATTTTAAATTTAAATTAAGATTAATTAAAAACTTAAATTAAAATTAAAACTTAATCTTAAAATTAATTCAAAATTTATTTAAAATTATTAACTTAATATAAAATTTAAATATTTAACTCAAAATTAATTTAAAACATAAACTTTAAAACTTAAAATTAATTAAAAACATAAAATTAATTAAAAACTTAAATTAATTAAAAATTTAAATTATGATTAATTTAAAACTTAAATTAAAATTAATTAAAAACTTAACATTATTTAAAAAACTTAACTAAATGATTAATTTAAAACTTATTTGAAAAAAAACTTAACTAAACTATTAATTTTAAACTTATTTAAACATTATTTAAAAAACTTAACTAAATGATTAATTTAAAACTTAACTTAAAAATCTTAAAACTTAAATCTAACTTAAATTTAACTTAAGTTATAAAAGTATAATTTAAAATTTAAAATGACTAATTACTTAATGAACATAATTACTTTCAAATACCTTAACAAAATTAATACTAATAATAATTAATCAAAGCCTAATTTAAATCAAAATTAAGTGGTTCATCAACTAAACTTAGTGACAAATTAAGTTCAAACAAAATTTATTTACTATAATAATTATTTAAAAAAAAGGGTTCAGTCAACCAAACCCAATATTTACTCTGAATTATGCCTCGAACTAGCTATGTCAGGCAATTATTTGTTCAGTTGATCGAACACCTTGTTCAGTTGATCGAACACTTTAATTCAACCTCATAAAATGCTAAAAGTATATCTGTGATCAATTTTTCAGTCTATCGAAAACCCGGTTTGATCGATCGAAAACCAACTCTCTTCTTCTGAATGGTCAATAACTCAACAGTTTTAAGGGATTGGTCGACCAAGCCCTTTATCAGTCGACCGATCAACATCTATATAAACACAATTCAGTCAGGTTACTTGTCATCCCAAATCTTCTCCCTCTTCTTCTTTTTCTCTCCGCCTCTCACATCCCTCCATCTGCATCTCTCCTCATAATGCGATTATGCCTTGGTAATCCCTATCCAACTTTCTTTCTTTTACTAATTAAGATTTATTTATTAAATTCTTTTAAATAGTGAAAAAAGTCGTATAACTACACAAAAGGAGGCTAGCTCCTTAAATATCAGCCAAGACCCTATATTTTCAACCAAAGATATACATCAATCCTTTCCTAATAAAAAAATTTAAGGTATAGGGACTAGTTGTCTTGACCTTCCATTCTATCAAACATATTGTCCAGAGGTCACAGACAATATCCAATATTTTCAACTTGATAGTATTGTCTTCTGTCGACATGCATATAATCCTATTTTGTGTTTTGAATTTTATCATAACTTATGTGAAATTGATTTCCATCACTATAAGACTAAGTCGCAACCAGGGATATGCTATTTGACCTTAATATGTTTCTCATATTTTTGCGAATTCTACCTTCTGCTAACCACATCTTTTTTAGTGCTTCCCTTCTTAACACACTACCCATCCCTTTCGCTCATTTGATTCTTGATCTCATGTACGCAGACTTTTTTAAGGGGGCATGTTCCAAAAAGATGTCAACTGTGCCACTAAGTCCACATGACAATACTTTTTGATCTAGGATTTGTATTGACACCTCTTTTCGATACTGCTCAAGGCAGCTCTTATGCATCTCCTCCACTTACCAGTGATTTTTTTAGTCATCTTCGAGATGACATTTTTAGATGGTTCGACTCCTTAGAAACCAAGATGACTAATCAGTACAACTCTCTTTAAGGATAAATTGCAATTTTTTTTCAAGAGATGATTGATCGAGTTGATACTTTTGAGAAGGAGCAGCGTAGGATGTGTAAAATACCGGAAAAATGACGAATATGAATAAAGGAATTTTCTGAAATTTTTGGAAATTTTTCGGGAATTTTTTGGAGCTCGTACGGGCGAGTTGACGGGGATAAAAACGGGGTCCCGAAAAGCCTGTTTAGGCTACCCCAATTAAGTGAGGAAATGTTTATACTTTTATTATTTTTTTCTTTTTCCTTATTTTTATTTCCCGTTTCTTTTTCCTCTCCCGCGAGCCCGAGCCTTTCCCCGACGTCGATTTCCTCTCAGCCTTTCTTCTTGCCCTAACCGCCGGCGGCGGTTTCTTCCTCGCCGAAGTCTTAAACCCCTCGGCCACCTGCTTTCCTGCTTCCTCCTCGTCTCCCTCGCGCGCACACCCTATTTTCCTCGCTTGCCCTAGCGAGCCGAACACGCCGGCCGCAACTCACAGTGCTGGCCAAATTCTTCTCCTCGTCGACATTCGAGTCGTCGCCGGTGCCCTAGCCTCTGCCCCGACTCCAGTGACGCTGATTCTTCTCTCCTCTGTCCAGCCGAAGCCTCGTCTGCCATAGCCCTTGCTGTGGAGTTTCCAGCGCCGCTGCTGCAACTCACAGAGCCTCCCTTCCTCTTCTCGCGGACACCTGGAGCCGTCGAAAATCGAGCATCCGAACCCTAGGTTGGGTCCCTGAGCGCTGGCCGGAATTTCTCTTCTGGTGTCTCTGTTTGACAGTGCCGAAGACAAGGAGTTGTGCCCTAGTTTTGCTTTTCACAGTGGTTCTGTCTTCATTGTGATCTGCCCTAGCAGAATTGGGAATGTAAGGGCCATACCTAGCTGTGGAATTAGGTTTGTGGCTAGATCTCAGTTCATGTTTTTCTTTGCTTCTAATCTAGGTCACGGATTGGTGAGGTTTGGTGTATTGTGGGGTGTTTTTGATTTTTGGCAGCACCCCATCCCGCAGCGGTAAGGTAAGTATTTGGTTTATGGATTTAGTTGACACATTTTTGATACATGTTCTAGGTACGACTTGATACATAATTAATTTGGTTATAGGGTGATTTAGGTTTATAAGTTGTATAACTGTGTGATTGGGGTTCATGAAACTAACCCTAACTAGTCAGTGGATTAGAAATTAGTTTAACTATTTGTTTATAATTAAATTAGCTAAACTGTGCGATTTAACACAGGACTTTGACGCGAGACGAGTATCTCGGAGTCAGATCGGACCTTTCTATTTTCGGAGGCGGGTACTTTTGACTTTTTGTCTTTGATATGCTTAGTAATGAAATTAACATATTGCATCAATTGTGTTTCTTATCTGTTTCGGTTAATCACTACCCAAATCTTGGTACGTGCTTGATTGATTGATTGATTTGCATCTCATGTATATTTTACCTGTTTATACATGCTTATAGGGGGTAGTCATATACCATGCTTCACCATGTTCAGGACATAGGTTTTTTTATACCTTCTGTGTACCTTTGATTCGATATGATTCGTTGACCTAGGGTGCACTTTTCTATATATATGGATTAGGTCAGGATGTTTATATGGTTATTGCCATGCATCATTTGCATGATTGCATGCTGTGCGATAGTCCGCTCCATTATTGTTGAGCACATCGCCAGTTACATGGATATGCACACACCACCACTCATGGGTTAGTGGTCGATTCAGGCAGAGTGTGTTGCAGCAGGGACTCTGTTAGACACCGTTGGTCCGCTCATGGGTAGTGTGACACAACGAGTTATCCGGCAGGGATTCCTCCCCGTCATCGTGTACCGGGAGTTGAGAGCATTGCGCTCCCCCATCTATGATTTGGGGTAGGAGGATAGGTGTACTCCGACAGCATCCCGTCCACTCGGTTACTCATCAGGAGTAGTGACGACAGAGTGCACGGTTGTCATAGCCCTACCCACTCGGCCTCACTATTGTGTGTGAGATGATCGACTGGCGTCAGGGGTGACCAGGACGCATCATTGGCATCATATGCATGATGCATTTATTGCTTGTGTTTGTGTTTGCTGCATTTATATGTTGCATATTGTTTGGATACCTATGTTTGACATCCATACAGGATTTCCTTATCCCTCAGACTGTTTGACCTTATACTCAGGACCTGGTTAGTACAGTATTCTCCTGTTTACTTCAGATGCATTTTTATCTTTCTTATCAGGAGACTGTACGCATGATTAGTGCTAGGTGTTGTTTCTTTACTTTGCATATCAACTATACCTGCTGAGTGTTGGACTCACCCCGCCTCCATTGTTGTTATTTTCAGGTTGATGCTGTCAGGAGGGAGTTTCAGTCGCTAGTCCCCACTGCACGTAGTGCTAGATCCCCTGCAGACCTCGAGGATTGATTGACTTTTGAGTTTTCTTCTCGTTTGTCTATGTTTAGACTTGATTTGTTTGATACTTGGACGTTGTATTTATTATTGTGTTGTCGATGGATTTTATTTGGTCTTATTCTACTACATGTCTGCCGGGTCGGCATAAGAGGTGAGTTTCGTCGGTTTTGAGCTTTACGAGTGTAGTTGAGTAGGGTGGTTTTCGAGTCAGAGTATTACTACTTTGTTTGATTATATATAACTGCGTGGATGGTTGTGTGGAATGTGTTATATTTATTGCTATTATTCCAGCCGCATGTGGCTGAGGTATGGAGATATGTAGAAAGTTTCAGATTGTCCGCCGTACAGGGGAGATGCTGCCGAAATTTCTTCGGACGGGGACTCCTCTGGGGCGTGACAGGATGTTTGATTATTTCATGCTATAGATGATGACGAAGACTAGTTACTTTTAGGTCTAGATACTTATTTTGACACACTTATGACTTGTTGACATTATGGGATATTTTGCTCTTTCTTAAATGTTATTTTGTCTTTCTTTTATGTAGATTATCAATATGCTTTATAAACTAGGTTTATTTTTATTATATTTTTCAAAATTATTAATTAGTTTTTCAAATTATATTTTCAAAATTTTCCTTTTATTTTTTTTCAAAATAGATTTTAAAATATTTTATCTTTTTGGAATAGTTTAGGCCTTACCGTAGAATTGCATGCTCCTATAGTCTTAGAAGCCAACATCTCACAAGCATAATATGGTCCCTTGCTTGTGTCATTTAAAATATAGAATGATGTGAGATGCTTAGGACTTAGCCTAAGATTTTAGATGCTTATATCAGTGTATCACTATAAATTTGGACATTAAATAATATATATTGATTAATTTGAGTAATTTGGCTAGTAACAAACTAGTTAGAAACAAACACTCAAATTGACCAATCTGAATCAACAGCTACTATCTTGTGATAGTCATCTAGATATGAAGTTGGACATTTCATCATAAAGATATTTTTTTCTAGTTTTAAAAATCATGCTTGGACTTTTAGGTACTTTTCAATTTTAGGGGAGCTTCAATATCATTTTGTGAAATTTTTTCTTTAACAAATTTTAAAAATTATTTTCAAAATTTACCTTTATCAAATTTTCAAAATTATCATTCAAAATTATTTTCAAAATCTACCTTTACTAAATTTTAAAATTTTTTTTTAATAAATTATTTTCAAAATTTACCTTTACCAAAATTTCAAAATTATTTTCAAAATTTACCTTTGACAAATTTTCAAAATTAGTTTTCCTTAACAAATTATTTTCAAAATATATCTTATCAAATATTTTAAAAAGTTATTTTCTCAAAATTTAGAAAAATAAATTTTATCTTTTAGAAATTCTCTAAATTTTCATACTTTTTAAATTTTTTTAAATCTTACCAAATTATTTTCAAATATTTTCTAACTTGTTATTTTCCCTATTTTTGATGTATGTCAATGAGGAGAGATAGTGAATTCAGGGGAAGTTATTAAACCCAGAGGGAGAATTAAATAAAAATTCTTATTCACTTATCCTTACATATGTTATTAACTTAACTGTGAACCTTGATTATCAAACATTAAAAAGGAGGAGATTGTTGGTATAGGGTGTACTAGAATCGAACCTGAGTTTTGATATTGTCAAAGGTTCAAGTTAAGTCTTGTTGTGATCTAACAAGTTGACTAAGTGTGCAAGCTATTTACTCAACTGGAAAAGTTTTAGCAGATCGTGAAATCTAGGCAAGAAGCCCAAGTGGGTTGAGAGGACCTGATACTTGGCAAGGAAGCTTGACAGGTCTGGAGGATCGAAGATCGAGGGAAAGTCCTAATGAGCCAATCCGATGTTGAGCGACAAAGTCCAAATAGGTCTGGAGAACCAATATTTGGCAGGTAAGTTGAGGTAAGCAACTAGAGAGGAGCGACAGTGAGGTCATATTCCTGAAATGAACAAACCCTAGGTCGTTGATCCAACTGAAGGAATCGGGAAGATTTCCAAGTTAAGATCAAGACATTATTACTATCAAATACTACTAATGCATCATAACTGTGCTAACCTTTATTTTACAGGGATATATATTATTTAACTCTATTTTACAGGAACCAACTTGATCGGTCGACCAAACCAGGAGATTGGTTGACCAAACTAGGGGATCGGTCGATCGAACCAGATCGACTCAGACCAGAGATCATATCAGAGCATAATAAAGCAGAGTTCAATCAAAGCCTGATCGATCGATCGAACAAGTAGATCGGTCGACCAAACCTTGATGATATGGTACAGAACACAGATCAGATCAAGCCAAAGGAAAGAAGGAATCCAGGCTGATCAATCAACCGAACCCAGAGATCGATCGACCAAACGATCACCTCATGAATGGCGAATTAAGTGTGAATCTCGACGAACAGGGAAAGTTCACTGTTCGATCGATCGAATAAGGTGATCGCTAGATTGAACCATTAAAGCTCATAAATGTGTGAAGATCATATCTGAGCAAAGAAGGAAGGGGGCGGGTTCAGTCGACCGATAGGAGGTTCGGTCGACCAAACAGATCAGTTGACCGAACCATTTATCAGTCTATCGATAAAGGCTTATATAAACAGAACTCGAGGTCTGAGGCAAGACATCCATTTTTGAAGTCAACATCGTGTAAAGCTCTTGTTCGTTCTACTACTCTATGCTTCACCTTCACAAGCAACCTGCTCCATCTAGAAGTACCGACTGAGCTTCATCTTCTACCTAGTGTTAGTATAACTTTTGTTTAAGTTTGCATTGTTTTAATTTCTAAAAGATAGTAGTGTGTTACTATCTTACATTCTTTATATTGTACGCATTGCTTTTTTTCGAAGATTTCGGAAAGAAGAGTTTAGTGAATTACCAACAGTGCGATCAAGGATCACGGGTCTTGGAGTAGAAGTCAACCTAGGTTCTGAACCAAGTAACCGAAACGTGTTCTTTACTTTTCCCTTCACTACTCTTATTTTTACGAGAAAAGGAAAAATTTTTAACGTATGATATTCACCCTCCTATCACATCTTTTGATCCTTCAATTTGAATTATGTGGACCAATGCCAACTCAAGCACTAGGAGGTTATAGATACTTCATTACCGTTATCAATGATTATTCACAATTTGGTTATGTGTATCTTATGAAACACAAGTCTAAAGTCTTTGAAAAGTTCAAAGAATTCAAAAATGAAGTAGAGAAATAACTTGGTGAATGCATTACGATACTTTGATCCGATCAAGGTGGTGAATACTTAAGCCAAGAGTTTCAACATTATCTAAGGGATAATGAAATATTATCTCAATGAACTCCGCTTTATAAATCAAAAAATAATGGTGTATCTGAAAGGCGAAACTAAACTTTGTTAGACATGGTTAGGTCAATGATGAATCATACAAGTCTTCCCAAATCTTTTTGGGATTATGTACTCAAGACAGCTGTTTATTGATGGATTGAAAGCGCTAGAGGGGGGGGGGGTGAATAGCGCTCGTGGCTATTTCATTTTTCGAAATCGTAAAAGCTTGTTCAGAAATAACACAGCGAAAAGTAAATAAAGTGGACACGAAGGATTTACTTCGTTCGGAGCCTGTGACGACTCCTACTCGAAGGCCCGCGATCCTTGATCGCTTCCGGTGGGCAACAACTATAATTCGTAAAAGCTATTACAAGCTAAGTACAATTTAAGCAGAAAAGAATATTGTACCGACAATAAAAAGACTAAAACTGAAGCTCCGGGTTGTCGTTGCAGCACTTCTGAGTCGAGACGTTAGCAGCTTATCGCACGGAGAATGCTTAGAAGATTGTTGTCTTTAAAGCTACACCTCAACCCTCTTTTTATATGAGGTTCCGGGAACCTGGGACCTTTCCGGGCGCCTGGAGTGTGACGTGGCCAGCCAACCAGGTTGCTCCACGTCGTGAAGTCGCGCAGGGGATAAAAGTTGGTCCCGGGCGCCCGAACCTCCTTTTTCCAGGAGCCGCTTCTCCTGCAAAACAAGGTTAGTCCGAGCAATTGCATACCCTGCAAGACAATGTTAGAATCTGATAATTCATAAGTGAAAAAGAGCTGACAGTCTTTGGACTGTCCGAGTCTGACTTCAGATTCCCAACCGGAAACCCTAGGTCGACTCGACGCCTACTGTTCCCTCTAAGGGGAACGCGTCATCACCTACTCCCCTTAGGAGACTTACCTGATGCCAGTCCGGTCCTCCACACCGACTGGACTTTTCGCCTAGGGTTACCACCCCCTAGGACTTTTCTCCACCTAGGGTTACCGCCCCCTAGGACCTAAGGTTACCACCCCTTAGGGTTTTCCTCCACCTAGGGTTACCGCCCCCTAGGACCTAAGGTTACCACCACTTAGGGTTTTCACCTGCCTAACCGCAGCTAGGACTTTCCTGAAACACTCATTCAAACATGTTAGATCACACACTAACTTAACTTTGAATCCTTTGCCATTATCAAAACTAAGGTTCGATCTTCGGATGCTTCCCGCACCAACAATCTCCCCCTTTTTGATAATGGCAACCGAAATTCAATGTTAAGTAAAAAATATGCAGTTATGTATAGGCACAAGAAACAAGATAAGCGTGATAGCAAGATAAGCATAAACATAGCTCCCCCTTAATATAAGTTATTCTCTTTGAATTTTTTACTAAATACCCATAGCTCCCCCTTAATACAAGTTCCCTTTAAAATATTTTCTTTAAATTTCTCTACTCTCCCCCTTTGCCATATATCAAAAATGAGTTAATTTTGAAAAACATAACTTTTCAAGACAGAATTTAGCAGAAAACATTTTAACTTAGGCAAGGAGCAAGTGAAAGGCAACACCTTAGAATTGATTTTGCCTAAAGAGATATAGCAAAAAGGAGCTCTTTTTAACTTAGTGTATTTTGAGGAGTTTCCAAAAAATTTCACAGAAAAATTTTCAAAACACAATTTTCAACTTTAGAAATTTTCCGGAAAAAAATATTCAGGTTTTTTAAAGAAAATTTCCAAGGAAAATTTTCAACTTAAAGAAGTTAATTGCAGCTTAACAAAATTTTTCAAACTTTAAAGAATTTTCTAACTTAAGAAAAAATTTTAACTTAACGAATTTTTGAAAAAGTTTCAGCTTAAATAATTTTCTAACAAAATTCCAAAAAAAAATTTCAAAATAGAGGACACTTGAAAGTTTTAAATTTGGAGAAGTTTTTGAAAAGTTGTTTAAGGCATGTTTTTGAAATGAATTTCAAGAATACTTAAGGCAAAGGAGAAGCGATAACCTTAATGTTTAATAGCTTGCCATTTTGTTTTAGTAAGGTATCAGAGCCCTAAGATCCAAGCATGAGTTAAGATTTATTTTGATCAGGTATCAGATCCCTTAAGTACAAGCATGCTTAATCTTAATATTTCCATTTCCTTTAGTTTGAGAGATACTTTTAGCTAAGATAAGGTTATTTTTGTCTTTAACAAGTAACTAAGCAAATGTTTGTGATATCACAACACTTTAATTTCTTAGTTTTTAAAGAGGGAGTTTAGCAAAAAAAAATTTGATCAAGACTCAGTTTAGCTAAGAAAAATACTTTTATCAAAGACTTAGCTAAACTTATGAAAATAATAGTTTTGAGAATGCTTTAGAAAATACTTAACATTTTCAGCAAAACTTAGCATGTGAAAACAATTGCTTTGAGAGACACTTAGCTTTTTTTATTTTTTTTATTTTTTTTAACCTAAAAAAAAACTTAGCTAAATTTGAAAATACTTAACTATATATTCAGCTTAAAAATGATTACCTTGAGAAAACTTCTTCTTGCCAAATAGCTAAGTTTAGAGTATAGTCTAACTAAGCTTAGTTAAAGAAGGCTTGATTAAGTACTTAGCTTAAAGAGGTTTTACATAAAGGCTTAGCTTTGAAAACATTCTAAAAGAGTTATAATTTAAAAGTCAGGTCATAAATAATTTCAATTTTAAAGTTTAAGTTAAGAATAACCTTAATTTTAAACAATTTTCCTATCTTTCCATCTCACTCATTCTAGATAAACAAGCATGTTTAGCATATGAGTGAACGTGAGATGGAGTTAACATTTGCAATCATAATTTTATAATATGATTTGAGAATTAATGATTTTCAAAATATTTTTCAAATAATTTTTGAAATGTTTTTTTTAAAGAATTTTTCAAATAATTTTTAAAAGGATTTTAAATTCCTTAGTCATCTCACCTAATCTTAATCTTCAATCAGGGAATCCTATAATCTTTGTGAGATGAATTGAGTTTCAATTTTAGGATTATGTTTAACTTTGTGTTAGATTCAGGTTTAACTTTGGGTTCAACAAGTAAGCATTCTTTGGATAAATTTCTGGGCTATGGTGAGTCACAAGGAACTCATTAAAGTAACCATTCCTTCGAGGTTTTCCAAATAGTCCTACCCATTGAACTTAATACTGCACCTTGGTCTAACTAGTTAGGATCCATTTAAGGGTAGCTTCGGTTAGTTCCACTTGGCCAAATGCACCAGGTCGAAGCCATATCTTCCTAGACATGCGATGCCCAAGCTTTCCTAACTTACTATCATCCAAAAACTTCACCAGTACCGTGGGTCAAGTTAAACCTAACCTTAATTACCCTGCCGGGTAGTCTACTCTTGTTTACCCATTTCGGGTAGATTGGTTTCGGAGTTGCCAGCTATTCTGGACCCTCCTTCTATTTTGAATTAATTTTGAATAATTGATTTTGAATTTTGAATTTTGAGTTTTAATAATTTTAAATTTTAATAATTTCAAATTTTTGAATTTTGAATTTTAGTAATTAATTTCAAATTTTGAATTTTGAGTTTTAAATTAATTTCAAATTTTAATAATTTTAAATTTTTGAATTTTGAATTTTAGTAATTAATTTTGAATTTTGAATTTTGAGTTTTAGTAATTAATTTCAAATTTTTTATTTTGAGTTTTAAATTAATTTCAAATTTTGAATTTTGAGTTTTAAATTAATTTTGAATTTTGAATTTTGAGTTTTAAATTACGAATTTTGAAATTTAAATTTAATTATTAATTTTAATTGTTTTTCTGCTAGCTCCCCCTGGATCATAGCCTCGATAAGGTTTATCGAGGTAATGTATTTGATCCTTAGGAACCCAATAATGTCAAAGTCCTACTTGATTGATCAGGTTGGACTTGGCAACCCAAGCTTGGACCGATTTACTATTTGGTTTGTTTATTAAGGATAGGTAAGATTTATATTTCTTTTTATATCCTAGTCCAGTTCGATTGTAGATTGCCCTTTGTGTTCCAAGAATCAAGTCAAGATTATTGGATCCCAAGGAAAATCGTTCTAGGGTTGTTTTCAAATCCTTTACCTGACTTTTCAGATTGGAATTCTCTTCCTCAAGTTTTTGAACTTGAGTTGAGGTTCCAGTCTGAACTTGATCAGTTAAGGATTCGTTGTTAGGCGTTTCTTTAAGGAGTGTTATCTCCTTTAGAAGCGATTTGATTCGAATCTTGGACTTAGCTACTTTATGCATTAAATAATTAATTAAGCTATATAAACGATTTTTACTTACAGAGGGGTTCGGTCCTTCGGAAACGGATGCGGATCCGTGGCTTCTCTTGGACTCGGCTTCCGATTCGTCCTCACTTCCGGATTCGTTGGTGTAGTCCCGGGCTGTCAAGGCGAGAAAGTTCGTCTGTTCTAGTTCTTCGTCGTCGGATTCCTCGGAAGAAGACTCGTCCCATGTTGCCTTCAATGCCTTCTTTCTTTTGGGTTTCTTTGGATCCTTCTGGTTCGGTCAATTTGCCTTGATGTGACCCTTCTGATTGCTTGTTCCTGCAAATAACGCAACACCTTCCTCGGCCAGACTAGTATTAGTCTGCTCAAATAATTTATTTATTAAAACATGCTTACTTATTTTTGTATCAGGAATACCTTCGTGTAACTCAATCAGATTCTCCCACAGCTCCTTGGCACTTGAGAA
Organism: Zingiber officinale; assembly: GCF_018446385.1. Lineage (NCBI taxonomy): Eukaryota > Viridiplantae > Streptophyta > Magnoliopsida > Zingiberales > Zingiberaceae > Zingiber > Zingiber officinale. Next base: position 107,354,278 of record NC_055986.1, read on the forward strand.
TGGGCCGGCGCGATTCAGTTCCTTATTCGTTAAGCCACACTGAAGTGTATACGTTGCTTTTGCGTTTGCTTCTACCTTTTTGATAAGGTTCGCGTCCCAGTTCTCGTACGGTAGTGGCTTGCCGGTGCCGTTAGTTGGCAGTTGAAGCCCAGTTTTGACGATCATCCAGACTTCAAAGTGAGTCTGGAGATACGCCTCCATCCGACCCTTCCAATCTCCAAAATTATCTCCGGAGAAGAGCGGTGGGCGAGCAGTGTTGTAGCCTTCTTGATGGGTCATCTTAGAAAGATAATCTCGCAAAATAAACACAATAAAACTTGTTCCAAGACTTAGTCTTGGATTAGTAATGCGGGAGAGAGATAAAAATAGTAATTCAGGAATTTTGAGAAAAAAATGATAAAATATTATTAAAATATTATTAAAATAATATTAAAAAAATATTACTACAAATTTTTGAAAATGCAATATTTTGTTAATTACAACCAATGGTGAAAAGATGAAAATTAATTTTTCAAAAACAGTTTTGGAGGGAAAAAATGAAAGGCGTGAATATAAACGACAAAGCCACGAAAAATACTTGAATGGTGGTTGCACCAATTCAAAGCGATCCCGCTCTGATACCAATTGATGGATCGAAAGCGCTAGAAGGGGGGGGGGGGGGGGAATAGCGCTCGTGGCTATTTCATTTTTCGAAATCGTAAAAGCTTGTTCAAAAATAATGCAGCGGAAAGTAAATAAAGTGGACACGAAGGATTTACTTCGTTCGGAGCCTGTGACGACTCCTACTCGAAGGCCCGCGATCCTTGATCGCTTCCGGTGGGCAACAACTATAATTCGTAAAAGCTATTACAAGCTAAGTACAATTTAAGCAGAAAAGAATATTGTACCGACAATAAAAAGACAAACTGAAGCTCCGGGTTGTCGTTGCAGCACTTCTGAGTCGAGACGTTAGCAGCTTGTCACACGGAGAATGCTTAGAAGATTGTTGTCTTTAAAGCTGCACCTCAACCCTCTTTTTATATGAGGTTCCGGGCGCCTGGGACCTTTCCGGGCGCCTGGAGTGTGACGTGGCCAGCCAACCAGGTTGCTCCACGTCGTGAAGTCGCGCAGGGGATAAAAGTTGGTCCCGGGCGCCCGGACCTCTGGGCGCCCGGACCTCCTTTTTCCAGGAGCCGCTTCTCCTGCAAAACAAGGTTAGTCCGAGCAATTGCATACCCTGCAAGACAATGTTAGAATCTGATAATTCATAAGTGAAAAAGAGCTGACAATCTTTGGACTGTCCGAGTCTGATTTCAGATTCCCAACCGGAAACCCTAGGTCGACCCGACGCCTACTGTTCCCTCTAAGGGGAACGCGTCCTCACCTACTCCCCTCAGGAGACTTACCTGATGCCAGTCCGGTCCTCCAGACCGACTGGACTTTTCGCCTAGGGTTACCACCCCCTTGGACTTTTCTCCACCTAGGGTTACCGCCCCCTAGGACCTAAGGTTACCGCCCCTTAGGGTTTTCCTCCACCTAGGGTTACCGCCCCCTAGGACCTAAGGTTACCGCCCCTTAGGGTTTTCCTCCACCTAGGGTTACCGCCCCCTAGGACCTAAGGTTACCACCCCTTAGGGTTTTTCACCTGCCTAACCGCAGCTAGGACTTTCCTGAAACACTCATTCAAACATGTTAGATCACACACTAACTTAACTTTGAATCCTTTGCCATTATCAAAACTAAGGTTCGATCGTCGGATGCTTCCCGCACCAACATTTACTTGCTAAACAGAGTCTCAATTAAGGCAATCTCTGCTACTCTATATGAAATATGGGCTCGTAAGAAACCTCATCCCCGTCTATCTAATGTGAAGATATGGAGTTATTCTACTTATGTGAAGAGGACGGTGTCATATAAGCTAGATGCTAAGTTTGATAAGTAAACAACTCATTATGCTTAAATCCATTCAGATACTATACTTAAATCTTCTCACCAGTAACTATACTTAAATCCATTCAGATACTCCAGGCCATATAAGCTCATTATGTATATGAGATATGACAAATGGATGTGAAAATAGATTTATTTAATGAAAACCTGCTCAAGGACATATATATGATACAATCCGAGGGTTTCACATATGTTGACAAAAATAAAGTATACAAGCTTCAACGATCTATTTATGAACTGAAGCAAGCATATAGGAGTTGGAATATCCATTTTGATGAGGCAATCAAAGATCCTGATGAACCTTGTGTATACTAAATGGTTAGTGGGAGTCTAGTCGTATTCTTAATATTATATGTTGATGACATATTAGTTATAGGAAATGACGTACTAGTTCTACAGTTAATTAAAAATTGATTGTTCAAGATATTTTCCATGAAAGACATGGGAGAAGCAACTTACATCCTCGGAATGAAGATCTATAGAGATAGATCAAAAAGGTTGCTTGGTCTTTCATAGACTACGTATATAGATAGAGTGCTAAAATGATTTAGCATGTCAGAATCTAAAAAAGTTGTATACCTATGAGGTATGGAATTCACTTTTCAAAATCTTTATGTCCATGCACAAAAGATGAGAGAATTTTCATGAATAAGATTATTTATGCATCTGCGATAGGATCTATCATGTATGCCATGTTATGTAGAAGGTTTGATGTATCATACGTTTTAAGTGTCATGAGAAGATACTAGCCAAATCTAGGAATAGATCATTGCGTGGCTGTCAAGATAATTCTTAAGTATTTAAGAAAAACTAAGGATATATTATTGGTATATAGAGATGGTGATATAGTTATACGCGAGTATACGGATGCCAACTTCCAGACAAATAAGGATGACTCCAAGTCCCAGTCTAGATACTTATCCATATTGAATGGAGGTGCAGTTAGCTGGAAGAGTTCCAAATAAGACACTGTAGTATATTCTACTTATAAGGTGGAATATATTACAGCTTCAGAAGCAGCAAAGGAAGTAATTTGGATCAAGAAATTCATCACTGAACTAGGAGTGGTTCCGACCATTATTGAAGCATTACCAGTCTACTGCAACAACATTGGATCCATTGTGCAAGACAAGAAATCCAGGTCTCCCCAATGATCCAAACATGTGCTTCGTCGCTATCATTTGATCAGGGAGATCATCAGTAGGAAAGAAATATAACTCGAGAAAATTCTTACTCAAAGGAACCTAGTGGATCCTTTGACAAAGGCTCTACTATAAAGTAAGTTTGAGAGTTATGTCTAGGCTTATGGTATAGAACACCACGACGATTGGTATTAGACCAAGTGGGAGTATGTTATGTTTGAAAGGTGTCATAAGGCAATCGCCTTTTGGTTTGTACTATTTATTTTGATAAATATAGATTCACTATTTGATTGCACTTTACTTATATGTTTGAATGATCTTAAACTCATTTACTGAATGTCTACAATACAATTTATAGTATAAAAGTACTTGTGATTGGATCACAACTAGTGAGAGTCTCTACATGTGTAATTATGAAAGTATTAAAACATTCCCTAGTTAATGAATTGATGTATTTGGACATCATCAATTCTATGAGACTAGCACGAGTTATACTCCTTAGTCTAACCAAGCAGTTGTTACTCACTAGATTGAGACATTGAGATATTGAGAGTTAAACGTGGATACTAGTTATGGTAACTAGTTCATTAGAGTGACCTGATATAAGACTTCATATGATTCTCTACATATATGGATATGCATGTGAAGTACTTACTGTAGCTTGAGTGAAAATTTCCTTCTACATAAGGTATTCAAGTCACCTTAGTCATGGAGACTTATACTTTGACATCTTAAGTAAAGCATCTCCTTGGAGATGTGAACCCGGGATGATTGGGTATAAGTTAAAGTACATGAAGGTATTTCGATAGCCCACAGAGGATTCATTGCTCTTTCCGAGGAGATGTATATCCTATGGTCACTTGTCAGGATTATTGTTAGATCGAGATCACGCTAGAGGGGGGGTGAATAATGCTTGTGGCTTTCACGCGTTTCGTATTTGTAAAATGATCAAACACAACAGAAATAAATAAACAACCACACACAGAAGACCAAGGTATTTACTTGGTTAGGAGCCTGTGACGACTCCTACTCCAAGGCCTGCGATCGAAGATCGATTTCGATGGGCAATCACTATCAATCTGAAATTATTTTATAATTAAAGAGTATAAGTGATGAATAAAGAAATAATACCGACAATACACAAGAATTGAAGAAATGAGGTCGTCAGTTGTCAGAGTAGCAGTGCGTGGTGGAAGCATTCGGAGAGCCTTCAAAAGCACCGGTTGTTCTGTTCGAGATTGATGATCAGGCTGCTTCTCGAGGCTCCTTTTTATAGGCTCTGTAAGACTGATCCAGATCCCCAAGTCTCGGGATCAGATTTGACCCGAGGTGGATCGGTCGACCGATCCCCGGTTCGGTTGACCGATCAGCCGATCTCCTCCTCATCCGATCCGCCCGATCCGCTCACTCCGCTTCGATCTAGTCAAGTCTTATCCCAGGTTTGGTCGACTGAAAACTCGGTTCGGTCGACCGATCCCCTGTTCAAGCATGATCCACTCGCTGGAAGTCTGATGAGATGCTTTGGGGGTTCGATCGACCGATAACTCGGTTCGGTCGACCGAACCCGGTCAATTCTGACCCTGCAAAGAAATTGTTAGAAATGTTCTCCTGCAAAACAGAGTTAGAATATAACAGATAATATATAAGTAAATAAATTGACAGTCTTCGGACTGTCCGGTTCTGACTTCGAATTTTCGGCCGGAAACCCTAGGTCGAACCGACGCCTATTGTTCCCTCTTCTAGGGAATGCGTCCTCACCTACTCCACTCAGGAGAAGTTACCTTGTAACGACCCGACCCTCTTGGCCTATTTGGCGGACCATTTGGCGACCTCTCATGTCGTCGACCGTCGGCCCTTATGTCGTCGACCCATTTGGCGACCTCTAATGTCGTCGATCGATGACCCTTGGCCGTGTCGTTACTTACTAGGACTTTCCACCCCTGGTCAGTGGATTTTTGTCTCCCCCAGGATTCAAACTCTAAACCTCCAGGCTTAAGTATTAGAGTTTATGAATCCTGGTAGCCAAGTGAGCGGATCTCACTTGGTTACCAGGATTCATAAACTCTAATACTTAAGCCTGGAGGTTTAGAGTTCGAATCTTGGGGGAGGAAAAAATCCACTCACCAGGGGTGGAAAGTCCTAGTGAGTAACGACACGGCCAAGGGTCGTCGGTCGACGACATGAGAGGTCGCCAAATGGGCCGACGACATAAGGGCCGACGGTCGACGACATGAGAGGTCGCCAAATGGGCCGCCAAATGGGCCAAGAGGGTCGGGTCGTTACAATAAAAAGGCGCCTTTTTATTGTAACGACCCGACCCATTTGGCGACCCTCGGGTCGTCGACCGTCGACCGTCGGCCGTGCCGTTACTCACTAGGACTTTCCACCCCTGGCCAGTGGATTTTTGCCTCCCCCAGGATTCGAACTCTAGACCTCCAAGCTTAAGTACTAGAGTTTATAAATCTTGGTAACCAAGTGAGATCATCTCACTTGGTTACCAGGATTCATAAACTCTAGTACTTAAGCCTGGAGGTCTAGAGTTCGAATCCTGGGGGAGACAAAAATCCACTGGCCAGGGGTGGAAAGTCCTAGTGAGTAATGGCACGGCCGACGGTCGATGACCCGAGGGTCGCCAAATAGGCCGCCAAATGGGTCGGGTTGTTACATACCTTTTTCCAGTTTGATCCTCTAGACCGACTGGACTTTTGCTCGATGCTCGAATCTTCCGATCTTCATGCTGGACGCCCGCTCCATGACTCGTCCAGACTTCCACCTGGTTCGCGACACCAGGATTTCCACCTAGGGTTACCACCCCCTAGGATTTCTGCCCGAAGACTCCGACCTGCCAAGACTTTCCACCTAGGGTTACCATCCCCTAGGACCTAGGGTTACCACCCCCTAGGGTTTTCCACCTGCCTAACCGCAGCTAGGACTTTTGCCTAAGTATACTTAGGACTTTCCTGAAAAGCTCAATCAACATATAAGATAACAACACACCTTAACTTTGAGTCATTTGGCTATTATCAAAACTCTGGTTCGATCATCGGATGCTTCCCGCACCAACAATCTCCCCCTTTTTGATTATGGTAACAAAAATTCAAAGTTAAATACAATAATGCTATAAAGAATTTTCAAAGAACAATATAAGCATGATAGTGTAAATTAAGTACAGTAAGTGAAGAACTCCCCCTTAATAAAAGATCCTCTTTAAATTTCTTTGAATTTTCTTATACTCTCCCCCTTTGACATATATCAAAATTCTCCTTATACTCTCTTTAAGTACAGTAAGTGACTATTGGCCTTAGCTCAAAAGTCATTAGTACAACTTAGCTTTAAAAAAAAATTAGACTTAGAAAATTTTAGTTTGTCACAAAATCCTCTTAGCTAACACTTAAGGAAAACAAATATGTAAAATATTAAAACACTTAGCTTTTGGTAGATAAAGTTTCCTTGTAACACTTTTTAGCTAAGTGAAAAAGTTTTATTATAAGTTTAAAAAGGCTTTTGAAAAATACTTAGCCAAAGTTTGAAAAAATTTTGCAAGAATATTTAGCTAAGGAAAGTTTTGTTTTGAAAAGTAATTTAGCTAAAAAGTTTGAAAAAAATAGATGAGTTTTAACAGAAAAAAATTGATTTTAAAGCTCCTTGATTTAAATAATTTTAGTTAAGGCCACTCCCACAAAGAAACATTCAAGGAATCCTATAGTCCAAGCATGAGTAATTTTAATTCCTTAGCCGCATGTCTAACCATTTGCTACTAGCTGTTCACCTAGAGAGTAACAGTTTTCACTTGTTAAGTCAAGTTAAGTTAGTAATCCAATTAGATTGACTATGACATGATTACTTAACTTGATTAATGTATTTTTGGTATTTAATGCCCAAACTTATGTCGATGCACTGACATAAAGCATTCTTAAGTCCAGACAGTACCCTATGTATCTCACACCGTTCTAAGTATTTTCAAACACAAGTAAGTTAGTCTTAGTGTGCTTGTGAGATGCTCTGGCTGAAACTAGGGGTACATGATTTCTAGGGGATAAAATCCTAGGCTAAACCATATTTTTTTAAAAAAAGACTAACAAAATTTGGAATTTTGAAAAATCTTTTTCCTAAGATTTTAAAACAAAAAAAAAATTGTGAAAGATAAGTTCTATTCTACAAAGCACATCCCTATTTGTCTTCTAAGTGAACTGAACTCAAGTTCAGGTAAGGGATTTGTGAATATGTCAGCTAGGTTTGATTTTGACTCAACATAGTTAAGTACAATATCACCCTTAGCTACGTGATCCCTTACAAAGTGGTGCTTTACTTCTATATGTTTAGTCCTTGAGTGGTGAATTGAGTTTTTTATTAGATTAATTGAACTTATATTATCAATTGAAAATTTTGTTTTCTGATATTCTAGTTGATAGTCTTTAAGGGTATGCATCATCCATAACAATTGAGATACGCATTCACCTAAGGCTATATATTCAGCTTCAGTGATAGATAAAGTAACACAATATTATTTTTTACTTGACCAACTTACTAGGCACTGACCTAGAAATTGACAACTACCACTTGTACTTTTTCTATCTAGCTTTCACCCGACATAGTCTGAGTCAGAGTAATCGGTTAGATCAAGGGTGCAAGATTTAGGGTACCATAGTCCTACATTTAGGGTTCCCTTAATATACCTAAGGATTCTTTTGACAAAGGTTAAGTAAGACTCTTTTGCACAAGATTGGTATCTTGCACACATACCTACTGCGAAAAGAATGTCTGGTCGGCTCGCAGTTAGGTACAACAGACTCCCTATCGCACTTCGATAGTATTTCAAGTCTACTGGTTTACCTTCTATGTCTGAGTCAATTTTAATATTAGTAGTCATTGGTGTATTAATATTTTTTGAGTTTTCCATTCTAAATTTTCTAACTAATTCCTTAGCATATTTAGTTTGATAAATATAAATTTCATCTTTGGTTTGTTTAATTTGTAAACCTAAGAAGAAGTTAAGTTCACCTACCAGACTCATTTCAAATTCATTTTCCATTAGTTTGGTGAATTCTTTTAAAAATTTAGAATTTGTTGATCCAAAAATTATATCGTCTACATAAATTTGGGCTATAAAAATGTCTTTTTCTAAGGTTTTTACAAAAAGGGTTGGATCTATTTGATCTTGATTGAACCCTTTTGATATTAGATAATTGGACATGCGTTCATACCAAACCCTAGGTGCTTGTTTTAGTCCATATAGGGGCTTTTTCAGTCTAAAGACATGATTTGATTGTTCTAACTCTTCAAATCCTGGGGGTTGACCTACATATACCTCTTCTTTAATGAACCCGTTTAAAAATATGAATTTTACATCCATTTGATATAGCTTGAATCCCTTGTGTGCTGCATAGGCTAGCAGCACCCTAATGGATTCAAATCTGGCTACAGGGGCATAGGTCTCATCATAGTCTAACCCTTCTACTTGATTGAACCCTTTAGCTACTAACCTAGCTTTGTTTCTAACTATTTCGCCTTGATCATTTAATTTGTTTCTAAAACCCCATTTAGTATCTATTATGGTTTTGTTAATGGGTTTAGGTACTAATTCCCAAACCTGATTTCTTTCAAATTGGGCCAACTTTTCTTGCATTGCTAAGGTCCAGTCTGGGTCTGGTAGGGCTTCATCTATAGTTTTGGGTTCAATTTTGGAAATAAGGGATATTTGGCTTAGGTTCCTATAAGATGACCTAGTTCTGACTCCTAGAGTTGGATCACCCAAAATTTGGTCAGATGAGTGATTGGTGCTTGTTCTTGTTGGTATTATACTTGGGTTAGTAATTGGTTCTTCAGATTCATTAAGTTCAGGTTGAATTTCGTCATCATCTTCTGTATTTCTTGAGTTAACATTTTCTGTATTCATATTTTCCTTTTTTATATTGGGTGGTTTATTTTCTTCATCAAATATTACATTTATTGTTTTTTCAACTTTTAGGGTATTTTTGTTGTAAACTCTATATGTCCTACTAGTTGTTAAGTACCCTAAAAATATTCCTGGGTTTGTTTTTGACAAAAATTTCCCTAAGTAGTCTTTAGTGTTTAAAATAATTACTTTGCACCCAAACACTTTTAAATAGTTTAAGTTAGGAATTTTATTATAGTATATTTCATAGGGTGTTTTATTCTGAAATTTGTTAATTAACATCCTATTTTGTATATAACAGGTTGTATTTATTTCTTCAACCCAGAATTGATTAGATAACTTGTATTCGTTTAACATGGTCCTAGCGGCTTCTTGTAGGGTTCTATTTTTACGTTCTACTAGACCATTTTGTTGGGGTCCTAGGGCAAGAATACTCATGCTTATATCCATTAAGTTCACAAAATTCAATAAAGTTATGATTTTCAAATTCTCCCCCATGGTCACTTCTGATTCTTTTTATCTGAGTATCTTTTTCATTTTCTATTAATTTACAAAGGATTTTAAATACTTCAAAGGTTTCATCTTTAATTTTTAAAAATTTTACCCAAGTAAATCTTGAGTAGTCATCGATTATCACTAAGCAATATTGATTTTTGCTTAATGACTTGGCTCCATGTGAATCAAACAAGTCTAGATGAAGGAGCTCAAGTATGTTGTTCTGTTTAGGTTGGTTAACTTGTGGTTTGACTTGGTTTGTTTACCTTGTTGACAAGCATCACAAGTTAAATTTTTAATAAATTTTAATTTGGGCAGACCTCTAACTAGACCGTTTTGACTCATTTTTTAGATGCGTCTAGTATGAGTATGACCCAGTCTCCTGTGCACTCAGTTTCCTCTTGTTGTGTTAATAAACACTCTAGTGAGGAAGTAGGTAGGTCTATAGTATAAATGTTCTTTTTCCTAATTCCCTTAAGTGTGGTTTCAGGATTTTTAATATTCTTAATTATGCATTCAATTTTTGAAAATGTGACTAGATAACCTGAGTCATATAATTTGCTAATACTAAGTAAATTGAAACTAAACTTTTCAACCAATAACACTTTTCGAATATAAAACTTGGAATTTAACTGGATATTACCTATTCTGATTACCTTAAGGGTTCCGTCGCTGCCGAACGCAACCGACCCTAAGTTCTTGAGTGTCAGCTTACTGAATTTCAATCTATCCCCAGTCATATGTCTAGAGCATCCACTATCTAGCATCCATTGATCCAAATCTTTATGTTTCTATATAAGGTATTGATTTGGGTCAATTTAATGGATTTAGAAGATGGTTTGATTGAAATCAACTTAATGTTCCATCTTACTCATTCTAAATGATCAAAGTCATGGTATCCCTATGGGTGGTTGTGAGATGGGATATTAGATTAATTGGGGTTAAGTTAGTTTTAGTTAAGTTGATTAAATTAATTAAGTTGATTTAAGTATTAAGTTGAATTAAGTTGACTTAATTTAAGTCAATTATTTGAATTAAGTTGAATTAATTATTTGGATTTAAGTTAAATTAATTATTTGATTTAAGTTGAATCAATTATTTGAATTAAGTTGAATTAATTATTGAGTTAAATTAATTATTTGAATTAATTTGACTTAATTTAAGTCAATTATTTGAATTTGGCTAAGTTTAACCTAGATCCATCTCACCCGATTCTAGGTTATCAAACAGAGAATCTTAGGTAGTTTTGTGAGATGGTTATCTTTAATTTAGATTATTTCTAAGGATTAATTTATATTTGAGTTAAACTTAGGTTTTCCAATTGGTTAATTAAATGTATATTTCAAAGATTAGCTCCTAGGCTGTGGCGAGGCACTAGACCTTCTTGGTTATGGGCTCATCCACCACTTCTAGACAAAGTCTTTCAAAGAAAATATATATTTAATTTTTCTTTTGAAATCCCTAGGTTTAACTAACCAAGTGTAAATTACGCCTTGGTCCTTAAGCTATCATAATCTAAGTATGCATAATACAAGTAAAATAAATAAACAATCATCAATCAACTTTATTTATTTATTAAGATAGTTTTTCTATTGGCTCCCCCCTGGATCATAGCCTCGATATGGTCTATCAAGGTAATGTACTTGATCTTTGGGGACCCAATATTGACCAAGTCCAACTTGTTTGACCAAGTTGGACTTAGGTACCCATGCTTGGACTATCTTATTATTTGGTATATTCACTAAAGTTAGATAGGATCGATATTTCTTTTTAGTTTTAAATCCTAATCCAGATCTATTGTAAATGACTCTTTGTTTTCCAAGAATTAGGTCAAGGTTCTTGGAGCCCAAAGAAAATCGTTCCAACATTTTCTTCAAATCCTTGACCTGAGTTATCAGGCTGGAATTTTCTTCCTCAAGTTTTTGGACTTGAGTTGAGTTTCCAGTCTAAACTGGGTTAGGCAAGGATTTGAAGTTAGTCACTTCTTTAAGGGTTGTTACCTCCTTTAGAAGTGACTTGATCCTAATATTTGATTTTGCTAATTTTCGTATTAAATAATTTACTAAATTGTGTAACCGTGGGATACTTACAGCGGGGTCAGGCCCTTCGGAAACGGATACGGATCCGTGGCTTCTCTCAGACTCAGCCTCCGATTCGTCCTCGCTTCCAGATCCATTGATGTAGTCCCGGGCCGTCATTGCGAGAAAACTTGTTTGTTCGAGTTCTTCGTCGTCAGATTCTTCCGAGGATGACTCGTCCCAGGCCGCCTTCAGAGCCTTCTTTCTCCGTTGCTGCTTCTTTGCATCCTTTTGATTTGGACAGTTGGCTTTGATGTGCCCCTTCTGATTGCAACCGTAGTATGTCACTTCGAATTTTACCTTTGACTTCGGTTGAGCCTCCTTGAATTAGATTGCCTTCTTGAGGTCCTTCTTGTTGAAGTCTTTCTTCTTCTTGTAGAGTTTCCTTACTAAGTTGACGAGTTTAGTCGTAAGTTTGTCGTCTTCATCATCTGAGTCAGTTTCTTCTTCTGACTCGGGTTCGGTTTTGCGCTTTGATCTTGGTTCACGTGTTCTGCTACTACCTACAACCAAAGTTATACCCTTCTCGACCGGGCGTGCATTAGTCTGCTCATGTAATTCAAATTCAGAGAAGAGTCCGTCTAACTTAATTGAAGATAAGTCCTTCGATACCTTGTACGCATCTACCATGGATGCCCACAAGGTATTCCTAGGGAAGGCGTTGAGTGCATACCTTATTACATCTCTGTTCTTCACTTTCTGTCCTATTGCGTGGAGTCCATTCAGCAGATCTTGAATTCTGGCGTGAAGCTGACTTGCTATTTCTCCTTCTTGCATTTTGATATTATATAATTTATTGAAAAACAGATCTTTCTTACTTACCTTGGTTTATGATGTGCCCTCATGTAGTTCGATTAACTTTTCCCATACCTCCTTTGCACTTGAGAACGGTTCTACTCTATTGAGTTCCTCCCTTGTCAGACCACACTGGAGTATACAGGTTGCCTTTGCGTTCGCCTCTACTTTCTTTATTAAGGATGCTTCATAGTTCAGGTATGATACTAATTTGTCTGTGCCGTCAAGTGGGAGTTCAAGGCCTGTCTTGGTGATCATCCAGACTTCGAACTGGGTTTGCAGGTACGACTCCATTGGCCCTTTCCAGTAGTCGAAGTCTTCGCCGGAGAAGAGCGGGGGACGGACTGTGTTGTAGCCTTCTTGTTGGGCCATTTGAAAATTTACACACGAAAAATAAACAAAAAGATTGTCCCAGGACTTGATCCTAGATTAGCAGTGCGGTATAAAAGTAAAAATAAAGTGCGATCTCGAGTGGTGTTGCACTAACTTCGAGACAAATCCGATTACGAAAGAATTAAGATCGGAAGATGGTAAGAATACCGATTCCGATCGACTCCGAAAAAAATGACATCACCACGATAAGAATGCTTGATTGGTGGTTGCACCAAATCAAAGCGACCCCGTTTTGATACTAATTGTTGGATCGAGATCGCGCTAGAGGGGGGGTGAATAGCGCTCGTGGCTTTAACGCGTTTCGTATTCGTAAAATGATCAAACACAGTGGAAATAAATAAACAACCACACACAGAAGACCAAGGTATTTACTTAGTTCAGAGCCTGTGACGACTCCTACTCCAAGGCCCGCGATCGAAGATCGCTTTCGATAGGAAATCACTATCAATCCAAAATTCTTTTACAATTAAAGAGTACAAGTACTGAATAAAGAAATAATACCAAGAATACACAAGAATTGAAGAAACGAGGTCGTCAGTTGTCGGAGTAGCAGCGCGTGGTGGAAGCGTTCGGAGATCGTTCAAAAGCACCAGTTGTTCTATTCGAGATTGATGATCAAGCTGATTCTCGAGGCTCCTTTTTATAGGCCCCGTAAGACTGATCCAGATTGCCAAGTCTCGGGATCAGATTTGACCCGAGGTGGATCAGTCAACCGATCCCCAGTTCGGTCGACCGATCAGGCGATCTCCTCCTCATCCGATTCGCTCGATCCGCTTTCTCCGCTTCGATCTGGTCAAGTCTTATCCCCAGTTTGATCGACCGAAAACCCGGTTCGGTCGACCGATCCCCTGTTCGAGCTCGGTCCACTCCCTGGAAGTCTGATCAGCTGCTTTGGGGGTTCGGTTCATCGATAACCCAGTTCGGTCGACCGATCCCGGTCAATTCTGACCCTGCACAGAAATTGTTAGAAATGTTCTCTTACAAAACAGAGTTAGAATACAGATAATATATACGTAAATAAATTGACAGTCTTTGGACTGTCCGGTTCTGACTTCGGATTCCTGGCCGGAAACCCTAGGTTGAACCGACGCCTACTGTTCCCTCTTCCGGGGAACGCGTCCTCACCTACACCACTCAGGAGAAGTTACCTTTTGCTAGTTCGGTCCTCCAGACCGACTGGACTTTTGCTTGGCGCTCGAATCTTCCGGTCTTCATGCTGGACACCCGCTCCATGACTCGTCCAGACTTCCACCTGGTTCGTGACACTAGGATTTCCACTTAGGGTTACCGCCCCCTAGGATTTCTGTCCGAAGACTCCGACCTGCCAAGACTTTCCGCCTAGGGTTACCACCCCCTAGGACCTAGGGTTTCCGCCCCCTAGGGTGTTCTACCTGCCTAACCGCAGCTAGGACTTTTGCCTAAGTATACTTAGGACTTTCCTGAAAAGCTCAATCAACATATCAGATAACAATACATCTTAATTTTGAATCCTTTTGCCATTATCAAAACTCTGGTTCGATCGTCAGATGCGTCCTGCACCAACAATTATTACTCAAAATCTTTATAAAACATCATATGTTAAGAGTATGAGATTCTTAGACACATGTAAGAGTAATTTGAATCTACAGGACGAGGAAGCATTACTTAAGGTAGGTGTAACGTAATCAATCTAGTGGGGACAGATACATAGACCATGTCCTGAACCAAGTGAGTATAAGATGAGTAAAAGGAACAACGCACGACTCATTGTAGCTACTGAAGGGTTCAGAACTAGTTCTGGAATCAACTATGATTTTCTGATTAATTGGGGATTATGATGAACTACTAGGTGTCACTCATGATCGATCCATAATTAAATAGTTAATTATGGACACCCAAGATAAACCGAGAACATATTGGGTCACACACACTACGAGTATCTAAAACATATAAAATAAGTTTGAGAATTCAATTTTTATATCAAGAGATAAGATGTTTGGTTGGACTAAACGAAGGGCAAATATAAAAGATATTTTATCGGAACAGAAGCGCGGTTGGGCCACATCTCTTATAGAAGAGTTAGACTCTATTTGGTTTAGTAATGAACTAAATTAGTTTGGTTTAAACTAAGTTGGTTTGTTTGTGAACAAAACTAAGAGGTTATTGGGCCAAATTTTAGTTAAAAAATTTGGGCCGGATTTAGACTTTTTAATCCAACTCATCAAGAGAGTCTATATATTGATATAGATGGAAGAAAATTAATAACTAATTCATTATTTGTGAGTTTTATTGGTGCAATATTCCCTAGGTCAAGGTTGACCTGGTTGACTGAGCTTGAATTGGTTCAAGCTCGAGTCTTGATATTTGGGTTTCGATGTTTAACAATACATGTAGACAACACATGGAGATTGCAGGTGTGATTGTTCATGTGGGGAGATTGTGAAGGAGAGTCAAGTAGGTCAAGGTTGACTGGATACTTGACTCGAAAATCCTGGTGAGTGAAACCATGTGAAAGTCCTAACTAAGAGATTAGGCAGATTGGAAAGTCCTAGTGAGTGAAGCCAAGCGGTTGTGGAAAGTCTTAGTGAGTGAAGCTAGACAGAAGAAAATCCTGGTGAGTGAAGCCAGGTGAAAGACCTAGTGAGTGAAGCTAGGCAGAAGAAAATCCTGGTGAGTGAAGCCAGGTGAAAGTCCTAGTGAGTGAAGCTAGGCAGTAAGGAAAGTCCTGGTGAGTGACGCCAGGCAGAGGAGAAGTCCTAGTGAGTGAAGCTAGGCAGTAAGGAAAGTCCTGGTGAGTGAAGCCAGGCAGAGGAGAAGTCCTAGTGAGTGAAGCTAGGCAGAAGGGAAGTCCTGGTGAGTGAAGCCAGGCACAGGAAATCCAGATAGGTCAAGGTTGACCAGACATCTGGTGGAAGTCCAAGTGGGTCAAAGGAATTGATCGGACACTTGGTGAGAGAGTCCTAGCAGGTCAACGGTGGCAGGATGCTAGGCATGATGTACCAACAGGTCATGGTTGACCGGATGTTGGTTTAGGGGACTTTGGACTTGGTTTTGGGCAAAAACAAGGAGCTGGATCGATCAACCGATTGATTGGCTCATGCCCAATCGATCGGCTGATCGATTGGGTGAGTCCCCGCGATAAAGGCTTCCCAAATCGATCAGTCGATCGATTGGGGAGAATTCTCGATCGCATAGAAAGCCTCCCAATTGATCGGCTGATCGATTGGGAGCTGCGATTTTACGCGATAAGCCCTGGATCGATCAGCCGATCGATCCAGGCAATTTCCAGGAGCACAGAGGAGCTCTGGATCGATCGGTCGATCGATCCAAAGCCTCCCCAATCGATTGAGAGCAATCCAATCGATTGGGATTCGACCGTTGGCATCGTATTTAGCTGTTGGCGAGTGCTTCTCTCGGCACATCTCTCGGCTTTCATCTCTGATCTTCACAGCGATTCCACAGCTCCTCCACAAAGTTCTCACCGCCAGATCTTGAAGGTTCTTGGAGGCATTTCCAAGTCAAGAGGCGGATCTACAGCAAGAAGAAGAAGCTAGGGTTAGGGTTTCTTGTGTAAACCGTGTAAGCTTTCCCTTGTATTTGCTTTTCTTTATTTCTTGTTGTATTGAGAGTATTGTAGGGCTTCTCCACCTTCGGTAGTTACCGAAAAGGAGTGTTTACATAGTAGAGGGTGCGTGAGTGTGTGGATCCTTGGACTAGTCACCTCTTCTTGAGGTGGATACCAAGTAAATCCCTAGTGTTAGCATTGAGTGTTATTTCTTCTTGTATTTTCCACTGCATATCATCTCAAGAAACAAGCAACGACGAGCACGAGATCGTGCCGAGCTATTCACCCCCCCTCTAGCTACATTTCGGTCCCAACAAGTGGTATCAGAGTAAGGTCACTCTTCACCGGAATCATCGCCGGAAGGGGCAACAAACTAGAGGGTGTAGAAGTTGGAGCAAATTCTATCAAGTCAAAGACTTCATCATCAAGCACAACTTCAAATGGAATTCGGAGATGGATTCGGATTCGACAGAGGGTGCCTCCACCATATGTATATCCATGAGTTTCGATTCTTGGAAATCAAGAATCGAAAACTTTCTTATGATGGAGATAGAGCAATGGTTTGCTCTCATGGAAAGCTTCGAGGCTCCAAGAAATTCAAAGGGCAAGATCCTCAAGAAGAGCAAATGGAGCAAAGAGTAAATTCAAAGGAGCGAGGTAAATGATAAAGTGACCAAGCTATTGATCAATTTGTTGCCAAGCAATATTTTGGCTCAAATTGAAGAATTCGAGAGTGCCAAGGAGCTATGGAGCAAAGTGGCAAAAATACATGAGATCCCCTCCACTGTACAAAACAATGAAGAATCCAAAGAGGGTGACTCATTGAAACAAGACCAAGAGCAAGAGGACTCTGAAGTTGAGAGATGCTCAACTTCCAAAGAAGAAGAAGTCCAAGAAGCTTCATCTTCAAAGGAATACAATGAAAAGGGCAAAGAGGGAGCATACTCTTTGTTCCATATACAAGATGAAGATGAAGAAGCCTCCACCTCTAGGATTGAGGGGGAGCGACTTTCGGTGACGACGGATCAAGAAGAAGGAGAAGCTTTTACATCCGGGTCAAAAGGAGAAGAAGAAGATGTATCCTCCAAAAATCAAGAGACATCAAATGGAGGATCAAGTGTCATCCCTACATGTGAAGGTATAAATATTTCATCTAAAAATAAAGATCATATCATATGTTTTGAATGTAGGGGACATGGGCACTACAAAAGTAAGTGCCCTAAATTGGCCAAGAAAAAGGGTCAAGTGGCACCAAAGGGCAAGGAGAAGCCCAAGGAGACCGCTCCCGGAACAAAGAAGAGCAAGGAGCACATTGTGTGCTTTTCTTGCAATCAAAAGGGACACTGTCAGAGTCAATGTCCCAAGGGGAAGAAAGCGGTCAAAGCTCAAGGAGGAAGCACAACTCAAGGGGGAGTCTCTAAGGTAAAATGCAAGGTATCATTTGTTGATCCTACCCCTTTAAATAATGGTAAAAAAATGTGCTAGTTCCAATTTTTATCATTTTAATGCTATTTACCATAAAAATAAGAAGCATGATAGCATTAAAGAAAAACATATGGCTCTCCATGCTAGGACTATCACACCTAGGGTTAGAAAGGTAGGTAAAAGTTTAGGCAATAACACTAAGGACCATAATTATAAGCCTAGAAATAAAAATGGTCAAGGATGGAAGGAAAAATCAAAATCTAGGGATTTATGGGAAGAAAATCAAGTCTTGAGGTCAAGGCTTGATAAAATGGAAAATACCCTAAAGAGGATGGAAAGTATCCTAAAAGGGCAAAGTGAGCAAAACCTAAGTTTAGCACAACAAGGGTCATCCAAGGGCCATAGGAGTTTGGGATACAAACCTAAAATCAAATAGGATGTGCCTTCTTACCATATGGTTTCATATAATTATGAAACCAACCCTAGGTTAAATGGTCAAGTCAAAAATACTTAGGAGGTTATCCTTAAAAGTATTTTTGCAACAAACGCGACTAAGACTTCTAAGAAGTCCAAGAAAGTCACAAAGAAGGTCACAAGGAAAGAAATCCCTAGAGTTGACCTAGGAAATGTGACCAATGCTTCTAAGAAGCCTAACAAGGTTACTAGGAAGGTATCTAGGGAGATTATCCCTAGTGAGTACCTAGAGCATCCAAGGAGCACCAATAGGTTTTGGGTTCCTAGGAGCATTTTCTCTACCCCTTAGATGGGATAGAGAGTGTTAACTCCGATTAGAAGGGTAGTTAACCCAACTTTGATGAAGTTGACACTCGGAGAGCATTTTTAAGGTTATTATTAACCTTTGAAAATGAAAAGTATAAATGTTTACTCTTAGAGAGAGTAAAATGTGTCATATTTTGAGAAATTGGATGTAATTTTAAGTGATACAAATTGGGAAAATCATAAGAAATACCAAGTTGGGATTTTGGTATATTCTTAGGGAATTAAGGCAATCTAGGCCTTAACTCAAATTGTTACTCTTTTGGAAGAGTAAATTGTGCCAAAATTTGAGGAATATGCTTAATTTAAATTGGCATAAAATTTATAAAAGTGAAAAGAAATGCCAAGTTGGGATTTTGACATTTTTCTTGGGAAATATTGGGCAACCTATGTTTAAAATTTAAGTTAGCTAAGGTTTAAGGATACTTAGATAGCTATTCTAGGTATTTTATTTATGCTAATTTGTCATGCTTTGTTTGCCCGTCATATGCCATAACATCATGTTTTGCATTCATGCCCTATTATGAAAAATATAAAAATACCATGTCATATCATACATTCATCATGTAGTCATTATAAGAAATTTTCTTTTGAAAATTATTTATTCCTGATGTATGCCATAACACATCATGCATGATTTTAAATTCCTTGCAAATTAATGACAAAAGACATTCATTAACCAGCAACATCCTTGGTGGATGTTTATAACCTCAAAATGTCTAGATAGATATGCATGATCCCTAGATTAGGGCAAAAACCAAAGTTTACATCTCACTAAAGAACTATAAGGTGACTTGTATGTGGTTTCGTACACATTAAATACAAGTGAGATGTTAGGATGATGAACAAAACTCAAGATGTTGATTTAGTGCATTCTTTTGAGTTTTAAGTTCATCAAAATACATAGTTATGTGTTTTCCAATCATTGGGAAAGCTAATGTACAAGTCATGTGCATTGAGCCCAAAGAATATGGTTGGATATTGGTTTTGAAAATGATTTTAAATATGCTTTGGAAAACTTTGATGAAGACTATCTTTTGATAGTAATCATCATTGAATAGTTGAGAACAAACTTGGAAGAAAACACTAAACTTTTTACAAGTTACCAAGTTTGTGTCAATCTTTGAAAATAGAAAGTATTTTCATAGAAAACTATTTTTCCTTGATAGTATATGCCCTAAGGAATGTCTACATGAATTTTCATGATTTTTTTATTTTTGTAGAATTTTAGGGGAGTTTCTGAAATTCACTGAAATAAATTTTTAGTTTTTCGGAGCTCCAATCGATCACCCGATCGATTGGAGTGCCTCAAT
This sequence comes from Zingiber officinale, assembly GCF_018446385.1. Taxonomy (NCBI): domain Eukaryota; kingdom Viridiplantae; phylum Streptophyta; class Magnoliopsida; order Zingiberales; family Zingiberaceae; genus Zingiber; species Zingiber officinale. Next base: position 107,374,065 of record NC_055986.1, read on the forward strand.
CGATCAGGCGATCGATTGAGAAGAGTTTTCTCACGAGTAGAAGCTCACTGGATCGATCAGCAGATCGATCCACGCAGTCTGAATCGATCAGTGGATCGATTCAGCAGGGGTCAATCGATTGAGACCCAACTTCAATCGATTGGGGATGCTGATTTTGGCTGGGAAAGCTTATTTTCAGCATTTTTAGTCTAGGTAACCATTCTTTACCTCTCAAAACATATTTGTATACATTTAGGGAGAGTTTTCATGATGAAAACAAGGACGGATTGGTTAAGGGAGACTAAGTAGAGGTTTAGGTTGAGGTTTGGTTTCAATATTGAATTTGTGAACCTCAAAACTTCTAAATTTGGGTTTCCTATATGTTTAGGGATTCCAAGTCATTTTTGGTGCAATGACAGAAGTTACGTGCATGTTTTTAGGGGGAGTTACTCTTTAAGGACATGAAAATCTATTTTTCATACACCGTGGAAGGTGGTTAATCTTCTGTAATGAAAATGCTCAAGGTTGGGCATTTGAATGTAATGGAGAGTGGATATCTTCATTATTCATGTGATGTATGCTCACAGATGAGCATTTGATGACAATGAAGAGTATAAGACCTTCATTTGAATCGTGTGTGAGTATACCAAGTGGTATATGCTCAAGGATGAGCGTTAAGAATAATGAAAGGTATGAGACCTTCGTTATTGTGTTGTGAACAACGAGTGAAGTTATAAACAACATTGGGTAAATCTTCAGGGGGAGAGTTTTTGATGTGTGCCAATAGGGGGAGAATGTAGGGTTTAAGTTAGGCCTTCATTACCTAAGAGGGAGTTTGTCCTCTAGAAAAAGAGGAGAATGAAGGGAATCCTCATTCATATATTGGTACGAAGGTATTTGAGGCTATGGGATTAGCCTAACTTAAAGGAGGTATTGTCAAACATCAAAAAGGGGAAGATTGTTGGTGTAATATTTCCTAGGTCAAGGTTAACCTGGTTGACTGAGCTTGAATTGGTTCAAGCTCGAGTCTTGATGTTTGGGTTTCGATGTTTGACAATATATGTAGACAACACATGGAGATTGCAGGTGCGATTGTTCATGTGGGGAGATTGTGAAGGAGAGTCAAGTAGGTCAAGGTTGACTGGAAAATCCTAGTGAGTGAAGCCAGGTGAAAATCCTAACTGGGAGATTAGGCAGATTGGAAAGTCCTGGTGAGTAAAGTCAGGTAGTTGTGGAAAGTCCTAGTGAGTGAAGCTAGGTAGAATAAAATCCTGGTGAGTGAAGCCAGGTGAAAGACCTAGTGAGTGAAGCTAGGCAGAAGAAAATCCTGGTGAGTGAAGCCAGGTGAAAGTCCTAGTGAGTGAAGCTAGGCAGTAAGGAAAGTCCTGGTGAGTGAAGCCAGGCAGAGGAGAAGTCCTAGTGAGTGAAGCTAGGAAGAAGGGAAGTCCTGGTGAGTGAAGCCAGACACAGGAAATCCAGATGGGTCAAGGTTTACTAGACATCTGGTGGAAGTCCAAGTGGGTCAAAGAGATTGACCGGACACTTGGTGAGAGAGTCTTAGCAGGTCAAGGGTGGCAGGATGCTAGGCATGATGTACCAACAGATCATGGTTGACCGGATGTTTGTTTAGGGGACTTTGGACTTGGTTTTGGGCAAAAATAAGGAGCTGGATCGATCAGCCAATCGATTGGCTCATGCCCAATCGATCGGCTAATCGATTGGGTGAGTCCCCGCGACAAAGGCTTCCCCAATTGATCAGCCAATCGATTGGGGAGAATTCCCGATCACAGAGAAAGCCTCCCAATCGATCGACTGATCGATTGGGAGCCTCCAATCGATCGGCTGATCGATTGGGAGCTGCGATTTTGCACGATAAGCCCTGGATCGATCAGCCGATCGATCCAGGCAATTTCCAGGAGCACAGAGGCACTCTGGATCAATCGGACAATCGATCCAAAGCCTCCCCAATCGATTGGGATTCGACCGTTGGCGTCGTATTTAGCTGTTGGCGAGCGTTTCTCTCGGCACATCTCTCGACTTTCATCTCCGATCTTCATAGCGATTCCACAGAGTTCTCACCGCCAGATCTTGAAGGTTCTTGGAGGCATTTCTAAGTTAAGAGGCGGATCTACAGCAAGAAGAATAAGCTAGGGTTAGGGTTTCTTGTGTAAACCGTGTAAGTTTTCCCTTGTATTTGCTTCTCTTTGTTTCTTGTTGTATTGAGAGTATTGTAGGGCTTCTCCTCCTTTGGTAGTTACCAAAAAGGAGTGTTTACATAGTGGAAGGTGCATGAGTGTGTGGATCCTTGGACTAGTCACCTCTTCTTGAGGTGTATACCAAGTAAATCCCTAGTGTTAGCGTTGAGTATTGTTTCTTCTTGTATTTCCGCTGCATATCATCTCAAGAAACAAGCAACGACGAGCATGAGATCGCGCCGAGCTATTCACCCCCCCCCCCCTCCCCTCTAGCTACATTTCGGTCCCAACAAGTTTAGATTTTTGGAAACCTAGCCTCCCTCTCTCTCCTCTCCTCTCTTTGCCGCCAACCACTAAAAGTTAAGGAAGAAGTTTTTCTTCCTCGGGCTTTTGCTTCTTCTTCCTTCTCTTGGATCACATTGCCTCCACACTTATCTAGTACCAATCGGAGGCGAATCTTATTGTTCACTAGAGTTATTTTAAATAACTCGACGTGGATATGAATAGAGGCGAGGTTCGTGGAAGTTGCTAAAATTGATGTCCTTTTCCCTAAGCATCATCCGTAAGGTACGCTATTATTAAATTTTTGTTTTATGACTATGTCTGCGTGATTATATTCTACATATGTGTGGTGTGTGTGTTGTAAGTAATAAAATAGTTTTATCATCATATTTTTGTTTCCGCTACATGTTTTGCAGAACATGTTAAGTATACACCACATTGGGCATATCCCAACACTATCTCCGTACAACTCCCCCTGTGACCTACCATAATATCAACACTAGTAGCGGGGGCCGACATTGTTGGCTTAACTACTCTGATTCTTAAGTTAGCAAAGTGTTGAATAAGAAGGTGGCCCCTCAAGGAGAGGGCTTGAACTATAAAAGAGTGAACTTCCATAGGGGGAGGGCTTTGACAAGCTATGTTGAGGTGTTGTCCGTTGGGGAAGGGCTTTTGAGAGTTGGCGTGCCTTCTGTTGGAGGAAGGACTTTAGAGAGTCAGTGTACCGTCCAGACACTACAAGAAAATCTGTAATTAACAACAGTTAAAAGGCAATGGTTTTAACAAAAACCATTGTCTTTTTATGCTTTTTTCGATAAAGACAATGGTTTTTGAAAAACCATTGTCTTTTAGCATTGTTTGGAGGGGATAAGACAACGGATTTTAAAACCGTTGTGTTTAACTATTGTTACAAGGGCTACGACAATGATTTTTCTGACTGTTGTCTTTTTCTGCCTTTTTTGGATTTCAAGACAATAGATATTTTGGTTAAAATATCAATTTCCTTAAATCTAAATATTTCTCAAAGTATCGACACTAAAAAAAACCCTCCCTTTCATCGTCAAAGGCCCGCCTCCTTCGTCAAAGACTCACCTCCATCTCCCTCGACGCTTCTCTGGCATATCGACGGTGAGGCGTTCGACCCTTCACTGTGACTCCTCTCACGTTCTTGGGCTTCTTGGCCCCAATGCTGACGAGACCCCTCTCATGGTCAGATTGATCTACCTTCACCTTCCTTCGCTTCACCCTGATGGCACTCACTGTGGCGTGCTCCGCTCCTCTAACTCTAAGCCCCTTCGCCTCTCTTCTCCCTTATCATCACTGCTCGCCGTCTCTACTGAGGAAGTGATTACTCGCCTATCATGAACTCCACTACTAGAAGATGTATGTTCCAGGTACCTTTGCATAAATTGATCTTTCACAAGATTAGGCTTTGAAGAGAAGTATGTTCCAGGTACCGCTGCCAGAAGATGAATGTTCTAGGTACCGCTACCAGAAGATATATGTTCCAAATGGCAATAACCAACCAAACTTTCCATCCATTGTGGTGTAGCTTGGAGAGAAGTACAAGCACACCATGGTGTTTAAGTTTTCGACCAAGTTAGGTCTTCTTCCATGATTCTATTTATCTGTTCTTCTCTCTTATTACATTCTAACTTGACGAATAAGTTGTATAAAACATGAGGAATAAGGGTAGAGCATGGGCCTTGTTGGTTGTACCCATTTTGACATTGTTGCATATTCTTTTCCTTATCATTAAAATGATCAAAAGATTTGTGTTATATCTTTTAGAATTCAAGTTATGTCGAGGAATAAGACACCAGTGATGCACTAAAATACAACCCCAATTGATTGATTGTATTCAATGGATCTTTGTCAGATGAGACAAGATCTTTCATGGTGCTTAGTGTTTAAATATGCATTATCTTCAATGTTAGATGTAATTATCTTCAATTTATTATCGAATAATATGAAACCACCCTCTAAGGGGGTGCTTGGTTGGAGGGAATGAGAGTGGGGAATGGGAAAGGGATTGAAAGTGGATGTTTGGTTGGGAGGATTAGTGGTGGGTCCCACGGATTCATTACCCCAAACATGGGAATAAATCATTCCCTAGCAAAAGGAGGGGAATGGGAAACCCCCCATTCCCATTCCCCACTTCTATCAATCCCATTCTCATTCACATTCCCTTATGTGAACCAAGCACCCCCTAATATTTTATAATAGATTGTAGAACACTTTTACTTTAATAAACATATAAAATAACAAAACAATTATATTAGATCTTCAATTTAATATCAGCTAGCCATCCAACTATAATTAGCTATAGTATTGTAACCCTATATGCCTAAGGTTCATGCCAAATGATGTGCATCATATTACCTATCCATGTTTAATGACCATCAAATATTTTAAAATGATTACCTCAATTAATTCTAATTGACTGATGTGATTCAAATTAATTTTTAGTTGTTAAACATATTTAGTTAAAAGTGTATGATACTCCTAAAGTCCTTAAAATTATGCTAAATTATCACGAGTATTTTTCTAAGTCTATTCATGCTCATTTTTTTAAAACAAAAATTGAGTCTTTTAAGATCATCAAACACTTTTAGCCAAAGTATTTAATGACCCACAAGGCATAAAATTACATGAAATTCATGTAAATGGGCATTGATTGCACTCTTAGTGAAGGATGAGAACATCTTGAAGAGGAGGCTTTAGCTAGGATTGGAAAGATAATATCTGACGAAGAACATTCTACTGAAAGTACCATGGATTTTTATATTTCATATTTTATTTGGTAAATTATGTCTTCAAATTGCTTGCATTTTTAACTCATTATACATTCCTTCAAATAATATGTACTCCACAAGTTCCCATTGATGCTTAAGATTATGTTGGACTTGCTCCTTGTTCCTCTTTGATTGGTTGAGGTGTGATGTGTATTTTTACTATTAATAATTATTATTCATGGATACAAATATTTTATTTACATTACATTTCTTTTTATATTTTTGAATCACAGCTAGTTGACTGTAACAATCATCTAGTTCCTTGTTCTAGGACATTTTCTAGTTGAGCTTGCTCGATTATGGATGCCTCAAATTCTTGTCATCTCTAGTTGCTGCTTCAGTTGTCTTTGTTTCTAGATATACCATTGATATAAAAAGTCATCCCTGGATAAGATAACTAGAGATAGATCTATGTTATAACTATATTGTATCAAGAACTAAACTCTCTTTAATTTATAGAGCAAAAAACTTACTGAGTGCACTGGCTATAATGGAGTTGACATGAAGAATTGCATCTAACCTTAAGGGTGTGGCTGGTAAGTACTTTGATGATTGCAATGAGAAGGATACGAGTAACCACGCCAAGTATAAAGAACTAGCAAGAAAGCTTTGGGATTTAAACGAGAAGATGGTTAAAGTCAATGAGCAAAAAACATTCAAGGTAAGAGAATAAGTAACATCTACTAAGATCTTTTAAGTTCATGCAATAAGATGTAGTCGAGAGGATTAGTTTTGAATGTCTTCTAATTAAAATTCCTTTGTGTGTGAGTAATTATATTTATTATAGATGTGTAAGGATGATAATTTGTATACTTATATTGATTGTTTATTTAATAATATTTTGTTGATTGAAGTAGATTTGATTTTCATTCATCTTCTATTTGTCTACAGTATTAAAAGACAACGGTTTAAAATCATTGCAAAACTATTATCTATCGCATTTAAAGGATAGTGTTTTTTAAACGTTGCAAAACTATTGTTGTTTGTATTAAAAGACAATGGTTTAAAAACCGTTGTCGTGGGGGGGGGGGGGGGTTAACAATACCGTCAGTTACAATGATTTTGGAAGAACAAAGACAACGGATAAAATGTCTTCCACTGGAGGAAGAGCTTTTGCAGGTCGCGGAGCATATTTGTAACATAGAATGCCTTCCACTAGAGGAAGAGCTTTAATTGAAGTAGCAGTAGAAGAAATAGAAGAAAAAGAGCAATGTTTGATTCTTGGTCAAACCATTGTCTTTGCTCACAACAAGTTGTTTGGCCAAGTGGCCAAGAGAGAAGAAGAGATGAACTCCCCTCCAATGAACTTCATTAGCCTTTTATAGAAATGGAGCTTAGTTTTGCATGCACAACCACTTGGGCCAGCCACCATTCTGCAATATGGGTAAGGACAACTTTAGGGAAAAGAGATGGTTGTCACTTCATGTCAAAGATTCACCATGATTCTATGAGACTATCTTTGGTAGGTATAGAGTTGCAATTGTTACCTCATATATGGGATATCTTGTGATGCAATGGGTATTCCTTTGGTTGTTGACGTCTCTTGGTAGATTGGATTTCAAACTCAAAGAAAGTTGAAGAGAGTGACTCAGTAAACTGGCTGGAGGGATTGGAGTCTAGGAGAGATGTATCCAAGGGACTGCTTTCATGGCCTAATTGATGACGTCCCCTGGTGGACCGACTACCAGATTGCTTCAAGGATGTTGCCAATTCTTACGCTTATGAATCACACTTCCAAATCCATGTACTCATGAATCCATGTGCTTTCAAGTCCATGTATTTTTGAGTCCATATACCTCTAAGCCCTTTTGTGTCCATGTGCTTATGAGTCCATATACTTTTGAGTCTATATACTTCTAAGTCCATGTACTTTTTAGTCCATATACTTTAAATCTGTGCACTTTTGAATCTATGTACTTTTTAGTCTATATACTTCTGAGTCCATGTACTTTTTAGTCCATATACTTTAAATCTGTGCACTTTTGAATCTATGTACTTTTGAGTCTATATACTTCTGAGTCCATGTACTTTTGAGTCCATATGCTTTCGATATATTTTTGAGTCCATGTACTTTTGAGTCCAAGGTATTCTTTTAGGATGTAGCTTATGGGCGGATGCAAGGGGTGGCTGGCCTGGGTTGTAGCCCAGGCCTGATTTGGCCCATTATCTACTAAATAGCATAGTAAAAAAAAATTTATGCCCAGGCCTGATTCATTAACCTACTTGCCACCCCTTGCATCCGTGATCCACCCATGCTGGCACGCGACGTCGGGCTTCACACAGGCGAAGCCGAGGACGAGGAGGTACACTGGCTATACACAAGATCCCCCCCCCCCCCCCCCCCCTTCAATCATCCTCTTTTCCCCCTTCGATCTCCTCTTTTTCCATACGCTACAGCTCTTTCTCTGTTCTTCGCACGACACCGTATTTCTTTCTAACGCCGCAAGTCGCCGCTCGCACAAGATCTGCCATGTTTTCCAGCAACGAGACGAATCCACCATTCATCTTTTAGGTTTATGTACGCCCTAATCCTCTAATGTTTCTCTCTCTTTGTCAAATAATTAGGATAAGAGTTCTATAATAGAATTCTAGGTTTTGGTTTTCCATATCTTATTTCTTTTTTGTTTTTTGTCTAGTATTAAGAATGGTAATATGATATGTATTTCAGTATTTGAGTAGTATTATATAGAAAAATTATTTAAACATTAGAGGACTATTAGGCAAACCTTTAGGAATTCTACCCAAACTTATAAATATCAAATTACCTACATTATATATTGAATAATGATCAAGGATAATTCCTTATGTTGTTGTATCTCATGCAGGTATTGGATAATTCCTTATAGCTGTTATACCAAATCCAATACGTCATCTTGACAAATCCTTCCTCATGCATATTGAAGATGTATTTTCAATACAGATTTATATCATGACTTGACTAATTATTCAAATTTACTTTTAATCCTTTATAAAACTATTAAGGTTGTGAGAGTAATTTAAGATGATATGATATATATCCTTGTTTTCAATTAGTCATATTATGATGCTCTATCAAAATTCCTTGCTGGTGAGTATTGAGAAAAGATCTACTTCTTGATTATTATGATTTTTTTGTTAGATCTTCTCACACATGCAGGCGAATATTGGTTGATAACTCAGTTCTTGATTTTATGTTTAGAATTGTAGATAAACATCTAGTATTAATGTTCTTATACATCATCATAGTTCAAGTTGGAACTCCTTTGTAAAACTATGGATTAAAATCTCAAGCCATTTCACTTGATATGGATAAAACATCTTGTTTCGACATCGGCACAAGGTGTCATCGCGATGCGTCAGGAGGCATCGCGCGGGCCTGTGTGCCCATAGAACGTGAATAAGAACTTATGGTTTAATTAAAGTCATAAGTTCTCATTCACGTTCTATGGGCACGCAGGGCCGCGCGATAAATTCCCTAAGGACTTTTGAGCCATAAGGACTTAGTTTGAGCTTCAGATCTACTTGCCATCTAGCATGGACTTGCACTGTCAAGTTCCTGGAGACTTCCAGGACGTGAACTACGGGGCACATCAATTTATAATATTTATAAGTATGAGTCAATATAAATGAGTTATAATCGTCCTAAAACTCATAACTTAGAACTAAACTACCATTTATATTATTCTTAATTCCTTTTTAAAGTGGAAATGAAAAGGTGATTATATTCGTCAGTCCCATAATCAAATATAGATACATAAATCAGATATACAGTAAACCCAGGAAGAGGACATTTCGCGGCTGCCAACCTCACGATTCGAATCCGTGCTAAGCAAATAATTCTGCCTTAATCAACTGCGCTGCGTTCTGCAGAACTATTTTTTTTTTAATTATATTGAATTCCATTTTAATTAATTTTTTATTCACTTCTCCAACGACGGAATTTTTGGTCTGCTTATCTTCTAGAGCGCTAGACTCTAGAGTGCGCCGGACGGGAAGAGGAATGGATTTCTCTTCTTTTTCTCCCTCTTCTCTAATTTAGTGGTCAAAACTCAGACTTTGACTCTTTGAGTCTCCCACCCTGCAATTATAAGCATTACCATTTACAGAGATGAAATTGCATTTGAATAATGACCAAACAAAAAAAGAAGCTCTCCGTTTCCCTGTTCCTCCAATTTCTTCTCTTCTGTAGCCTCGGCTTTGCTCTCGGTACCATCTCTAGGTTCTATACCCTGCGATTCTTCCTCCAACATTCTTCAACTCCACCGCCGCCGTCCTCCATGGTCAATCACACTCCGGCGGCTGAGAAGCAGCCTGGCGGGGGCGGCGGTGACTTAGGTGAATTCCACGAGCTTAGGGAGGTAATGCACGACATGAAGGAGGAGGAGCTGCTGTGGAGGGCATCCATGGTGCCGAGGGTCAAGAAGCTGCCATTCGAGCAGAGGCCCAAGGTGGCGTTCCTGTTTCTCACCCGAGGGGAGCTGCCCCTTGCTCCTCTGTGGGAGAGGTTCTTCGAAGGGAATGAGGGGTCGTACTCCATCTACGTGCATGCCGACCCCAACTTCAATGGGTCAGAACCAGAACCCCATGGATCGGTGTTCCAGTGCCGACGAATTCCCAGCAAGGTCTCTTCTTCTTCTTCTTCTCTCCCTGTAAATTGATCGCTTTAGTTCGTATTTTTGTTATCGTCGTCATTGTTGTTTATTTCAGACGGTGAGTTGGGGTGGGATGAACATGATGGAGGCTGAGCGCCGGCTCCTCGCCAACGCCCTCCTCGACTTCTCCAATCAGAGGTTTGTCCTCCTCTCAGAGTCCTGCATCCCGCTCTTCGACTTCCCCACCGTCTACTCCTACCTCATCAACTCCTCCCGCGTCCACGTCGAGTCCAAAGATGTCCCCGGCCACGAGGGCCGCGGACGCTTCCCGGCACGGTTCCGCCCCCGGCTGCAGCCCCAGCAATGGCGCAAGGGCTCGCAGTGGTTCGAGGTCGACCGCGAAGTCGCGGTCGCGGTCGTGGCCGATAGGGACTACTTCCCGCTCTTCCAGAATCACTGCAGCCGCTGCTACTCCGACGAGCACTACTTGCCGACGCTGGTGGGCGTGCGGTACCCGGCGCGGACCCACAACCGGAGCGTGACGTGGGTGGACTGGTCGAGGGGCGGGGCGCATCCGGCGATGTATTCGGAGGAGCACGTGACGGCGGAGTTGCTGGAGACGATGAGGAACGGGAGAAGCTGCAACTACAACGGCCGGCCCACCAGGACTTGCTTCTTGTTTGCCAGGAAGTTCTCGCCCAGTTCTCTGCCGGGGCTCATGAGGTTCGCGCCGGAGCTGATGGGCTTCAAATCAAAAGCGTTAGCAAAATGAAAATTAGTTGATTCACTGATGAACAAGGGGAAAAAATGGTGATAGATATATTGAGTTTTAATTCAAAATATTCCCATTGTTTTTAGTCTCATGTTGCTAAGCTAAGAGGCTTAGAAGACTTTATATATGGAAGTCTTCCATGTTAGCTTAGTTAAGTTAAGGAGGACCTACATGCATGCACGAGCCAAGCCCAAATCAGGTGGTTTTAGGGGGTTCGAGTTGGAAATCCATAAACCGGGCACGTGCGTTTTTGCCAGTCCGGTTTGGTTCTGTCCGCGTGAGGAAGCGAAGCATCGCGATTCTATCCGCGAGAAAGCGATGCACCCGCGCGTGAGAAAGCAAAGCGACGTACGCTTTGGTGCGTACACTGCTTCAAAGTGTATAAATACACTTCCTCTGCTCATTCTCAATTCACTCCAAAAAAGCAAAACATTCCTCTGCTTTCTTCTTCTTCTTCTTCTTCTTCTTCTTTCCAAGTTCTGAGGCTTGGTTCTGCGATCTGAGGTTGAGTTCGAGTGCGGCGTTCGTCTTGGAGTGCACCTATGAACGGTGCGAGCGGTTGTCGGATTTTGGGAAGATTTTGCCAGAGAGCCTCTGCACCGTGGGCGACAATCAATTCTCTAAAGACAGTCGGCACGCCCGACGCTTCGACCGGAGATACACAAATTCCTAACCTTACTCTATTACTGTTTATTGCATGCTTGTCATTTATTGGTGCAATTATTACTGTATTAGTGTAATCAATTTACTACAATTTTAGAGAATTGATCGTAGCATCAATAAACATGATGAACGATAGGATAACTGGGTCTGATGAGGCTAGCGCCCTACCCGAACGATTTTTCGAGCAAAACTTCAGACGTTGGCAACAACGGATGAAATTTTGGCTTACTACGCTAGAGCTATTCTCCGAATAGAAACAGACCCTCCTAATGAAGAGGAACCTGCCCGTAGTGCTGCCTTAGAGAGGTTTAAGCAAAGGGATTATCTCTGCCATGGGAGAATTCTGTTTGCTCTCTCAGACGCACTATTTGATGTGTACTGCTCAACCTCTTCAGCTAAAGAGCTGTGGAAATCTTTGGATAAAAAATACAACTCCGAAGATTCTGGTTTAGAAAAGTACACTGTGGTAAAATTCCTAAACTTCAAAATGGTTGAAGGCAAATCTGTGATTGAGCAGACACATGAATTCCAAGTTCAAATTCATGGTCTTGCTAAAGGAGATATGCCATTACCTGAAAAATTTCAGGTCTTGTCTATCATCGAAAAATTGCCTCCGAGTTGGGAAGATTTTGGCATGACTCTTAAACATCGGAGAGGTAAAATCTCTCTAGAAGATTTGATGATTGCCTTAAATATCGAAGAAGAACATCAGAAACAACATAAAAATGATGATACAAGAATGCCTATGGATTTTATTCCAAAGGCAAATGTAGTAGTCTCATCTGACAAAAAGAAATTCAAAAATCAGAAAATGAAGAACAAGATGAAACCCAACTTAAAGGTTCAAAAGAAAATTGGAACCAAACCTAAGCCTTGCTGGGCATGTGGACAGGTTGGACATTATGCCAAATTCTGCCCTAAGCGAAAGGACAAGGAGAAAAACTAAAGCAGTACGTCCAACATCAAGGCACAAGCAAATGTCGTGACTACTAGTGACGACACCAGCAATAGGTTTGTTACCTTCAAACCCGAACTAAACTTGATCTATCAACCCAATGAATGGTTAGTTGATACAGGTGCTAATGTGCACTGTTGTGCTGATCGCTCTGCCTTCCTTACTTATCGGGTAATTAAAGGCACTTCCGTGACCATGGGAAACCATTCTGCAGCTAGCGTGTTCGGGATAGGACAAGTTGACCTGAGGTTCACCTCTGGAAAAGTCCTGTTACTACATGAGGTGAATCATGTTCCAGCGGTCCGTCGGAATTTGATTAGTGGATCAAAGTTAGTCTGTGCTGTTTATGAGTTGAACTTTAAATGTAATAAAGTTGTAATATTACATTTAGGAACCTTTATTGGAAAAGGTTACCTTAATGAAGGTTTATTTAAACTCAATGTAGAAAATGTTACCTTAAATAAATCTACTGATATTGCTTATAACATTGAGTCTTATGATATATGGCATGACAGATTAGGACATGTCAATTTTAATACCGTGAAAAGGATGATGAACCTTGACATGATTCCTAAGTATGCTATAAATGATAAGAAAAATTGTGAAGTTTGTGTGCAATATAAACAAACCCGAAAACCCTTCAAATCAGTTGATAGAAATTCTGATATTTTAGAATTGATCCATACTGATTGTTGTGAGTTTAACGGTGTAATAACGAGAGATCATAAAAGGTATTTCATCACCTTCATTGATGATCACTCTCGTTATTGTTATGTTTATTTGCTGAAAACTAAGGATGAAGCTTTAGATAAATTTATGGTTTTTAAATCTGAAGCTGAGAATCAAACAAACAAATATATTAAGAGGTTAAGGTCTGATAGGGGTGGAGAGTTTACCTCGAACCTGTTTCAAAAATTTTGTCAAGATACAGGTATAATTCACGAGGTAACTGCTCCATATAGTCCTCAATCCAACGGTATAGCAGAACGGAAAAATCGAACCCTTGAAGATATGATTAATTCCATGTTAGGCAGTTCCAGGTTACCCAACTTCATGTGGGGGGAGGCTTTATACACTGCATGCCATGTGTTAAATAGAGTCCCCATGAAGTCAAGGGAGAAAACCCCATACGAGCTTTGGAAAGGCCGGAAGACAAGTTTGAAATACCTTAAAGTGTGGGGGTGCCTTGCTAAGGTACTAGTACCTGAACACAGAAGAAAAAAGCTTGGTCCAAACACCGTAGATGGTATCTTCTTGTGTTATGCTCAAAATAGTATTGCATATAGGTTTCTGATTATTAAATCTGAAATTTCTGGAATAGATGCAAATACTATTGTAGAACTTCGTGATGCTACATTTTTTGAGGATATATTTCCTATGAAGACGAGAACACCTCAATCTATATCTGATAACCCAACTAGAGATATACCTGCTTCCGTAGAGACCCCATTATCCGTAGAAGGTACACCCTCCTCAAGTCACTCTAGACTAGATGAATCTAGAGAGTGTACAGAATTGAGAAAGAGCAAGAGACAATGTGTGTCTACGGATTTAGGCCAGGACTTTATCACCTATAATATAGAAGGTGTGTTAGGATGTATACTAAAAGCCTAACTTTTGGTATAAACATTTATCTAGAAATAAGAATCACATTGGTCAAATGTCTGCATTTATGATAAATGTAGTTGTTCAATTAATTTAAATTGTAGATAACATGGTGTGTGGTGTCACACACAGAGGATCATGTTATCAATACCTTATAAATTATAAACAGTAGCTCACGACCAAGATGGAAAGGAACAAACCATTGGAAGGTTATAGTGTAATTAGGTATTAGTTTATCTTAACTATATAATTACACTAGTACACTTAGAGTGTATTGAGTAGGACCATTAGAGGTCGTTTCTTTTATACTTACTTTATAAAGGAACAAAGACCTCAGTTATTATGGAAGTGTGTGCTCTTAATCCTAATATAATAACAAGCATATATATTTGCTATTTATTTCTTTAATTTATCAATGGGTGAGATTTAGTTCGATAAATCAATAAGCCCGATAAGTTGGGAAATGATATCACTTATAGTGTGTGTTGTTGATTATAGAAGGAAACTGTGTCCGAGTGATCTAGGTTGATAATGTCCCGAAGAGGAGCTCATAAGGATTGTCATGTTAAACTCTGCAGGTGGACTTAGCCCGACATGACGATAAGGTTGAGTGGTACTACTCTTGGACTAAGATATTAATTAAGTGAGTTGTCAGTAACTCATTTAATTAGTGGGCATTCGACATCTTAAACATAGGGAAACTAACAAACTCATAATAAGAAGGAGCCCAAAATGTAATTTGGGATTGGTGCGGTAGTTCAATAATAGTTATTTAGTGGAATGAATTATTATTGATGAAATTAAGTTGTGTGTTCGGGGCGAACACGGGAAGCTTAATTTCATCGGGAGACCAAAACCAATTCCTCCTCTCGGTCCCTATCGTAGCCTCTTGTATATAGAGATTTATACCCACCACATACCCACCTTCTTACCCATCCAATGGGGCCGGCCAAGCTAGCTTGGAACCCAAGCTAGGGCCGCCCAAGACCAAATGGATGAGCCAAGTTGGTGGCCGGCCAAAGCTTGGGTCCCAAGCTTAGGTGGCCGGCCACTAAAATATTAAAAAGGATTTTTTATTAAAATTATTTCTTATGTGGATATCATTGTTTTAAAAGAGAGTTTAAAAATTAAAAATTTCCTTTTATAGCTTTCTACAAAAGATTAAGAGAAGAGATTAATCTCTTTCCTTATTTGTAGATTAAAAGGATGATTTTAATTTTTGTCAAAAACTTTCCTTATTTGTAAATCATCTACATGTTTAAAAGAGAGTTTAAAATTTGAAATCTTTCTTTATTTGTTGATTAAAAGGTGGATTTTAAACTTTAAGAAAACTTTCCTTTTTAACCATGTTCTTGATTTAAAAGAGAGTTTAAAAATTAAATATTCTCTTTTATAAGTTTCTACAAAAGATTAAGAAAAGATTTGATATCTTTCCTTATTTGTAGATTAAAAGAGATTTTAATTTTTAGAGATAACTTTCTTTTTATCCACATGTTTAAAAGAAAGATTTTAATTTATTAAATTTCCTTTTTATAAACCAATCATGAAGGGATAAAAATTATTGGAGAAATTTTTATAAATTTCCGGAAACAAATTAGGAAGTTTTAATTCTTGTTTAATTAAAACTCTCCTTGATTTGGGGAAATAAGTAGCCGACCATGTTATAATGAAAAGAAAAATTATTTTTAATTAAATAAATTTTTCCTTTTCATGGAAAAAGAATTAAGGAAGTTTTTATTTAAATTTCCTTATTTGCCAAGACCAAGGATTATAAAAGAGGGGGTAGAGGAGGCTTCATGGCTAACGACTCTATTCTATTTTTCCTCTCTTTTCTCCTTGGGTGTGGTCGCCCCCTCCTTTTCCTCTCCTCTCCTTTGTGTGGCCGAAACCTTCTCTTGGTGGAGATAGCTTTGGTGGCTGGATCTAAGAAGGAGAAGAAGGAGAGAAAAGAAGTCTCTTTTCTAGCATCCCTTGGAGCATTGGTGGTGGTTGAATCTCTTCATCCTTGGAGGTGCTCTTGTTGTGGCCGAACCTTGCAAGGAGGAGAAGAAGGTGCTTTAGTGGTTTCTCATCTCGGAAGATCATTGCCCACGCAATGTCCAAGGTTAGAAGAGGAATACGGTAGAAGACCTAGAGGGTTTTGCTTGCAAAAGAAAAGGTATACTAGTATTTAATTTCCGCATCATACTAGTTTTATTTCTTTGTAAAAATACCAAATACAAGAGGCATGTGATTCTAGATTTCGAATTAGTTTTCGATGTTGTGTTCTTTTATTTTCTTTTCGAACTTGTGCTTCGATTGTTCTTTTTCGTTAACCTAGAGTTATTTAAGGAAATTAAATATTAGCTTTCCTTAAAAGGCTTTGTCTAGGCGGTGGTGGTTGCTCCCATATCCAAGAAGGCCATGTGCCTCGCGATGCAGTCCTGGAAGCCAATTTTGGAAATTAATATTTAATGGAATTAATAACCTAGCTGATTTGGATCAAACGTGTTAAGTTCCGCAGGAGATCCAAGTCTAAACCTAAAAGAACAAATAAGTTAAACTTAGGATCAAACGTGTAAAGTTCCGCAGGCGATCCAAGTTTAATTTAAAAGAACACATGGTAGCTAGGAAAAGGTTCAGACCTTTGTACAACATTTTTGTACAGTGGAACCGTTAGGCTTTCCGAGTAGCAACCAACAATTGGTATCAGAGCTAGGGTTTTGCCTCTGTGTATTTGGTATTAGTTTAATTATGCACATGTCATACATAATTTAGGCAGGATAATAGTAGGATGTGCTAACTTTGTGGATGCAGGATCCAACTATTATGGCTTATAGTTATTATGTGTGTGATTGGACCCTTGGACATGTCAAGGGCATTTTTGTGTGTGCATGATTATATTATAAACTACAGCAGGAGCTGTATTTAGTTTTATTAGGATTTTATTTTTGATCTAGATACATGTACATTCCTTCGAGGAATATAGGATCGAAAAATGTAAAATTCTATTTATATCGCGGATCGAATCTTGCAAGGCGTGGAACCTTTTGAGGACCAGAGGCGCAGCGGAACAAGGAGCAAGATGGATGCGACAACTAGACCGGGTGGCGGTGGCCAAAGATGGCAGCAGCTAGGGTTGGCGACACACGGAGAACAGCAATAGATAAAATCCATAATAGTTGAAAATTAGTTTTTCTATTTATTGCTTTTTATAATGTGTTGTGTGTGCTTGTTTGTATGCATGCTAAGTAGGCTAGCATAGTCAAAATTCCTCACTTTAAATAACTAAGTGGGAGAGGGATTTATTTTTAAATAAATTCCACGGTCTCCATTACTGGTTTATAAGTGATGCAACAAGTTTGCGCATTGGCTCTGAGTGCCTTCCTCCATATCGGATGAGCTTGTTTGTGGATCACTAGCTTAAACTTTCATTTTGGATGACTATAGGAAGTTAATTAAGAGCGTGTGATCTTCCCCATCGGAAGGAGCACAATCTTATTAATGGACTTAGTGTCAAGTAATGGTATACACTTAGGCACGTCTAATAGTATCCTCCCCATCGGAGTCACTGCTATTATTTGTGTGGCCGAAGAAAACCAACTATTAATTTGTCAAATAAATAGGTTGACAAGATAATAAAATTAAAAACTCCTCTTACAAATGTTTGATTTTGTATACATCCACACTATCGTGACATACAAAATTCAACGGTGTTTGAGGTAATTTTATTTTGTCATAAAGATTTATTGACAAAATAATTAATGGGTAAAACCCTCCTCTTACAAATGTTTAAATTTTGTATACGTCCACACTATCGTGGCATGCAAAATTCACGGTGTTTGAGGTGTTGGTGAATTTAAATAATATTGTTTGAGGAATCAATGTTATTTTAAATTCAAAAAGTTTGACCAAATATTTGATCAAAGACAAATCAACTATTAATTTTATTCGTCATAAAGTAAAGTTGACGAGATAATAAAATTAATGGATAAAATCTCCTCTTTGATTTTGTATACGTCCACACTATCATGACATACAAAATTCATGGGGATTTTAAAGAATTGATCTTGACCAAATATTTTTGTGATTCTTAGGATTTAAAATGTTTGTCAATTGCCCTAGTTGTTATACTATAGAAAAGACTTAGTAGTCCCAATTGTAATGATTGGAAATAGGACTTGGACATTAAGGTTGACTGTCTTCTTAGAACTAAGAACAATATAGGTGTATTTAATTCATTAGTTGAAACATGTTTAGTGGTGTTATCTACCAGGACCTGGAGTGTAGATACAGATGTCATTAATCATGTCCGCAATTCATTGTAGGGTTCCAGGAAATCCGACAACTAAATGAAAATAAAAACACCGTCCACATGGGCACTGCTGTAAAAGTGGCAGCTGTTGCAGTGGGAGATGTTTATCCTTTGATAAGAATAAAACATGGATTTTGAGTAATTGTCTTTACGTACCAAGTTTAGAAAGAATTAGTTTTCAGTTTCTAAACTATTCAAAGAACTTGATATTCTGCCTCTTTTAATAAAGTTGTTATTAAGAAAAAGAGGGAAGTTATTTGTTCTGGTACGTTGGTTGACAATTTATAAATCCAATAACTCTCACGATGCAACAAATGGAAATTAGTAACACATCTTCTAAATTTAAGAGAAAGCAACCTTCAAAAATGAACCAATTATATCTTTGGCATTTAAGGCTAGGTTATATTAACTTGAGTAGGATTCATTGGTAGCTGATGAACTTTTGAGTTCATTGGTAATGGAAATCTTTCCAACCTGCGAGTCTTACTTGGAAGGAAAAATAACCGAGAAGCTTTTAAGTCTAAGGGGATGGAGCCAAAGATATGTTGGAATTGATTTATTCTGATTTGTGTGATCCTATGACTATCCAGACAAGAGGTAGTATCGAATATTTCGTCTATTTTATAGACAACTATTCAAGATACAAATACATTTACTTAATGTGCCGCAAGACTAAGTGCTTTGATTAGTTCAAAGAGTATAAGGCTGATGCGGAGAAATGTTAAAGTAAAAGTATCAAGTCACTATGATAAGATAGTAGTGGCAAGTACCTCTTGGGACAATTTAGGAGTCACTTATCAAAAGTAGGGATTCAATCCCAACTAACTGCACCTGGTACACCCCAACAGAATGGTGTAGTAGAAAGATGGTATAGAACTCTTATGGAAATAATTAGATTGATGATGAGTTATTCAGAAAATTACCAAGTTCATTTTAAGGATATACTCTGAAAAAGAAAGTCAACATAGTACCTTACAAAGTCAGAACTCTCTACTCATATAGAATTGTTGAATAGGCGTAAGCCTATTTTGAAGCATATTCGGATTCGGGTAGTCCAGCACATATGCTGAAGAGAGACAATGATAAGTTGGATAGGAATTCACTTGTTTATGGGTTATCCTAGAGAAACGAAAGTAGGTTTATAATCTTAAAAATCAGAAGGTCATTGTTAGGATCAATGACTGATTTTTAGAAGAGAACTATATAATGAACCACAAGCCCATAAGTAAATTTGTTCTTAATAAAAGACACGTCTAATCTAGTACCAACTGTACAAGATGAAATATCACAAGAAACTGCAACACGTATCACAATTGATACACAATTATAGACAGTGCCTAATCGTAGTGGGAGGGTTGTCAAACAACCTAAAAGATTCATGTTTTGGGAGAGTCTTTTGGACTTGATCCCAAATGAGCCTGATCCCGGACATATGATGAAGCACTCCAAGATAAAGATGCAGCATCTTGGCAAAGAGTAATGAATAACAGAATTAGAATATATGTATTCTAATAAACTCTGGAAGCTTGTAGAACCACCAGATGGTGTAAAAGCCATTGGGTAAAAATAGGTCTACAATAGGAAAAGATGGATATACAGGAAGGTGGAAACTTTCAAAACAAGGCTTGATGAAAAAGGAAACTTTTTCACTGGTAGACATGCTTAAGTCTATCCAGATTCTTTTATCTATTTGGCAAGTGGATGTCAAGACAGCATTCCTTAATGGAAGTCTTGAAGAAAGCATCCATATAAAGCAACCAGAAGGGTTCATTGCAAAGGGCAAAGAGCATCTTGTGTGCAAGCTCAATCAGTCTATGGGATGAGGCAAAGCTTCAAGGTCTTGGAACATCCGGTTTATCAAAGTAATCCAGACCTATAGATTTATTTAGGAACCGGATAAGTCTTGTGTATACAAAAGGTGTGATGGAAACGTGGTGATATTTCTTGTACTATACATAGATAACATTTTTGGTAGTTGGAAACAATATCAAAGTGTTGTCAGAAGTAAGGGTATGGTTGTCCAAACAATTCGATATGAAGGACTTGAGAGAATGTATATATTCTTGGGATCAAAGTAATAAGGGATCGCAAGAAAAGAATATTTTACTTATCCCAAGCTTCATATATCGAAAAAATCCTTGCTCGTTTTAAGCATGCAAAACTCCAAGAAAGGTTTCTTACCTTTTTAGCATGGAGTAACTTTATCTAAAGAGATATCTCCGTAGACATCAAAGTAGATAAAGTAAATGAAGGCAGTTCCTTATGCTTCAGCTGTCGGAAGCCTAATGTATGCTATGCACGAGATCAGGAATCTGTTTTGCCGAGGGCATAGTTAGCAGATATCAAAGTAACCCTAAACAAGGACATTGGACTGCAGTAAAGCATATATTGAAGTACCTTAGAGACACTAGAGATTATATACTAACTTACAAGGCAGTTAATTTGGTCCCTGTGGGTTGCACGGATTTTGACTTCCAATTGGATAGGGACAATAGTAAGTCAACCTCGGGGTTTTGTGTTTACTTTAGGAGGTAAAGTCATAACTATGGAAGAGTGATAAGCATAGGTGTTTTTCTGGACTCCACCATAGAAGCTGAGTATATGGCAAGCCTCTGAGGTAGCCATAAAAGCTGAATGACTCAATAACCTCAAGATAGACTTAGATATGATTTCTATTTTGTCCAAAGATTATTACAATTTATTGTAATAATAGTGGTGCAGTTGCAAACTCGAAGAAACCATGAGTCCATAAGGCAAGTAAACACAATAGAGCGCAAGTACCACCCAATACGAGAAATCGTATAAACGAGGAGAAGTTGTTGCTGCCTAGATTGCATCAGATAATGACGAATAGATCTTTTCACTAAGGCCCTTAAGGCAAGAGTTTTGATGACATGTTGAAGGGTTGGGATTCAGATGTATAGCACCAGATATGGCAACTTAGTCTTTTAGTATAAGTGGGAGATTGTTAGGATGCATACTAAAAGCCTAGCTTTTGGTATAAACATTTATCTAGAAATAAGAATCACATTGGTCAAATGTCTACATTTATGATAAATGTAGTTGTTCAATTAATTTAAATTGTAGATAACATGGTGTGTGGTGTCACACACAGAGGATCATGTTATCAGTACCTTATAAATTATAAACAGTAGCTCACGACCAAGATGGAAAGGAACAAACCATTGGAAGGTTGTAGTGTAATTAGGTATTAGTTTATCTTAACTATATAATTACACTAGTACACTTAGAGTGTATTGAGTAGGGACATTAGAGGTCGTTTCTTTTATACTGACTTTGTAAAGGAACAAAGACCTCAGTTATTATGGAAGTGTGTGCTCTTAATCCTAATATAATAACAAACACATATATTTGATATTTATTTCTTTAATTTATCAATGGGTGAGATTTAGTTCGATAAATCAATAAGCCCGATAAGTTGGGAAATGATATCACTTATAGTGTGTGTTGTTGATTATAGAAGGAAACTGTGTCCTAGTGATCTAGATTGATAATACCCCCAAGAGGAGCTCATAAGGATTATCATGTTAAACCCTGCAGGTGAACTTAGTCCGACATGACGATAAGGTTGAGTGGTATTATTCTTGGACTAAGATATTAATTAAGTGAGTTGTCAGTAACTCATTTAATTAGTGGACATTCGACATCTTAAACACAGGGAGACTAACACACTCATAATAAGGAGCCCAAAATGTAATTTGGGATTGGTGCGGTAGTTCAATAATAGTTCTTTAGTGGAATGAATTATTATTGATGAAATTAAGTTGTGTGTTCGGGGCAAACACGGGAAGCTTAATTTTATTGGGAGACCAAAACTAATTCCTCCTCTCGGTCCCTATCGTAGCCTCTTGTATATAGAGATTTATACCCACCACATACCCACCTTCTTACCCATCCAATGGGGCCGGCCAAGCTAGCTTGAAACCCAAGCTAGGGCCGCCCAAGACCAAATGGATGAGCCAAGTTGGTGGCCGGCCAAAGCTTGGGTCCCAAGCTTAGGTGGCCGACCACTAAAATATTTAAAAAGATTTTTTATTAAAATTATTTCTTATGTGGATATCATTGTTTTAAAAGAGAGTTTAAAATTTTAAAATTTCCTTTTATAGCTTTCTACAAAAGATTAAGAGAAGAGATTAATCCCTTTCCTTATTTGTAGATTAAAAGGATGGTTTTAATTTTTGTCAAAAACTTTCCTTATTTGTAAATCATCTACATGTTTAAAAGAGAGTTTAAAATTTGAAATCTTTCCTTATTTGTTGATTAAAAGGTGGATTTTAAATTTTAAGAAAACTTTCCTTTTTAACCATGTTCATGATTTAAAAGAGAGTTTAAAAATTAAATATTCTCTTTTATAAGTTTCTACAAAAGATTAAGAAAAGATTTGATATCTTTCCTTATTTGTAGATTAAAAGAGATTTTAATTTTTAGAGATAACTTTCTTTTTATCCACATGTTTAAAAGAAAGATTTTAATTTATTAAATTTTCTTTTTATAAACCAATCATGAAGGGATAAAAATTATTGGAGAAATTTTTATAAATTTCCGGAAACAAATTAGGAAGTTTTAATTCTTGTTTAATTAACTCTCCTTGATTTGGGGAAATAAGTGGTCGGCCATGTTATAATGAAAAGAAAATTTATTTTTAATTAAATAAAATTTTCCTTTTCATGGCAAAAGAATTAAGGAAGTTTTTATTTAAAATTTCTTATTTGCCAAGACCAAGGATTATAAAAGAGGGGGTAGAGGAGGCTTCATGGCTAACGACTCTATTCTATTTTTCCTCTCTTTTCTCGTTGGGTGTGGCCGGCCCCTCCTTTTCCTCTCCTCTCTTTTGTGTGGCCGAAACCTTCTCTTGGTGGAGATAGCTTTGGTGGCCGGATCTAAGAAGGAGAAGAAGGAGAGAAAAGAAGTCTCTTTTCTAACATCCCTTGGAGCATTGGTGGTGGTTGAATCTCTTCATCCTTGGAGGTGCTCTTGTTGTGGCCGAACCTTGCAAGGAGGAGAAGAAGATGCTTTGGTGGTTTCTCATCTCGGAAGATCGTTGCCCACACAACGTCCGAGGTTAGAAGAGGAATTTTCTCAGAATCAAGTCCTTTAGTGAGTGGATCAGCAATATTGTCCTTTGAACTTACAAAGTCCAATGACACCACTCCAAGAGACACTAACTCACGAATAGACTTTAATCGTATTCGTTCATGTCTCTTCTATTTCTGGTTATACTTGGAGCTTCTAATCTGAGCTATTGTTCTTTGATTATCACAGTGTACTGAAATAGAAGGTATTGACTTCATCATCAAGGGAATTTAAGAAAGAAGACCCTTCAGCCAATCAGCTTCAGTTACTGTGGTATCTAAAGCACACAATTCTGCCTCAGATGTAGAACGGGTTATAATCGTCTGTTTAACAGACCTCCAAGCAACTGCACCGTCGCCAAGTGTAAAGACATAACCAGTAACGCCTTTACACTCAGCAGTGTCCGCTATCCAATTAGCATCACTATATCCCTCCAGGACTGCAGGGAATCTCCCATACCACAAGCCCAAAGATATAGTGCCTTTTAATTAGTATCTCAATACAAGATATTAGTGTTCGTCATTTATTAGTATAATTATTACTGTATTAATGTAATCAATTTACTACAAGATATTGCCAATACAGATCAAATCTTGTGTTCATCAGAGACGGAGGGAAAAAAAACAGAGGGCTCAAACGAACAGTGAAGAAGTGTCTAGTGCATGTTCAGTGACACTTTGAACGTATCATTTCTAGGCTTTTTGCAATTTGTTTATTTGCAATAGAAAATTTTAAGTATTTAAGATTAATACTCCCTAATAATCTAAGATTGTCATGTATGGACCGGCCGGATTGGGCCCATAAAAAAAGAAGAAGAGATTGGGCTTGGTGTGGATTTAAGAAGCTAATAAATTTAGCAGTCAGATCCTGAGTTAGAGGAATAGAGGGTGCTAAATCGGATTTAGAATTCGAAAGAGCTTGGGAATTAGATTCTGAACCTGAAGTTTTCTGGAATCAGATTTTGAAGGTGCTCAAAAGTTGGAGACAGGATCATGAGGTACTCAGGAAGCACATTTAGACCCATGATGTGTTCGGGAAACATGTTCCAATCCATGAGTTGCTCAAAGCATATTAGACCTAGAGAGTGCTCGGGAGGCAGGTGCTTAGCCGAATAGTAGTATGGAAAGAGAATCATAACTTTGATTTAGTTAAGGGGACAATAAAAGTAATTGATAATAGTTATTGATGTGGCGATAATGGGAATCCACCAAACGTGGGTTAAAGGCAGGGACAGCAACTGATGTGAAAGTCAAAGTCAAGTCAAGGCGGCTAAAGGAAGGAAAGAGCCGGTTGAGCGGGTGGCAACATGCCGACCGACCATGAAGGATCCTGATCGGCATGAAGCTCATCGGAGCATATCGCTCATCCGGCCGAGACAATCATATAGAGGACATCAGATGCTCATAAATATGACTAAACAAAGGCTAGTCCTACCGGATCGCTTGTCCAACCGGACGAGGAACAACCTACTGAGCCCGAACGACCATGGAGCAGAATAGTCTTGAGTAACAGGAAGAGGAATACTGGCCGAGCGGTTCCCCCGCTCGTCCCAACAATGGGACAACTTATCATATCCTTCTGGGAGTTAGTGTTGCTGACAACAGGACATGGTCAGCAGCTAAAATCGTACAACGAAAGCTTCTATCGTCATATCAGGAATTTATGTGCCTTTTTAAGAAATGACGTCAGAGACATTTTCCTGACATGTCTTTTCATAGGACAGTTGGGAAAACATGCACATGCCTTGAGAAGTATGCACATCTACTACTAGAGCACTATATAAAAGGGGTTCATGCACCGGAGGAGATATGCGTTATCTGTGCTCGAGCTTTTGTTGTTGCTACAGTTCTTTGTCGTCTTTTCTATTATTCTGGTGACTGACTTGAGCGTCGGAGGACCAACCCTGGAGACCCCTTCCTTGGCTTGGCACTAACGTTCTTTATGTTGCAAAGTGGAGTAGAGTTTTCACACAATCAACTGAGGAGCCACATCTCCAGCTAGCTATCTTCACCGTTTTCACCTGCTCAGGCGCACCACCGAATACATCAACGTAGAGTAGGCTCAAGCGGCATGAAAGAAGGAAGTGCCCGCTGAGCATACTGCTCCCCCTAAACGACGGTTGGCTAATAACCATCAACCACCAAAGGGGCCTCTGATCGGGAGCAACATAGCTGCACTAGGAGCCCCGAACGCATGCAGTGCATCATGTGGAAGCAGAGCGGTAGAAGGTTGCAAAAGGTAGGTCGTGGACATCATTATTCAGCTCCTACCATCACTCAGCGATGCACAACACACGGGATTGCTAAGACTTGAGGCCAATTTCAAGCTGACTGGTTCCTCTAGGATACCGTCGTCATTCACCCTCTCTCGATCGGCATCATCGATGTCGATCAGACGAGCGAAGGGAATAAGAGAGACTGGCGGCCGAGCAACGTCAACGCCATCCTCAATGAAAAGGAAATGCAAGTCTCACCCGAGCTTCGGCTAAATGAGCTCGACCTTCGACTCGGGAGGAGGAAAACTGAAGCAATGCAGCTCAGGGCGAAATTGGAATGATCGTTGGGGGGTCGACCAACCGTGATTCCAATAAACCGAGGAAGTCATACTCCCGACGACTGAAGATACATGATGTGGGATGTAGCAAAGAAAAGACCAAAGGACCAGAGATCAGTTTTGGCCCTCGGGACTTAGAGGGAGTGGAGATCCCTCATGACGACGCCTTGATCATTTGAGCGGTAATAGCTAATTATACTATTCACTGAAATTTTGTGGATACAGGCAGTTCGGTGAATATCATCTCCAAGAAGGCGTTCGACTAGCTGTAAATCGATCGGAGCGAATTGCAGCCCATGACTACCCCGCTGTATGGGTTCATGGGCAATAAAGTATTGTCGATTGGCCAGGTTCGACTGACCATATTACTAAAAGAGGAGCCTCTCAAGAGGATCAGGACCATAAATTTTATTGTGGTGGATACGTCGTCTACCTACAATGTCGTATTAGGCCGACCGACCTTGAACGAGTTCTGAGCCGTAGTGGCCACCTTCTACTAGAAGATTAAGTTTCTGATGGATAATGCGGTATGTGTAGTAAAAGATAACCAATTAGTCACTTGGTGGTGCTACGTCGAGATGGTTAAGTCAGAGGCAAGGGCCACTCAAAAGACTCAGCGTTTGGATGTGAACACAATCATGGAGGAACCGCATACGCTGGTCTATGATGAAAAAGATGAGGTCTAGATCCATCCTAACCGATCGGAAGCCACAACATTTGTCATCGCCAACCTGATAGACGAGAAGAAGGTAGAGCTGGTCGCCTGCCTTATGCTAAACGAAGACGTGTTTGCCTGGTCAACGCATGAGCTCTCAAGTATCTCGTCTAGTGTGGCTCAGCACGAGCTTCATGTCCGATCGGATGCTCGGCCGATGAAATAGAGGAAGAGGGACTTCAGCTTGAAGCAAAATCAGATCATTCGAGCAGAAATAAAAAATTTGCTAGAGGCCAGCCACATTTGCAAGGTTCAATTTCTGAGCTGGCTGGCCAATATAGTGCTAGTCTCCAAGCTGGGCAACAAGTGGCAAGTTTGCATCGACTTTTACGACTTAAACAAAACTTGCCCAAAGGGCTTCTATCCCCTGCCTCGTATAGATCAAATGGTGGACTCCACGGTGGGTTGCAAGCTGATCTGCATGCTTGATGCATACCAAGGCTACCATCAAGTGTCACTCGCCAAGGAAGACCAAGAGAAGGCCAACTTCATTACAATCGACGGGACCTACTACTACAATATCATGCAGTTTAGACTAAAGAATGCCTAGGACACTTACCAAAGACTGAAGAACAAGGTATTTCGATGGTATATCGGATAAAGGTATATGTTGATGACATATTAATAAAGTCGCTTCGAACCACTAACCTTTGCGCAAATATCGAAGAAACCTGCTGAACCTTTAGGACGTACGGGATCAAGATGAACTTGAGCAAGTACCTATTCAGGGCAAAGAGTAGCCGCTTCCTCGGTTATATCGTGATCGAGAGGGGAATAGAGGTGAATTCGAGCAAAGTGAAAGCTTTGCAGGACATGCCCCCCCCCTCGCCCCGCAATTTAAAGGAGGCTCAATGGCTGACCGGACAGATCACCTCATTGTCAAGATTCATGTCCAAATCGTCCAACCAGAGTCGCTCATTCTTCAAGATGTTGCGTCACACGATGAAATTCTAGTGGGACTCGAAATGAGACAAGACATAGGAAGAACAACCTCAAACTGCGATCAAGGCCCAAGCCTTAACTGATTTTATCACTGAGATACAAAACACTGAGCCGAACATGATTTAGAAGATATATGTGGACGGTTCATCCACTCGGCAAGACAATGGAATCTACATCCTCTTAATACTGCCACATGAGAATAGGATGCAGTTGTATATATGTCTAGATTATCAGACTACAAATAATGAGGCAAAATACGAGACTCTGATAGTCGTCTTGCAAGTAGCTCGGTATGTGAGAGCCACAAGAGTTCTCATCCATTTGGATTTGCAGCTGGCAGCTCAGCAATTATCAGGGACGTTCGAGATAAATAACGCTCGACTCAAGCTGTATGCCGAAGCTTTCAAAAAGTTGAAGATAAGTTTCGAAGAAGTAATAATACAAAAAGTTGTTCGAACCCCAAAGTTGTTTTGATGTGATCAACCAAGTTAGGTTAAGTTATATAGTATTTTTAACC
This sequence comes from Zingiber officinale, assembly GCF_018446385.1. Taxonomy (NCBI): domain Eukaryota; kingdom Viridiplantae; phylum Streptophyta; class Magnoliopsida; order Zingiberales; family Zingiberaceae; genus Zingiber; species Zingiber officinale. Next base: position 107,401,997 of record NC_055986.1, read on the forward strand.
TTGTATCTAAGTGTGCAGGAGCTTAGGAGCACAGGAAGTCAAGCAAAAGACGCAGCTAGCGAGAAAGACCGTATGGGAGAGAGCCGACGGGCTCGGTGCGTCCGAGGGACGAGGTGCTATGGAATAGTACGCTGGCAGATGAGAAGGAAGCACGCGGTGTTTCCAAGGGACGAGAAGTCGGAGCGGAAGGTTGCTTGAGAAGGTCGAAATTGGGTTCGGGTGAGCCTTATTTCAGTTGGATAAATTCACCCAAGCGAGTGGAGCCAGAGCGAAAGACCCGGACCGAGGCGAGCAACACTGGAGCAGAGGGCCCGGACCAAAAGTCAACTAAGTTGAATTTAGTGGTACGGGCATCCGGAGCGATTCCGGGCGCCCGGGACCCGATTTTGACTGGATCACATTTGACCGCGATTCGTTGTGAAGGGGAAACTTTATCCCCCTTCCAGGCGCCTGGAACCCTCCAGGCGCCTGGAACCTTTCAGGCGCCCTGACCAAGGCTATAAATACAGCCTTGGTCCAGAAGCTAGAATACAACAAGCAATTACATATCCTACACTTGTGTGCTTCTTTTGTCTAGTTTAGCTTCTCATTTTTTGTACGTCATTATTGTAAGAGGCTTCTCCACCTGAAGGAGATCTTTAATGTGTGATTCATTCCTTGGATTAACAACCTCCCCAGTTGTAATCAAGTCAAATTCATGAGCCTCTTCTTTTTAGTTTTTTTTTTAATTTAATTATGTGCAAGTGTTCAATTAAAAGTTTGAGAAGGGTATCTCTTTTAATTTGTGCAGTGCTAGTCAACCCTTCGATAGTCGGCCACCAACGGTCCCCAACAAGTGGTATCAGAGCCAAGGTGCTTCAGGAGGACTAACCGTCGATCGAAGCAAAGACGATGGTCGGACCTAGCATATACCCGCCAAAATTTGAGGGGGAGTTTGCTAGCTGAAAAAAGCGAATGCAGGTATTTTTCAAAACGGATTTCGATTTACTTTTGATAATGGAGTTTGGTTTTACAGCACCAGAAGGGAAAGAAAAATACCAGTGGACGAAAAAGGAGCAGGTCGACTACGTGACAAATGGGAAAGCAGAGTTCCATCTGTTGAGTGTCCTTCTACCACAAGTCAATAGGATCGATAACTACGACTCAGTAAAGGAGCTTTGGGAGAAGTTCCTTGAGCAACATTAAGGGACGTCCGAAAACAAGCTCGCGAGACGGGACTTACTTCGCAACCAGCTGACTAACCTACGGCTTGAAGAAGGCGAAACACTTGCGCATCTCCACTCAAGGATTAAGGAGCTCATCACCGGACAATCGAATCTCAAAGAAAAGGTAAGTAACCAAAATTCACTAAGGTACGCGTTAAATGCATTCCCTAGGAATACGAAATGGACTTCACTAGTAGATGCTTTTTATATCTCTAAGGACTTAGAAAATATTTCCTTAGAAGAATTATTTTCTACGTTTGAAGTGCATGAATAAAGATGTGCAGGTACGAAGGAGCCGAATCACAACATCACCCTCAAGGTAGCGCGAGACAAACATGAGTCAGAATCTTCTCTCGACGACGAGGAAACGGTTATGATGGTAAGACGCTTTAAAAAGTTGTTTAATTCAAGTAAAACTAACCATCCGCAGGGTAGAAAGAAAAGGACAATCAGATGCAACCACTGCAACGAATAAGGGTACGTCAAAGACAACTGCCCCAAGCTAAAGGAGAAGGACAAGGACAAGGGAAAGAAGCCTGTCCAAACAAAGAAGTTCAAGACACTAAAAGTGACGTGGGATGATACGTCATCCGAATCGGAAGTCGAGGCCTTCTTCGGACTTGCATTAATGGCAAGTCAACAAGATGAGGACTATGATTCAAGCTCGTCCGAAATGAGCATCGAGAGCATCGATGAAGGGGGAGTTACGTCGGAAGAAAGCAGAAGTTCAGGGGGAGCCACGGATAACGAGATCAACAAGGTAAGTCGAGTATGATCTCTTCCTCCCAATAAATTATTTAAGTTTGTTAAAATATTAATTAAAGATTACTGTAAATTAGAAAAAGAGATTAAAAATTTGAAATTAATTCTAGCTAAATCTTGCCCATTAGAAGAGTTTGACAAAGTAAAATTAGAAAATGATAATTTGTAAAAAGAAATAAATAACTTAAAAAATCTTGCATGCTCATCTAATACAAGTTATAGAAAATTCAATAATCTAAATTGGTATTTTAGATATCATAAGGGACAAATTAGAAATATTTCAAAGAAATATGTCCCTAAGAAATACCAAATTAACCTAGTTGGCTGGAACCTAATATGGGTTCCTAAATCGTGTTTAACTTGAACCTTAATTTAAATTTAGGGCTTTCAGAGAGTTTTTTAAATGTTTAATTTCTTTATGAGATTTTGTCTAGAAGTGGTTGATGATCCAATAACCAAGAAGACCTAGTGTCTCGCCACAGCCTGAAAGTCAAAATATTGAAATAAAATGTTTAATTGACTAACTGATAAAACATTAAATTAGGATTAGTTAATGCTTTAGAATTTTTTCCAAATATTTTACTTGGAAGTATCTAAGTTAGATTTTTTGTCAAAAACTTAGCAAATTTTTTTTTAGTTAGTCAAAAATATTTTGCTGCTTGAAATATTTTTTTTTTACTTAGAAAAATTTCTCAATTTTTTTTTTCAAAGTTGTCTAACTTAGAAATTTTTTTGAAAATTTCTCTTACTTAAAATTTTTTTGAATTATTGTAAATTTTTGGTGATAACAAAATAATTTTCAAATTTTTCCAAGTTTTTTTTGGTACCCTTAGATTTTTCTTGGTACCCCATTTTTATGTGATCAAAGGGGGAGAAGGAAAAGATTAAGTCTAGGGGGAGGTAGATTCAATTTTTTATTTTTTTCACTTAATTACAGAATTTATTGTTATAATTTTATGTTTTTTTCCCTAGCTTAACTTGGGTTGCTCACATCATAAAGGGGGAGATTGTTGGAACCCCAAGGTTGTTTTAATGTGATCTACCAAGTTAGGTTAGGTCTTGTGGTGTTTTAACCTTGTGTCTAAGTGTGCAGGAGCTTAGGAGTACAAGAAGTCGAACAAAAGACGCAGCTAGCGAGAAAGACGGTACGGGAGAGAGCCGACGGGCTCGGTGCGTCCGAGAGATGAGGTGCTGGTGAAGAGTGTGTGGGCGGACGAGAAGGAAGCGTGCGGCATTTCCAAGAGACAAGAAGCTGGAGCGGAAGGTTGTTCGAGAAGGCCAAAATTGGGTTCGGGTGAGCTTTATTTCGGTTGGCTGAAATCACCCAAGCAAGCGGAGCCGGAGTGGAAGACCCGGACTGAGGCGAGCAACACCGGAGCAGAGGGCCTGGACCAAAAGTCAACTAAGTTGACTTTAGTGGTTCGGACGCTCGGACCTATTCCGAGCGCTCGGACAAGTCCGGGCTCCCTGAGCGATTCCGGGTGCCCGGAACCCGATTATGACCGAATCGCGTTTGACTGCGATCTATTACGAAGGGGATAAAACTTTATCCCCCTTCCAGGCGCCTGGAACCCTCCAGGCGGCCCGACCAAGGCTATAAATACAGCCTTGGTCCAGAAGCTAGAATACAACAAGTAATTGCATATCCTACACTTGTGCGCTTCTCTTGTCTAGTTTAGCTTTTCATTTTTTGTACGTCATTGTTATAAGAGGCTTCTCCGTCTAAAGGAGATCTTTAGTGCGTGATTCATTCCTTGGATTAACAACCTCCCCGGTTGTAACCAAGTCAAATCCGTGAGCTTCTTCTTTTAGTTTTTTTATTTAATTATATGCAAGTGTTCAATTAAAAGTTCGAGAAGGGTATCTCTTTTAATTTGTGCAGTGCTAGTCAACCCTTCGATAGCTGGCCACCAATAGTCCCCAACAAAAGTCCCCTGGTCAGACAACCAGTATACTGATGAGTTGGCCAAGTTAGCAAGTTCTTTATCTTCAGTCATCATAGATAAGTCGATCGAGCAAGTTTTACTGGTGGCACAAATCAACAAGACGGTTGGAATGGATTTCCCAAATGACTAGAGGACGCCGCTGATTTAGTTCCTCCGAGTGGGGGCCACACCGGCTGATCGAAAGGAAGTTCATTTGTTCGGACGATTCACCCTAATTGGAGATCAGTTATATAAAAGAGTTTTCTCGAGGTCGTTGCTCAAGTGCATCGGATCAGATGATATTAAGTACATCCTGCAAGAAGTTCACTAAAACTCCTGCGGTAGTCATCCGGGCAGTAGATCACTAGCTCGCAAGATCCTGCTGGCGGAATATTTCTAGTCCACATTGCAAGACGACACCGCTCGGATGGTGGCCACTTACTTATCCTGCCAGAAGTACCAGAACATCCCACACCATCCTACTGAAGAATTGAAAGCATCCGTCGTGTCTTGTCTGTTCAACCAGTAGGGCATAGACATCGTTGGACCATTTCCTATGACAACTGAGCAACGAAGATTTCTACTCATGGCAGTAGATTATTTATTAAAGTGGGTGGAGGTCGAGCCGCTCGCCAAGATAACCGAGCACATGATTATGAAATTTATATGGTAAAATATTTTGTGTCGGTTCGGCATTCCTCGCAACCTTATCTCAGACAATGGAAGACAGTTCTCAGGGCGGATGCTCAGAGAATGGTGTACGGGCTATGACATCCTGCAAGTCTTCACGCTAGTGGCCTACCCCCAAAGTAATGGTCAAGCGGAAGTCACTACTAGAGAAATCCGCAGAGGACTCCGAGCTCGGCTCGACCATGCCGAGGGTAGTTGGGTTGACGAACTCCCTAGAGTATTGTGGGCTCATCACACCACAACAAGAGAGGTGACCAGCATAACACCATTCTATCTGGTGTATGGGGGTAAGGCAATGGTTCCGGTCGAAGTAGGAGTAGAGTCCGACTAAGTGTAGTTCTATGACGAGGGAAACGTCGATCGGAGGCTCATAGAGCTCGACTTGGTGGATGAAGTGTGAGATAAGGCCATCATCTGACTCATGGCATACCGGGAGCGCATGAAGTAGAGCTAAAATCAAAGGGTGATCCCGAAATCATTCCAAGTTGACGACTTGGTATGGGAAAGAGTGAAGCCGGTCGGCGACGCCACCAATCTAGAAGGCCCATGGGAAGGACCGTATAAAGTCATTCAGAAGCTTCGCTCGGGAGTTTATTATTTACAAGATGAGAATGGGAGAGATCTCGAGCGGCCCTGGAGCGCGAACCATCTCCAGCCCTACAGGACCGAGTAAGAGGTGCATAATTGAATTTCGATACAGTTGTAAAGATGTCTATTCTGTAATTGCAGGGGAATTATGATGAATGAAAAACTCAAGTGTCCCAGACTCATGTGCCGACCAGTCAAGTTAAAAGTTGAGCGACAACTATAAACCCCTATACATCATTGTCAGAAAGCCGAGCTACGGCTATAAACCCGAGAGTCGATGACAATTAAAGTCGGCCGGTGACTATAAATCTGAGAGTCAACAAAAACTAAAGTCGAGTGGTAGCTATAAACCTGAGAGTCGACGACAGCTAAAGCCGAGCAACGACTATAAACCTGGGAGTCAACAATAACTAAAGCTGAGCGGCGGTTATAAACCAAGGAGTCAACGACAACTAAAGCCGAGCGGTGGCTATAAACTCGAGTGATGCGATGATAAAGGGGGGCCCGCCTGGTACGGGTTAACTGCCAAGGTGGAGGTCAAAGTTAAGATGGGCAATGCCAGGGTTGTTGGAGGATCGGTGGCCGGCTTCAAGGGGGGGTTGGATAGACGGCACCCCCAAATCGTTTCTTCCTATGATGTTAGCGCAGCGGAATACAAACAAACACAAATAGAAAGCTAAACACTAAATACAAGAATGGAAATGCAAACCGCTAACACGTTCGTTTACGTGGTTCGGAGATAACTTGCTCCTACTCCACGGCGTGTCCGTAAGGTGGACGATCCCTCAATCCATCGGTGGATTAGTCCCCGGCAAACTCCGGCTAGCTCAATCTCCTTGTGGGTGGAGAAACCTCACCACAACACTCACCAATAACACTTGGACACAAGGGAACCTTGAGCACTTTGGTGACTACTAATTAGGCTTTAACCAAGTCTAATTTCGTCGCCTTGGCCGGCCATACCAAGCTCCTTCGTATAGAGCTTGGAACAAATCAGAACCTGATTTGCCCGTTACCAGTCGACTGGTCCTTGCACCAGTCGACTGATGTCAGCCTAACGGCTCTCTCAACGACTATCTGCTACAGTGCATCAGTCGACTGGTCCATACACCAGTCGACTGCTATAGTACGCTACAATAACTGCTATAGTGCGCTACAGTAACTGCTACAGTGCCGCTATAGTAAAACCCTAAAACTAGGATTTTACTCTGAGTGCAATCTCTCATGCACTCGTACCCTCACGACTCATTTGACTCTTCTTTGCAGCCTTGACCTCTTGCCTTCAAGCCTACTTCCTTTGGCTCTCGTCCCTCGGATGCATCCAAGCCCGCGGCTTGTCTCCAATGCCATCCTTCGCGTATGTCTCGAAGTCGCTTCCCTCGGCCATTGTCCTTGCTGCCTTGTCCATGGTCCCTCGGATGCTCCATCCTTCACCGGACCCGAAGCTGTCAACCTGAGTCACATGTGTCACCTGCAGTCTTGCACAACTCAAGTACACATATCAAATAACAAGGGTAAACCTAACTTAAACCCTTTGCCCAAACACCAAAACACATGGTCCCACGGACCATTGGGATTGCTCCAACAATCTCCCCCTTTTTGGTGTTTGGCAATACGTTTAAGTTAGGGAAAACATATAGCAAACAAACATGCTAAAACAATGGAATTACGATGCCAAGGCTACACACTTGGACTTACACCGCCGAATGGACTTACATTGCCAAGGCTACACACTTGGCAACCACCGAATCAAAATGCAAACATGCATTGGAACCTATCACAAGGCTCCCCCTACACCTACGTTCCCCATTGAGCTAGGATTTTATCACAGGGCTTTTTAAAAACCTATCCCAAGGCTCCCCCTACGCAAAGGCACTAAAGGTTTTCCCAATTTAAACCTTACTTCTCCCTCTTTGCCTAACATCCAAAAAGTTCTCCAACAATATCCCAATTGTTGAAAATTTCTCATCCAAACTGACCTTAAACTCATGTATTAATCCCCCTTGGATCCCATACATATAAGTGAGTTGACATGGTCACAAACCAATGCTGAAAATAGTTTCAGACTGGTATCAGTCGACTGCCCCAAGTGCCAGTCGACTGCCCCCTTCGACAGAACCTTACAGAAGCATTCTGTGGTCGAAATCTACTGTTACCAGTCGACTGGTGTCGGTACCAGTCGACTGCCCTCGTCAAAATGAGCTTACAGAACCATTCTGTGCTCAAAAACATTGTTACCAGTCGACTGGTATCTGTACCAGTCGACTGGTACCCTATTTCTGAAAAAATCAGCCTTTTCAGGCCACCTTCAGAAATGCACCAGAAATTCCCTAGACCTCCAAAAATTCCCAAATTTTGTGGAGAGGTCTATTGTACCCTTGTCTACTTGGGAAAAATATATTAAAAAATATATCTATCACCAATCCCAAGATTGAAACAAAATCCAAAACTAGCTAAATGGTTCAATTGAACCTTGACCTAAAGTCCTAGTTTTGGCTTCCTTTTGATGTATTTGCGCATACCAACCCACAATGCATCCCTAGCATTGATTTATATGGCATCTATACATCCAAAATCAATTATCATGCAATATGACCCTTAATGTCATATTTCCATGCATGAAACATAATCCATGTGTGTCAAATCCCTAGGTTTGAGACTCAAGTCCGTCTCTAAACCATTTGGCACACTCTATGGCTCCTCTAGACCCCCAAGTAGAACCCACCTGAGATCCATTGGCCATGGGTCCCAAATTGACACTTGGAGCTCTCCCTAGAGCTCTTTACCTTAGTCACCTCCCTAGGTGACTCATCTATTGTGACCAAACCACAATGATGTTCCTTAGAAGATCTCCTTATCTTCTTGACCTTGGACACATCATCCTTGTCATAATCATATGCAACCCTAGTATATTTTTTTTTATTGGCCTTGGATGACTCTCCCTTGACCTTATCATGTGCCACCCTAACACATGGTCTCCTTTTGACCTTGGAGGGACTAGATTGGTATCCCAAACCCGATCTATCATTATTGGGTCTTTGACTACCCAACACCATATTTAATCCTTTAGATCCAATAGTGAATCTCTTAAGGAATTTCTCTAAACCATCAAGCTTTGCCTTCAAAGCTTGATTCTCCCTTTCTAGGTTCCTAACCCTAGAGTCAACATGTCCACCTTGGACATTCCTAGACCTACCCTTTCTAGGCATATGTCTCCCCTTCTTGGGATTAATGCCTTGGGTCTCCTTAGGTCTACCATTTCTAAATTTATCATGCATAGATTTTCTAGGGTTATGATCCACATTTACCCTATTCCGATCATGATATCTAAATCCAAAATTTTGCATGGGCATATAATGATTAACATTATTTTTCCTAGCATGCATGGAGGAGTTTAGATTTGAATTAACCTTCAAGTTAGGGTATACCTCCCTTACCCTTGAAGCTCCCCCTTGACTCTTGCTTCTCTTCTTCTCCCATTTCTTCAAATGCGCCAACTTCTTGATTTCTTTCTTCTTTGGGCATTTGGTGTGGTAATGACCCCGCTCACCACAAGTGAAGCACACTATGTGCCATTTCTTCTCCTTCTTTTGGGCTTCTTTATTCCTACAACCCATGTTAGTATTCAAAATAACTTGATTGAGTTTAGGAGTTACCTTCTTCTTACCCAATGGACATCTACTCTTGTAGTGCCCCTTCTCATTGCACCCGAAGCATATTATATGGTCTTTTGACTTCACTTCGGTGGAGGTGCTTGCTAGGTTGATTTCCAAGACTTCTTCTTCTTCGCTTGTCTTGGATTGTTCTTCAACCTTTGAGGATGTCTCCTCATCCACACTAGTGGATGACATTTCTTCATCCTTCTCCTCTTTCTCCTCGGAAGTTGTGTGCTCTTCACCTTCCGATTGCTCCTCCTCTACTTGAGCTTCTTCATTCGTTTCTTTGGATTTTTCTTCTTCTTGTGTATGCATAGGTTCTTCCCATTGAGCCTTCTTTATCTTTCTCTACAAATCGTGAGCATTCTCGTATTTACCTACAAGGCTCATTACATCATAAGGCAAAATATCAATTAATATAGATATTACCTTGTCGTTTGCCTTTGACCGAGAGGTTTGCTCCTCCGTCCAATGTCGTGGTCGGAGCTTCTTCCCTTTCTTGTCCTTCGGGACTTCAAACGGCTCTTTGACCACCATCATGGTGTTTCAATCCGTGTTGAAGAAGACCTCCATCTTTATCATCCAATATGTGATGTCCCATAAGCTTCTACCTTCAAGCTTTGGCGATTCAATCAAGCCGGTCATCTTTGCTTCCTTGGCGGTTAGTCCAATGGAGAGCGGCCTCGCTCTGATACCACTTGTTGGAGGATCGGTGGCCGGCTTGAAGGGGGGGTTGGATAGACAGCACCCCCAAATCGTTGCTTCCTATGATGTTAGCGCAGCGGAATACAAACAAACACAAATAGAAAGCTAAACACTAAATACAAGAATGGAAATGCAAACCGCTAACACGTTCGTTTACGTGGTTCGGAGATAACTTGCTCCTACTCCACGGCGTGTCCGTAAGGTGGACGATCCCTCAATCCGTCGGTGGATTAGTCCCCGGCAAACTCCGGTGATCCGGTAGTAAGAGCAGGGGGTCCCGCCCTGTGAAGTCAACGCCACGTGGAAGGCACAGTGGCAGTCGTCCATCCGGAGAGGGTCGGGTCCGACCGGACGCCCGGAGAAGGCCGGGTCCGACCGGACGGCCGGAGAGGGCAGGGTCCGACTGGACGTCCGACCGGCCGATGGAATCAAAACGCTCGGAGAGGGATGGGTCCGATCGGCTTGCCGACCGGACGATATACGACTGATGGTTAAAGGCGCCCTGTCGAAAGCAGGGTTTCGGCGCTCAAGGGAAAAGGTCGTGGGCCGAGCGGACCTCACGCTCGGCCAAAGCCATAAGGTAACACTGCTAATAGTCCCCATAAAGCACGTGATGGATGATCTCCCCAAGTAAACCATCGCATATGTCCGGCCAGATGTTGAGGGAGTTGTCCGCCCGGAAGCCAGATTTGGAGCAAAGGGGAAAAGGACAAAGAACGTCTTCTTCTGACATCAGGTATGTTTCACGTGTGGGCCATGCTCCAAATCTTGTGACAGGGGATTCCGCTGTCCCATCGAGGACGTGCTAAGACTGTAGCAGTATGGGTTAGGGAAGCTCACTAACAAGCCCTTACTGGGGTATGGGCCATGGACACGTGTACACCTCGGTAGGTGTACACTCACTTCTTCGCTGCCCTATATAAAGGCCCTCATTCTTCGCCGGAGGTACGTTTTCAACGAATTCTGGAGCCACTTTTTCTCTCTTGAGCTTCGCCTGACTTGAGCGTCGGAGGGTCGCCGCCGGGAACCCCTTCCCGGCCCGACTTCTGTGCAGGTTCGCCGGAGCTGTGTTACCAGTCGAAGATCCACGTCGACAGCCGGAGAGCGCCCCGTACCCAGCGTCCGTTGGTTCAGCATTCGGACAGGATCATCCGGCTAGCTCAATCTCCTTGTGGGTGGAGAAACCTCACCACAACACTCACCAATAACACTTGGACACAAGGGAACCTTGAGCACTTTGGTGACTACTAATTAGGCTTTAACCAAGTCTAATTTCGTCGCCTTGGCCGGCCATACCAAGCTCCTTCGTATAGAGCTTGGAACAAATCAGAACCTGATTTGCCCGTTACCAGTCGATTGGTCCTTGCACCAGTCGACTGATGCAAGCCCAACGACTCTCTCAACGACTATCTGCTACAGTGCATCAGTTGACTGGTCCATACACCAGTCGACTGCTACAGTACGCTACAGTAACTCCTACAGTGCCGCTACAGTAAAACCCTAAAACTAGGATTTTACTCCGAGTACAATCTCTCATGCACTCGTACCCTCACGACTCATTTGACTCTTCTTTGCAGCCTTGACCTCTTGCCTTCAAGCCTACTTCCTTTGGCTCTCGTCCCTCGGATGCATCCAAGCCCGCGGCTTGTCTCCAATGCCATCCTTCGCGTATGCCTCGAAGTCGCTTCCCTCGGCCATTGTCCTTGCTGCCTTGTCCATGGTCCCTCGGATGCTCCATCCTTCACCAGACCCGAAGCTGTCAACCTGAGTCACATGTGTCACCTGCAGTCCTACACAACTCAAGTACACATATCAAATAACAAAGGTAAACCTAACTTAAACCCTTTGCCCAAACACCAAAACACATGGTCCCACGGACCATTGGGATTGCTCCAACAAGGGTGTCAAAGGGATCACCTATGGTGGTCGATCGGAGGTCGACTATAATGGACGGTCGGGGTAGGCAATGCCCGATCGGGTGGGGGTTCGTCCGAACTAACCACCCATCTATCTCAGAACCATATGGTAAGATTGCCAGGTGCTTAGTGTGGAGAGGTAGAACGCTAAGGAGACTTGATCGCTTATCCAATCGGGAGGAGGCAGTCTACTATACCTAGTCATCGATAAGAAGAACAGCCAAGGTCGACCGAGCAGAGGAGTCCCAGTCGAGCAGCTATCTCGCTCGACCAAGAAGCGAGATCACTGTTGTATATCTCAATATTCTTTTGGGAGATAGTGTCATTGACACTAGACATGGTCAATAGTCGGATCATACAGTAGAAGCTTTTACTGTTTTGTCAGGGATATGCATGCCCTTGTTAAGGTATGGTGTCAGAGGTACTTTTTTGACAGGTCCTTTTATAGGATAAATTGGAGAACATGCTCATACCTCGAGAAGCGTTCACATCGCCAACCAGGCCACTATATAAAGTGGGGTCCATGCACCGGCGAAGGTACACGTTATTCACTGTTTACGCTTGTTCTACTATTGTTCCGTCTTCTTCTTCATGTTGGTGACTAACTTGAGTGTTGGAACCCAACACCAAGGATCCCTTCCCTGGCTTGTCATTGACATTTCTTGTATTTGAAGAGCGGAGCAAGGTCTACCTCTAGTCAACACAGCAACTACATCCCCAGCTTTCTGTCTCTATGATTTTCGGACAGGATCATATTGGCGCCATCTGTGGGAATGTACCATGCATCCTAAATGCGAAGATGGAGGACACTGGATGACTTACCATGGTCACTTTGACAAAGGAGGAGTTGGACATGTTAATACAATCTTGAGCGGCAAAAATGGTAGAGCAACAACAACAACAACAACAACAACAGGCGTTGGTCGAGCGGCAAGTGCATGAGCCCACAACATCAGCAGCGGGTCATCAGGCGGGATACAGAGACCGAGCGGATCACATATCCGTTCGTGGACAGAACAAGAAGCTGACTAGCACATATGGGGAGGCACCCAATGCACCGATCCCCTTTCATCGAGCATTGTTTTGGGCTCTATCAGAGGAACAATGCCGAGCGGACAAGGACCAGTGGTCTTCCTCGGATGACGTGCATGCTCGAGACGCATGAAAAAGGAAAGCACCAAGGAATGATGATTCACTTGAGCAGATCAATCAACAATTCTGTTAGAGGATTTTGGGTGACCCTCTGCCAAGGAACTACACCCCACTAACGATCGAGGAATACAACAGAATGATCAATCCGGATGACCACTTAGATAAGTTTGACAACGCGACCACACTTTATCAGTACACTGATGGAGTGAAGTGTTGGGTCTTCCTCACCATCCTCTCCGGATCAGCGCAACGATGGCTTAAGCGATTTTTGGGCAGATCGATTCACAGTTTCAAAAACTTTCGAGCGACATTCTTGCCCCACTTCACCAGCAATCGCCGCCACCAGAAGATGAGCGTTGAAGCAAGGGCTCATGGAGGCATTAAGGGCCTACATCCAGTGCTTCAACCAAGTGAGCCTGGATATTTGATCGGTCTCCTCAGAAATATTGGTGAACACCTTCGCCCAGGGACTCACCGAAGGGGAGTTCTTCTAGTCACTCATCCAGAAGCCACCGAGGGATTTCGACCACCTACTTAGGAGGGCCACGAAATACATAAACGTGGAAGAAGCCTAAGCGACCAAAAGAAAGGAGACGCCTGCCGACCCCAAGCAGCGCCCGAGCGGCGACCATTAAGTAGCCATCAACCCCCCAAGGGGCCTTGATCAAAAGGAGCACAACCATACCAAGAGCCAAGGACCCATGTCATGCAGCATGCATGTGGCAGCCAGTCGCCCAAAAGCTACAAAAGAAAATACATAGACGCCACAATTTTTCTCCTTCCAGCCATCTCCTAATTGACGACACAAACACCAATCAGCCAGGCGAAGGGATAAAGAAAGAACGACTGCCAAACCACCCCATCATTAGCTCCAGTGGAGGAATAACACGAGTTCCGCCCGAGCTTCTGCTGAGCAAAACAAACCCTCGGCATTAGAGGAAGAAAACAGGAGCAACGCCGCTCGAGGAAAAATTGGAATGATCGTCGGTGGGGTGATCGACAGTGATTTCAGCCGAGTGAGGAAGTCATACACTCGGCGATTGGAGATACATGTTGTTGGATGAAGCAAGTAGAGGGTCGCAGGACCTGAGATCAGTTTCGGCCCCAGAGACTTAGAAGGAGTCGAGATCCCTCATGACAACGCCTTGATCATCTGAGTGGTAATAGCAAATTATACTATTCACCGAACCTTTGTTGACACAAGAAGCTTGGTAAATATCATATTCAAGAAGGCGTTCAACCAGCTACAAATTGACCAGAGTGGGTTGCAGCCAATTATGACCCCACTCTATGGATTCACAGCCAAGTGTTGGTGGACGCGTCGTCCGCCTACAACTTCATATTGGGTCGACTGGCCTTCAATGAGTTCTGAGTGGTGGTGTCCACCTTCTGCCAGAAGATTAAGTTTCCAGTAGACGACGAGGTAGGCAAGGTCAAAGGTGACCAGTTGGCCACTCGACGATGCTACGTCGAGATGGTCAAATCCGAAGCAAGGGTCGTGCGGAAGAACCCGCACTTGGAGGTGAACGGTATTATGGAAGAACTTCTTGCGCTGGTTTATGAAAAAAAAAAGTGGAGGTTTAAATCCACCCAAACTGGTTGGAGGCAACTACGTTTGTAGTCGCCGACCTAGAAAGCTAGTAGAAGGCAGACTTGGTCGCCTGCCTTAGGCGAAACCATGATGTGTTCGCCTGGTCGATGCACGAGCTCCCAGGCATCTCGCCGAGCGTGCTCCCAGGCATCTCACCGAGCGTGGCTCAGCACGAGCTTCATGTCCAACTGGGTGCTTAGCTTGTGAAGTAGAGGAAGAGGGACTTCAACGCGGAGCAAAATCAGATCATCTGGGCAGAGATAGAAAAATTACTGGAGGTCGGTCACATCTATGAAGTTCAATTCCCGAGCTTGTTGGCCAACATCGTGCTAGTCTCTATGCCAAGCAATAAGTGGCGGTCCGCATCAACTTCAATGATCTGAATAAAGCATGCCCAAAGGACTTCTAACCGTTGCCCAGGATAGAACTAATAGTGGATTCCACGGTGGATTGCGAGCTGATCTACATGCTCGATGTGTACCAAGGATACCACCAAGTGTTGCTCGCCCGAGAGGATCAAGAGGTCAGCTTTATCACGGTCGACAAAACTTATTGCTACAATGTCATGCCGTTTGTATTGAAGAATGCTGGCGTCACCTACCATAGGCTGATGAATAAGGTGTTCCTACAACAAATCGTCCACAACATGGAGGTATATATCGATAACATATTAATAAAATCCCTTCGAGCTGTTGACCTTTATGCAGACATTGAAGAAACTTGCCAAATCTTGAGGGCATATGGAATAAAGTTGAACCCGAACAAGTGCTTGTTTAGTGCAAAGAGTGGTTGCTTCCTCCGATACATCACCACCAAATGGGGGATTGAGGTGAATCTGAGCAAGGTGAAGGCGTTACAAGACATGTCCCCACCTCACAACTTGAAGGAGGCCCAACAACTGATCGAACTGATTACCGCGCTATCAAGGTTTATCTCTAAGTCATCCGACTGGAGTCACCGATTCTTTAAGGTGTTGTGCCAAGCGACAAAATTCCAATGGGACACGGAGTGCGACAGGGCGCTAGAGGAGCTCAAGGAGTACCTTAACTCCTTACCTGTATTGGCCAAGCCAAGAGCTGGCGAGCCGCTCTGGATCTACTTGTCGTCCATCGAGTATGCGGTTGGCTCGGTGTTGGTAAGGCAGAACAGCTGTAAGCAATAGCCTGTATATTTTTTGAGTCATATATTAAAAGGTATAGAGTTCTGCTACACTTATCTCGAAAAATTGACTTACGCACTAGTGCTTGCCGCTCAAAGACTCCGTCCGTACTTCCTTTCGCATCCAATCATCATGATGACCAACACCCTTGCGAATGGTCCTTCTTAACCCAGAGGCATCTGGATGGCTGATCAAATGGACAATGGAGCTGAGTGAATTTTACATACAGTATCAACCCCGAACGATGATTAAGGCTCAGGCCTTAGCTGATTTTGTCACTAACGTCCAGTACATTGAGCCAAAGGCAACATGAAAAATATATGTAGATGGTTTGTCCACTCAGCAAGGTAGCGGGATCAACATTCTGTTGATTTCACCATGGGAGGACAGGATGCAGTTGTCCGTTCGGCTAGATTATCGGACTACAAATAATGAAGCCAAATATGAAGCCTTGATAGGCGGCTTGCAGGCAGCTCGGTATGTCGGAGCTACAAAAGTCCTCATCCACTCAGATTCTTAGCTGACTGTTTAGCAGCTATTGGGGATGTTTGAAATAAGCAACTCTTGACTCAAGTTATATGCAGAAGCTTTCGAGAAGTTGAAGGCAAACTTCCAAGAAGTCATTATACAAAAGATCCCCCTAGCGGACAACTTGGCCGTGGATGAGTTGGTTAAGTTAGTCAGTTCATTGTTGCCGATCGTGATAGAGTAGCCGATCAAGCAAGTCTCACTGGTAGCACACATTGACAGGATAGATGGAATAACCTTTCCAAGCGAATGGAGAACTCCATTGATAGAGTTCCTCCGATCGGGTAGTACTCCAGTCGACCGGGAAGAAGCTCACCTATTGAAAAAGAGGGTCAGACGGTTCACTTTGATTAGAGACCAGTTATATAAAAGAGCTTTCTCAAGGTTGCTGCTCAAGTGTATTGGACCGGAGGACGTGGAGTACATCCTCCAAGAAGTACATCAGGGCTCCTGCGGAAGTCATCCCGGCAGCTGATCGCTGGCCTGAAAGATCTTGCTGGAAAGATATTTTTGGTCCACGCTTCAAGATGATGTTGCCCGGATAGTAGTCACCTGTTTGCCGTGTCAAAAATATCACAACATCCCACACTGACTGACCGAGGAGATGAGGGCATCCACGATATCATGCTCGTTCGACCAATGGAGCATGGATATTGTTGGACCATTTCCAATGGCGATTGATCAGCACAAATCTCTACTTATCACGGTAGATTATTTCTCAAAGTGGGTAGAGGTCGAGCCACTAGCAAAGATAACCGAACAGATGATCATCAAGTTTATATGGCAGAATATCTTGTATCGATTCGGCATCCCTCGCCAGCTTATCTCGAACAACGGGAGACGGTTTGCTGGACGGAGGCTAAGGAAGTGATGTGAAGACTATAACATTAAGCAGGCCTTCACCTCAGTGGCCTACCCCCAGAGCAATAGCTAGATGGAAGTCACCAACGGAGAGATCCTCAAAGGTTTACGGGCTCGACTTGACCACGCTGGAGGCAGTTGGGTCGATGAACTCCCTAGTGTCTTGTGGGCCCATCGCACCACACCAAGAAAGGCGACTAGCATCACACTATTTCATCTAGTGTACGAAGGTGAAGCGGTGGTCCTCGTGGAAGTGGATGTAGAATCTGACCGGGTGCAGCTCTACGACGAGGATAACACTGAGAGGAGACTCATGGAACTCAACTTGGTAGATGAAGCCCGAAATAAGGTTTTCATCCATCTCATGGCATATAAGCAACGAATGAAGCAAAATTACAATCGGAGGGTGATCCCAAGGTCCTTCCAAGCTCTGCTCGGGAGGTCAGTGATGATCTGGTGTGGAAAAGAATAAAGCAGGTCAATGACGTCGCCAAGCTCGAAGCCCCATGGGGAGGTCCCTATAAAGTCATTCAGAAGCTCTGCTCGGGAGCCTACTACATGTAGGATGAGGATGGAAGAAAGCTCGATCAGCCTTAGAGTGTGAACCATCTCCAACCCTATAGGGTCGTGTGAGAGGTGCATGGTTAAATCCAAATAATGTTGTATCAGAGTATATCCTGTAAATGCAGATGAACGATGAATAAAATTCACAAGTATCCTAAACTCTTGTGTCGATTAGCTAAGTTAAAAGTTGAGTGGCGACTATAAACCCTAGTCTTCGTCAAAAGTCGAGCGGCGACTATAAACCCTAGTTTTCATCAACAGTTGAGCGGCGACAAAAAACCTTAGTCTTCATCAACAGTTGAGCGACAACTATAAACTCTAGTCTTCATTAACAATCAAGAGGCGGCTATAAACCTGAGTCTACGACGAATATCGGCTGAGCGGTATCTCTAAAACCAAGTCTACAAAAAATAGAGTCGATCAACGAATATATAAGACGAGAATAAGGCTGACAAGGAAACATGCTGCTCCTAGAAGAAATAGTTTTCCGTTAAAATAAGGTCGTTCGACTAGGCTAAAGTGATTACTCCGACAACATAGCAGCCAGTTACATTGACGATCAAGAGGGCAGGGAACCATACTTAGAATTTTTTCAAAAAATGATAAATGGTTCATAGTCCTACTCGAGCTGAGCGACGATGCATTCATTAACAAGTGGGAAACTCAACAAAGGGAAGAAGCGCCGAATGGAAGATCATGCATTAACACTTAGAAAATTTTCTACACGAAAGAAAGAGACAGTACAAAAGGAGGCGAGCTTCGCTGTGGACGGGGGTCACTCAAGATAATCCAGCACGTCATCGGGCAGCAACTTGATCAGCTTGTCTCGATCGCAGTGGGTGGAAGCTTCTACTGTCTTGTCAGGGATATGCATGTCCTGTTAAGGTATGGTGTTAGAGGCACTTTCCTGACTGGTCCTTTCATAGAATAAATTAGAGAATGTGCCCATACCTCGAAGAGCATTCATGTCGCCCACCAGGGCACTATATAAAGGGGGTCCATGCATCGGTGGAGGTACACGTTATTCATTGTTTACGCTTATGCTACTGTTATTCCATCTTCTTCTTCCTGCTGGTGACTGACTTGAGCGTCGGAGGGCCAACACGGGGGCTTGACACTGACATTTCTTATGTTTGCAAAGCGGAGCGAGGTCCACCTCCAGTAAACGCAGCAACCACATCCCCAGTTTTTCGTCTCCATGATTTTCAGATAAGATCACCGGGAATCGACGAAACTAAAGCCAAACGACGACTATAGACCTGGGAGTCGATGAAAACTAAAGCCAAGTAGCGGCTATACACTCGAGATTCTACACCAACTAAAGCCGAGCGGCGGCTATAAACCTGGGAGTCGATGACAATTAAAGCCGAGTGGCGGATATAAACCCGAGAGTCGATGAAAACCAAAGTTGAAGGCGGCTCTAAACCCAGGTCAGTAAGTGATTGCCGAGCGATGGCTATAAACTCAGGCGGGAAGCGAATGCAGTACTCCTTACAGCCAAGAGACGACTTTAAATCCAAGTAAAATCGAGCGACGACTATAAACTCTTGATATGTGGAACGCAAAGCTGAGCGGCGACTTTATGTTGGATCGAGAAGCGCTAGAGGGGGGTGAATAGCGCTCATGGTTTTCACTTGTTTTAGATTTGAAAAGACGACAAGTAACGCAATGAAAATAATAAAACAAACAACACGCGAACACAAGTGATTTACTTGGTTCGGAGCCTTGAGCGACTCCTACTCTAAGGCCCACGATCGTTGATCGCTTTCTATTGGCAACAACTATATCTCAAAAAATTATTACAATCTAAGTACAATCAAAAGCAATAAAAATTATACCGACAACAAGAAATGCTAAATCTGAAGCTCTGGGTTGTCGGGATGTTGCTACAACAATTCTGGAACGTTCTTGAGCAGCACACGGAAGAAGGATCGCTTGTTAGTTGATTCTTGAAGGAGCTGCTCGAACTCCTCTTTTATACAGTGCTGGAGGCGCCTCCAACACTATCCAAGGCGCCTCCAAGCTTCCCGAGTCAACCGCGTGGATCAGCATCGAACTAGTCGCACCTCATCCACTTGAAGGCGCCTTCAAGCCACTCCAAGGCGCCTCCAAGTCGTGGTCCAAGGCACCTTCAGTCCCCATGAAGGTACCTCCAGCTCCTCTGGATACCTGGCTTCGGCTTGCACCCGAGGTGCCTCCAAGCTCCATGGAGGCGCCTCGGTCACTGTTCATCCGAGGCTTAACTTGTTCCTTTTGTACCTGCAAGATATGTTAGTCCCAAAACAGCACCGTACCCTGCAAGACAAAGTTAGAACAGATAGAAACATGACACATTAAGTGGTTGACAGTTATTGGACTGTCCGGGTCTGACTTCGGATTTCCAAACGGAAATCCTAGGTCGATCCGATGCCTACTGTTCCCTCTACGGGGAACGTGTCCTCACCTACTCCCCTCAGGAGAGATTACCTGGTGCCAGTCCGGTCCTCCAGATCGACTGGACTTTCTGCCTAGGGTTACCACCCCCTAGGACCTAAGGTTACCGCCCCCTAGGGTTTTTCTCCACCTAGGGTTACCACCCCCTAGGACCTAAGGTTACCACCCCTTAGGATTTTCCTTCACTTAGGGTTACCATCCCCTAGGACCTAAGGTTACCGCCCCTTAGGATTTTCCTTCACCTAGGGTTACCATCCCCTAGGACCTAAGGTTACCGCCCCTTAGGTTTTTCCACCTGCCTAACCGCAGTTAGGACTTTCCTGAAATCTCATTTAAGCACATTAGATAACAAGGAATCTTAACTTTGAATCCCTTTGCCATTATCAAAACTTAGGTTCGATCGTCGGATGCTTCCCGCACTAACAATCTCCCCCTTTTTGATTATGGCAACAAAAAAAATTTAAAGTTAAGTAAAATAAGATGCACAAAATAAAGATGAGCACGCTATAAATAGTGCATGCATGATTTAAGCTAAAACATAGTGTGTAACCTACTCTCCCTCTTTGCCATATATCAAAAACCTTTGTAGGAAGAAAGAGACAAGATGAAAGGTCTAAGTTTTAAAACCAATAAATTACGTTTTCAACCAAAAAAGCTTTAAAACAACATTTCTTGTAGGTTTTACTTTAAAATTACTTTAGTGTTGAAGAACTCTTTTTACTTAGCCAGAATTTGTGAAAGGCAGGTTTCGAAAATAGTAGGCTAAGTTTTGTAAAAGAGAGATTTTGAAAAGACTTTGTTGAAAAAATATTTCATTAAATTTTTAAAGCCTTTTAAAAACCATTAATTTCGAATAGCCTTTTTTAATTAGTTTAAAAGCTTCTAAAAAGTTGGGTTAACTGGATACCTTAATTTTTGAAATAAAGTTCAAAAAGTCTTTTGATATGACTTAGTTAATTTTGATCAAGGCTATAGAAGTCAAAAAAGAAATTTTTAAGAACTTTGAAAATCCTTAAAGGCAACGGAGGAGCAATAAGCTTAAAACCCTAATGTCCAAGCATGAGTTGAGTTAAATAGATTATAAATTAATCAATTTCCTTTAGCAAGGTATCAGAGCCCTAAAGTGCAAGCTGAGTCAATTTAAAATTTTAATATCCTTAACCAACTGTCTAACCTTTAGCTACTGGCTGAATACCTAAAGGGCAACAGTTTTCACTTGGTCAGTCAAGTTAAGTTAGTAATCCAGTTAGATTTGACTAGGGCTGGATCATTTAACTTGATTAATGTAAAGTTAATTTTTAACGCCCGGACTCACTATGATGCACAGAGATAAGCATTCTGGAGTCCAGGCTATACCCTATGCATCTCACGCCGATCTAAGTTTCTTTCAAACACAAACAAGTTATGCCTAGTGTGTTTGTGAGATGCTCTGGCTAAAGCTAGGGGAGCATGATATCTAAGGGGAAGACACTAGGCTAAATCCAAATTTTGAAAGACTAAGAAGATTGGGATTTTGAAAACATTATTTTTCTTAGAATTTTAAAAGATAATTTTAAGATTAAGCAATTTTGAAGATCAACAAAAAAGTTTTAAAATTAGATGTAGGAGATATGTTTGAAAATCAAGATCTATTCTACCCAACACATTCCTACTTGTGCATAAAAACTGGTAAGCAGAAATAAGCAACTAAGTTCTATTCTACCAAACACATTCCAATTTACCTTCTAAGTGCACTGAACTCAAGTTCAGGTAAGGGTTTTGTGAATATGTCAGCTAGGTTTGATTTGGACTCAACATAGTTAAGTACAATATCACCTCTAGCTATGTGATCCCTTACAAAATGATGTTTTACTTCTATGTGTTTAGTTCTTGAGTGGTGAATTGGGTTCTTGGTTAGATTAATTGAGCTTATGTTGTCAATTGAAGTTTTAATATTGTGATATTCTAACGGGTAGTCTTTTAGGGTATGCATCATCCATAATAGTTGAGATGCACATTCTCCTAGGGCTATGTATTCAGCTTCAGTGGTTGACAGGGCAACACAGTATTATTTTCTGCTAGACCAACTTACTAGGCACTGACCTAGAAATTGACAGCTACCACTTGTGCTTTTTCTATCTAGCTTACATCCGGCATAATCTGAGTCAGAATAGCCAGATAGATCAAGAGTGCAAGTCCTAGGGTACCATAATCCTACATTGAGGGTTCCCTTAATATATCTAAGTATTCTTTTAACATAAGTTAAGTGGGATTCTTTTGTGCAAGATTGATATCTTGCGCTCATAGCTACTGCAAAAAGAATGTCCGGTGGACTTGCAGTTAGGTACAGTAGATTTCCTATCGCACTTCGATAGTATTTCAAGTCTACTGATTTTCCTTCTGAGTCTGAGTCAATCTTAATGTTGGTGGCCATTGGTGTATTAATGTTTTTTTCAGTTTTCCATTCCAAATTTGTTAATTAACTCCTTAGCATATTTGGTTTGGTAAATGTAAATTCCATCTTTTGTTTGCTTAATTTGTAGTCCTAGGAAAAAGTTAAGTTCCCCTACTAAACTCATTTCAAATTCATTTTCCATTAATTTTGTAAATTCTTTTAAGAAGTTGGAGTTAGTTGAGCCAAATATGATATCATCGACGTAGATTTGGGCTATGAAAATATCATTTTCTAAGGTTTTTACAAAAAGGGTTGAATCAACTTGACCTTGGTGAAACCCTTTTTGTATTAAGTAATTAGATAACCGTTCATACCATGCCCTGGGTGCTTGTTTTAGTCCGTATAGAGCCTTTTTTAATCTAAGGACATGATTTGGATAGTCTAAGTCTTCAAATCCTGGGGGTTGACTAACGTACACTTCTTCTTTTATAAATCCATTTAAAAAGGCGGATTTTACGTCCATTTGATAGAGCTTGAATCCTTTATGTGCTATGTAGGCCAGCAGCATCCTGATGGATTCAAGTCTAGCTACAGGAGCATAGTTCTCATCATAGTCTAACCCTTCTACTTGATTAAACCCTTTAGCTACTAGTCTTGCTTTGTTTCTAACTATTTTGCCTTGGTCATTTAATTTGTTTCTAAACACCCATTTAGTACCAATTATAGTTTTATTAACAGGTTCAGGTACTAATTCCCAGACTTAGTTTCTTTCAAATTGGGCTAGTTCTTCCTGCATTGCTATTGTCCAGTCTGGATCGGGTAGAGCCTCGTCTACAGTTTTGGGTTCAATTTTGGAAATTAGGGCTGTTTGACTTAGATTTCTGTAGGATGACCTAGTTCTAACTCCAAGAGTTGGATCACCCAAAATTTGGTCCGATGGGTGATTCATGTTTGTTCTTAAGTTTAGTCTTAAGTTTGGGTTGGTAATTGGTTCTTCAAATTCATTGAGTTCAGGTTGAGTTTCGTCATCTTCTGTATTTATTGGGTTAACGTTTTCTATATTATCTTTTTCATTTATAGTGGATGTTTTATTTTCTTCATCAAATGTTACATTTATTGTTTCTTCAACTTTTAGGGTATTTTTTTTATAAACTATATATGCTCTACTGGTTGTTGAGTACCCTAAAAATATTCCTGGAGTTATTTTTGATGAAAATTTTCCTAAGTAGTCTTTAGTGTTTAAAATGTGTACTTTACATCCAAATACTTTTAAATAGTTTAAATTAGGGATTTTGTGGTAGTATATTTTATAGGGTGTTTTATTATGAAATTTGTTAATTAAAATTCTATTTTGTAAATAACAAGCTGTATTAATTGCTTCAGCCCAGAATTGATTAGATAATTTATATTCGTTTAACATGGCCCTAGCGGCTTCTTGTACAGTTCTATTTTTACGTTCTAACAGCTCATTTTGTTGAGGGGTCCTAGGGCAGGAGTATTCATGTTTATATCCATTAATTTCACAAAATTTAGTAAAATTATGGTTTTCAAATTCTCCCCCATGGTCACTTCTAATTCTTTTTATTTGAGTATCTTTTTCATTTTCTATTAATTTACAAAAGATTTTAAATACTTTAAAATTTTCATCTTTAGTTTTTATGAATTTTACCCAAGTAAATCTTGAGTAGTCATCGATTATTACTAAGCAATATTAGTTTTTGCTTGGTGACTTGCCTCCATGCGAATCGAATAGGTCTAGGTGAAGGTGCTCAAGTATAGACGTTGTTCTATTTAAGTTGGTTAATTTATGGGTTGATTTGATTTGTTTACCCTGTTGACAAGCATTATAAATTGAATTTTCAACAACTTTTAGTTTGGGTAGACCTTTAATTAGACCATTTTGACTCATTTTTTAAATGAGTCTGGTATGAGTGTAACCCAATCTCCTGTACCACAACTCAGTTTCCTCTTGTTGTGTCAGGAGACACTTTGTTGAGGATATTGGTAGGTTAATCATGTAAACATTATCTCTCCTAATGCCCTTGAGTGTGGTTTCAGGGTTATCAATATTTTTAACTATACAACCTGATTTGGTAAAGTTAACTAAGTAACCAGTATCACATAATTGGCTGATGCTGAGTAGGTTAAAATTAAAATTGTCAACTAATAATACTTTTCGAATAATAAAATTGGAGCTGAGTTCGATGTTACCTTTTCCGATTACCTTAAGTTTACCGTCGTTGCCGAATGCAACTGACCCTAAATTCTTTAATTTGAGCTTTGTGAACTTCAATCTATCTCTAGTCATATGTCTGGAACATCCACTATCCAACATCCATTGATCCAATTCTTTATATTCCTACACATAAAGTATATGAATTGGATTCTATTTGATGAAAAGATAGTTTGATTGAAGTTAGCTCCCTAATTTTCCATCTCACTCAATCTAGGTTTTCAATCAAGTATGAGTGAGTGTGAGATGGTTTAGTGATTTAATTTTAGTTGGATTTAGATAGGCTTTGGTTAAGTTAATTAAATTTGAAATGTATTAAGTTGAATTAAATTTTGAAAAAAATGTTAAGTTAATTACATTTTGAAAAAAATATTAAGTTAATTAAATTTTAAAAAAATGTTAAGTTAATTACATTTTGAAAAAATATTAAGTTAATTAAATTTTGAAAAAAATATTAAGTTAATTAAATTTTGAAAAAAAATATTAAGTTAATTAATTTTTGAAAAAAATGTTAAGTTAATTAAATTTTGAAAAAATGTTAAGTTAATTAAATTTTGAAAAAAAATTATTAAGTTAATTACATTTTGAAAAAATATTAAGTTAATTACATTTTTAAAAGAATTAAGTTAATTGACTTTAATTCAACTTAATTTAATTTAATTTTTTTAGTTAGATTTAATTTAATTTTTGTCCTTAGTCATATCACCCAATCTAGATTTTTCAATCAGGAAATCCTACAATTTTGTGAGATGAATTAGTTTTATTATAGGGTTTGATTTAACTTTGTGTTAGATTCAGATTTAGCTTTGGGCTCAGCAAATAGGCATTCTTTGGATAAACTTCTGGGCTATGGTGAGTCACTTGGACATCATTAAAGTAACCATGCCTTCGAGGTTTTCCAAATAGTCATATCCACCGAACTTTGTATAAACCCTTGGTCTAACTAGTTAGGATCTATAAAAGGTAGCTTCGGTCAGTTCCACTTAGCCAAATGCACCAGGTCGAAGCCATATCTTCCTAGACATACATAGACTAAGCTTCCCTAACGTACTATCATTCAATACTTCACCAGTACCGTGGGTCAAGTTAAACTTAGCTCTTTTTATTCTAGTCCTGATTACCTTGTCGGGTGGGTTGCGTTTAATTATCCTGTCGGGTAGGTTCCTTTTGGAGGTGCCAGCTATTCTGGAGCCTCCTTTTAACTTGTTTTTAATTATATTCCTTTTAATTTTTAAGATAATTTTTATTTATTAATTTGTTAAGATAACTTAGATTAAGATAATTTTTCTTTATAATTTTTTTTATTAGTTAAGATAATTTTTCTTTTTGCTCCCCTGGATCATAGCCTTGATAAAGTCTATCAAGGTAATGTACTTGATCCTTGGGAACCCAATACTTACCAAGTCCAACTTGATTGACCAAGTTGGACTTGGGTACCCATGCTTGGACTAGTTTACTATTTTGTCTGTTGACTAAGGATAGATAGGATCGATATTTGTTCTTGGTTTTGAAACCTAGTCCTATTCTATTGTAAACGACTCTTTGAGTCCTAAGAATTAGGTCAAAGTTCTTGGACCCCAAAGAAAACCGTTCTAGGGTCTTCTCCAAATCCTTGACCTGAGTTTTCAGACTAGAATTTTCTTCCTCAAGCCTTTGGACTTGAGTTGAATTTCCAATCTGAACTAGGTCAGGCAAGGTTATGGAGTTAGTCACTTCTTTAAGGGAAGTTACTTCCTTTAGAAGTGACTTGATCCAAATTTTGGATTTAGCTACTTTATGCATTAAGTAATTAATTAAACTGTATAAACGACATTTACTTACAGAGGAGTTTGGCCTTTCGGAACGGATGCGGATCCATGTCTTCTATCGGACTCTGCTTTCGATTCGGCCTCGTTTTCGGATTCGTTGGTGTAGTCCTGGGCCGGCAATGTGAGAAAGTTTGCCTGCTCGACTTCTTCGTCATCGGATTCCTCGGAGGAGGACTCGTCCCAAGTTGCCTTCAGGGCCTTTTTCCTCCTTGGTTTCTTTGGATCCTTTTGGTTCGGGCAGTTCGCCTTGATGTTCCCCTTCTGATTGCACCCGTAGCAGGTCACCTCAAATTTGACCTTTGAGTTTGGTTGGGCTTCTTTGGACTGGATGGCCTTTCTGACATCCTTTTTGTTGAAGCCCTTCTTTTTGTAGAGTTTCTTTACCAGGTTGACTATTTCGGTTGTGAGCTCGTCGTCGTCGTCCGAATCTGGTTCTTCTTCTGACTCTGGTTCGGTTCTGCATTTTGTTCTTGATTCGCACGCTCTGCCTGTACCTGCAACCAAAGCCAACCCTTTCTCGGCAGGGGCGTGAATTAATCTGCTCATGAAGTTCAAATTTTGCAAAAAGTTCATCTAATTTAATGGTAGATAGATCCTTGGATACCTTGTAAGCATCTACCATTGATGCCCACAAGGTATTCCTTGGAAAGACATTTAGAGAATACCTGATGATGTCCCGGTTATCTACCTTCTGTCAAATTGCATGAAGCCCGTTGAGCAAATCTTGTATCCGGGCGTGGAGTTGGGCAGCCGTCTCACCTTCCTGCAATTTAATATTAAATAATTTTTTGGAAATTAGGTCTCTTTTACTTACTTTGGTGTCAGACGTTCCTTCGTGAAGTTTGATGAGCTTCTCCCACAGCTCCTTGGCTCTAGTGAAGGGGCCGACACGGTTAAGTTCTTCTTTTGATAGGCCACATTGAAGGGTGCAGGTCGTCTTGGCATTTGCTTCCACCTTCTTAATCAGTGACGCGTCCCAGTCCTCGTATGGTTGTGGCTTGCCGGCGCCATCAGTTGGTAGTTGGAGCCCGGTTTTGACGATCATCTAGACTTCAAAATGAGTCTGGAGATACGCCTCCATCCGACCCTTCCAGTAACCAAAGTCGTCTTCGGTGAATAGCGGGGGGCGAGATATACTGTAGCCTTATTGAAGGGTCATTTTAGATCTAGTATGAAAGATAAACAATAAGAAAGTTCCAGGACTTGATCTTGGATTACTAGTGCGGAAAGTATATATAAAATGAAAAACGAACTCGAGTGGTGTTGCACCAATCTCGAGCAAGAAATACGATTACGAAAAGAAACGGATTGGAAAACGGCAAGAGTATCGATTCCAATCGACTCCTAAAAACATAAAATACCATGAAAGATGCTTGATTGGTGGTTGCACCAGATCAAAGCTACCCTGCTCTGATACCAATTGTTGGATCGAGAAGCGCTAGAAGGGGGTGAATAGCGCTTGTGGCTTTCACTCATTTCGGATTCGAAAAGACGACAAGTAACGCAACGGAAATAATAAAACAAACAACACGCGAACACAAGTGATTTACTTGGTTCGGAGCCTTGAGCGACTCCTACTCCAAGACCCGTGATCGTTGATCGCTTTCTGTGGGCAACAACTATATCTCGCAAAATTATTACAATCTAAGTACAGTCAAAAGTAATAAAAATTATACCGACAACAAGAAATGCTAAATCTGAAGCTCCGGGTTGTCGGGATGTTGCTATAGTAGTTCTGGAACGTTTCTTGAGCAGCACACGGAAGAAGGATCGCTTGTTAGTTGATTCTTGAAGGAGCTGCTCGAACTCCTCTTTTATACAGTGCTGGAGGCGCCTCCAACACCATCCAAGGTGCCTCCAAGCTTCCCGAGTCAGCCGCGTGGATCAGCATCGAACTGGTCGCACCTCATCCACTTGAAGGCTCCTTCAAGCCACTCCAAGGCACCTCCAAACCGTGGTCCAAGGCGCCTTCAGTCCCCATGATGGTGCCTCCAGCTCCTCTGGATAGCTGGCTTCGGCTTGCACCCAAGGTGCCTCCAAGCTCCATGGAGGCGCCTCAGTCACTGTTCATTCGAGGTTTAACTTGTTCCTTTTGTACTTACAAGATATGTTAGTCCCAAAACAACACCATACCTTGCAAGACAAAGTTAGAACAGATAGAAACATGACACATTAAGTGGTTGACAGTTATTGGACTGTCCTGGTCTGACTTCGGATTTCTGACCGGAAAGCTTAGATCGACCCGACACCTACTGTTCCCTCTACGGGGAATGCGTCCTCACCTACTCCCCTCAGGAGAGATTACTTGGTGTCAGTCCGGTCCTCCAGACCGACTGGACTTTCTGCCTAGGGTTACCACTCCGTAGGACCTAGGGTTACCACCCCCTAGGGTTTTTCTCCATCTAGGGTTACCGCCCCCTAGGACCTAGGGTTACCGCAACCTAGGGTTTTCCTCCACCTAGGGTTACCACCCCCTAGGACCTAAGGTTACCGCCCATTAGGATTTTCCTTCACCTAGGGTTACCATCCCCTAGGACCTAAGGTTACCGCCCCTTAGGATTTTCCTTCACCTAAGGTTACCACCCCCTAGGACCTAAGGTTACCGCTCCTTAGGTTTTTCCACTTGCCTAACCGCAGTTAGGACTTTCCTGAAATCTCATTTAAGCACATTAGATAACAAGGAATCTTAACTTTGAATTCCTTTGCCATTATCAAAACTTAGGTTCGATCGTCGGATGCTTCCCGCACCAACACTTTAAACCCATCGCAGAGAGCAATTTCAACATTCACCATAGTT
Organism: Zingiber officinale; assembly: GCF_018446385.1. NCBI lineage: Eukaryota > Viridiplantae > Streptophyta > Magnoliopsida > Zingiberales > Zingiberaceae > Zingiber > Zingiber officinale. Next base: position 107,430,944 of record NC_055986.1, read on the forward strand.
GAGCGGTGGTTCTAAACCCAGAATGAAACTTCAGAGGCACTATAACCGAGCGATGGCTCTAAATCCATGTGAGCAATTTATAGCCGAGCTACGACTCTAAAACCTAGAATGTTCGATCGGTCGTAAAGGTCACCGAAGACATTGCTTGTCTAGTCAGTCGGACTTACAACCTCCTTCGACTAGACTTGAGGGGAAGGCTTGTGATGCGGCGATAAAGGGAGCCACCAAGCATGGGTCAAAGACAGGGACAACAGCTGACGTGGAGGTCAAAGTCAAGCCGGTTAAAGGAAGGAAAGAGCCGGCTGACCAAAGTTGACCGAGAGGGTGGCAACATGCTGACCGAACATGAAGGATCCCGATCGGCATAGAGGCCCATCAGAGCAGATTGCTCATCCGACCGAGATGACCATATAGAGGACATCAGATGCTCATAACTATGACTAAACGAAGGCTAGTCCGACGGGATCGCCTGTCTGATCGGGCGAGGAACGACCTACTGAGCCCGAGCGACCATGGAGCAAAACAACCTTAAGCAACTGGACCGGAAATACTGGCTGAGCAACTCCCCCCTCAACCCAACAGTGGGACAACTCATCATATCCTTCTAGGAGTTAGTGTCGTTGACAACAGAGAATGATCAATAGGCAAAATCGTACGACGGAAGCTTCTACCATTATATCAGGGATTTACGCGTCTTGTTAAGGAATGGTGTCAGAGACACTTTCCTAGCATATCTTTTGATAGGACGGTTGGGAAAACGTATACATGCCTTGAGAAGCATGCACGTTTGCTACTAGAGCACTATATAATGGGGGTCCATGCACCAGAAGAGGTATGCATTATCTGTGCTAGAGTTTTTTACTTTTGCTATAGTTCTTTGACGTCTTTTCCACTATTCCAAATCTGATAACTGACTTCAGCATTGGAGGGTCAATGTCGGGGACCCCTTCCCTAGCTCGGCACTGACATTCTTTGTGTTGCAGAGTGGAGCGGAGTTTTCACACAATCAACTAAAGAGTTACATCCCCAGCTAATTGTCTTCACTGTTTCCTGATAGAATCCGTTATTATGGACAAAGATGTCATATAACCATTGTTAAATGAAAAGATAATAATGGTGGCCAACGATCGTTAAATATTAATGCCATAAAATGTGTCGTTAATAGATATAAAAGAAAGGTCATAATTCAGGAGGAGATATGCTAACTCTTATATTATCATTCATTTCTCTACATTATTTTTTTGCTCTTAACATCTTACTTAAGCATCAGAGGGACTTTATCGAGATAAGACCAACACCGTATGATTGTTTGTTGACCTTGAGCAAAGAATCATTTCTACTTAGTACGGAGAGTATACAGAGCACTCAGCCATCAACGTTCAAGGAGTACTCAGCTGCAACCATCCAAATTATGTTGTATCAAACATTATTTTTGCAAAAATATTTAAAATATATCTTACATAGAATATAAATAGACGGGTTGAAATGGAGAACATCATGTGTTCTTTGTAATTATAAAATATCTATATGGCTTAAAGAAAATTTTTATAAAATCATGATTAGACCTATTATGTTATATAAAGTTGAATGTTGATTTATGATTAAAACATATTAGCAGAAGATAGAGAGTTGCAGAGATAAAGGTATTAAGATGGATGCACAAATATACAAAAATAAATAAAATAAAAAATAAAATTATTAAAGAGAAAGTTAAGGTTGTACCTCTCGAGGAAAAATTCCAAAAGATATATTTAAAATGATGTAAATATGTACTTAAACGACTAATAAATGTCTCAGTTAGACAATATAAACTTACAATAAATATGAACATCAAACGACAAAGATAAATAACAATAATAAAAAAATATTTTAATATAAATAAAGATATACTAAAAAATAAAATTGATTGATATAAAAACAAGTCGTCCACTTCATAGAGTGCTTCCATAGTTTTTAATGGGTCTTTTAAATAGCAAACGAATAGTGAAGAGTGAAGACGTATCGCTGAATGGTTAAATTGTATGAGAATCGAAGTATTTTTCAAAGTTTATTAGGCATAGGATTAGAGAAAAATAAATAAATGCTATCAACCAATCAATTTTAACTATTTCTTTTAATCTGTCTAAAATTGGACGAAAGACCATTTCTTTCCCTTTCAAGCACGAACTTTGCCATCTGCAATGTCTTCCTCCAGCTCAACGGTGAGCTGACGACCTCCTTGCATACTTGCGGCGGAGACGAAGACTATTGCAATGTCAAAGGTTGGAGAAACCTAAGGGACAACGGGAACACAACCGGTTGGGCTGCCAATTAAATCTTTTTGAATTAACAGTATAAAATAATATTATTAATATTATTTTACTGTCATGCCGATGCCCAATAGCAAATTAAATTCGATGGTTGAACAGCTTGGAATTTAATATTATCTTATATGAAGATAAATTAAAAATATATATATTATCTCAATTTTCAGGCGTCAAAAGGATATTAAATGTTAGCATCAAATGATCTCCAAATGAGCAACTGGAACACATCTGGTTAGGTTGCCAATCAAATCTTTTTGGACGAACGAGTAAGAGCTTAACAATTTATATCGGTATTTTAAATTTTAATTAAGTTTGATATTTAATTTCCATATGAAATATTATGATTTTAATATCATCTTATATAAAAAAAATTAAAAAAAATATTATCTCAATTTAAGGTATCAAGAAATATTAAATATTGATATAAAAATACCAAACATGCTTTAGAAGACACATTGTCTACTTTTTCTATGCGCGCCGTATATTTTACAGTGTTGAAATTAACGATATCACCGCATCTAGCAGAGGGCACCAAATGAAGTCATCCTTCCCTTGATGATTTAGTAAATGAGAGTCGCTCAGTTGATTTTTTTTTTTTTCCCCAACATCCTTTTGACAATAGTTATGCTTCCTAGAAAATAAAGCACTCTGGACAACAAGGAGAAGTTACCAGCTTGAGGTCATCATTTAATTTATTAAAATTGATACTGTATAATCAACTAAATCCGAGAGCATGTTCCGTGTCTATTTGGGTTGTTATTTATTTTATTCACACCGTTCAATTTCAACTACCAAAATATCAAACCATGCAAGCTAATGACCTACTACTGACCGTGCGTGCTAAATGACTCTCTACCGGTTACCACGGGGAAGGATTAATCTTCCCAGAGGCATATATTTTTGATGAAAACTTTTCCACCCTTAATTATTTAAGGGTTGGATATAAGCTGATCTTCTGTAAAGTAAAAGATGTAGGTTATCTCTCTTCATATATCTTAGGGATAGATGGTAAGAGATGTCTGAGGTAAATATAATCATCTTACCTTTTAATATAATATATTTTATTTATTGTAATAAAAGATAATTATGTTCATTTCAAGTATCCTTGAATTATATAAAGAGAAATAAATCATAGGTCTCCATTATAGTAGCATCCCATGAGGACAAGTATGTCCTGTTTTATGCAATCAAGTTGGCTAGCTTCAATTTAGAGATTCTCTATAAGGTTGGCAACTTCTATGGAAATACAATTCAAATTCATTGTTTCTTGAAACATCGGGGATAGAAACAACATAAGTCCATTTGAGCAATTAAACAAAATGTCATTATATCAATCGATGGAATCATTTAGGTGCAGTAGATAAAATGAAGTAGCATTCAGTTATACCAAACTGAGACCATTCAGTTATATAATTGCTTTCTCGTGTACTCATCATCATGTTAGTTTGTTGTCAATTTTGCAGCTAGAGAAATATACCAATTTATACATAGAATTGATGGCTTTTACGATAGAACAAACTAAAATTTCAGACAGTAGCCTATTGACACCAAGAATGAAACAATGAACACTACTAATTGAGAAACTGTTGAAGAAGAGAATTGTTTCCATCCGCTCTTTCAGCGAAGAAGGGCTAGAAAAGGGGGTTCTGCGGGTTCAATAAAACAATCGTAAAACAAAGAACAGGGAAAGAAGGTTCTTCCCCTTTTTTGTGAGGAAAAGACAAGCAAGAACGAGGAGAGATCGAAAACATGGGATGCAAGAGTTATAGTAGGAATAAAAAGTGAAATTATTGACATTCATCCATCCTTCACCAGATCTAGGCAGGCCGAAAACGAAGCATAAATCCAAATCTGCATTCATCCTTCCAAATCAACAAATACATTTTAAACGGAAAAAGGAGATTGAAGAGATCTCCAAATTGATTTTTGAATGATTCAATAAACAATCGAAGCTCGCGCTCATAAAGAGAACAATATCTAAGATCCATGGAGGAAAACTTGAAATCTTCAATTTGATTAGAAAAATTAATCATGTTTGTGAAACAACCGTAATATAACCCTAGTTCTCGTCGAGAAGATATAGTAGTGTTATCAGCGAGTTATTACCTAATCTCATGGCAACAGATGGCCTGATGCTCCATTGGGCTTTCCTTCTCCATCGCAGCGACCACCGCCGCCCATCATCTTTCTAAACTCCTCGAAATTGACGCTTCCGTCGCCGTCAGAGTCGATGGATCGGATCATCCGCGTGCAGTCCGTCATCGAGCATTTCTCCCCCAGGCTCCTCAGCACGCGATGGAGCTCCTCCACCGATATAAGACCGTCATTGTTGAGATCGTACATTCGGAAGGCATCCCTGAGCTCCGCCTCCGCGGTGTCGCGGGAGGCGTTGAGGTGGAAGGCGACGAACTCCTGGAAGTCAACGAATCCATCGCGGTCCGTGTCCATCTCGGCAATCATGTCGCGGATCTCGTCCGGAGAGGGATCGGAGCCCAGTGCGCGGAGGACGGCAGCGAGCTCCGAGGCGGAGATCCGCCCGTCAGAATCGGAGTCGAAGCGGGCAAACACCTTCTCCAGCTCATCCATCCGATGCAAGCCAACGGAGGGGGAGCGCGACGGCGACAGGGACGACAACGACGCCGGGGTCTTCGCCATTGGAGAGAAGCGACGAAGCATTCCAGGCCTGAATCCCCACTTTCGATTTATATATATAGAAAGTGGTCCCCGCAGTATTGATTGCGATTTGCGAAAAAAAGTGAAAGGTATTATAAAATAAGATAAATATGTAAATTATTTTTTTTCCATCAATATGCCGCAGATATAGAAATATCACGGAGCGTTTTATTTTTACCTAAACTAATTTTATAAATTATTCGCCGAACGCAATTTTTTTTATAATTTCTGAAACACGTTCTAAATTAGCCCATTAGTTTTTTTTCCTTATCGATGATTTTTTTCCCCCGAAAGTATTTACGGATTAATTTACAATTAATGTAATATAAAAAGAAATCGAAAGGTCATTTTTCTTTTATCATAGGGGCATTCGTTTTTTAGTTTATTATAAAAGGACATTTCACGGAGCGTTTTATTTTTTCCTAAAGTAATTTTATAAATTATTTTCCAAACACAATTTCTTTTTTATAATTTCTGAAACACGTTCTAAATTAGCCCATTAGTTTTTTTCCCCCGAAAATATTTACGGATTAATTTACAATTAATGTAATATAAAAAAAATCAAAAAGTTATTTTTCTTTTATCATAGGACGTTCGTTTTTTAGTTTATTATAAAAGGACATTTCACCCCTAGTTAATTTATACTTTTGCCCCCTAATTTACTGTTTATCTGAGATTTGAGCTGTTTTCATACCGATTCAAGTAACAACCAATATATTTCGAACTCCATCGTTCCATTTTTCACCGTCTTCATAGATGAACTCCATCGTTGCCATCTCACCTCGCCTGTCTATCGCTATTCATTTGTAGTGTGTTCCTTCATGTATATACTCATATTCTATTATCTATCTTTTGATTATCTATTACTGTCTCGTCTTATTATTTAGGGTTTAGATTTTAATATCAGTTTAATTTTCATTTGAGTTCCCGAACATCTTTCTCCTCCATCCAAATGTCATTGTTGTATCAGATATAACGTTGTAGTAGTTATAAAATCATAGCTGTTACAACGTTTTTGTTTGTGGTCCTATCGTGTTATAGCAACTATGAAATCTAATTGTTACAACGTTATGGTATAACCATGTTATGGTAGTTACGATTTGATAGCTATTTCAACGTTCTAGTCAGCACCTTATAGTAGTTACAATTTCATAACTGCTACAATATTTTAGTTTTAACATGTTGTACCAGCTACCGAATCATAACTGCTACAATGTTCTGGTCAGCACGTTGTAGCAACTCCAATTTTGTAGTTGTTACAATGTTCTGGTTTAATCACATTGTAGCAGCTACCGAATTATAGCTACTACAACATGGTTAAATTAGAACATTGTAACAGCTACAATTTAATAACTACTACAACATGACTCTACAACGTAGTTAAATTGGAAATTTATAACAGTTACGAAATCATAGTTACTATAACATGGTGGTCAAAACTAGCTGAAATATCATTTTATTGTTCAAACTAACATTGTAATGTATCACCAAGATATTAAGTATTTGTTTATAGAATTGAATGACGTCTAGTGCTTCAATCTCCATAGAAGGTCTACTTCTCGTGCATATTGTAAGAAAATACAGTGAAAAAGTAATTTCCCCAATTTAAGCCGTTCATGTTATCATTACAACCAAATGACTGACAGATGGAGTTGATAAGTAGAAGTTCATTTGTTTGAGCCCTACATAATGCAAACAACAAAGGCCTTGTATAAAATATATTTGACAATTGAGACTATCATGTTAAGTGTTTCATTTTTCAAAATCAAAATATTAGATTAATAAGAAATGATATTGCATTGATTTGAAGACTTCCATACCATGGTTATGATGTTCTTTTGCATTAGGATATTGCCTCTACCCCACTCTACATTCAACATTTCATGGATCAGAAGTGTTCAAAGAATGAAGTAGAGAATAAGCTAATCAATATCAGCAAACAATTATCTCCTAAATTTGATCTTTTTTTATCAACTTGTTATTTTGTATTTTTTTTATATGTGTGTGTATTTACTACTACTTGCAATATATCTAGATTATCAATAAAATCACTACTTGATTATGTAGATGACTTTGAAAATTTAGATATATATAATTGGTGTAAGGATTTATATTACTATATCACCCCATATATGGAGTGCATTGGTGTGATGCTCTCACAAGACCCAAGCTACCAGACCTTGAGGGAAATCAAACTTCAATGCTGAAAGGATTTGCACACCTATTTATTATAATTTGTTAAATTTTACTATAACTTCATTGATTCAAAATTTATAATCATATTTAAAAATCAATACATTTTTTATTTAGGTCCTTTATTTAATGTAATGTAATTTTTTAATTATTAATATTATTTAATGATAATTTATAAATTTAAATTTTATTTTACATAAAATAAAATATAATAAAAAATTGATGGAGCTTATAAAGGAGTTGGTTAAAAGCTTTGAAGAGATATGTAAAAATTTTGTTTTTTATTGCGGCGATTGAAAGAGCATTTAGAGAGCTTCTATCACTATGACTATGATGCCTTTAGTCAATGTCATAATGTTATTGTTTTTTAAAACGTATGGATTAAAAGGTTTTTTCACTCATTTTTCGTCCCATCTTGTCAGATTCGACTCACTTTGGTCCGACCCGCACCATTTCGGATCGCGGGTCGGATCGTGGCTCTGCATTTCCAACCCGTTCTCGGGCTATTATTTCATCCCATGGAGGATAGACGGCGACGTTGGCCGGCGGCCGTGTTGTGGTGGCTGCGATGTCCAAGATAGAGCTGAAGCTTTCCCGTCCCAGCCGCGTCTACCACCCCGGAGTTAGTAATCTCTCTTTCTTCACCTCCTCGGTTTTCATTATCGTTATCACAGATTCTTTCTCTTTGCTTCTATCCAGGAATTGATCCAGGGCAAGATCGTTACTGCGCTCTCTGCTCCCATCTCATATCAGAAGATCCTAGTCACTGCCACTGGAACCGTCAATATTCAGGTGGAAAGAACTTGATCTCTTCTCTGGTTCCTAGTTCTCTAGTCGGAGTCGAATTGGGTTGTACTAACCCTTTTCCTGTGCAAAAGGTTCGTCAGGGTGTCACGGGCGTGATTGACTCTCTCTACGGTGTCGTCAAGCCCATACGCATCCTGTGAGCCTCCTCTCATCTACGTATGCATCTTTTTATAATCCTTCTTGTTTGTGGATCAATATGGCCATTCTTGTTGCCGATGAGAAATCTGGTATATTGTCTTAATTATATTTAGCGTATTCACTTGGAGCTTAAGAATGTATACTTCTACACAAAAAGGACTTTAAAAGGACTTTTTGCTACAACAATATCAGCATGCAACTTTTCCCTTAGCTAATGTTAAGCTGATCCTTGGATTAAATTGCAAATAATTTTGTTTGCTGAACAGGAAAAAGTGTTTTGAAGTTGCAGCTTCTGCTGGAAAATTAGGTCCAGGTACAACAGAGGTAAGAATCTTTTGGGTTTATGATTTCAGTTTGTTAGAAAGAGTAGGCATTCACAACCCAGTCTTATATTTATTTGGTCTAGTTTCCCAATTTTTTTTAAAAAATGATGAACTAGGTAACACCGAATTTGGGGTGACCGGTCTGCCCCACGGAAGTTTTCCACCGGCCGCTAGAGTAAATTGAGAAGCACTTTCGCAGCCGACGGCTCAAAAGTTATGAGCCCTATTTGGAGGAAAAATCCTTACAAATGCACTATTGTTGGGGTCGAACCGCGTAGTTTCCCAATTTTTATATTGGTAGTTAGTTTAGAGTCTATAAATACATCAAGCATAAAGTGTAATCTTATTTGTGATAACCAAATAAGCGCCTGTATAATAAAAAATTACGAAAAAGTGTCCCTTTAGTTTTCTCCTGAAAATGCCTTTTTTATTTTTTTGCAGTGAAATTACCAAAACAGTGCCCCTTTGTTAATTCTCCTGAAAATGCTCTTGTTCTGATCTTTGCAACTCAGCTCGTGCTCTGAAAAGTCACATATATGCCCATCCCCTGATCAACTTTTAGAAGCTAAAGTTGAATATTTTAGGTATCCATTACTCCTAAAATAGATCATTTTACTCATTTAGGTGCAAGCTGATTTCTTTGCCATTTTTGAGAGCACAAGCTGATTTGATAATCATCTTACTGTGTGAGCATCACATATTTGTTCTATATTCAATTTTGATAATATAAAAATTCAAAATTTTAGGCATACAAGAGTCTAAAATAGGTCATTTTTTGCTCTAAGTTTGGACATAACCTTATTTGCAAAGCTTGTAGTCTAAAATTATATATTTTCACTGTATTTAACTTTGAGTAGGCCAAAATTCAACATTTTGGGCACCTAGAATCTCATGATAGGCCATTTTTGCTCTAGATTTGGGTGCACTCATTCGCAAATCAATTACTAATTGGCTTGCTCTCTGAAAATGCAAGTTTATCTTTTTTTTGAGTGAAAGTTGATTTGCAAAAAAAAGCCTAAAATGAAATATTTGCACCATATTTAACTTTGAGAAGGTAAAACTTAAAGGTTGAGTTTTAGACATTCAGATTGCATAATCATTTTTGTTGTAAATTTTGGTTGCAAGCTTATTTGATGTGTTATGAAATATTATTCTGTGCATTTTTTAGAATCAAGCTGATTTCAAATCAGCTTGTAGTCTTAACATCACATATGTTCACAATAATCAATTTTGGGAGGTAAAATTTTTAACATTTTAGGCATGTAGGAGTTCAAAATAGGTTATTTTTTTCTCTGAATTTGCATGCAACGATATGCAAATCAGTTTGTACACTAAATTTGAAGGGAATTACCACGGACAAGTGCATTTTCAGGGGAAGAGAAACTACGGCCACTTATAAAAACCTTGGCAAGGTCTATTCATTAGCTTCTCTCTTCCTAATTTAAAATGGTTAAAAGTTCACAAAATGTGCAATTCTTAGGTTTTCACACACGTCGATTAAAGAAGAAATGCTCTATTGTAGAATCTATAGAAATTATGCCAAGATAGAAGCAATATCTTTTCAGTATATTTATTCTTGTTAAGCTTATTGATGGAATGCAAAATTGCTTTCAAATGTTCAGATGCTGTGATTGCTTTTTAATTTCTCTTATCAAGCTTCTGTTGTCTTGTTTTGTTTTAAGATGCCATTCTCCTTTACATTGAGTCCTCAAGAAGATGAAACTGTTGCAACATTCTATGAGACATTTCATGGGGGAAATATTAGCATCCAGGTACTCTAGTTTTCATCCTTCAACTGAGCTTGCTTAACCTGCAAATAGGTTACCTGTTTAAACATGCTGCATATGTTTAACAAAGATTTATTCACTAGCTAAGCTAAATACATTACAAATCTGAGATACCTTCAATTTTACTTTTCTATCCATTTAGGAAAAGTAGCTTGTCTACTAGAAAAAATAAATAAAAAATAAAAATATAAAAAAATGTTGAACCCCAGGTAACACTGAACCTGCGGCGACCGTCCGGTTCTACGGAAGTTTCCTACCGGCCGCTAGGGTAAATCGGGAAGTGCTCGCGGTGGCCAACCCAGAAGCCCAGAATCCTGTGGTTGCGTGTCCCATTAGGAGGAAAAATCCTTGCAAATGCGTCGTAGTTGGCGATCGAACTGCAGGTGCCTGGGTAACAACTTGGCACCCTTCCATTACACCGTAGCCCCGGGGGCTAGCTTGTCTACTAAAGGTTACGTGCTAGTATGGATAGACATACCAAAGTTGGGTAAAAGTTTTTGAAATTGAATGCTTATGCCCAACATCCAAGATTTAAAGCTACGTAATGTTATTAAAAGGTCTTTGCATAACTGAAACACCTTGTGACAACCTGCATCATGCTCTGCCAAAGGCAAAGGTCTTAAGGAAAAAGGATAATAAAAATAATTTATACAAGTTAGATGGTTGATGCAAATTAGGAATCATATTTTAAACTTCCTAAGAGATTATTTTGGTCGATTAGGAGAATAAGATATTTTAGTCTTTCTGCCCCTTGTAATTTCCTTTCCTTTGTGGCATGACAGGCTTTCTTCTTTCTAGATTTCTTATATAGTTAGCATTTCCTTGGACTGCCTGCTTGATGTCTTCTTTGCCCCTATCTAGTGTGCCAAGAGTGGAAGATGCATGATATATATACACAATTGTTTGATGATGTATCATTATGAACATTTATATCTAAAATAAAATCCTATGGAACTTGCATTACCGGTTGTGCGGTACATATTTACTATCAGGGCTTGCATTTTGCACATAATGACCATGCTTGGTACACAATCATAACTCATTTTTCTAACTTTCAATTACTAGCTTCTTTTTCAATTCAGAATAACCACTTGTTGCCTCACTGAACATCCATTCAATCGATGGGATTGTTAATTTCTGATTCTTTTCCAAATAGTATCTTATAACAGCAGATGTAATGAGAGGTTACCTACATAAATCATTGTCCACTACATTGGAGTTCATAGTAGAAAATGATAAAGGTAAAAAGTTAACATCTTATGTTAGATTTAGCATTTGATCACCTTTCCTTTTATCTGATTAAAACATATGATTGCTTAGTAAACTGTTTCTTTTTCAGTGAATCTGTTGGTGTCACCTCCTCCGCCTGAATTTACTCGCTTTTACATGACTCAGGATACTCAAAAGCACCAACTGCTTCCTGAACTGCTTACCGGTCAATTTTCCTTTTTTTTTGTTCATGCTGTAGTTGTATATATTTTAGTTTTTTTAAAATGGAATCGTTCCATGTTATTATTATCTAAAAGAATTCTTAATAGTGAATTTGCTATTGTTCTAAGTGGGTTTCTAAGACTCATTTATTATGTCACATCTTGTTATGGTCAGTTCAAAACAAATTATAGAAGTCTGCCAATTGTGTATCAAAATGAATCGGAGTCTTGGACCACAATTTAGGACACAGCCAAATGAGTACAACTGTTGTCAAGCTTAGTCAAGGCCGAATGTGGCACAGTTTGGCTCAGTCAAGATGATTGTGTCTCGGGGATTGATACTCTTCCGGGTTTGTCTGGTTTGAAGGAGCAGTTTGGCCTGAAGTGGGTTGGGTCTTGAACAGATCTATTAATGTGCAATCTGAATTGCGGAGCTCCAACCTCTTGGTAGTAGACAATTAATTTAACTTGGTTCAGACATAGAATGAATTGCGGAGCTCCTTTAATAATATTAGCATTCTTACCCATCAGAGTTTATAATTTTTTATGTACGTACTATTTGTAATTGTTGCAACTTACAAATATAAAGATTATTTGTATTTTTTGTGTATTATGGCAGGTATACAGTATTTAGGATATGCTGGCAATTACTAATAATTTTATGATTATAATTATTGTCAAATGATTTCTTTAGAATGATTGCATATATATATATATATATATATATATATATATATATATATATATATAATTTGGCAAACTCACATGCACAAGGGGGCAGGGATCCTCTGGTCCCGGATCCCTGGACCAGTCGTGGTCCCTTATTCATTCATTGGTTGGATGGGTTGGATCCCACCTGTTTAACAGGTGGAGTCCAGTCCACCCACCCAATGAATGAATAGGGCCTCTTCTGATCCAGAATTTTCTGGACCAGAGGATCTGGCCTTTGCACAAGGTGACCACTTGGCTACGCCTTTTAAATTCTTGAGTCTAGTAGATGCCATTTTCATCCAACAAAGACAATTGTAACATACTTAGATCACTATGCTATTTTTCTTGAACAGGCCATTTTAAAATTACAGGACAAATTTTAACCCAGTCTTCTTTGAAGGATCCAATAACTGGTGACCTAACTGTGGAAACATCTTCAGTTCCTATAGAATCTATTGATGTACAGTTACTTCGAGTTGAATCTATTCTTGTAGGGGAGAAGATTATCACTGACACATCAGTTATCCAGACTACACAGGTATTGTCTGCAACTATGTTGTGAAATGTGTATGGTAACATCTGAGGATGAAAACATCTGCTGTATGTCAGATAGCAGATGGAGATATTTGTCGCTTGGTGACTTTGCCAATCTATGTCTTAATTCCTCGCTTGTTGGTGTGCCCTAGTTTGTCAGCTGGGTATGATTTTTTTTTCAATTATTTTTGCTTCCTTACGTTTGAATGGCACACTTGTTCTCTTGTATTCTCCTGTACGTCAAGATAACAAATGCTCATGTTTTTGGTCAACTATTGTATCATTCGCCCCTTTACTTGAACTATAAAGGGAATCAAAAGTGTGATTTGTCGTTTAGTTGCCTTTTTTATTTTCTTAATAATTACTGGAAAGTCAAGTATATCAAATGCTCACGCAGGAACATATCTAATACTATGTGCAGGTCATTTTCAATTGAGTTCCAGGTCTCCATTATCATCACCTTCCAGTCTCAACTATCCAAGCTATATCCTAAGTCTGACCTTAGAACTCCAATGCCATGGGTGAGCGTTATAAATAGCTATTTGTTCAACGTTGTATCAGTTTATTGAATATTGAATGAAGTTTTTGATACAGTTGGCAATGCTGACTTTACCCTTCAGAGTATTCCGAACATGATGCTGCGATATTCTTCTTGCTGCAAGTGTAGTGATTCTTTTTGTTAGTCCAATATTGTAACTGGTTGTGTCATAGGGGATCTTGGATGAACTTCATACGAGTAATGCCATATTATATGTTATAGGAAGTTGCTCGTCTTATTTTCTGCAGCTTATCCACAGGTTTGTTGTAACAATTCTGACGGCGTTTGCTCTTTAATGAAGCATAAATTTCTTTAAAAACAATACTAAAAGCTACACGAATATTATTGATGATGTGTATCAATTTAAAGTTTGCTGATATACTTTTTTTTGACGTGTTGATATAGTAAAATGTGACAAATAGAAATTTTGATTCCTTAGTGCTAGTTATCATTCCAGATTAATCTTCTGCGGAAGTTTTACATGGCTGTTTCAAAATTGCCATCATCTAGTAACATCTTTAGCTATTTAAAAGAATTTGTACAGTGCAATCATATTTATCAAGAAAAATTGTGTTCTAGCAAAGAATAATTCTATGCCAAAATTAGAGATAAAATGCATTGAAAATCTTGAAATTTGATAGCTTACATGCACAACTTACTTATGACTCTGCCAAAGTATAAGTATTTGTTACAATATGATATGTATAAGCTTCTTCAAATCAATCTAAAATCTTAAGCGTAAATATGTAATTACAATGTTAATTACATTAAGCAAGCAAAAGGCATCAGTTATCTTATACTGTAAAGTGTCGATTTACAGAGTGTATATTAGAGACAATACAAAACATGATCATGTAAATATAAATATCATATACTAAAATTTCTTATAAAGACGTATAAAACTGAATAGAGCCATCATCCCTGTAAAAAGGTCCAACGCTTCTTTCTCAAGTATTCCATCTGGAACTGTGAACTCTTTTTGAGTTTTTTTTATTCTCTCTTCTTAAAGAGTTCCACAGACACAAGTCACAATTTGAAAGGAGAAAAGCTACCCTGAAAGCTACGACTCAAGCAGTGTTCCATGAATCAAAAATATAAGAGAATTTTGGGCCATTTGAAAGGGAAAAGGTACGTAGTGCACTTTCCCCTGCTCCATCATCCCCCTAAATATATATTACCCAAAGAAACAGAGACATCCAGTTCGTTAACCTCACTATCTCTACGCGGCTATAAAGTTCCAACATTAGCTAGGCAAGTGCCTGTTGTTTTCACCTCTCTAGTGGCACACAACGAAATGGAGTCCCCCATAAGTACTCCTTGCTTCATGCCCTCTAACTAGTCGGAGAGTGCAAATTGATCTTCTCTCTTCGCCTCCTTCCCCGAGTAGATGCTTTAGATATCATGCATGATCTACGCAAGCCAACGCTATTACTGACATCATCACCGTCGACAGCACTCTTTAATTCGATCCATTTTGATCGATTCTGATTTTGGCTGTGGTGGAAGAGCATGATTGAGATGGGTGTTTGATTGGCAAAAGTGATATTAGTGATGATGATGACAAAGGCAAAGCCAGGCAAGGCAAGGCAACAAGGGGGACCAACTCGTGCGCATGTGCCCGGCCACCCAAGCCACTGCTATAGAATACATATATGCATGCATGCCCTACTGGTTCAGTAAACGTCGTCAGTCTTTTGGAAATACTCAAATGGAAATTAGTCATATTCATTGGTCAAAACATAAACATGGTTTAGAAACTTAGAATACAAATTAGTTTGATCTGATTTAGTGTTTAATGTGTGCGTATATCATCTAAATTAAATGTCTGTGTATGTTTTTTTGATTATTTTTATTGTTATTATTTTTTTGGAGTAATTAATTATATTGGAGCTTAGTGTGAATGGGCGAGCACTAGAGATGCATCTCAGACAGTGACGGCTAGTCAAGCCAAGTTAAGTTGTGGAAGAAGCACTGGGTGAGTGAGTGGCATTGGCCAGGCCTTTCATTTGGATTTTGGAGGAGCGTAGGCCCCGCTAGGATTGTAATTTGACCATCTTAGATTCAGTTTTATTAGCCTAATTAAATATTGCGAAGTTACACCACCACAATCCTGTTCCATTCTATTTCGTGAGTAATAAAGTACTCAAAGAAATAATTAAAACCCTACAATGGATGACATAAAAAAAACTTATTTTTTTAAAAAAAATTATATGATTAAATTCATTATAAAGTTATCTATAATTTATTTTTGGAGCTTGAATGTCAATAAAAAAACTAAAAAATCTTAATTTTTTATTTTTTTAATATCCAGCTATAAGAAAATAAATAAAAATAAAATAAAATGAGAACATCATCATTAGTTTTATTATTTATTTATTTTATTAATTTTCTTTGTATTTTAAATTATTTTTAAAACTTTAAAATTAAAAATAAATTTAGAAGATCATTTAATGACATAATTTTTTAAAAAAATTAATGTCAATTTTTGTATTGGATTCTTTAATATAACTAGCAATCATGCATAAAAAATTAATTTAATTTTTTATATCATATATTAAACTTGTACTTAATCTTAGTTAAAAGACGATATATTTTTTAATATCATTAGCCCAAGATATTTATAAAAAATTTTCTACTTATGATGTTTACAATATGTGGGACTAAAGAGAAATTAAACATGACAATCCATATTTTTTATATAAAGAATAATTAGAGAAAATTACTAATAGTTTTTAAAATTATTTTTAATATAAAAAAGGATATTAACATAATTTTATTTTGAACTTTGGTTTGAACTTCACCTAAATTAATTCGTAAAGGGTACATATGTTTAATAAAATAGTAAGATAATTAATTTTTTTTACCGATTCAATTCAATTTAATTTAGCTTAGTTTAAATATAAAAAAAATAATGTTTTATTTTAATTTAGCACTCAAAAGATAGAAATTAGTCTTTTAGAAAATCCAAACAACTGGGTGGGCGGTTTTGAAAAATGATGAAAAGATTTTCTATCTGATTTAATCGGGTGAAGCTCAAACTTAAACTAAAAATAATAAATAATGGATGAAATACTACTAGTTTAATGAATTATTCACTGTGAATATTTTTTGATGTATCCATTGATTGATGAAAAATTTTTATAAGGTTGGATTGATGATTGATTAGTCGGTTAGTCAGCGAAAATTGAAAATACAGTGTCAACTAAAAAATAAAACACAAAGCCTCATGAATTGAACACCCTTATATATTCATTTTAGCTCAGATTCTCTAGTCCGTTTTTTGCGGATTAGAGAAGGGGCCACTTATATACATTGGTGGAGAATAATGATCTCCACTTGTAAAATAGATATGAGTCATTACTCCCCACTAATGCATACAAGTGGCTCTCTTCTGATATGTAAAAAGTGAATCAGAGGATCCGTGTTTTATACAATTATACTTTGTTACTCTGACGGTATAATATCCCGGTTCTGAGATTCTGGTTAAGTATGACTTAAAAAGTTAGATGATATTATCCATATCATCAAGGTGCACCTTTCTTTTCGGAAGCCCAAACTTAAAAACTCCAAAGTTAAGCGTGCTTTGCTTGGAGAAATCTTAGGATGGGTGACCTCTTGGGAAGTTTTCCCAAGGTGCATGCGAGTGAGGACAAAGTACGCTGAAAGGACCTTCGGTGGTCTGTGGAGCTAGTCGTCAACCCGATGGGTAATTCTGGTTGTGTTCCCTGTTCGGTCCGGGTGGGGGCCCGCCCGGGCCGGGGTGTTATAGACGGGCAGACGAGGAATGGAAAGAATCATTATCTAAATAGTGGAGGAAAAGAAAAGAAGAGGGAAAGGGAAAGAGGGAAAAAGGATATACGCGGAAAAGAGGGGAAGAGAGAAAAAAATATGAAGTTGTCGTTGCTTGAGCTATTGCGACTTGCGACTGCCTCGTGCGATGTCATTTGGAACGAGGCTCGGCAACCTTGCACGGTGTCTTCTAGTATGAGGCTCGGCCACCTCGCCTAGTGCTGATTGGTGTGAGGCAAAACCACCTCATGAGGTGCTGACTGGAGCGCTCTATTTGAGTTGAAGGCAGCATGTGACTCCTTCGAGAGGCTAACGAGCTAGAACTCCACTGACTCATCGTTGTGCGCGTCATGGCATGTGATTGTTGGGAGATTGTGTTGGTGCGGGAAGCATCCGATGATCGAACCTATGTTTTGATTATGTCAAAGGGTTCAAAGTTAAGGTGTTTTGTTATCTAACGTGGTTAAATAAGGTTTCAGGAAAATCCTAACTGCGGTTAGGCAAGGGAAAATCCTAACGGGGGGTAACCTTAGGTCATAGGGGACGGTAACCCTAGGTGAAGGAAAAATCCTAAGGGGGGGTAACCTTAGGTCCTAGGGGGCGGTAACCCTAGGTGGAAGAAAACCCTAAGAGGCGGCAACCTTAGGTCCTAGGGGGCGGTAACCCTAGGTGGAGGAAAACCCTAAGGGGCGGCAACCTTAGGTCCTAGGGGGCGGTAACCCTAGGTGGAGAAAAACCCTAGGTCCTAGGGGGTGGTAACCCTAGGCGGAAAGTCCAGTCGGTCTGGAGGACTGGACTGGTAACAGGTAAATCTCCTGAGTGAAGTAGGTGAGGACGCGTTCCCCGCAGAGGGAACAGTAGGCGTCGGGTCGACCTAGGGTTTCCGGATGGAAATCCAAAGTCAGACTCGGACAGTCCGAAGACTGTCGTTTATTCCTTACTATGTTTTATCATATTCTAACACTATCTTGCAGGGTATTTTGCTCGGACTAACCTTTGTTTGCAGGTGAGGAACCTGCTGGAAAAAGAGTGTCCGGGCGCCCGGGATGGATCCGGGCGCCCGGGACCAAAGTTTATCCCCTGCGCGACTTCGCCACGTGGAGCATCCTGGTTGGTTGACCACGTCACACTCCAGGCGCCTGGAAGGGATTCAGGCGCCCGGAACCGCATATAAAAGGAGGGTTGAGGTGCAGCTTCAAAAACAACTTTCTAAAGCGATCTTCTGCAACGTGCTGCGAATACGACCATCCTGAAGTGCTGCAAGTACACCCCGACAACCCGGAGCTCAGTCTTTTCGATTCTACATTGTTGTTGGTATATTTTATTAGTTATTGTACTTACAATCTGTAACTATTTAACGGATTTATAGTTGTTGCCCACCGAAAGCGATCAAGGATCGCGGGCCTTCGAGTAGGAGTCGCCTTAGGCTCCGAACGAAGTAACTCCTTCGTGTCTGTGTCTCTTAACTTAATTTCCGCTGCATTAACTCTTACGTTTTACGATTCCGATAATCGAACGATTTTAGCCACGAGCGCTATTCACCCCCCCCTCTAGCGCGGTCTCGATCCAACAGATTGTTGGTGCAATCGTTCTCCGGGTCAAGGTTAACCAGTTTGACTAAGTTCGAGTGGATTTGAGCTTGAGTTTCGATGTTTAGATAATATATTGTGAACAACATATTTGGACAATATATTGTTGGACAATATATGAGAAAGGTAAGTAAATCAAGGATATTTGACTAGCAAAGTCCTAACTGGAGGTTAGACAAGGCAAATCCTAACTCAAGGGTTAGGCAAAGGGAACGTCCAAGTGGGTCAGAGAGGATCGTATGTTGGAAAGAAAAGTCCAAGTAGGTCAAGGAGAACCACACATTGTGTAGGAAAATCTAAGTTGGTCAAGGAGGATGGCATGTTAGCAAGGAAAGTCCTAACCACGGTTAGGCAAAGGAAAGTCCTAACCACGGTTAGGCAAAGGAAAGTCCAAGTGAGTCAAGGAGGATTGTACGTTTGCAAGGAAAATCCTAACTGTGATTAGGCAAAGGAAAGTCCAAGTCAGTTAAGGAGGACCACACATTGGCAAGTTCTAACTGCAATTAAGCAAAACAAAGTCCAAGTGGATCAAGGAGGATTGCATGTTGGCAAGAAAGTCTAAGTGGGTCAAGGAGGACCGCATGTCGGCAAGGAAAGTCCTAACTGTGGTTAAGCAAGCAAAGTCCAAGTGGATCAAAGAGGATCACACGTTGGCAAAGGAAATCCCTAACTACGGTTAGGTAAAGGGAAGTCCAAGTGGGTTAAGGGAGCCGTATGTTGGCAAGGTAAAGTCCTAACTGCGATTAGGCAAGAGAAAAATCCCAGTAGGTCAAGGAGGACTGCACTTGGTGATATGAAGTCCAACAGAAAGTTGGCAAAGTCTAAGTGAGTCAAAAGGTTGACCGGACACTTGGTGGAGAAGTCTTAATAGGTCAGGGTTGACCAGAGATTGGGCAAGAAAACCCTAGATTTGGGTTAAACAAGTTAGGGTTCAATAATTGAGCAGATGATCGATTGAGACCTGTGCCAATCGATTGAGCGCATCTCTTCGCGAAGTGCATGGTGAATCAATCAGGTGATCCATTGGAAGTTGGTTTTGGCAAAGCACAGTGCATTGCACTGTGATTAATCGATTGGGAAGAATTCCAATTGATTGAGGATATCACGAGAGGCTTAATCGATTGGTTAATCGATTAAGCTTGGTCACGAGCGAATAGAGAAATTCTGTATCAATCAGGTGATCGATGTTGGAGCAATCCCAATTGTCCGTGCGACCATATGTTTTGGTGTTTGGGCAAAGAGTTTAAGTTAGGTTCACCCTTGTATTTAATATGTGTATTTGAGTTGTGCAGTTTTGCAGGATACACATATGACTCAGGTTGATGGCTTCGGGTCCGGTGAAGGATGGAGCATCCGAGGGACCGTGGATAAGGCAGCAAGGACAAGGACCGAGGGAAGCGATTTTGAGGCATACGCGAAGGATGACATTGGGACGAGCCACGGGCTTGGGTGTATCCGAGGGACGAGAGCCAAAGGAAGTAGGCTTGAAAGTAAGAGGTCAAGGTTGCAAGGAAACATCAAGTGAGTCGTAAAGGTGAGGGTCTGAGTGCTGAGAGATTGTACTTGAATACCAGTCGACTGGTGCGGTCGATTGGGCAGTCAACTAGGGAGTGAACAGAATGTCTCTATTAAGATGTAATGGTACTTTCACCAGTCGACTGGTATCGAGCCGTTAGGATGTAACGCTCAAATCTTCACAGAGTGCAGTCGACTGATAGGCGGAGTTTTCCAGCCCGTGGCCTATATAACCAAGGCTTGGAAGCTTGGTTAAAGATGACGAAATTGAACTTGGTTAAAGTCTAATTAGTAGTCTACTAGTTCTCAAGTGCTTGTGTAATCCAAGAGGTCTTGGTGAGTGTTGTGGTGAGCTTTCTCCACCCACAAGGAGCGACTTGAGATAGTCGGAGTTTCCGGGGACTAATCCACCGACGGATTGAGAGATCGTCCACCTTATGGGTAGCCGTAGAGTAGGAGCAAGTTATCTCCGAACCACGTAAATCGTTGTGTTAGTGGTTTGCATTTCCTTCTTATTTTTAGATTAGCTTTCTATTTGTTATTTGTATTATTTTGCTACGCAAACTAATAATATGTAGGAAGCGAACAATTTAGGGGCACACCTATTCAACCCCCCGTCTAGCAGGTCATCCATGAGATCTCCCTACAATCGATTGGCTAATCGATTGGGAGAAGCTCGCAAGCAAACAATGGACTTCATAATCGATTGGGTGATCGATTAAGAAGGCCCTCAATTGGATAATCGATTAAGTGATAATGAAAAGAGTTGTTGTGAGGTTTGGACGGCTGGATGCATTCAAATATGATGTAACAATCGATTGAGAATAAGGCCAATTGATTGAGAGCCCTAATCCACAGGATATAAAGGTGTCAACGAAGATACAAACACAGAACTTCTTCTCAGATTCTTTTTGTCAGTTCTTGAAGGTTCTTAGAGCATAGTATTGTTACATTTCCAAGCATAAAAAGGTGATCCACATCTACAAGAGAACTAGAGCAAAGGTTCCTAATTTTAGTATTCATTTTCTTGTTCTTGTTGTAGCTTTTGTTGTATTTCTCGTGTATTCTTGTGTTAGAGTTTGTACGAGACTTCTCTGCCTCCTAGAAGGAGGATTTCATAGTGTATTATGAGTGAGGAGAGTGGATCCTTAGATTAGTCACCTCAAGGAGATGAATACCAAGTAAAATCAAGGGTGTTAGTGTTTGCTTCTAGTTTTCTGCTGCAGCAAATCATCAATGAAGCAATTGGAGCTAATCACCCACTCTATCTCGCCAGAGTGTCCTAACAAGTTGTATCAGAACGAGGTCACTCTTCATTGGGCTAATCACCGAGAGAGAAACGAGCTAGAGGAAGAAGAAGACATTGAAGCTTGAAGCCCTAATTTCAAAGTCAAAGATTCATCGTCAAGGAGCTCAAGTTCAAAGATGGAGTTTAGAGATGGATTCAGAGACAATATCTGAGCACCTCCATCATTCGGATTGGAAACCTTCGATCTTTGGAAATTAAGGGTCAAAACTATTTCATGATGGAGATAGAGCAATGGTTTGCTCTAATAGAGAGCTTTGAAGCTCTAAGAGGCTCAGAGAATAAATGGACCGAGGAGCAAGTCAAGAGGTGCGAGACAAATGATAAAGTAACTAAATTATTGGTTAATCTATTGTCAAGCACCATATTGTGCAAAGTTAGAGAATTTTAAGATATCAAGGAGCTTTGGAGCAAATTGATAAAACTTCATAAAAATCCAACCTCGGAGCAAAGTGAAGCAAAATGCAAAGAGAAAAACTCTTTGTTTGATATACATGAGGATTCAAAAGTTGAGAGGTACTCAACATCCAAGGATGAAGAAGACGCATCCACCTCAAGGATTGAGGGGGAGCGTTAATCTTTGACACTGGAGCAAGAAGAAGCTTCATCATCCGAAGTCAATAAGAAAGAAGATGATGTCACCTCTACAAGTCAAGAAAGCACAAATTGTGAAGGTATATCGATTTCGTGCATTAAAAATAAAGATCATATTATTTGTATTGAGTGTAGAGAAAAAGGACACTAAAAGAGCAAGGGTCCTAAATTGGGGAAGAAGAAAATCCAAGTGGCACCTAAGGGCAAAAATAAGTCAAAGGAGGCCTTACCCATGATACACAAGGCAAAGAGCACATTGTGTACTTTATATGCAATCAAAAGGGGCATTATCACAATCAATGTCCAAAGGGAAGGCTTAACAAAGAAGGAAGCTTAAGTTAAGGGGGAGCTTCCAAGAGTAAGCTTAAGCTACCATTAGTTAATGGTACTTGCTTAAATTATGATAAAAAACATGCTAGGAATAACTTATATCATTTTAATGCTATTTATTATGAAAATAGGAAGCATGAAAAATCTAGAGAAAATTATAAATTATTTCATGCTAGAACTACCTATCTAAGGTTAGGATGGTAGATAACAATTTGGGTAAGAATTCTAAGAATTTTAGGATATACCTAAAAATAAAAATGCCTAAGAAAATCAAGAAAAATCCAAATTTAAGGACTTAATGAGAGAAAATCAAGTATTGAGGTCAAGACTTGATAAATTGAAAAAGACCCTTAAAAGAATAGAAAATGTCTTTAAGGAGTCAAATGAACAAGATCTAGGAATAGATAAGCAAGAGTCAATCAATGGCAAGAGCGGTTTAGGTTGCAAACCAAAAGCCAAAGAGAATGTACCTTCATACCATAGAGTTCCATATAGCTATGGAACTAACCCTAGGTCTAGGAGTCAAGTTAAGATAACAAGGGAAATTATCCCTATAAGTAACCTTAAAAAGACTAGTGCGACTAAGACTTCTAAGAAACCTAAGAAAGTAACTAAGAAGTCTACAAGGGAAGTTATCACTAGAGTTGACCGTAAGAAGTCTAGTGTGACCAAGACTTCTAAGAAGCCTAGGAAGGTCATTAGGAAGGCATTAAGGAAAGTTATCCCTAATGAGTACCTAGAGCATCCAAGGAGCACCAACAGATTTTGGATTCCTAAGAGTGTATTTTCTACACCCTAGGTTTAGAGAGTGTCAACCCTAATTAGAAGGGTAGTTAACCCAACCTTGGTGAAGTTGACACTTTGGGATATTTTCAAGGTATTGATACACCTTAAAAGTGAAGGATTAATGTTTACTTTTTGGAAGAGTAAAATGTGCCAAAATTTAAAGATTTGGACCTAATTAAATTAGCATAATTAGGTTAGAAGTCAAAGAAATGTTAAATTGGGATTTTAATAATTTCTTTAGGAGATAGGGCAACTAAGGATTAATTTTAAATTTAGTGATTAGTTAGTAATAGTTAGATAGATAATATAGGTATTTCTTTTATGCTAAAATTGCCATGATATGTGCCTATTATATGCCATAATATCATATTTAACATTCATATATGTCTATAAAAAATATCATATGTCATGTCATACATACATCATTATTCATGATAGTTTTTCTTTTGAAAAATATGCATTTGATATATGTCATAATCATTTTCATGTATTATTTTAAAATTCCTTGTAATTAACGATAATTACATCAATTGACATCCTAGGTTAGATGATTAAAGTTTAAATGTCTAGTTAGATATGCATGATCCCTTGATTTTAGAGAAAACATATTGTACATCTCACAAGAGCCATAGGCTTGGGTTGTATGTATTTTTGAGACACACTAGATACAAGTGAGATATTAGGAGAATGAACAAAACTCAAAGTGTTGATCTAATGCATCTTTTTGAGGTTAAGTTTCATCTTAACAATAGATTATGAGAAGTCCAATCATTGGAAAAGCTAGTGTACAAGTCATGTGCATTTAGTTCAAGGAACATGATTAAAAATTATGTTTTGAAAATTATTTCAAAATCACTTTAGAAAACTTTGATGAAGTCTATCTTTTAATAGGAGTCATCATTGATTAGTTGAACACAAAATAAAGTGAAACATTAAAGTTTTTCAATAGTTTCTAATTGTATGTTAATATTTAAAAATAGAGGTTATTTATATATAAAACTATTTTTTCCTGATAATATATGGCATAAATAATGTCTATGTAAAATTTTGTGATTTTTGTAAAATCATAGAATTATTTAACGATTTCTAAATTTTAGTCTAAAAATAAAAAAAATTCAGAAATGTCAATTGATCAACCACGTGAATCGATTGGTCAATCGATTAAAGGTCATTTTTGTGAGCACAGAGGCTCACATAATCGATCAAGTGATCAATTAAGCACCCCCTAGATCGATTAGCTGATCGATTAAGGTGGATGTAATCGATTGAATCCTAACTTCAATCGATTCAGAAAGGTTGCAATTGATTGGTAGCTGAAACCAATCGATTAGAAAAGTTGATTTTGACTTAAATTATCTAATTTCAGTCCATTAAGTCATGTTTAGTCGAGTTAACCATCCTTAACTCTCTAAAATGCATTTATAAGTATTTAAGGGAAGTTTTTTTTGATGAAAATAAGAATGGAATGGTTAAAGAAGACTAACTTGAAGTTTAGGAGGAAGTTTAGTTTCAAATTAAAATTTTAAAACTCAAAACTTTAAATTTTAGGTTTCCTAAAAGTTTAGAAACTTCAAGTTATTGTTGGTGCAATGATAGAAACTTGGAACATATTTTGAGAGGAAGTTTCTCCTTAAAGGACATTATTTAAAATATTTTTGGAACAAGGAAATAATGGAGGTTAGGAACCTTCAATGTTATGAGTGCTAAGGATGAGCATTAGAAATAATGAAACATTGAAAATCTTCATTGTAAATGTATGGGTGCTCTAGGGTGAGCATATGATATAGACTCAAGGTTGATCATGCGATATATGCTTAAGGGTGAGCATAGGATATAATGAAAGGTATGAGACTTTCATTGCATTCCTTTGACAAAATTGACTCTTAAGGGGAAGAGTTTTTGATATGTGTTAAAGGAGGAGAAAATGCAGAGTTTAAGTTAAAAATCCACATTCATGCTTCGAGTATGGGATGAAGTTGGAGTTGGGTTAATATGGATTAGCCTAACTTAAACATATTGTCAAATATCAAAAAAAGAAAGATTGTTGAGAGATTGTTGATGCAATCGTTCGTCGGGCCAAGGTTGACTCATTTCACTAAGCTCAATTGGATTAGAGCTTGACTTGAGTTTCGATGTTTGGACAATATGTTGTGGATAATATATTTGGACAATATGTTGTTGGACAATATGTGAGAAAGGTCATGTAGGTAAGGAGGGTCGGTACTTGACTGGTAAAATCCTAACTGGAGGTTAGGTAAGGCAAGTCATAACTCGAGGGTTAGGAAAAAGAAAAATCCAAGTGGGTTAGGGAGGACTGCACATCATTAAGGAAAGTTCAAATGGGTCAATGAGGACCACACATTGCAAGGAAAGTTCTAACTGCAGTTAGGAAAAGGAATGTCCAAGTGGGTCAAGGAAGACCACACGTTGGTAGGGAAAGTCCTAACTACGATAGGCAAAGGGAAGTCCAAGTGGGTCAAGGAGGACCGCACGTTGGTAAGGAAAGTCCTAACTGCGGTTAGGTAAAGAAAAGTGCAAGTGGGTCAAGGAGGACCATACGTTGGCAAGGAATGTTCTAACTGCGGCTAAGCAAACAAAATCCTATTGGATTTCAATAGTTGCAAACAAAGTCCCACATTGAAAACATATGAAAAGGATCATGGACTTATAAGGGAAAGATTTCTCCATTGGTATAAAGCCTTTTGGGTAAAATCCAAAAAATAAAATCACGAGAATTTAGGCCCAAAGTGGATAATATCATACCATTATAGAGATATCTTAATTCTTTTGGTTCTAACAAGTCCAAGTAGATCAATGAGGATCACATGTTGGTAAAGGAAAATCCTAATTATGGTTAGGAAAAGGGAAGTCCAAGTGAGTCAAGGGGGATCATACGTTGGCAAGATAAAGTCCTAACTATGGTTAGGCAAGAGGAAAATTCAAGTGGGTCAAAGAGAACCGTACTTGATGATTGGAAGTCCAACAAAAAGTTAACAAAGTCCAAGTGAGTCAAAAGGTTGACCCAACATTTGGTGGAGAAGTTCCAACATATTACGATTAACCAGAGATTAGGAAAGGAAACCCTAGACTTGAGTTAAGAAAATTAGGATTGGGTAATCAATCAGGCGATCTATTGAGACTTGTGCCAATAAATCAGCTAATTGATTGAGGGCATCTCTTCATAAAGTGCATGGTGAATCGATCAGGTGATCAATTCACCTTGAACCCAATCTATCAAGTGATCGATTGGAAGTTGCTTTTCATGAAGTACAGTGCATTGTACTATGCCAAATCAATTGGGAAGAATTCCAATCGATTGAGGATATCGCAAGAGGCTTAATTGATTGGTTAATTGATTAAGCTTAGTCACGAGGAACTTCTGAATCGATCAAGTGATTGATGTAAGCTACTTGATCGATTGGGAAATAGATTGGGAGAAGCTTACAAGCGAACAGTGGGATTCATAATCAATTGGGTGATCGATTAAAAAGACCTGTAATCGATTGTCTAATCGATTAAGTGATAAAGAAAAGAGCCATTGCGAGGTTTGGACGACTGGATGTGCTCAGATCTAACATGAAAATCGATTAGGGGTAAGGTTAATCAATTGAGAGCCCTACTCCGTGGGATATAAAGGCGATGATGAAGACTCAAATGCAAAACTTCTTCTTTAATTCTTTCCGCCAGTTCTTGAAGGTTCATGGAGCAGAGTACTACTGCATTACCAAGCATCAAGAGGCGATCCACGACAACAAGAGATCAAGAGCAAAGGTTCCTCATTGTAGTATCCATTTCCTTATTCTTGTTGTATCTTTTATTATATTTCTCGTATATTCTCATGTTGGAATTTATACGAGGCTTCTCTGGCTCCTGGAAGGAGGATTTCATAGTGTACTATGAGTGAGGAGAGTGGACCCTTGGATTAGTCACCTCAAAGAGGTGAATACCAAGTAAAACAAAGGGTATTAATGTTTGCTTCTAGTTTTTCGCTGCAACAAATCATTGACAAAGTGATTGGAGCTAATCAACCCCACCCTCTAGCTCGCCGAAGTGTCCTAATAGTGATGACCTACATTTTTGGCTGCATCACCCGCCTCACTCATGAGGGCCTCTCTCT
The DNA here is from genome assembly GCF_018446385.1 of Zingiber officinale. Lineage (NCBI taxonomy): Eukaryota > Viridiplantae > Streptophyta > Magnoliopsida > Zingiberales > Zingiberaceae > Zingiber > Zingiber officinale. The sequence goes on from NC_055986.1 coordinate 107,458,410, forward strand.
CATTGGCCTAGCATGCCTCATTGACGTCTCTCACCTCGACCAGCTCTGCATCCTCAATTTGAAGTTGAACAGTCTTGCCTTCCCCATCCCGACCTCGCCTTGCTATCCGCCCTAAAACTCCTCTTCCTCTCCCACAACAAGATCTACAGTTCAATCCCGCAGTCGATTTTCTCACTTGTTCACCTCTACCAATTGCCTCATTGGTTCGATACCCACCTCACTGGCCCACAGACTCATGTGGTGCTGACCGGTGTGAGGCTCGATGGCCTCGAAAGGTGTTGATCGACGTGTGGCCTCTTGCGCAGTGCCCCTCAGTTGCTAACTTGTAAGGACGGATTATGGCTTTTCATCAGATTTGGGCGGATGAAAAAGACACTAAAATTGATCCACCGATGGATTTAACAATCCATTCATCCAACAAGTAAACAATATTGAAGATGCATACTCCATGTTGTTGTATTACGAGGCTAGTGCTAAAAAAATAAGACCAACATTAAACTCCAAATCATGTTTCAAACACTATCCTTAAGGCTTTATTTGGTCTACAAATTGTGCACCATAAATACCAAATACCCTATAGGATTAGATAAAGCTAATTGCTTATACTTTGTACTGAGTAAGACAATTCAGAAAATAAAGGAAAGGAGAGCAAGAATGTGTTTTCTTTTCCATCCAACTTAGTCCTTTTATAGTTAATCAACTACATCAAGTATTGAAATGGTCAAAAGTTATGACTTTTCCCAAAAGTTGGGACTTTTCCTTTAAGTCTTTTCATTTATTTAAAATATCCAACAATCCCCCGTCATTTTCAATAATTGAAAAATATTTTATTCATGGATTACAAAACACATCTTGATAATTTATGCATCAATATATAATAGTTTCTTTTGATTAAATAACTATCTTAGTGATGGTTTCTTATAGTTTATAAATCATTTTAGTAGCTAAGCTTTGAATCAAAGGTTTATGTAACAAACCACATGAACCATCACACACAGATTCACTTCTTTCCAATTGTTATAAACAACATACATTTTATGTAATGCTACAATCCTTTTATGAATGTGTCAAAGTTTAAGTTCAACACTTTAATAGATAATTAAATCCTACATTCATATAGGCAACTTCTCAAATGCCTCCGCCATTTGTGGCATTTTTTGAGACTTATTAAGAATCATTAAGTTCATCCTCACTTTACTAGCGGGAATTTAAACACTTATCTTTGATATAGTGTTTCAACCTTTGTCCAATGTATTTTTCACTACATTGAATTTAAGACTACGCAATGTGGTAGTGTTGGATTAAGGTTTCCATTGTTGAAGGTTTATATCATGGACTTCAACCCCATCTCAATGGAGGTACTTTCAACTATATCTCTAGTTAATCCTTTTGTTAAAGGATTAGATAAATTTTCTTTGGATTTAACATAATCTATGGTTATGCCTCCACTTTTTTATCAAGTCTTTAACTATACTATGTCTCACTCCAATATGTCTTAGCTTGCCATTATAGATCTCACTATAAGCCTTGACAATTATACTTGTGCTATCATAATGTATAGTTATAGGAGAGATAGGCTTTGGCCACATTGGTATCTCATACAACAAGTTTCTTATCCATTCGGCTTCCTTGCTAGCTGTAGCTCAAGCTAAAAACTCAACTGTCATGGTGGAGTCAGTTATGCATGTTTGTTTCTTGGATGCCCAAGAAACAACTTCACTACCTATAGTAAAATCCAACCACTTGTTGAAGAGTGATCATCTTTATTCGTTATCCAACTAGCATCTGAGTATTCTTCAAGTATTGAAGGATCTCCCTTATAGCTTATACTATAATTTATTGTATTCTTGAGATATTTCATAATTCTGGTAACACCTGACCAATGTTGTTTGCTAGGGTTACTTGTATACCTACTTAACACCCCTACTGCATAAGCAATTTCTGGACATGAACAAATCATGGCATACATCAAACTTTCTATCACTTGTGAATATTCCAACTGTGATACTGTCGAACCCTCATTCTTAACATGGATAATTTTAGGATCCAAGGGAGTTAAAGCCAGCTTACAATCATAGTAATTGAACCTTTTGACAACCTTCTCAATATAATGAGACTATGAGAGTAGTATTGATCCTTGTTCTTGTTAGATTTTGAGGGATGTCCTAAGACAATCACCTTACAATTTTTACTAAATATACATTCACTATTTGAGTGCATATTATATATTTGATTGTCTTAAACTCATTTACTCAATGTCCATAATATAATTCATAACATGAGAGAAATTGTGATTGGATAACAACTAGTGATTATCTCTACGTGTGTAATTATGAACATATTAAAATTTTCCTAGTCGTCGAATTAATGCATTCGGACATCATCAATTCTATAAGACTAGCACGAGTTATACTTCTTAGTTTTCCAAGCAGTTATTTTCTCATTGGCTGGAGACATCAAGATGTCGAGAGTTAAAATGTGGATGCTAATTATGGTAACTAGTTCATTGGAGTGACTCGCTGTAAGACTTCATGCAGTTATCTATATATATGGATATGTCTGTGAACCTCTTACTACAGCTCGAGTGCAAATTTTCTTTGACTTAAGGTATACAAGTCATCTTGGTCATGGAGACTTATACTTTGACATCTTAAGCAAGCACCTCATTAAGGTGTAGACCCAGGATGATTGGGTATAACTCAAAATGTCCGAAGATGTTTGGATAGCCCACAGAGGATTTATCACTCCTTGCGAGGAGATGTAAATCCTATTGCCACTCGTTAGGATTATTAATCAAAGTCTTTGGCCAAAGCCTCACATATTAAGAGTACGAGACTCTTGTACACATATACGAGTAATTTGAATCCGTAGAACAAGGAACTATTACTTGGGCTTGGTGTGACATAGCCAGTCTAGTGGGGGCAGATACATAGACCATGTCCTAAACCAAGTAGATATAAGATGAGTGAAAGAAACAAGGCACGACTCACTGTAGCTGCTGAAGGATTTAGAATTAGTTCTAATAGCAACTATAATTTTTCGACTAATTGGGGATCATGATGTACTACTAGGTGAAACTCGTGATCATTCTATAATTAAATAGTTAATTATGGATGGTCAAGATAAATCGAGACCTATTGGGTCACACGCACTAATGAATCTCTAAAAGATGTAAAACAAATTAAAGAATAAGATTCTTAGATCTAAAGATAAATATTCGGTTGGACCATACATAAAAAAAATATAGAAATATTTGTCATAATGGAAGCACGGATGGATTACATCTCTTATGGTAGAGTTGAAACATATTTGGTTTAATCATGAACTAGTCATGAACCAACTTGATTTAGTTGTGAACTAAACCAAGGGGTTAATGAGCTAATTTTTTGTTAAGGAAAAATGAGTTGGATTTAAACTTTCTAATCCAACTCATTAAAGAGGATTATATATAGATGTAATTGGGAGTGAATTAGATATAAGTTTCATTATTTGGTTAATTGGCTTTTGGAAACTGAATCCTCCTCTCCCACTCCTCTCTCTCCCGCTGCCAACAAGAGGGTGCTCCCTCTTGTTGCTGTGACCACCACAAGGGAGAAAAACTCTCCCTTGTGTGATCCTCTTCTTCTTTCTCTTGATCTCTCTTCTTCGCTCGTGGCTAGTAACTTCCGAAGGAGAGGCTTGTACTCAAGGAGTTGTCTTGAAGAGCTCGGCATGGATACGAATAGAGGCGAGGTTCAACAACGCCGCTACGGTTGATGCCCTTCTCGTTATATGTCATCCATAAGGTATACCTAGCGTAAATTTACTTTCTATAAAATTTTAATTATGCGATCATGTTTGACATATTGTACCCTTGTATGGGTGTAGTATGCGTGATATAATAATTAAGAATTATTATTATTTTATTTTTCACTGCGCATATTTATGAAATGTATTCTAGCACACACCCGCATCAGGCATATCCTAACAGTGGTATAAGAGTCTAATCATGCTTCAACATGATTGTAAAATTATTTTACGATTCATAATTAGTGTTGTAATTAATTTTAAAATTTTTCTGAAATTATTAAGACTTATTCTATTTTTGGAAGTTTCCTAAATTGATAGAAAATTTTATTTTTGGAAAGTTTCTGATATAATTTTAGGAAATTACATTTATAAATATTTTATTAATTTAGAAATTATCATTTCTGGAATTTTTTGAAATTTTAAGAAATATTCTATCTTTAAAAAATTTCCTAATTTGTTGGGTAATACCAAATATGGAAAGATTCTGAAATTTGAAAAAATCCAGATCTGAAATATTCTAAATTAAATTATATAATTAATATTTTCTGAAATTTTTAGATTTATTAAAATATTCTATTTTTATAAAATTTCCTAAATTTTTAGGAAATACTAAATTTAGATAGATTTAAAAAATTATTAAAAATCTAGATTTGAGATATTCTAAATTAAATTATAGAATTAATATTTTCTGGAATTTTTAGATTTATTAAAATATTCTATTTTTAAAAAGTTTTCTAAATGGTTAAGAAATGCCAAATTTAGAAAGATTTGGATAATCATAAAAAAATCTAGATTTAAATTATTCTGTAATAAATTAAGAAATATTAATTATTTGTTTCCTAAATTGTTAGAAAATTAATTTAAAAATTTATTTCCAAAATAATTAAAGATTCTTGATAGAAAGATTCTAGATGAAATATGTTAATTAAATTTAGAAATTAGTTTCCTAATTTGATTAGATAAATCTTGATTTATTAAAATCATATTTATAATATATTTTTATTTTCAAAATAGAATTATAACATATATAAATTTATACCATGTTCATACCATATTGTATGCCATATAGATGAATTAATTATGGCATGATTAGATTTTGTCATGCGTGTGATGTGATTAAATCTTACCATATGTGTAATGTGTCATGCTATGCCATGCGTGCAATGTGTCATATCATCATTTATGTCATACGTGCGATGTGTCATGTCATCATTTATGTTATGCGTGTAATGTCATGTAGATAGAATATTTGCATGATGTAGATAAGACCAAATCTCTTACACAATATTAAAACCTACACCTTCCGTTAATATGGTAAGAACCAGAGTTTAAGTTCTTGTTTGAGTTGTTAGCCAAAGTCAAGCTCAAACTTGAAATTAAATATGTTCAAACCATAGAGATGCAATCTCATGATTAACAGGTCAGTTTTAAACTTGAAGCGTTGATTTATTGTACCAAAGCCATGATCAATCTGGATAGAGGTGAAGTTAGGTGATATGCATTTGATGTATACTTGTTAATGTGTTAACAACCTAATGTTTATGCGAAGATCAATCAGTTGCTAGCATAATGTGATAGTTGTATATAGGTGATATGCAATCGGTAAACTTGTTACCTATCGCTATAGCTAAGAATGACTTGTTAGCCAAAGTCAAGGTTATTCTTATTTGTAGTAGATATTAACCCACTTGGAGAAAACCTACCATCTCCCAAATTCAAAAATAAGGATATTTGAATTTGATAAATAAGCGGGTTTTTATGTAAATTATTTACATAAATAATCTCATGTCTCTCATACATTCTCATTTTTGTATTTCTAGATTAATCATTTAATTATGACTTATGTTAATCTGCGTTCAATTTTGAACTCGAATAAACTGATTGGGTTGAACTTCTTGGATTGGTTTAGAAATTTGAGAATTGTTCTCAAAGTTGAGAAACTAACGTATGTCCTTGATCAACCTCTTCTCACAAGTCTTGATGTCGATGCAACTGCAGACCAATTGTTGGCTCTTCAGAAACATAAGGATGATTTTGTACTTGCAAGTTGTATCATACTAGCTGCTATAACTCCTAAACTATAGAAACAATATGAGCATTTGGATGCTTATAATATTGTCTATCATCTTCGTGAGCTATTTGATGAGCAAGCTAGATCTGAAAGGTTCAACATCTCTAAGCTTCTCTTTTGCTCAAAGATGCAGGAGGGTTCGTCCGCAATACAATATGTACTAAAGATGAATGGCTACATAGAGCGTTTAGCATCACTTGGTTTTACAATGGATCATGAGTTAAGTATTAACTTAATTCTACATAGTTTACTGAAAAGTTATTCATAATTTGTGATGAACTATCGAATGAACGATTTGGAATCGACCATTCCATAGATGATTAATATGCTTAAGACTGTAGAGCCTTCTGCTAAAGGTAAACAAAAAATTGTGATGTTAGTAGACTCCTCCAAGAAAGGTTCTAAGAGGAAACCAAAACATCAGGCTAAAGGAAATAGCAAAAAGGCTAAGATAGTAGAACTGACACAAAAGGGCTCATGCTATCATTATTACAAGATGGGACACTGGCGAAGAAAGTGCAAGATCTATCTTAAGTCTGTGAAGAAGAATAAGGCATCTGGTCTCATCCTCTTTAGGTATTTTCGTTATTGATTGTCATGTTATTTTCTCAGACACTTAGATATTGGATACTAGGTATGAGTCGTATGACTCACATATATGTAATAACATACAGGGGCTAAGTAATAGCAGAAGACTCGTCAAGAGAGAAACAAGTATGCGAGTTGGGAATGGAGCAAAGGTTGTTGTAGTCACCATCAGAACATACTTGTTATAGCTTCCTAGTGGACTTGTCTTAGAACTAGATAATTCTTATTTTATTCTCACATTAATAAAAAACATTGTTTCTATTTCTTGCTTAAATAGAAAAGGTTTTTTTTTTGACTTTTAGTAACAATTATTGTTATATAACGTTGAATGATATTTTTTTATGGCATTGGAACTTTATGCAATGACATCTACATGTTAGATACATTTAGTGACGCATTCAATATCGATTCGATCAATAAATGCACCCAATTAGATAATCAATTAACCTCTTACTCATGGTATTGTTGAATTGGGCATATAAGTAAGAAACGCATGTCTGAATTATAAAAGATTATAGTTCTCGGATCATTTAAATTAGATACATTTGATACATGCTATTCATGTTTAAAAGGCAACATGATAAAGTTACCTTTTTTCTAGAAAGGGTGAATGACTTGATGAGTTTCTTGGGCTCATACATACCGATGTTTGTGGACCAATGTCAATTCATGCACTTGGAGGTTATAGCTACTTCATTACTTTCATTGATGATCACTCTCGTTATGGGTATGTGTATCTAATGAAACACAAATCTGAAGCTTTTGAAAAGTTTAGAGAATTCAGAAATGAAGTAGAGAAATAACTTAGTAAAAATATCAAGATACTTTGATCTGATCGAGGTGGTGAGTATTTAAGCCAAGAGTTTTAAGATTATCTAAGGAGCAATTGTATATTGTCTCAATGGACTCCATCATATATGCCACAATATAATGGTGTATCGGAAAGGCATAACCGAACCTTGTTGGACATGGTTAGGTCAATGATGGATCGTATAAATCTTCCCAAAAGTTTTTGGGATTATGCACTCATGACAGTTGTTTACTTGCTAAACAGAGTCCGGACGAAAGCAATCTCAACTACTCCATATGAGGTATGGACTAGTAAGAAACTCCTCATATCTTATTTAAAGATATGGGAATGTCCTACTTATGTGAAGAGGATTATATTAGACAAGTTGATGCTAAGTCTGATAAATGTTTATTGGATACCCTAAGGAAACTAAGGACTACCAATTCTATCACCCCTTAGAACAAAAGGTGTTTGTTTCAAGGTATGCTACCTTCCTAGAGAAAGAATTTCTCTTATAGGAAGCAAGTGGGAGTATGGTTAAACTTGATGAAGTTCAAGAGACTCCAATAAATACTAATCAGATGTCTAGTCAAGAACCACAACTAATTATGACACAACCTCCTCGTAGATCAGGTAGGACACGCAATATTCCTAAGAGATATGGATCTCTTGTAAGAAAATTGAATGATGTGTTACTCATTGAGGATGAGAAGCCTGTTGATTATAAAGAGGCTTTGAATAGTTTAGAAAAGGACAAGTGACTTACAGTCATGAAGTCATAAATGGATTTCATATACGAAAACCAAGTTTGGAATTTAGTGGACCCACCTAAGGGCATTACACCTATAGGGTGCAAGTGGGTTTTCAAGAAAATAATCGACATGGATGGTAATGTAATTACCAACAAGGCAAGGTTGGTAGCGAAAGGCTATCGTCAAAGGTAAGGCATTGACTATGATGAAACTTTCTCACCTGTAGTCATGCTTAAATCCATTCAGATACTCCTGGTCATATCAGCTCATCATGATTATGAGATATAGTAAATGGATGTGAAAATAGCTTTCCTTAATAGAAATCTGCTCGAGAACATGTATATGATACAACCTAAAGGTTTTACATCTATTGATAAAAGTAAAGTAATCAAACTTCAACGGTCCATTTATAGACTAAAGAAAGCATCTAGGAGTTGGAATATCCATTTTGATGAGGCAATTAAAGAATTTAATTTTCACAAAATTCAGATGATTCTTGTGTGTATCAAAAGGTTAGTGGAAGTGTGGTCATATTCCTGAATTATATATTGATGACATATTACTTATAGAAAATGATATGTCAGTTCTACAATCAGTTAAAGTTTGGTTATCTAAAATATTCTCCATGAAAGATATGAGAGAAGCAACTTACATCCTCGGGATGAAAATCTATAGAGATAGATCAAAAAGGTTGTTTGGTCTTTCACAGTCGACATATATAGACAGAGTGCTAAAACGGTTTAGCATATCTGAATCCAAGAAAGGTTTCATACCTATGAGGCATGCAATTCACCTTTCGAAGTCTATGTGCCCACACACAAAAAACTAGAGGATTTCATGAATAAGATACCTTATGCATCCGTAATAGGATCTATCATGTATGTTATATTATGTACAAGGCCCGATGTATCGTATGCTTTGAATGATACTAGCAAATACCAATTAGACCCAAGATTGGATCATTGGGCGGCTATCAAGATGATCCTTAAGTATTTAAGAAGAGCTAAGGATATGTTCTTGGTTTATGAAGATGGTGATATGATCATACACGGATATATAGATGTCAGTTTTCAGACAGACGAGGATGATTCTAAGTCCTAATCTAGATTTATATCCATATTAAAGGGAGATTGTTAGTAGGAAAGAAATACAACTAGAGAAAAATCCCACTGAAAGGAATCTAGCGAATTCTTTAACAAAGACTCTACCATAAAGTAAGTTTAAGAGTCACGCCCATGCTTCTGGTTTAGAACACCATGGCGATTGGCATTAGGCCAAGTAAGAGTGTTAGATTTTGAGGGATGTCCTAAGGCAATCACCTTATGATTTTTACTAAATATAGATTCACTATTTAAGTGTATATTATATGTTTGGTTGTATTAAACTTATTTTTTGAATGTTCGTAATACAATTCATAGCATGAGAGAAATTATGATTGGATCACAACTATTGATTATCTCTACGTCTGCAATTATGAACGTATTAGAATTCCCCTAGTCGTCAAATTAATGTATTCGGACATTATCAATTTTGTAAGACTAGCACGGGTTATACTCCTTGATTTGCCAAGCAGCTATTTTCTCACTGGCTGGAGACATTAGGATGTCAAGAGTTAAACATGGATGCTAGTTATGGTAACTAGTTTATTGGAGTGACTCGTTGTAAGATTTCATATGGTTATCTATACATATGGATATATCTGTGAAGCTCTTACTGTAGCTCAAGTGTAAATTTCCTTTGACTTGAGGTATACAAGTCATCTTAGTCATGGATACTTATACTTTGACATCTTAAGCAAGCACCTCATTGAGCTGTGGACTCGGGATGATTGGATATAAGTCAAAATGCTCAAAGATATTTAGATAGTCCATAGAGGATTCACCGCTCCTTGCAAGGAGACGTATATCCTATAACCACTTGTTAGGATTATTAATCAAAGTATTTGGCCAAAGCCTCACATGTTAAGAGTACGAGACTCTTGTACACATGTATGAGTAATTTAAATATATAGAACGAGGCAGTATTATTTGAACTAGGTGTGACGTAGTCAGTCTAGTGGGGACAGAAACATAAACCATATCCTGAACCAAGTGGATATAGGACGAGTGAAAGGAACAAGGTACGACTCACTGTAGCTGCTGAAGGGTTTAGAATTAGTTCTAACATCAACTATGATTTTCCAACTAATTGGTGATCATGATGTACTACTAGGTGTCACTCATGATCGTTCTATAATTAAGTAGTTAATTATGGGCGGCCAAGATAAACTGAGAACCTATTGGGTCACACGTACTAACGAGCCTCTAAAAGACGTAAAACAAGTTAAAGAATAGAATTCTTAGATCAAGAGATAAATATTTAGTTGGATCATACATAAGATAAATATGGAAATATTTGTCATAATGGAAGCGCGGATAGTCTACATCTCTTATGGTAGAGTTGAACCATATTGGCTTAATTATGAATTAGTCATGAACCAACTTGGTTTAGTTGTGAACCAAATCAAGGGATTAATGGGCTAATTTTTGGTTAAGGGATAATAGGTTGGATTTGGACTTTCTAATCCAACTCATTAAAGAGGATTATATATAGATGTAATTGGGAGAGAATTAGATACAAGTTTCATTATTTGGTTGATTAACTTTTGGAAACCCAATCCTCCTCTCCCTCTCCTCTCTCTCCCGCCCCCAACAAGAGGGTGCTCCCTCTTGTTGCCATGACCACCACAAGGGAGAATAACTCTCCCTTGTGTGCTTCTCTTCTTCTTCGTGGCTAGTAACTTTCGAAGGAGAGGCTTATACTCAAGGAGTTGTCTTGAGGAGCTCGACATGGATACGAATAGAGGTGAGGTTCGACAACGTCGCTACGGATGATGCTCTTCTCATTACAGGTCATCCGTAAGGTATACCTAGCGTAAATTTACTTTTCGTAAAATTTTAATTATGCGATCATATTTGGCATGGTATATCCTTAGCTTGTATGCATGTGGTGTGTGTGATGTAATAATTAATAATTATTATTATTTTATTTTCTACTGCGCATGTTTATAAAATGTATTCTAGCATGCACCCACATCGGGCATTTCCCAACAATTCTCTTTTGATCTTTATACCTAGGATGACATTGGCTTCTCCCATATCTTTCATATCAAACTTGCTTGATAACAACTTTTTGGTTTCTAAGACTTATTATAAGTCTGAACCAAAGATCAATATGTCATCCACATACAAACATATTGTGACACCTTTACCATTTGAATACTTGTATATGCATTTATCCGATTCATTGATTTTGAATCCGCTAGAAAGTATTACTTGATCAAATTTTTGATGTCATTGCTTTGGAGCTTGTTTAAGTCCACACAATGACTTCACAAGTTTACACACTTTGTGCTCTTGTCCAGGTACCACAAACCCTTCAGGTTGTTTCATATACACCTCTTCACATAACTCACCATTCAAAAATATTATTTTAACATCCATTTGGGTATATCAAAATAATCAAGGCTATATTTTTGGGTATAGCCTTTAGCTACCAATCTGGTCTTGTATTTTTCTATAGTTTCATCGATTTTCAGTTTCTTTTTAAAAATCCATTTACAAGCCACTGGCTTGGAAACCAGAGTCAAATATACTAGAACCCAAATATTGTTTGACAATATTGAGTCTATTTCATCATTGATTGCCTCTTTCCAAAATGATGCATCTTGTGATTTCACAGCTCCATCATATATTCTAAGATCATCTTCTATATTAAAACAAAAGGCTATTTTGTTACTTAGTTCATTTCTTATACCTTCAACAAGATAGGTAACAAAATCTGAACCAAATGATTTATCCTTCTTTACCCTTTTGCTTCTTCTTAGTTCAATGACCTCATTTTGGTCATTTAAGTTAGCAACATCATCATTTCTTAAGTCATTATTTATGTTCTTGGAAATGGAACTGAATCTTTGTTCATCAAAGATTGTATCTCTTGATTATATGACTGTGTTGATTCCTATAGAATCATTGTGTTCAATTATTATGAACCGATAGGTTTTGCTATTTTGTGCATAGCCTATAGTACTCTACACCTCTTTCTCCCAATTTTCTCTTTTTAGGTTCAAGAAGACTCACAATGGCTCTACAGCCCCACACTCTTAAGTATTTGATGTTAAGATTTCTTTTGTGTCAAAGTTCATAAGAGGTTATTGAACTTCTTTTATTTGGTACTCTATTGAGTCTATAACAAGATGTAAGTACAGCTTCACCCCAAAATCCTTAACTAAGTCTTGCATTAGTCATCATGGAATTGGGCATTTCCATTAACACCCTATTTTTTCCTTTCGGTCACACCATTTTGTTGTGGTGTATAAGGTGCAATCAACTCATGTTTGATATCGGTTGACTCAAAGAAATCTTTATCATAATATTCCCCACCTCTATCAGTCCTTAGACTTTTTATAGAGATGTTACTTATAAGTTCAACTTCTTATTTATAAGACTTGAACATTTACAAGACTTGATCTTTAAAGTGTTGGTGCAGAGAGCACTAGACGATCGAACCTAAGTTTTGATTATGAAAAAGGGTTCAAAGTTAAGGTTTCTTGTTGTCTAACAAGGTTGACTAAGTTTACAGGAAAGTTCTAAGTGATCTTAGATAAAAGAAAATCTTAGTTGATACTAGATAGGTGGAAAGTCATAGCTGCAGTTAGACAAGTAGAAAGTCCTAGCTGCGGTTAGGTAACGAAGTCTTGGTCCAAGGGTTGAGGACTTTGGGCGAAATCCTAGAGTTGAATACTCTAAGTGAAAATCCTGGAGGTCACGGACACCAGATGGAAGACTGGACAGGTCATGGATAAGACATTCAGCGTCAAGTCTTGAAGTTTTAGACCTTGAGCAAAAGTCTAGATGGTCTGCAGAACTGGTCTGACAAAAGGTAATTTCTCCTGAGAGGAGTAAGTGAGGACGCGTTCTCCTCTGATGAAATAGAAAGCATCGATCTGACTTAGGGTTTCTGAGAAATATGAAAGTCAGAACCAGACAATCTGGAAATTATCAAGTAATTTTGTTAATTATATTTTATTATGCTAACTTTATTTTGTAGGGTATGTTTGATATTTTGGACTAATATATCTTACAAGGAGTGAAAAGCACAAGATAAGCTCGGATGAACAGTGTTCAAAGTGCCTCTGGGGTTGTTGGAGGCACCTCGGGTGTCTTGGTCGAAGGCTCGTGTAGAGAGGCACAAAGGCGCCTTCCATGCGCCTAAATGTGCCTTGGATGCTCGATGGAAGACACCTTCCATGAGCTTGAAAGTGCCTTCAAAGGGATAAACTTCGCAGAAAGTGGAAGTTATCGAGAGCAAAGCTGCGGGGATAAGTTTCACAGCTAGAGGCACCTTCCATAGGGTTGAAGGTGCCTTCAGCAGTCCATAAAAGGTTGGCTTGAGCAGATGTAAGGACACAACTTGAATTTGAGATTCTTCTCTTGTGCGCTGCTCAAAAGATGATTCGACGAAACTGCAACGCTGCTCCGATAATCAAAATCTCTACTTTCAGAATTCTAAGTTGTCGGTATAATTCAATTATTGTAATTAATTATTGCACTTGTAATTCTTCATATTGATAGTGAATTACTCAGAGTAAACACTTAATGAGTGTGGGCCTTGGAGTAGGAGTAGGGATGTAAATGAACCAAATGGTTCGCGAGTTATTCGGAGCTCGATTCGATAAAAAGCTCGTTTGAGTCCGTTCGTTTATCTTATCGAGCCGAGCTCGAGCTCGATTTCGAGCTTGACAGTTTTATCGAGTTGAGCTCGAGCTCAAGGATATTCGGCTCATGAGCTCACGAACATGTTCGTTTGTAGGCTCACGAGCCAAAAAATGAGCCTTAAAATGAGCCTTAAATCGAGCCAAAAAACGAGCTCTAAAATGAGCTAAAAACGAGTTCTAAAACGAACCTTAAAACGAGTTTTAAAACGAGCCAAAAAATGAGCTCTAAAATGAGCCCAAAAATGAGCTCGAGCTCGCTTAACAAATTAGGCTCGTTAACTATGATAATCGAGCTAATAACAAGCCGAACTCGAACTATTCGCGAGCTTGATAATTCCAAAATGAGCCGAGCTTTAGCCTTGTAATAAAAGTTTGATTCGAACTTGAGCCGAGCTCGAGCCTGAATATAACTTAAACGAGCCGAGCTCGAGCCTAATACTGTTCGGCTCGATTCGGCTCATTTACATCCCTAAGTAGGAGTCGTCACAGACTTCAACCCAAGTAAAAACAAACTATGTTAGCAATTGTTTTTACTTAACTTATATTTCACTGTGTTTTACTCAATTGTTTTTAAATGAATGTTTTCTAAAAAGAGTGAAAAAACCATGAGTGTTATTCGCCCCCGCCCCCTCTAGCACGTCTCGATCTTACAATTGATATCAGAGTGAGACCACTCTGAATTGATGGAACCACCAATCGAGTGAGAGGTTCATTTTTGAAAAAGAAAATTATATATCATTTTTTCCCTCCATTTTTTTTTAAAAATTCTCATTTTTCCAGTTTTATTTTTTTCGCCATTAGTCAGAATTGGAAAATTATCGTGTTTGACAAAATTTGACATTATAATTTTTATTATTTTATTATTTTTCCTTGAAATTTGTGTCATCACCCTTTCTGATCAGATTTCTTTTCGTAATCGAGTTTTTCGTCTTTCGAAGTCAATGCAAACACCACTCAAGTTGTACAATCTCTTTTCATACCGCACTACTAATCTAAGACCAAGTCTTGATACTCTTTGCTTTTTCATTTTTGTATTCAAGATTCCTTCAAATGGCATATCAAGAAGGCTACAGCACCGCACACCCAGTACCACTGTTCTCCGGCGAGAACTTCGAATACTAGGAGGGTCGGATGGAGTACTATCTCAAGACACAAGTGAAGATGCTGATCATAATCTAAACTGGATTCACACTCTCCACCGAAAATGGAGAACCACTCACCTACCACAAATGGGATGAACCAACAAAAAGGAAGATCGAGGCGGACGTAAAGGCCACTCAGACCCTACAGTGCAGCTTAACCAAAGATGAGCTGAATCGAGTTGGACCATTCAGTATTGCAAAGGGTCTCTAGCAAAAGTTGATTAAACTTCATGAAGGAACCTCCGATGCTAAGATATGTAAAAAAGATTCGTTGTTAAATAAATTATATAACATCAAATTGTAGAATAGAGAATCAGCAAGTCAACTACATGCTCGGATCCAAGACCTACTTAACAGACTATACGCGATAGGCCAGAAGGTAGAGAATAGTGATATATAAGGTATACACTACAAGTCTTTCCTAGGAATACCTTATGAGCATCCATGGTAGATGCCTACAAGGTTTCCAAGGATCTTTCAATTATTAGATTAGATGAATTATTTTTTTATTTTAAGTTACACAAACAGACTAATGGATGTCTGGCCGAGAAAGGTATTGCTTTGGTTGCAGGCACAAGCTAGACTAAGAAACCAAAGCTCAAATTTTGACCCGAACCCAAATTCAAATTAGAAGACAACAAGGAGATCACCTCCGAACTAGTCAACCGAGTTCAAAAATTGTTAAAGAAGCAAAGGACAAGGAAGCCGTTAAATGCAACGTGGTCAGAATCCTTGGAAGACTCCGACGAAGAAAATGAACAAGCGAGCTTCCTTGCTCTACCAATACAAGCTTACATTGCCAAAATCGAGTCTAAGCCTGAAACTAGAGTTGAATCAGAAAGTGAGTCCGGAAGAAGCCATGAATCTGTATCTGTTTTCAAAGGGCTAGATAATATTGTAAGTTCTCTAGTTGCTAGTGTTTAAGTAGATGATCTATAGAATTTAGTTTCATATTTATTAAGAAAGTTGGTCAAATTCAATATCCGGGTCAAGTCACTCTAAAATGACTCATTTAAGATACTAAATAATAAGTGTTATTGGAGAAATAACCTTATTGGATTTTTTAAGATTTTTTATAAATTTTTTCAGGATTTAAAAGGAGTCCGTATGACTCATTTAAGGGGATGAATCGAATAGGCTTAGAGAAAGCCTATTTGATATATCAATTTAGTGAGAGTTGATTGAGGAATTAATTTAGGATTTAATAAATTAACCCTAAGTATTTAATTAAGCCCTAATTCCTCTTCTTATGCATGTTTGCTCTCTCCCGATCCCCTCTCCCCCTACCATCTCCGCTCGTCACCGCCTTCTCCCATCTCTCAATCTCACTGCGCCACCCGATCATTGGTCATTGTCACCTGATCATTGATGCCCGGTGTGCTAGCTATTCTTCTATCACCTCCTTGTTTCACGAAGACCCAATTGGAGATATCACATCCACACCGCCACCTGATCACACTGGAGACATTCACTCCACTGTCAGCTGAGAGTCTCTTCTCCTCTCATCACCGACACGGATCTTTCGACCATACTTGTTTCCTTGGTCGTCACTTCCTGACACTACCCCCTTGCGTTAGATTTTTTGTGTAACGTCGCTGCCTAATTTCACCGGTGCCACCTGATCATTGTTGGTGTCGCATTGCCTCTATGCTCCATTTCTCATATCGCTTTCGGGTCTGTGCCCTAGGGCTGGTGTCACCCTACCCTCTACCTCGGCTTATCATCACAGCAGCATTTAGCGTTCATCCAAGAGTAATTTATAGATCTGGATCAAGGGTCAAACAAAGGTAAGATCTTTAGTAAGGATGTTGTTGTGCCATATTGGGATGATTTCAGATATTGGGTGTTTATGGTGGAATTGGGTCTAATATTCAGATGTTACTGTGATGATTGTAATGTAGGATGTTTGGTTTGGGCATTTGCAACTTCCACCTTGCTCCGGTTACAGTTTTCGGCAGTAAGCACTTCTCCAGCCATGACTTGATAGAGAAGTCTTCAGATTGGGGTAAGTGGTTGGATTTGCATATGTGATTAAGGTGGATGATTTAGTAAAATCTAGTCTAATTAATGTATGAGATTGGTTATCAGATATGATGGTAAGCAATTGATCATGTGGATGAATTATACATGTTTAATTCATGATGCTTGGTAGATGATAGAATTAAACTTTATTGGATATTTAGAGTATGTAAAGGAAGTTGTTTGTGGATTAAGAATAGATGTACCATTTGATTCATGATGGATTCGATTGAATCATTAGATTAATTAACAGATGGTTAAAAATGTTATGTGAAGGAAAAGGAGATTAATTGAAGTTAATCATTAATTCAGATTAATTAATGATCATTTGGTTAGGGATTTTCCTAATTAATCTTAGGGACTTTATTTAGCTATCTTATTCATATGAATTTAGCTAAATAAAATACATTGATGAAGGACTCTGATTTTGAGATGAACATTTCGACGTGGGGTTTATTTTGACATGATCTACAAATAAAGGCGGATATTTCTTCCTTGGCCTCTTTAGTTATTGAACTTAGTGCATGGTTGTTTTGTTTGATGGATTAGGTTGCTTTATCTTAACTCTATCCGTATTGTTATCCTGCTTGATACTTGTGCTTGACCTTTAAGTTAATCTATTTATTTCATATATAGTCTTAGCTTTTGGATATCTATACTTTGTTGTGTATATACATGTAGAGTATGTATTGTAAGGGATGTCTTATTGACTGAGTTAACATGCTGATTATGCATATGTTGAGTGTACATATGTTTAGTATGTGTTATAGGAGTTACCTTGTTGACTATCCATTTTTATGTTGGGTGAGTCACATGTCTGGAATGACTATTGGAGGTTGCTTATTGATTATACCTATGTGATTGTGTGTACATGTGTCTGATGTATACTATTGGGGGAATCATGTTGATAGTACCTATGTTGGCGATCTTGTGTGACTGTTGTAATTTGGAGGTATCATGTTGATTATACCTATGTTGTAGGGTGCATACATGTATGTTGTGTACGTATCTGGTGTTGCTACTTATTATGTTATTATTTAGTAGACACCAATTGGATCTACCCATACCTATAGATATAAGCATTAGATGGATCAGTGTACTGGAGGTATTTATGGTGATTGGGAGGTTGCTTTGATGATGATTGTGTCGGTATCATGATTATTACATCATGTTCATCATTGCATTGCACGCTGACGACCATTGCTCACTTGTAGTATGAGCTAGTTGACAGTCATATATACATATGCATGCTGACGATCATTGCTCTCATGTGATATGAGTTGGTTCATCGACCATTGCTCCCTTTCAGTATGAGCAAGTTGTCAATCATGTTAGCTGCCCATTCGACCACTGTAGGAGAGTGGTAGCTAGGAGTGGAGCTAGTCCTGTCGTGCTCACTTGGTCGCTCAGTGTTATACTCTGTCTGCCTCGACCACTCGTGAGTAGTAGGTCTAGATGGTACAATAGTCAAGGGGCTAGAGATGTGAGTAGTCAGGGACTCTAATGCTATGTAGCTAGATAGCTACTTAGCGAATTATCTGCCTCGGTCACTCTATTGTGGTATCTGGAGGGCAATACAATTGTCATGGATCCAAGCCTCTAGGTCATACAGGGGTCGTGATGTCTTGAGGGGTGGCGGGGGTGACCATGTGGCATGCATGCACATTTGCATATGATGCACGGTGCATCTATAGAGATATATATTTACATACATGTCTAGTAGATACTAGATACATGTGATTATGATATGTTACACTTGTTTAAGTTATGATTGTTACATATATTTGCCATGCTTCATACATGTCATTTACATGCATATGTTGTTGGTTATATTGCTCAAGTGTTACAAGTAGATCTATTGTTGATCCTCGGTGAGTTTACTGATCATTATACCATATGTGTCGATTCCAGATTGGGTATGTGCATTTATTATATCATTTTTTATCTTGACCTTATGTGTTAGTTCCAGATTGGAATTGTATGTTTATTATGTCATGAGTGATCATGATCTTATGTGTTAGATCTAGATTGGGTATGTATATTAATTATGTCGATTATGTTTAGATGCATTGATTATATCAGTATGATCATGTTCTTATTTCCCTACTGAGACTGTATGTTTTAATCTCTATATTTTATTTAGACCATGCACTATCTTGTCTATTACCCATTGAGTGACCCGCACTCACCACCGCATTTGTGTATTATCTTTTTCCTTAGGAAGTAGGTAGATGATTGTGGAGTCGCTTGGAGTATCCTGTCTACCAATCCCACATCACATCCAAGGATGGTTTCTGGTTTTGTTTCCTATTTTTCTTCCATTACGATTTATGGACTTGGCATTGTATAACTCGAATTTGTTTGAGTTTTGCTATGTGGTGTCTTGTATTTGTTTTGTTGTGGTTGTGTAAAGTCTAGCTGGTTAGCAGTCTTTTGTTTTGGTTTATGGGGTTCCCTTTTATTTTTCGCTGTGTTGTTAGTACAGCCGTGTGGGTTGTTCATTATACAACTGCGTGGTTGTGTATGTTTCAGCCATGTGGGTTGTTGATTATAGCTTGTGAGTAGCCTTATGGCGGCATTATATATATGATTCATTTGTCACTGTTACAGGGGAGATGTTGTTCATTTGTCAGACAAGGACTCCTCTGGGGCGTGACAGCTAGTGCTCAAGTAGATGATCTACAAAATTTAGTTTCATATTTATTAAAAAAAAAAAGTTGATCAAATTCAATATCCAGGTCAAGTCACTCCAAAAGGAGGTAACAACCCTTAAGGAAGTGATTACCTCGAGTTCTTTGACTAAGAAAGCTTAAGATGGAACCTCAACTCAAGTCCAACAACTTGAGGAAAAGAATTCCGATTTAAAAACTCAAGTCAAAGAACGCAAGGACACGTTGGGACAGTTCACCTTGGGATCCAAGAATCTTGATATGATTCTTGGAAAACAAAGGGTCGTATACTAACTGAACCAGACTTGGGTACAAGGTTAGACATCGATTCAAATTTTACCTATCGTTAGTGAATCAATCAACTAAGAATCTAGTCCAAGCATGGGTCCCCAAGTCTAACCTGACTAATCAAGTTAGATTTGATCAATATTGAATCCCCAAGGATCAAATCACTACCTTGATAGATCTTATCGAGGCTATAATCCAAGGGAAGACAATAGAAAGACCATTTTCATTAGATAAACCTTATTGATGCTTGATTTACTATTTTTTTTCTTATGTATGCTTAGATTAGGATATATAAGGACTTAGGTTTGATCGACACTTGTTTAGTTAGACCAAGGATTCTCAGAAAAAAAATTAAATATTTAATTTCTATAAAAGTCTTTGTCTAGAAGTAGTTGTTGTTCCAATATCTAAGAAGGTCTAGTGCCTCGCCACAGCTTGGAAGCTAATTTTTAAAATAAATATTTAATTGACTAACTGTTAAACCTTAGTCTAACTCAAATTTAAAGTAATCCTTATATTTGAATTTAAATTGAAGATTAAATTAACCATCTCACAAAACTCATAAGGTTCCCTAATTGAAAATCTAGAAAGGGTGAGATGGATTAGGTTTAAATTGAGAATTGGTCTAACCTAATTCAAACCAATCAAATTCAAAATTAATTTTAAAATTATAACTAATTTTAAAACTTTAATTAATTTCAATTAATTTTAAAATTTAATTAATCTTCAAAACTCAATTATTCTTTAAATTTAGTTATTCAAACTTAATTATTTTCAGATGTTCATTAATTTTTAGAAATTAATTTTAAAATCTTAATGACTTTCAAATGTTAATTAATTTTAAAATCTTAATTATTTTCAAATGTTAATTCATTTAAAAATCTTAATTATTTTCAAGTTTTCAAAATTCAAAATCAACTTTAAAATTAACTTAACTACATCTCACACAAATTCATAAGATGAGCATGTTTGATAACTTAGAAAGGGTGAGATGGAAGATAAAAAAAAATAGATAATAACTTTTATATTTTTTTTCTATGTTTTCTCATGCTTGGACTCTATGACCCTTAAACATAAATAATTTAGGTAAAAAATTGTTAAGGCATTAATAAAGGGGGAGTGAAAGGAGTTAAGTTAAATATTTTCTCAAAATTAAAGTATTTTTTCAAAATCTCAAAATTAAATATCCTTTTAAGTTAAAGTATTTTTTTTTAATTTTAAAGTTATTTTTTTTAAAAAAATAAGTTCTTTAAAAAGGTCAAAGTGTTTTTGAAAAAAGAAGTTAAGTTTTTTTTAAAGGTTTAACTATTTTTGAAAAAAAAAAAGTTTAAACTATTTTTGAAAGGCAAGCTTAAATATTTTTGAAAAAGTAAGTTTAAATATTTTTTTATATCTAGCTAAGTTTGTTTGAAATCTTTTCAACTAAGTACTTGTTAGTGCAATCGACCTCCAAGGTTTTAATGCCCGACAAATATGTTTAATGGAGCTTGACCAAGGGAAGTCCTAGTCACGACTAGGCAAGGGTGAGAAGTTAACCGAGTGAGAAGTCAACTGAGTGACTAATCTTAACTGTAGTTAGGCAAGGGAGTCCTAGTTGCGGCTAGGCAAGGAAAATCTCAGTAGATCGTGGAAGCAGGGTAGAAGGATTTGATAGGTCTGGAGGACTCGATATTGAATCTCTAGTGGACCGATCCAATGTCGAGTCTTGGTGAGTGAAGCCAAGTGGAGAAAACCCTAGGGGAAGATAACATTAGGTAATAGAAAGTCTTGGAGGAGTGAACTCCAAGCAAGATTGTTCGGATGTCAGCAGATTTTGGTAAATCTAAATTTAGTTTTACATAGTGTTTTGTATTACTATTATTGTTGTTGGCTAATGTAGTATTGCAAAAAAAACTTTAGTGGATCAGGGATCAGTCACTAAGCAGAGAAAGTTCAAACAGGTCTGGAGGAACATGTTTGGTAGGTAAGTTGAGGTAAGCAACTGGAGAAGAGTGACAATGAGGTCGTGTTCCAGAAAGGAACAAACTTTAGGTCGCTAATGCAACTGAAGAAATCGGGAAGGTTTTTAAATTAAGATCAAGACAATTCTGATGTCAAATACTACTCATGCATCTTACTACTTAGAGCCGTCAATTTGGGTTGGACTCGTCAGGTTGGCCCGCCCCGCCAAACAATTTAAGCGAGTTGGGTTAGAATTTTATCAACCCAAGCTCGCCGTGGGCCGACCCACCTAGGCCCACGACCCGCGACGGGCTTGGGTTGGTTCGCGAGTTGAGAAATATATGTAAACTAAATTTTATGTTAATTTATTATCTTTCTTTATTATAATTTTATAAATAAAAATAGTATTTTTCATCCAACATAAGTACTCGTTTGTGTCCATTTATATTTAAAATACATATTTATGCATACATTTGATTAATGAAACCTTTCCGAAGTAAAATATTGAAAATATGAAATATTTTTTTAATTTTTTAAAAAAATTTAATGGGTCTGTGAGTTGACTCGCCAAATCCGCAACCCACCTTGGATTGGGTTGGGTTGGAAAAATCCCAACCAGCCAAATTGACGGGTCGGCCCACCCCGCCCTGCCAAATGGTTAGCCCTCTACAGACCGACCCGCCCCACAGAGGGTTGGCCCGTCTAACAGCTCTATTACTACTCATATATTATACTGTGCTAACTTTTTTTTGCAAGGATATTCTGTTTAACATTGTTTTGCAGGAATTGGATTGATCGGTCGACCAAGCCGGTAGATCGGTCGACTGAACGTAGATGACATGGTAGAGATCAGATCGAGCCAAAGCAAAGATGGAAGCCTGGTTGATCGGTAGACCAAACCCAAGGATCGGTCGATCGAACGATTACTGCATTAATGAAGACTTAATGGCGTATCTCAGTGAACAGGGAAACTGTACTATTCGGACGACCGAACAAGGTGATCAGTCCATCGAACAATAAATGCTATTAATAAGGTCGTGATCAGATATGGACAAAGAAGGAAAGCTTATGGTTCAGTCGACCGATAAAGGGATCAGTTGATCGAAAGGATCAATTGATCGAACGTCTTTTCAGTCAATCGAATCATGCTTATAAAAGGGGAGCTCGAGGTCTGAGGCAAGAATCAAGTTTTCTATTCATCTCTGTGCAAAGGATTTGTTCGTTCTACTGCTCTACAATACATCTTCAAGCAAGCTATTACTCCGACAAGGCGCCGACGATCTCCATCTATACTCTTTTTCGGTATACTTTAATTTAGCTTGTGTTGTACTTAAATTCAAATAAGATAGTAGACTGTTACTATCTTATATTTTTCATCTATACAAATTACTTCTTTTCAAAGGTTTCAGAAAGAAGAGTTTTAGTGGATTGCCCAACGGTGCGATTAAGAGATCGCGGATCTTGGAATAGGAGTCAACCTAGGCTCCAAACCAAGTAATCGAAACGAGTTCTTTATTTTTCGCTGCACTACTCTTGTTTCAACGCTTCAAAAGAAAAAGTTTTTAACGTGCGATATTCATCCCCCCCCCCCCCCTCTATCGCATCTTTCAATTCTTCAATACTTAACTAAGTTTTTAAAATCCTTTTCAAAGATCCTTTTTCAGCTAAGTTTGTTTAAAGTGATGAATTCAAGGGGAGCTTAAAGTTAAAAGAGATTAAAAGTTAGTTCTTTTTACTATTTTTACAAATTAATTTTATCTCTACTTAGTATTATTTTTTATTTATGTCAAAGGGGGAGAGAAGGGTTTAATTAAGTCAAACATAACTTAATAATTTTTCTTGAGGACTAATAATTTTTCTTGAGGACTAAAAGTCAAACATAACTTAATAATTTTTCTTGAGGACTAAATTAAGGGGGAGCATCATCTTTAATTTGCTCAATTGGTTTATTTATGTTCAATTTATGTACTTATGTTATATATTTTTTATTATGCTTTACTTAACTTTGAATTGTATTACCATAATAAAAAAGGATGAGATTATTGGTGCATAGAGCACTAGACGATCGAACCGAAGTTTTGATTACTGTCAAGCTTAACTATACTAGATGTTAGGTCTTTCACAACACTAGCCATTTTGGGTAGTAGCATAAAGCCTTGAGATTGTTGGTGTATTATAAGGCTAGTGCTAAAAAATAAGACCAATCTTAATCTCTAAATTATGTTTCAAACAGTATCCTTAAGGCTTTATTTGGTCTATAAATTATGCACCACAATGACCAAATATTTTATAGGATTAGATGAAGCTAATTGTCTATACTTTGCACTCTTTTCCATCCAACTTAGTCCTTTTATAGATAATTAAGCATATTATGATATTGAGATGGCCAAAAGTTGTGACTTTTATAAAAAATTATGACTTTTCCCAAAAGTTGGGACTTTTCCAAAAAAAGTCGTGACTTTTCCTTTAAATCTTTCATTTATTTAAAATATCCAGCACTCCATCCTTCCTCATGAAATACATAATGGAAAATTTCCCATATCGAAAATTTCCATCCTCACAAGTAAACAAAGCAAAGGAAACGAAGTACAAGTTTTCTTCTCCCCACCCGCTTAAGGATTTTGATTGGACTACTCATCCATGGACCTTGATACAATGAATATCATGGGGCCCCTGAAGTCAGGGTCAAAGTCAAGAAAGCTAACTGAGGTGGCGGTCAGAATTAAAGAAGGGTCAACACTTGGAGTTGGCATGGTCTCATGTCTCGATCGAGTGATCTAGTTGATCGGACCTTTGGTCCGATCGGATCCCGAGTCCCTCAGGATCGATGAAACCTTGAGTTGTATTGGTGTCATTCAGAGCTGAGTTAGGTGTCATGGCTAAGTAGTTTGGCCGATCAGACCTTAGATCCGATTAGACATGCTAGGCACATGGTCCTACCAGACCGGACTCTTTGGTCGAGCGGAAAGGCTGAGAGAAAGTCGAGTCCTCGAGAGGCTTATCTTTAGGTAATCCAACTCCAGCCATGAGCGAAGGCCGATCGAACGGCAAAGGGGACTCGGTCGGCCTACTAGCAAAGTATATTAAGAGCCCCTCATCCCAACAACCTAATATTTCTTTTTGGCATTTTGTGTAACAATTGTCAGATAATCAATGGAATATTTCCTGTACAATCTTTACAATGGAAGTTTCTACCTTACAAAGCATAGAAGCGGTGGGTCCATTTTCAGAAAGGTGTTAGAATGTCAGAATAGTTGGTCCTTTTTTAGAAATACATCGATATTTATATACAAAGGAAAATTGACACTATATAAGGGGTCTCCTCCTAGAGGCGCAGGTATGTAAAATTACGCACTCAGAGTCCACTATTCCTTTCTACTATTCATTGTATTATTTTTCCTCTCGTCCAGCTATTTGACTTGAGCATCGGAGTGGCTGCACCGGGGGCCCCTCCCTATCTCAGTTGCTAATGTTTTCTTCTCTTTATTTCTTTTTTTTTATACACAAGATCAGTCGACACCCTTTGCTTCCAGCTCAAAGTCTTCTCATAGTCAACATCGATGCCACCTACCCAGCACGCCATCTTCCTCGATTTCAGATAAGATCAAATTTGACACCGTCTATGGGACTTCTCCTGAATCTGAAGTGCGAGGATGGAAGAGGTTGATGATTCACTAAAGTTACTTTGTCACAAGAAGACTTGGAGTTGCTAGTAACTGCTCAAGCGCAGAAGTTGGTGCAACAACAATAAGCAGTGGTTGGGTGTCCTTTGCCTAACCAGCCGACTGTCTCGATGACGGGCCCTCCGCCTCTAGCTGCTTTCATGCAAGCGACTATAACAACCGATCAGCCTTCTCCTGTGCCCCCTTCCTAGACACGTATCATCGAGCACTGTTTCGCACGTCATTCAATGATATGGATCAAGAGGAGAGGTCCCAGGGATCATCTTATAGAGACGCGTCCGCTCGGGATATTCGAAAGAGGAAAGCCCCTATTGCAGTAACTCACCCGAGAGAGTGAGTATGTCATTCTCCCAAGAAATATTGGAAGACAAGTTGCTGAGCTACTTCCGACCCTTAACGATTGGAGAATATGGAGGATCGACCGACTCATAGGACCATCTATTCAAATTTAAAAATATAGCTATCCTTCATTAATACACAGATGACATAAAGTGTCGAGTGTTCCTAACCACCCTCTCTAGCTCTGCGCAAAGGTTGTTTAACAGACTTCCTACTAATTCCATCTGCTTCTTCAAAGACGTTTGTAAAGCATTAATCCTTCACCACTTCGCTAAGAACTGTCGATACCACAAGCCCACGCTTAGTTTATTTTCCCTCAACCAAAGGCCCAAGCAGGCACTGAGGTCATACATTAAATAGTTTAACCAAGTAGCCATGGGCGTTCCTTCAACCACCCGAGAGATTCTAGTGAGCGTCTTCTCCCAAGGGCTCACAGAGGGGGACTTCTTCCGATCCCTAATCTAGAAGTCGCCCAGGGACTTCAACCATCTACTCGGAAGAGCAACCAAATATATCAATGTGGAGGAGGCTCGGTCTGCTCTGAAAAAGGAAGTAGCAGTGCCTACACTTGTCCCTACCTTGGAACGTCGAGTCCCTCTCCTACCTCTTCCACACAAAGGACCTCTAGCGGGATCCTCGCCTCACCAGCACAAGCAGAGGCCTAATGTTGTACAACATGTGGAAGCCAATTGGGTACCATTTGCCGAGTCCCATCAATGAGTCTAGCCTTTCTGCACTTACCACCGGACAGAAACCATAACATTCAGGAGTATTATAGGTATAACCAGGAGACATGCCGAGTGGCTAACTAGGAGTTCAGATAATGATCCCCATCCCCGAACAACATGCATTATCAATGGTTGAATGGGCTGCCTAGAAGATACCTTGAGTGGCGCCAACAAGCATCCCAATAGCAAGGAACAAAGCTTCGGCCCCCACCCAGGTTGAATATGAGTGTTTCCCAACTCGGCAAGAAGAAAATCATAACAATACCGCTCAGGGAGACATTGGCATAATAACGAGCGGGCCAACCAATGGAGACTCCAACATGGCCCAAAAGTCACACGCTTGTCGAATGGGAATCCATGCGGTCGGGTGTAGTCAAGAACAGGAACAAGGGCCCAAAATTAACTTTGGTCCCAAGGATTAGAGGGTGTGGAAGTACCACACGATGATGCCATGATCATCAAGACGGTTATAGCTAACTATAATATATACCACACTTTTGTTGACACAAGAAGTTCTATTAACATTATCTTTAAGAAGGTGTTTGATCAATTGCAGATCGAAATGAGTGAACTGTAAGCACCCCATGGTAGTTTTGATGTGATCAACCAACTTAAGTTAGGTCATGTTTGTGTTTGATGTCTTGTGTCTAAGTCTGCATGAACTTAGTAGTACAGGAAGTCAAGAGGAAGACATAGTGGACAAGAAAGATGACACGGGAAGGGAGCCCACAGGCTCAGTGCATCTAAGGGACAGGAAGTTGTGGAAGAGTGCACCGATGGATGAGAATGATGTGCGCGATATTTAAGGGATGAGAAGCTGAGGAGGAAGCCTGCTTGAGGATAATGTCGAATTTGGGTTCGGGTGAACTCAACTCTAGATAACCAAAGCATCACCCACGCAATGAAGACCAATCAGAAGCTTATCTGTTCTGTGGAAGGCACCTCCAATGAGCTTGAAGACACCCTCAAAGCCTCATGGATCTTGAAGGTGTCTTCAATAGCTGTTAGCTGATAAAACTTGTCTCATTGAAGGCGCCTTCAAGGGTATCTTCAAGCTACGGATAACATTTTCTAGGAGATATAAAAAGGGCCATGGACCTAGGAATTCAACAACAACTAAACTACAACAATTGTATTTAATTTCCTAGTGATTTCTAAGCTTAGAAAGTGTGTAAGAGGCTACTCCTTCAGTAAAGGAGTACTTTCTAGTGGAGCTTTCTTCAACGCCTTAGATTAACAACCACTTAGGTTGTAACAAAGTAAATAGATTGTCCTCTTACTTTTCTTTATTTAATTGTTTAGTTTTACTATTGTTTAATTTAATCATGCTAATATAATCAAGTCAAAGATTGAGAAAGGGTTTAAATTTATTTTATAGGAAATTCACCCCCTCTTACCAGTCTCCACTGCACCAACATGAACTTCATCCAATGAAGACGCCATTTACTGGCAACGAAGTGTAGCCGATCAGACAGATCCGATTGGTTATCTTTATGGGGGAGGAACCCATGATGAGGACTCGTCGGTCAACCTTTAATTTATTGTGGTGGATACATCATCTTCCTACAACGTGATTCTAAGCCAACCAGCATTGAATGAGTTTTGAGCGGTCATCTCCACCTTTTGCCAGAAGATCAAGTTCCCAATCGACAACTTGGTGGGAGAGGTGAAAGATGACCAACTAGTAGCACGCAAGTGCTACATAGAGATGATCAAGACTGAGGCTCATGAAGCTCAAAAGAGCCAATGAATGGAGGTTAACATCATTCATGAACTGCCCCCGATGCTAGTTTACGGAGAGAAGGAGGAGGTGCAGATCTGGTCGAGAGGATTGGAAGTTGGCACTCAAATAACGGTCGACCTAACCCCAAAACTCAAAACAGAGCTTGTTGCGTGTTTGGCATGCAATCATGATATGTTCACCTGGACACCTCAAGAAATCATAGGTATATCACCGGCAGTTATGGAGCATTTGCTCCACGTCCGACTAGATACTCTACCAATCAAATAGAGAAAGTGAGATTTTAGAACTAAACAAAATAAAATCATCCGACCGAAGGTGGATAAATTTCTAGAAGTAGGTCATATTCAGGAGGTGTAGTTCTTGACCTGGTTGTCCAATATGATCATGGTGTCCAAACCTGAGAATAAATGATGGGTTTGCATAGACTTCAGGGATATGAACAAGGCATGCCTAAAGGACTATTATCCCTTGCCACGTATCAACTAAGTGGTGGACTCAACTTTTGACTACTAGCTAATATGTATACTGGATGCATTTCAGGGGTACCATCAAGTCTCATTGGCCAAAGAAGACCAAGAAAAGATTAGTTGCATTAGTGTGGAAGGGGTTTATTGCTATAATATTATGTTGTTCATACTAAAGAATGTAGAGGCTACTTACCAATGGCCTATGGATAAGGTATTCCAAAGGCAGATTAGAGGAAATATGGAGATGTATGTGAATGACATCCTGATTAAGTCCCTCCGAGCGATCGACTTGTGCGTCGACATAAATGAAACTTGCCGAACATTGTGGGAGTATGGACTTAAGCTTAATCCCAGCAAATACTTGTTCGGAGCTAAAAGTGAGTGTTTCCTGGGCTACATAGTGACGAAGTAGGGAATCAAGGCTAATCCAAGTAAAGTGCAGGCTCTCCAAGACATGGCTCCCCCACATCTGAAGGAAGCAAAATGGCTAACTAGACAAATCACGACACTATCACGCTTCATTTCGAAATCGCCCAATCGGAGCTTGCTATTTTTCAAGATACTCCATTGAGCCACCAAGTTCCAATGGGAAGCCAAGTACGATAGAGCGCTAGGAGAAGTCAAGGAATATTTATCTACCTTGCCTATGCTTGTGAAGCTCATAGTCGATGAACCATTGTGGGTATATTTGTTTGCCACTGAAAGTGTCATTGGGTCAGTGTTAGTACGACATGAGAGAAATGACCAACAACTAGTGTATTACTTAAGTCATTTATTGAAAGACGTTAAATGTTGTTACACCGCTCTTAAGAAATTGGCATATGGGTTAGTCTTAGCCACTCAAACGCTACATCCCTATTTTCTATCACACTCAATCATAGTATTAATCAACAGTATCCTGGGTTGGGTGCTCATTAACCCGAAAGCTTCGGGAAGATTGATCAAATGAACCACAAAGCTCAGCGAATATTACATACAGTACTAATCCCAAATGGAAATCAAAGCTATGTAACGGAGATACAAGGCCCTGAGCTAGAGGAAACATGAAAAATCTACGTAGACAGGTCATCCACTCGGTAAGTGTTGGTTGCTACTCGGAAAACCTAATGGTTCCACTGTACAAAAATTTTGTACAAAGGTCTGAACCTTTTCCTAGCTACCATGTGTTCTTTTAAATTAAACTCAGATCGCCTGCGGAACTTAACACGTTTGATCCTAAGTTTAATTTATTTGTTCTTTTAGATTTAGACTCGGATCTCCTGCGGAACTTAACACGTTCGATCCAAATCACCTAGGTTATTAATTTCATTAAATATTAGTTTCCAAAATTGGCTTCCAGTACTGACGTGGCGAGGCACATGGTCTTCTTGTATATGAGAACAACCACCACCGACTAGACAAAGCCTTTTAAGGAAAGTTAATATTTAATTTCCTTAAATAACTTTAGGTCAACCGAAAAGAACAATCAAATCACAAGGAAAAGAAAAAAAAACAAAAGAACACAACATCGAAAACAAATTCGAAATACTAGAATCATATGCCTCTTGTAGTATGATGCGGAAAGGAAAAATACTAGTTATACCTTTTAGAAAGACCTCTTGATCTTCTACCGTATTCCTCTTCTAACCTCGGACGTTGTGTGGGCAACGATCTTCCGAGATGAGAAACCACCAAAGCACCTTCTTCTCCTTTCTTCAAGTTTCGGCCAAGCACAATGCTTCCAAAAGATGAAGATCTTTTTCCACCAACCAAGCTCCAAGGGATGCATGAAACAAGACTCCTTTCTCTCCTTTTCTCCAAGCTAGATCCGGCCACTTCTATGCCTCCAAGAGATGATGAAGTCTCGGCCACAAGAAGGAGAAGAGAGAAGAAGAAGGGGAACCTCTAGGGGCCGGCCACACCAAGGAAGAAAAGAGAGGAAGAAAAAGAATAGAGTCGTTCACCATGAAGCCTCCCCTACCCCCTCTTTTATAATTCTTGGTCTTGGCAAATAAGGAAATTTAAATAAAAACTTCCTTAATTCTTTTACCATGAAAAGGAAAATTTATTTAATTAAAAATAATTTTCTCTTCTCCAATTTATTTGGCCGGCCACCTCTTTCCCCAAAACAAGGAGAGTTTTAATTAAAACAAAAATTAAAACTTCTTAATTTGTTTCTAGAAATTTATAAAAATTTCTCCAATAATTTTAATCCCTTCATGATTGGTTAATAAAAAGAAATTTTATAAATTAAAATCTTTCTTTTAAACATGTGGATAATTTCCAAAAAGGAAAGTTATCTCTAAAAATTAAATCTCCTTTCAATCTACAAATAAGGAAAGATATTAAATCTTTTCTTAATCTTTTGTAGAAACTAATAAAAGAGAATTTTTAATTTTTAAACTTTCTTTTAAATCATGAACATAATTAAAAGGAAAGTTTTTACTAAAATTAAAATCAACCTTTTAATCTACAAATAAGGAAAGAGATTTAACTCTTCTCTTAATCTTTTGTAGAATCTTATAAAAGGAAAGATTTAAATTTTTAAACTCTCTTTTAAATCATGTTATCCACATAAGAAAAATTTTAAAAAATAAAAATCCTTTTATTTTAATTTGGGCCGGCCACACCAAGCTTGAAACCAAGCTAGGGCCGACCACCTTGAAGCACCCATGAACCAAACTTTGGCCGGCCCTAGCTTGGTCTCCAAGCTAGCTTGGCCGGCCCCTATGGGATGGGTAAGAAGGTGGGTATAGGTGGGTATAGTACTCTATAATTAAGAGGCTACGATAGGGACCGAGATGAGGAATTGGTTTTGGTCTCCCGATAAAATTAAGCATCCCGTGTTCGCCCCGAACACACAACTTAATTTTATCAATAATAATTCATTCCACTAGAGAACTATTATTGAACTACCGCACCAATCCCAAATTACATTTTTGGCTCCTTCTTATTATGAGTGTGTTAGTCTCCCTGTATTTAAGATAACAAATGTCCACTAATTAAGTAAGTTACTGACAACTCACTTAATTAATATCTAGCTCCAAGAGTAGTACCACTCAACTTCATCGTCATGTCGGACTAAGTCCACCTACAGGGTTTAACATGACAATCCTTATGAGCTCCTCTTGGGGACATTCTCAACCTAGATCACTAGGACACAGTTTCCTTCTATAATCAACAACACACACTATAAATGATATCATTCCCAACTTATCGGGCTTATTGATTTATCGAACTAAATCTCACCCATTGATAAATTAAAGAAATAAATATCAAATATATGTGCTTGTTATTATATTGGGATTAAGAGCACACACTTCCATAATAACTGAGGTCTTTGTTCCTTTATAAAGTCAGTATAAAAGAAACGACCTCTAATGGTCCTACTCAATACACTTTAAGTGTACTAGTGTAATTATATAGTTAAGATAAACTAATACCTAATTACACTATAACCTTTCAATGGTTTGTTCCTTTTCATCTTGGTCGTGAGCTACTATTTATAATTTATAAGGTACTGATAATATGATCTTCTGTGTGTGACACCACACACCATGTTATCTACGATACAAATTAATTGAACAACTACATTTATCATAAATGTAGACATTTGACCAATGTGATTCTTATTTCTAGATAAATGTTTATACCAAAAGCTAGGCTTTTAGTATACATTCTAACAATCTCCCACTTATACTAAAAGACTAAGCTACCATAACTGCTACCATACATCTTATTCCCAAACCGTCAACATGCCCATCAAAAGCTATTGCCTTAAGGGCTTTAGAAAAAGGATCTTCTAGGTTATCACTTGATGCAATCTAGGCAGCAACAACTTCTTCTCGTTTATACGATTTCTCGTATTGGGTGGTACTTGCGCTCTATTGTGTTTACTTGCCTTATAGACTTATGGTTTCTTCGAGTTTGCTACTGCACCACTATTATTACAATGAATTGTAATAATCTTTGGACAAACCAGAAATCATATCTAAGTCCATCTTGAGGTTATTGAGTCATTTGGCTTTTATGGCTACCTCAGAGGCTTGCCATATACTCAGCTTCTATGGTGGAGTCCAGAAAAACACCTATGCTTATCACTCTTCCATAGTTATGACTTTTCCTCCTAAAGTAAACACAAAACCCCGAGGTTGACTTATTATTGTCCCTATCTGATTGGAAGTCAAAATTCGTGTAACCCACAGGGACCAAATTAACTGCCTTGTAAGCTAGCATATAATCTCTAGTGCCTCTAAGGTACTTTAATATATGCTTTACTACAGTCCAATGTCCTTGTCTAGGGTTACTTTGATATCTGTTAACTATGCCCTTGGCAAAACAGATTTCTGATCTCGTGTATAGCATACATTAGGCTGTCTAACTTTCGAAGCATAAAGAACTGCCTACATGTCCTCAATCTCCTTTGATGTCATCAGAGACATCTCTTTAGATAAAGACACTCCATGCTTAAAAGGTAGAAAACCTTTCTTGGAGTTTTGCATGCTAAAATGAGCTTGTTATATAAAGCTTGAGATAAGCACAACATTCTTTTCTTGCGAACCTTGTTCCCAAGAATATGTGCTTATTTTCCTAAGTCCTTTATAACGAATTGCTTGGACAACCATACCCTTACTTCCGATAACACCTTGATATTGTTTCCAACTATCAAAAATGTAATCTACGTATAGTACAAGAAATACCACCACGTTTCCATCACACCTTTTGTATACACAAGACTTATCCGGTTACTAAATAAATCCATAGGTCTGGATAACTTTGATAAACTGGATGTTCCAAGACCTTTGAAGCTTTGTCTCAGTCCATAGACTGATTGAGCTTGCACACAAGATGCTCTTAGCCCTTTGCAATGAACCCTTCTAGTTGCTTTATATGGATGCTTTCTTCAAGACTTCCATTAAGGAATGCTGTCTTGACATCCACTTGCCAAATAGATAAAAGAATCCAGATAGACTTAAGCATGACTACCAATGAAAAAGTTTCCTTTTTCATCAAGCCTTGCTTTGAAAGTTTCTACCTTCCTTTCTATCCCTCTTTTCCTATTATAGACCTTTTTATACCCAAAGGCTTTTACACCATTTGGTGGTTCTACAAGCTTCCAGATTTTATTAGAATACATATATTCTAATTCTGTTATTCATTACTCTTTGCCAAGATGTTGCATCTTTATCTTGGAGTGCTTCGTCATATGTCCGAAGATTAAGTTCATGTCCTCCAGGGATCGAGTCCAAAAACTCTCCCAAAACATGAATCTTTTTAGGTTGCCTAACAACACTCCCACTACGAAGAGGCACTTTCTGCAATTGTGTATCATTTGTGATACGTGTTGCAGTTTCTTGTGATATTTCATCTTGTACAGTTGGTACTAGGTTAGACATGTCCTTTATTATTTCCTTAAGAACAAATTTACTTATGGGCACGTGATTTATTACATAGTCCTTTTCTAAAAATCGGTCATTGATGCTAACAATGACCTTCTGATTTTTAAGACTATAATCCTACTTTCATTTCTCTAGGATAACCCATAAACAAGTGAATTTCTGTCCAACTTATCATTATCTCTCTTCAGCATATGTGCTGGACTACCCGAATCCGAATATGCTTCAAAATAGGCTTACGCTTATTCAGCAATTCTATATGAGTAGAGAGTTCTGACTTTGGAAGGTACTATGTTCACTTCCGTTTCCAGAGTATATCCTTAAAATGAATTTGGTAATTTTCCAAATAACTCATCATCCATCTACTTATTTCTATAAGAGTCTTATACCTTCCTTTTTCTACACCATTCTGTTGGGGTGTACCAGGTGCAGTTAGTTGGGATTGAATCCCTACTTCTGATAAGTGACTCCTAAATTCTCCCAAAGAGGTACTTACCACTACGATTTCACCGTAGTGTCTTGATACTTTTACTTTGACTTCTCTCCGCAACAGCCTTGTACTTTTTGAACTAATCAAAAACACTTAGTCTTGCGGCACATCAAGTAAATGTATTTGTATCTTGAATAGTTGTCTATAAAATAGACGAAATATTCGATACTACCTCTTGTCTGGATAGTCATAGGATCACACAAATTAGAATGAACCAATTCTAACATATCTTTGGCTCCATACCCCTTAGACTTAAAAGCTTCTTGGTTATTTTTCCTTCCAAGTAAGACTCGCAGGTTGGAAAGATTTCCACTACTAATGAACCCAAAAGTTCATCAGCTGCCAATGAATCCTACTTAAGTTAATATAACCTAGCTTTAGATGCCAAAGATATAATTGGTTCATTTTCGAAGGTTGCTTTCTCTTAAAGTTAGAAGATGTGTTACTAATTTCCATTTGTTGCATCGTGGGAGTTATTGGATTTATAAATTGCCAACCAACGTACCAGAACAGATAACTTCCCTCTTTTTCTTAATAACAACTTTGTTATTAAAAGAGGCAGAATATTAAGTTCTTTGAATAGTTTAGAAACTGAAAACTAGTTCTTTCTAAACTTGGTACGTAAAGACAATTACACAAAATCCATGTTTTATTCTTATCAAAGGATAAACATCTCCCACTGCAACAGCTGCCACTTTTACAACAGTGCCCATGTGGACGGTGTTTTTATTTTCATTTAGTTGTCGGGTTTCCTGGAACCCTGCAATGAATTGCGGACATGATTAATGGCATCTGTTTCTACACTCCAGGTTCTGGTAGATAACACCACTAAATATGTTTCAACTAATGAATTAAATACACCTAAATTGTTCTTAGTTCTAAAAAGACAGTCAACCTTAATGTCCAAGTCCTATTTCCAATCATTATAATTGGGACTACTAAGTCTTTTCTATAGTATAACAACTAGGGGATTGACAAACATTTTAAATCCTAAGAATCACAAAAATATTTGGTCAAGATCAATTCTTTTAAAATCCCTATGAATTTTGTATGCCACGATAGTGTGGGCGTATATAAAATCAAAAAGGAGATTTTATCCATTAATTTTATTATCTCGTCAACTTTACTTTATGACGAATAAAATTAATAGTTGATCTGTCTTTGATCAAATATTTGGTCAAAACTTTTTGAATTTAAAATAACATTGATTCCTCAAACAATATTATTTAAATTCACCAACGCCTCAAACACGGTAAATTTTGCATGCCATGATAGTGTGGACGTATACAAAATTTAAACATTTGTAAGAGGAGGGTTTTACCCATTAATTATCTTGTCAATAAATCTTTATGACAAAATAAAATTACCTCAAACACCGTGAATTTTGTATGCCACGATAGTGTGGACGTATACAAAATCAAATATTTGTAAGAGGAGTTTTTAATTTTATTATCTTGTCAACTTATTTATTTGACAAATTAATAGTTGGTTTTTATCGGTCACACAAACAATAGCAGTGACTCCGATGGGAAGGATACTATTAGACGTGCCTAAGTGTATACCATTACTTGACACTAAGTCCATTAATAAGATTGTGCCCCTTCCGATGGGGAAGATCACACGCTCTTAATTAACTTCCTATAGTAATCCAAAATGGAAGTTTAAGCTAGTGATCCGTAAACAAGCTCATCCGATATGGAGGAAGGCACTCAGAGCCAACGCGCAAGCTTGTTGCATCACTTATAAACCAGTAATGGAGACCGTGGAATTTATTTAAAAAATAAATCCCTCTCCCACTTAGTTATTTAAAGTGAGGAATTTTAACTATGTTAGCCTACTTAGCATGCATACTAACAAGCACACACAACACAACATAAAAAGCAATAAATAAAAAAACTAATTTTCAACTATTATAGCTTTTATTTATTGCTGTCCTCCGTGTGTCGCTAACCCTAGCTGCTGCCATCTTTGGCCACCGCCACCGGGTCTAGTTGTCGCATCCATCTTGCTCCTTGTTCCGCTGCGCCTCTAGTCCTCAAAAGGTTCCACGCCTTGCAAGATTCGATCCGCGACATAAATAGAATTTTACATTTTTCGATCCTATATTCCTCGAAGGAATGTACATGTAAACTAGATCGAACATAAAATAAAATTTACATCCATCGATCCTATATTCCATAAAAGGAATGTACATGTAACTAGATCAAAAAATAAAATCCTAATAAAACTAAATACAGCTCCTGCTGTATTTTATAATACAATCATGCACACAGAATAAAATGCCCTTGACATGTCCAAGGGGCCAATCACACACATAATAACTATAAGTCATAATAGTTGGATCCTGCATCCACAAAGTTAGCACATCCTACTATTAACCTGCCTAAATTATGTATGGCATGTGCATAATTAAACTAATACCAAATACACAGAGGCAAAACCCTAGCTCTGATACCAATTGTTGGTTGTTACTCGGAAAACCTAATGGTTCCACTGTACAAAAATTTTGTACAAAGGTCTGAACCTTTTCCTAGCTACCATGTGTTCTTTTAAATTAAACTCGGATCGCCTGCGGAACTTAACACGTTTGTGTTAGGATCTTAGATGGCTAGAGGGGGGGTGAATAGCCTCTTAAAAATTTAAACACAAATTTCTACAAAAAACTTATTAGCACAGCGGAATTAGAAAACTAAAACAAAGAAGAAACAAGCACACTAACACACTGATTTACGAGGTTCGGGGATAACTTGCCCCTACTCCTCGGCGTGTCCGTAAGGTGGACGAGTCCTTGATCTTCGGTAGATCACACCCCGGATGACTCCGGCTAACGAAGCTCTCCTTCTCGGTGGAGTAACCTCTCCACAAAGTCTCAAGAAATATATAAGTTAAAGCACAAGACTTACAGAGCTCGGTGGCACAGAAGAATGAAATGAAGCTTACAACCACGCGAGGATCAGTGGAAGCAGAGAACTCACAGATCGCAGTTTTTCACCCGAGAGCTCAAGAACACCACCACGATCAACAGAACTTTCTTACTTTCTTGTTGTCTTCTTCTCTCCAGCATACACTGCTTCTTATGTCTCTGCTCGATCAGCCTGCACCGGATCGCTGCCAACCTGCACTGAATCCCTGCTGCAAGCTACGGCGTCGCCAATCGCTTCTCTTCCTCTTCTGATTCTCTGAGCTCACACCAATAGAACCACGGTCTTCACTGGTGCCTCTGAGCTCGAACCAATCACCAGGAGTTAAGCCAATCGCCGCCTGATCACTGCCAGAAACACAGCCAATCGCAACCTGCAACCTGTAGCCGTTGCTGCTTCAAATGCATTTGACGCAGAGAAAGCAGTGGAAAGATCCTTTGTCTCATTCCTTTGATGAGGCTTAATTTGAAACTAAGCACTGATATGGTACCTGCAACCTGTATCTCCAAAAGACTCACAGCAGAAGGTTAAACAGATATGGGCAAAAAGAAGTGCGAATCAGAAAATATCAAGCGCATGCACAATGATCTTAACTGTGGATCGGTCAGCAGACCGATCACAGATCCTTGGACCGATCAGACAACAGCCTGATCGGTCTGAGGATGGTCTGATCGGTCATGGCGACCGATCAGATTGGATGTGGATCGGTCCATAGACCGATCCCCCCTTTTTCGTCTTGGTCATTTTCTCCTGATCGGTCTGTAGACCGATCAGATATCCCACAGAATGCTTCTGTGTGGTTACTGATCGGTCCACAGACCGATCAGATAACCCACAGAAACTCTCTGTGTGGTTACTGATCGGTCCAGAGACCGATCAGATAACCCACAGAAACTCTCTGTGTGGTTTCTGATCGGTCCATAGACCGATCAGAGACTTCAGTATCACTGGATTGGTCTGTCGACCGATCCA
This sequence comes from Zingiber officinale, assembly GCF_018446385.1. Taxonomy (NCBI): domain Eukaryota; kingdom Viridiplantae; phylum Streptophyta; class Magnoliopsida; order Zingiberales; family Zingiberaceae; genus Zingiber; species Zingiber officinale. The sequence continues at coordinate 107,496,933 of NC_055986.1, forward strand.
GTCACACAGGTTATCACTAGATCAGTCTATTGACCGATCCAATCTCCCTGAGTTAGTTTTAGAGCTTCCCAGCCCTAAACCCTAACGTCTTCCTGGTCCAGAGAACGAGCTACCGAGCCCTCTCTAACCTAGTCCGGAGAACGAGCTACCGAGCCCTCTCCGACTTTGTCTGGTCCAGAGAATGAGCTACCGAGCCCTCTCTGACCTAGTCCGGAGAACGAGCTACCTAGCCCTCTCCGACTTCGTCCGGTCTAGAGAACGAGCTACCGAGCTCTCTCTGACCTAGTTCGGAGAACGAGCTACCTAGCCCTCTCCGACTTCGTCCGGTCCAGAGAACGAGCTACCGAGCCCTCTCTGACCTAGTCCGAAGAACGAGCTACCTAGCCCTCTCCGACTTCGTCCGGTCCAGAGAACGAGCTACCGAGCCCTCTCTGACCTAGTCCGGAGAATGAGCTACCTAGCCCTCGCCGACTTCGCGTGCCAAGTATCCAACTTGGACTTTTCCCTTCCACATGATCAACCTTGATCAGTAATCAATCCGAGTTCAATTAACATCTGATACAAACTTAAATCAGTGTCAACATCAAAACAACAGTCAGGTCAGACTGTATCAACAATCTCCCCCTTTTTGTTGTTTGACAACACGATTTAAGTTTAGATCAGAAATGTTCTTATTTTCATAATTTTAGGGGAATCAAGATCCTCCCCCTAAGATGAATACACCACGATGTAAGGAAATAACGGGAATCAAGATCCTCCCCGTTATCTTCTCCCCTAAAATCAAACCTTCATACATCTCTAAACTTAGATATCCTCTCCCCCTTTGTCAAACACCGAAAAGGTGCGAATGGGGTGATAAGACTCAAAAGACTCCCCCTTAACCCATACTGTCTTTTTCTTAATGCACCTAGAATTCCCTCTAAGTGTATTATGAGACAGTGATAAATGAATAAGAGACATACAAGACAAGGCATATGAGTAGCATATTAAAAACCAATAAGGAGCAAGACATAAAGAAAGAAAATAAATAGCATACATAGATGAAATGAACAAGCATCCAGGTCAGACATAAAGTATCCAACAAGCAGCATCCAAAAACATAGACAGTCAAAATGAATGTATCAATCAATGTCCTCAACATGAGGAACATCATCATCATCTGCGGGAGGCACGTAATCCTGAAGCGGTATGCTGGAGCTCGAAGATGGATGGCCCGAGAATCGCTGCGGAGGTGGGTAGTTGGCCATCCAGCCCAGAAGTAGCTGCTGCGTCACCAGCTGCTGATTGCGCAAGTCATCGTAGCGCTGGTCGATCCGAACACGCAGTCCATGGAGCTCAGCAGCCAGTAGCTCATCGTGTCGATCAAAGCGACTCTCCAGCTCGGTGATCTGCCAGCGCAGATCAGGATCGGCCTCTCCATCGTCAACAGCAGGAGGAGCAGCAACAGAGCAACCTGTCGTGGAGGTCCCCGTGGTAACTCACCTAGTGCTCTCCCATCCTTCCACCGGACGTCCCCATTTTGTCCTATGATTCCAGACTTGGAAAATGCCCGCTTCCCAAGCCTGCAATCCTGTCTGACCATCTTGATTATTCTACCCTTAGAGACATCAACCTGAAGGGTCTCGAGCCAGTCTGTAATTATATGCCCATAAGGCATATAAACAGTGTAGCCGCTCGGCTCACTATAGGAGACGATCGAAGAGTAGATGCAAGATACGATGTCAAAGTCGAGACGCCGACGCAATCCATAAAGCATCAGACAATGATATGGTCGGATCTCAGACAATGGTTTAGATGTGATAGGCAGAAGGCAGTTTGTGACAATTTTAAACAGAATGTAGTCTTGAGGAGATAATCTCAAGGCTGCAAAAGTAGGAAAGTCAACATCTAGCTCATCAAGGCCACCCGGTCTAGGTTGCCTGAAGAAATACTCATAGACGGAGTCAGGTGTGACATCAAAAGGTGAGGGTAGGGGGTCTGGTAGATCAGGAAATATCGAGAAGACATTACCGGAGCACCTCCGACAATCAAGATACTCAAAGAAGGATAAGAAATTGAAATCAAGAGTCCGCTTAGCAACTCTTGTTTTATAACCTGCTTCATTAGGAATCTTATGAAGGTTGTTATAAAACTCAGAGACCAAGTCATAGTTGATATCCCATTCTAAATAGACAAGTGAGTCAAGATTGTAGTAGGAAATAGTTTCAGACACAGTTGGGCAAAACTCGTCCATGAATTTATGATCTACAGACCTACACGGGAGTAATTTGAAGGTTCTTAGTCTAAAAACTTCCTCAAAATTTTGGTTCGGGAATCTGCCGGAGACAGCTGGTTGAGGACGGGAAGGAGCCTTAGACTTTGACTTAGCTGGTGACTTAGAGGTACCCTCACCCTCACCCACTGGTTTCTTCCTAAGGTGTAACAATGTGAACCAATAGGGGAAATAAGTGAGCACCGGAGCCCCCGAAACAAAAACCACAGTTATGGTGAGAAATGAAATCGAAATGCCAAGTTCTTAGAGAGGTAAGGAGTTACCTTGGTGCCATTTAGCTGTTGGCTAGAGCTTCGGCTAGGGTTCCGGCGTGCAAAGAGAAGAGAAAGGAAGAGAAGGAGTAGGGAAGAGTCGGCTAGGGTTCCGCGTGAAAGAGAAAAAGAAAGGATCGGGAAGATTTAAGGGTTACAGATGGGTGTACAGTGAAGACATGATCGGACGGTTGTCCGATCAGGAGGTATCAGGAGCCTCCTGATCGGTCCATGGACCGATCCAGGAACATCCTGATCGGTCTGTCGACCGATCAGGGAACATCCTAATCGGTCGGTAGACCGATCAGAGAATGATCAGTGGCTGTCCTTGCATACTGGATCGATCTGATCGGTCTCCGGACCGATCAGGGACCTCCCTGATCGGTCTGTAGACCGATCAGAAAGTGATCAGTAGCGGGTTCTAGCGTGCCAGGCTGACCTGATCGGTCCGTAGATCGATCAGTGTCTGATACTTAAACCTCTCCAGTAATTTCAGTAACTGAAATTCATAGAGATAGTTCGATAATTCGTGGGAGTTTCTCTAGGAAAACTTTCAGGTTCAGAACCTAGAACCTGGAGGATCTTCAATCATAACGATTACCTAAAGATTATGGTCTAAACTTGTTTATAGCCCTAAAGTTGCAGACATTTAGAAAACAAATAACTTAAGGCATGAAAGCTGAAATTTTTGACCTTTGTTATGTTCAGTTTCAAGTTTGTCAAAATATAACCAACTTACTATCATTCTTTCAAGGACTTGTCCTAGTATCAATCAAAATCATGAACAGCATCGTTCAAGTGTATCAAACAGTCCATCAACCAAAGTTTCATAATTTCTAGGTAATCCAACCAAGTTTCCTTGGTTGGAATATATGAGTAAGATCTAGGAGCCTAATACACATGAATTATGTAATGGCCTTCCCCATACTCAATTTATGTCTCTTCAACCTAATTATTCAAGGGATGCATGATACATTTTGAATGATTTGGTTGATCCTAGCATCTCACCCCATATTAAGCAAACAAAAACAATTTGTTAAACCTTATAGTTTGTGTGAGATGTCCCCAAGTTGCCCAAGTTAATTTCCCAATTTCTCTTGTCATTTTAATGGTCCTTATGGATCATGATGTGGTCAAAATGACTTATTGAGCAAAACACATTCCCAATTCCCTCCTTAAATGACTAAATTCATTTTCCGAAAGGGGTTTTGTGAAAATGTCGGCTAAGTTTGACTTTGACTCAACATATGTGAGTGCAATGTCTCCCCTAGCTACGTGATCTCTAATGAAGTGATGACGCACTTCAATGTGTTTGGTCCTTGAATGATGGACTGGATTTTTCGTTAGGTTTATTGTGCTAATGTTGTCACACAACACTTGCACTCCCTTGTACGAAAGTCCATAATCTTCTAGAGTGTGAATCATCCACAACAATTGTGATACACTCTCTCCCATGGCAATGTATTCAGCCTCGGTCGTGGAGAGAGCAACACAATGTTGCTTCCGACTTGACCAACTAACTAATGATGAACCTAAAAATTGGCAACCCCCACTGGTGCTTTTCCGATCCAATTTGCACCCAGCATAATCGGAATCGGTATAGCCTATCAAGTCAAAAGACTCTGTACGAGGGTACCATAGACCTACTCGAATTGTGCCCTTAAGGTATCTCAATATTCTCTTAACTGCAATTAAATGAGATTCCTTGGCACAGACTTGATATCTAGCGCACATGCCCACAGCAAAAAGTATGTCTGGTCGACTAGCTGTGAGATATAGAAGACTACCAATCATGCTTCTATATTGCGTTAGATCAACTGGTTTTCCACTCTCATCATTGTCAAGGCGAGTGTTTGTCGTCATTGGAGTGGATACTTCCTTAGAGTCACTCATGTTGAATTTCTTGAGCATCTCTTGAGTGTATTTTGTCTGATGGACATAAATGCCATCTCGAGTTTGTTTGATTTCAAGTCCAAGGAAGAATGTCAATTCTCCTACTAGACTCATTTCAAACTCACTTTCCATGTGAGTGATAAATTCATTCAAATAGCCCTTGTTATTTGAGCCACAAATTATGTCATCGACATACACTTGGGCTACAAAAATATTTTCACCATCTCTACGCAGAAATAGTGTTGGGTCTATTTGGCCTCTTACAAAACCCTTTTCTAGTAAATATGTTGACAACCTTTCGTACCAAACTCGAGGTGCTTGTTTAAGCCCATAAAGTGCTTTCTTGAGCTTGTACACGTGGTTTGGAGCTTCGATATTCACAAACCCCGGTGGTTGTTCAACATAGACTTCTTCTTTAATAAAGCCATTTAAGAAGGCAGATTTAACATCCATTTGATAGAGCTTGAAACCTCTATGTGCAGCAAAAGCTAGCATCAAACGAATGGACTCTAATCAGGCCACGGGAGCATAAGTCTCATCATAATCGAGACCTTCGACTTGACTATAGCCCTTGGCTACAAGTCTTGCCTTGTTTCTTACAACTTCTCCCTTTTGATTTAACTTATTTTTGAAGACCCATTTAGTTCCAATAATGGTGGTTTTCTTAGGTCTAGGAACTAAGTCCCACACTTGGCTCCTTTCAAATTGACCTAACTCATCTTGCATAGCTAAGATCCAATCAGGATCGTGCAATGCCTCAGCAACTAATTTTGGTTCAATCTCTGAAATCAATGCGACTTCATTAGACTCATTTCTAAAGAATGACCTAGTCCTAACCCCTTGTTGGATGTCTCCCACAATTTGGTCTTGGGGATGACTAGTGGCTATCCTAGTTTGTCTTGGTGTTGGTGGTGCCTCATGAATGGTCTCACTAGGCACAGGCAAGGACTCAATATCAGGCAAAGGATCAGATTGAGTTCTTTGTTGCCTTTGCTCATCAACATCAGAGTCAACTTCGACTCGTTCTTCATTTTGATCATTCAAACTTAGATTTCTAAGTTCAAATTGAATTTCTCCTACATCCCTTGGTTGATCATTTAAGTTAGGGATTTCTTCAAAAGCTACATCAGAGGACTCTTCAATCAATTTAGTCCTATTGTTGTAGACTCAATAGGCTTTGCTGGTGAGCGAGTACCCGACCAGTATCCCTTCATCAGCCTTGGCCGAAAATTTTCCAAGATGGTCCTTGGTGTTCAAAATAAACACCTTACAACCAAACACCCTAAGATGTTTAATTGTAGGTGGTTTCCCAAACCAAAGTTCATGAGGAGTCTTTCCTAGAAACCTATGTATCAGAATTCAGTTTTGCACATAGCAAGCTGTATTTACAGCTTCAGCCCATAAGTAACTCGGTAGTGAGTACTCATTGAGCATACTTCGTGCAGCCTCTTGTAGGACTCGGTTCTTTCTCTCCACAACCCCATTTTGCTGTGGGGTCCTTGGAGTAGAGAACTCATGCCTATATCCCTTTTCTTGACAGAATTCTAAAAACCTATGATTTTGAAATTCCCCACCATGATCACTTCTAATGGTTTTAATTGTTGTTGATTTTTCATTTTCAGTTCTTCTACAAAAAGAAATAAAAATATCTATGGTTTGATCCTTAGTTTTCAAAAAGAAGGTCCATGTATACCTAGTAAAGTCATCAATAATCACTAAACAGTATCTACTTCCATTTAATGAAATAACACTACTGCAATCAAACAAATCCATATGTAATAAGTCTAAGGCAGTAGTTGTACTTACAGCGCTTTTACCTTTATAAGGCGCTTTAGTTTGCTTACCCTTCTGACATGCATCACACAATTTGGTCTTTTGGTACTTGATGCTTGGTAAGCCTCGCACTAACCCTTTATTGACCAACTTCCGGATATTCTTCATGTTCACATGAGCCAACCTCCTATTCCAAAGCCACGATTCTTCTTCTTTTGACATGAAACACTTAGCAAGAGCATTAGTAGCACTTTTAAAGGAAACTTGATAAATGTTATCTACCCTTGTGCCTACTAGTACCGTGTCAAGTGTGTCAATGTTCTTGACTAGACATTGACTCGAATGAAACTCAATTGTGTAACCCGTATCACACAATTGACTGACACTTAGGAGATTAAAAGTCATCCCCTTGACTAGAAGGACATTCTTGATTTGGAGGCATTCAGATATATGAATGTCTCCAACTCCTATAACCTTAAGACTACCATTGTTACCAAATGACACATTACCTCTATTTTTATTTTGAATGGTAGAAAATAGTGACTTGTCCCCGGTCATGTGCTTGGAGCATCCACTATCAACAAACCAAGTTGATAGACGCTCCCCCTTTACCAATGCCTACAAGACACGAAAGATAGATGTTTTAGGTACCCAAATCTTGGGACCTAATGCATCTACAATGAAAGACTTAGGTACCCATGCCTTTGTTACCTTCTTCCTAGTCTCATGAACCCTAGAAACATGCGATCTATGAAATTGGGTTCTTGACACTAAAGAAATAAAGCTAGACTCCTTAGGTTGGTATCCTAATCCAGCCTTGTTGTAGACCGCCCTTTGGGCATTTAGAATCATGTTTAATGTCTTGGAGCTAGTTGAGAATTTCTCAAGCATTTTCTTGAGTTTCTCAACCTCACCCTTCAAGGCCTTGTTCTCATCCTCAAGGAGCTCTAGATGTAGGTCATCAACCTCATCTTCCCTAAGAGCTCTCAAGTTTTCTACTTCTTCTTTTAATGATTTATTTTCTATTTTTGATTTTTTAAGCAAGATAGACAAATGTGTAATAGTCTTATAACATTTTTCTAGGTAAGAAGAGGTTACCTCTTCATCATCCGAAGATGATGAGGCCACGGCTGAAGTGCTTGAGTCATCACTCTCGGACTCGGACTCCTCCCTTGCCATGAGTGCCAATTGCCGAGTACTCTTCTCCTTCTTCTCTTCCTCCTCCGATGAGCTTGAGGAAGATTCATCCCAAGTGGCCTTGAGAGCTTTCTTCTTCTTGGCTCTTTCCTCCTTCTTTTTGGCCCGTTCCTCCTTCTTGAGTTTTGGATACTCACTCCGGTAGTGGCCTTTCTTGCTACACTCATAGCAAGTAATGTTAGACTTATCAATATTTTGATCTACAGTTTTACCTTTGTATCTCCTGCTTCTTCTCATGATCCTCCTCACAAAATTTGCCATCTCGCTTGATGATGATCCACCTTCATCATCGGACTCGGAGGAGGATGAAGATGAAGGAATCTCTTTCTCCTTCTTCTTTTCTTTCTTTCTTCTCCCATCCTTGCTCTTTTCTCCTGCAACCAAAGCTATACCTCTCTCCTTTTGACCTTTGTTAGCAAGTTCATGAAGTTCCATTTCACAAAAAAATTCATCTAACTTTACAATTGAAAGATCCTTAGAGACCTTGTAGGCATCTACCATAGATGACCACAAGGCACTCCTCGGAAAAGCTTTTAGAGCGTACCTTACAAGATCTCGATTCTCCACGCGTTCATCCACGGAATGGAGACCATTGATGATCTCTTTGAATCTTCCATGTAGCTCACTTACTGTCTCATTTTCCCTCATGGTGAGGTTTTGGAGTTGATTCAAGAATAGGTCCCTCTTGGCTATCCGAGAATCTCGAGTTCCTTCTTGGAGCTCGATAAGCTTGTTCCATAAATCTTTTGCACTCGAGAATGGACCTACCTTGACGAGTTGGTCCTTGGCAATCCCACATTGTAAGGTGACTACCGCCTTGGCATCGGCTTGCCCTTTACGAGTTTGTTCAGTAGACCACCTTGATGAATCGAGTTCCTTACCTTCTTCGTCCTTCGGTGGTGTGAATCCTTCCTTGACCGAGAACCACATGGAGATATCAGTTTTGAGGTAGTACTCCATGCGGCTCTTCTAATACTGAAAATCTGCTCCATCGAAGAAGGGTGGTCTGTTGGTGCTGAATCCTTCCTTCATGGCCATCTTGTTGCTCCTTGGAATGTTAGTCCAGATGAAGAGCACCAGGCTCTGATACCACTTGTTAGGATCTTAGATGGCTAGAGGGGGGGTGAATAGCCTCTTAAAAATTTAAACACAAATTTCTACAAAAAACTTGTTAGCACAGCGGAATTAGAAAACTAAAACAAAGAAGAAACAAGCACACTAACACACTGATTTACGAGGTTCGGGGATAACTTGCCCCTACTCCTCGGCGTGTCCGTAAGGTGGACGAGTCCTTGATCTTCGGTAGATCACACCCCGGATGACTCCGGCTGATGAAGCTCTCCTTCTCGGTGGAGTAACCTCTCCACAAAGTCTCAAGAAATATATAAGTTAAAGCACAAGACTTACAGAGCTCGGTGGCACAGAAGAATGAAATGAAGCTTACAACCATGTGAGGATCAGTGTAAGCAGAGAACTCACAGATCGCAGTTTTTCACCCGAGAGCTCAAGAACACCACCACGATCAACAGAACTTTCTTACTTTCTTGTTGTCTTCTTCTCTCCAGCATACACTGCTTCTTATGTCTCTGCTCGATCAGCCTGCACCGGATCGCTGCCAACCTGCACCGAATCCCTGCTGCAAGCTACGGCGTCGCCAATCGCTTCTCTTCCTCTTCTGATTCTCTGAGCTCACACCACTGGTGCCTCTGAGCTTGAACCAATCACCAGGAGTTAAGCCAATCGCCGCCTGATCACTGCCAGAAACACAGCCAATCGCAACCTGTAGCTGTTGCTGCTTCAAATGCATTTGACGCAGAGAAAGCAGTGGAAAGATCCTTTGTCTCATTCCTTTGATGAGGCTTAATTTGAAACTAAGCACTGGTATGGTACCTGCAACCTGCATCTCCAAAAGACTCACAGCAGAAGGTTAAATAGAGATTGGCAAAAAGGAGTGTGAATCAGAAAATATCAGAGAAAGCGCATGCACAATGAACTTAACTGTGGATCAGTCAGCAGACCGATCACAGACCTTTGGACCGATCAGACAACAGCCTGATCGGTCTGGAAGGGGTCTGATCGGTCTGTGGACCGATCAGACTATGGGTGGATCGGTCCACAGACCGATCCCCCTCTATCGTTTTGAGTCCCAGCGATTCTGATCCCTTCATGCTGATCGGTTTGTAGACCGATCAGATATCCCACAGAATGCTTCTGTGTGGTTACTGATCGGTCCACAGATCGATCAGATAACCCACAGAAACTCTCTGTGTGGTTACTGATCGGTCCACAGACCGATTAGATAACCCACAGAAACTCTCTGTGTGGTTTCTGATCGGTCCATAGACCGATCAGAGACTTCAGTATCACTGGATCGGTCTGTCGACCGATCCAGTCACACAGGTTATCACTGGATCGGTCTGTTGACCGATCCAATCTCCCTGAGTTAGTTTTAGAGCTTCCCAACCCTAAACCTAACGTCTTCCTGGTCCAGAGAACGAGCTACCGAGCCCTCTCTGACCTAGTCCGGAGAACGAGCTACCGAGCCCTCTCCGACTTCGTCCGGTCCAGAGAACGAGCTACCGAGCCCTCTCTGACCTAGTCCGGAGAACGAGCTACCTAGCCCTCTCCGACTTCGTCCGGTCCAGAGAACGAGCTACCGAGCCCTCTCTGACCTAGTCCGGAGAACGAGCTACCTAGCCCTCTCCGACTTCGTCCGGTCCAGAGAACGAGCTACCGAGCCCTCTCTGACCTAGTCCGAAGAACGAGCTACCTAGCCCTCTCCGACTTCGTCCGGTCCAGAGAACGAGCTACCGAGCCCTCTCTGACCTAGTCCGGAGAATGAGCTACCTAGCCCTCGCCGACTTTGCGTGCCAAGTATCCAACTTGGACTTTTCCCTTCCACATGATCAACCTTGATCAGTAATCAATCCGAGTTCAATTAACATCTGATACAAACTTAAATCAGTGTCAACATCAAAACAACAGTCAGGTCAGACTGTATCAACAGTTTGATCCTAAGTTTAATTTATTTGTTCTTTTAGGTTTAGACTCGGATCTTCTGCGGAACTTAACACGTTCGATCCAAATCACCTAGGTTATTAATTTCATTAAATATTAGTTTCCAAAATTGGCTTCCAGTACTAACGTGGCGAGGCACATGACCTTCTTGGATATGGGAACAACCACCACCGACTAGACAAAGCCTTTTAAGGAAAGTTAATATTTAATTTCCTTAAATAACTTTAGGTCAACCGAAAAGAACAATCAAATCACAAGGAAAAGAAAAAAAAACAAAAGAACACAACATCGAAAACAAATTCGAAATACTAGAATCGTATGCCTCTTGTATTTGGTATTATTTCCAAAAATAACTAGTATGATGCGGAAAGGAAAAATACTAGTTATACCTTTTAGAAATACCTCTTGATCTTCTACCGTATTCCTCTTCTAACCTCGGACGTTGTGTGGGCAACGATCTTCCGAGATGAGAAACCACCAAAGCACCTTCTTCTCCTTTCTTCAAGTTTCGGCCAAGCACAATGCTTCCAAAAGATGAAGATCTTTTTCCACCAACTAAGCTCCAAGGGATGCATGAAACAAGACTCCTTTCTCTCCTTTTCTCCAAGCTAGATCCGGCCACTTCTATGCCTCCAAGAGATGATGAAGTCTCGGCCACAAGAAGGAGAAGAGAGAAGAAGAAGGGGAACCTCTAGGGGTCGGCCACACCAAAGAAGAAAAGAGAGGAAGAAATAGAATAAAGTCGTTCACCATGAAGCCTCCTCTACCCCCTCTTTTATAATCCTTGGTCTTGGAAAATAAGGAAATTTAAATAAAAACTTCCTTAATTCTTTTACCATGAAAAGGAAATTTTATTTAATTAAAAATAATTTTCTCTTCTCCAATTTATTTGGCCGGCCACCTCTTTCCCCAAAACAAGGAGAGTTTTAATTAAAACAAAAATTAAAACTTCCTAATTTGTTTCTAGAAATTTATAAAAATTTCTCCAATAATTTTAATCCCTTCATGATTGGTTAATAAAAATAAATTTTATAAATTAAAATCTTTCTTTTAAACATGTGGATAATTTCCAAAAAGGAAAGTTATCTCTAAAAATTAAAATCTCCTTTCAATCTACAAATAAGGAAAGATATTAAATCTTTTCTTAATCTTTTGTAGAAACTAATAAAAGAGAATTTTTAATTTTTAAACTTTCTTTTAAATCATGAACATAATTAAAAGGAAAGTTTTTACCAAAATTAAAATCAACCTTTTAATCTACAAATAAGGAAAGAGATTTAACTCTTCTCTTAATCTTTTGTAGAATCTTATAAAAGGAAAGATTTAAATTTTTAAACTCTCTTTTAAATCATGTTATCCACATAAGAAAAATTTTAAAAATAAAAATCCTTTTATTTTAATTTGGGCCGGCCACACCAAGCTTGAACCCAAGCTAGGGCCGGCCACCTTGAAGCACCCATGAACCAAACTTTGGCCGGCCCTAGCTTGGTCTCCAAGCTAGCTTGGCCGGCCCCTATGGGATGGGTAAGAAGGTGGGTATAGGTGGGTATAGTACTCTATAATTAAGAGGCTACGATAGGGACCGAGAGGAGGAATTGGTTTTGGTCTCCCGATAAAATTAAGCATCCCGTGTTCGCCCCGAACACACAACTTAATTTTATTAATAATAATTCATTCCACTAGAGAACTATTATTGAACTACCGCACCAATCCCAAATTACATTTTGGGCTCCTTCTTATTATGAGTGTGTTAGTCTCCCTGTGTTTAAGATAACAAATGTCCACTAATTAAGTAAGTTACTGACAACTCACTTAATTAATATCTAGCTCCAAGAGTAATACCACTCAACTTCATCGTCATGTCGGACTAAGTCCACCTGCAGGGTTTAACATGACAATCCTTATGAGCTCCTCTTGGGGACATTCTCAACCTAGATCACTAGGACACAGTTTCCTTCTATAATCAACAACACACACTATAAGTGATATCATTTCCCAACTTATCGGGCTTATTGATTTATAGAACTAAATCTCACCCATTGATAAATTAAAGAAATAAATATCAAATATATGTGCTTGTTATTATATTGGGATTAAGAGCACACACTTCCATAATAACTGAGGTCTTTGTTCTTTTATAAAGTCAGTATAAAAGAAACGACCTCTAATGGTCATACTCAATACACTCTAAGTGTACTAGTGTAATTATATAGTTAAGATAAATTAATACCTAATTACACAATGACCTTTCAATGGTTTGTTCCTTTCCATCTTGGTCGTGAGCTACTATTTATAATTTATAAGGTACTGATAATATGATCTTCTGTGTGTGACACCACACACCATGTTATCTACAATATAAATTAATTGAACAACTACATTTATCATAAATGTTGACATTTGACCAATGTGATTCTTATTTCTAGATAAATGTTTATACCAAAAGCTAGGCTTTTAGTATACATTCTAACAGTAAGGTAGTGGGCTTGGGATTCTTATGATCTCATCACGTGAAGACATACTGTAGTTGTCCGTTAGGCTAGATTATCGAGCAACTAATAACGAAATGGAGTATGAAGCATTGATAGTTGGACTACAAACTACAAAGCATGTGGGAGCCACCCAAGTCTTAATCTACTCAGATTCTCAATTGACGGCTCAATAATTGACAGATAATTTTGAAATTAATAATGAATGGCTTAGGTAAGGTATTTGAGAATTTGAAAGCATGCTTTCAAGAGGTAATCTTATAGAAGATCCCCCGAGTAGAAAATCAAATGACGGACGAGTTAGCCAAGTTGGTTGGCTCCTTAATCCTATGGACTCTAGATAAGCCTATGGAGAAAACACTGCTGATAACTCACATTGAAAGGCATGCTGAGCTAGAATTATAGAGCGATTGGAGAGCACCATTAATTTTGTTCCTCCAGCTAGGAAGTTTACCCTCCGATCAAGAATAAGCGCGTATGATTAAGAAAAGGGTCTGTCAGTTTACATTGGTTGGAGAGCACTTGTACAAGAGGACTTTCTCTCACCCCTTGCTCAAGTGTGTTGGGTTGGATGATGTGTTATACATTTTGCAAGAAGTTTATCAAGGTTCCTATGGAAGTAACTTGGGCGATTGGTCTCTTGTTCGAAAGATTTTACTAGTTGGTTATTTTTGGCCACTCTATAAACTGACTCGACTCGGATGGTAGCCATTTATTTATAATGTTAAAGGTATCAGAACATCCCACATCACCCCATAGAATTATTAAATACTTCAATTGTTTCCTATTCATTCGACTAATGGGGACGGATATTATAGGACCTTTCCCATTGGTACTTGGTTAGAAAAAATTCCTTTTAGTAATTATTGATTATTTCTCCACGTGGTGGAAGTGGAGGCACTTGCAAAGACAACCGTGCAGATGGTCATCAAGTTCCTATGGTAGAATATAATATATCAATTCGAAATTCCTTATAAACTCATCTTGGACAATGGAAGCCATTTCCAGGGTCAGAAAATCTAGGAGTGGTGCTCAAGTTATGACATCTTATAGGCTTTCATCTTTGTGGCTTATCTTAAAAGTAACGATCAAACGGAGGTCACCAAAAGGGAGATCATTAGAGTGTAAGTACCCCATGGTAGTTTTGATGTGATCAACCAAGTCAAGTTAAGTCCTTTTGGAGTTTGATGTCTTATGTCTAAGTGTGCAGGAACTTAGAAGCACAAGAATTCGAGCAAAAGATGCAGTTAGCGAGAAGGACGGCACAGGAGAGAGTCGGCGGGCTCAATGCATCCAAGAGACGAGGTGCTGCGAAAGAATACGCTGGCAGACAAGAAGGGAGCACGCGGCATTTCCGAGGAACGAGAAGCCAAAGCGAAAGACTGCTCAAGAAGGTCGAAAAATGGGTTTGGGTGAGCCCAATTCCGGATGGCCGAAATCACCCAAGCGAGTGGAGCCGAAGTGGAAGACCCAGACTAAAAATCAACTCAAAGTTGACTGCAGTCTGAGCGCCCAGACCTGGTTCAAGCACTCGGATCCCCTGGGCAGCCCATGGGTGCCTTGACCTGCTTAGCGATGCAGATAAGATTCATAGGGTTTTGGGCGCCCGAAGCTAGTCCAAGCACCCGGACTAGAGAGTTTATCCAGACCCATTGTGATGTGATCCGTTGCGACGTGAATAAAGTTTAATCCACACCCAGGCGCTCAAAACCCTTATAGGCGCCCGGATCAGGGCTATAAATACAGCTCTGATTCTAGTAGTTCAGAACAACACTTGTAAATGATTCGCTTTCTATTCTACTACTTTGTTTATGAGCTATCAACGTTGTAAGAAGCTACTCCGCCCAAAGGAGATTTTTAGTGAGCTTTAATTGCCTTGGATTAGCAATCCTCTAATTACAAACCAAGTAAATCTTTCTATACCTCTCTCTTTAATTAATTTGTTTTTTTAATTCTTTTGTACAAGTGTTTGTCTTAATCAAACTATAAGATCAAGAAAGGTATTTGTTTTTTTTTATACAAGATAATTCACCCCCTCTTGCTGGTCGCTAGGGACCAACAAGTGGTATCAGAGCCCAACTACTTCAGAAGGACTACCGCCGACCGAAGAAGAGAAGACGATGACCAGATTGAGCATCTACCCACCTAAGTTTGAGCGGGAGTTCGCAATTTGGAAAAAGAAGATAAAGAATTTTTTTTAAACTAATTTTAAATTATTAATAATAATGAAATATGGTTTTATATCACCGAAGGATTGGCAAGGGAAAGACAAAGAAGAACATCAATGGACGAAAAAGGAGCAAGCTGGCTTTGTGACAAACGACAAGGTAGAATTCCATCTGCTGAGTGTTTTACCACCACAAGAAGTCAACTGGATCGGAGCTTATGAGTCAGCCAAGGAGCTCTAGGAGAAATTCCTGGAACTACACAAAGGAACCTCAGAGGTAAAACTCGCAAGATGAGTCTTGCTCCGGAACCAGATCAGCAACCTCCGGTTGGAAGAAGGTCAAATCGTCGCACACCTCCACTCAAGGATCAAAGAACTCATCACCGGACCCACAAATCTCAGAGAAAAGGTAACCAATTCAAGATTTACTAAGGTACACACTTAACACATTTCTTAGGACTCCTGAATGGTCAATCCTAGTAGATGCATATTTCATCTCTAGGGACTTATAGATAAGTAATTTAGAGGAATTATTTTTGACATTTGAAATTCATGAATCTAGATATGCAGATCTAAAGATGAAGATGATGTAGAACATTACCCTAAAGATAAAAATGGATGAATCAGAGTCTGAAACATCCCTTGACGATGATGAAACGACATTCATGGTAAGGAAATTCAAAAAAAAAATAATGCTAATAAATTCAATCAAGTGCAGGCCAAGAAAAGGAGAAGAAAAGTAAGATGCTATCAATACAATGAAGAATGGCACATTAAAGACAATTACCTAAAATTAAAAAAATAAGGAGAAGGACAAGAAGCTGACCCAGATAAAGCACAGAAACCTAAAGTTCACATGGGATGAAACATCGTCAAAGTCGGAGATCGAAGCCCACGCCAGACTTGCGCTGATGGCAAGTCACCAAGAAGAAGAAGACGAAGTGAGCTCATCTGAGATGAGCATCAAACGCATCGAAGAAGGGGGAGCAACATCAGAAGGAAGCAACACTACAGGGGGAGCTTCAGATAAAGGAATCGACTAGATAAGTTAGGTACAGTCTCTACCTCCTAACAAAATGTACAATTTTATAAATATCTTGTCTAAAACTTCCCGTCAATTAAAAAATAATTTAAAAATTTATTAAAAGAAAATAATGAGTTAAAAGGAATCTTAGTAATATCTTTTTGATTGGAAGATTTTGATAAACTAAAAATTGAAAATAAAAAATTAAAAGTAGAAATAGAGAATCTAAAGAATTCTACATGTTTGAATATTGCTATTTCAAATTTCAAAAAGTATCAAGGACTAAATTGATAATTTAGATACCTTAAGCGCCAAATTAGAAAATTATCATATAAATATGTTCCTAGAAAATTTTTGATTAATCTGGAATGAAGGAATCTATTTTGGGTTCCAAAATCATGCTTAGATTAAATTTTTATGCATATATCACTTTTAAATTGATTTAATTTTGCTTAAAATTGACTAATGATCCTGTCCGAATGCTGATTCAACGGACGTTGGGCATGTGGCGCTCCCCGGCTGCTGACGTGGGTCTTCGATTGGTTGCACGAACCTCCGGCGAACCTGCACAGAAGTCGGGCCGGGAAGGGGTTCCCGGCGGCGACCCTCCGACGCTCAAGTCAGGCAAGCAAGCAACAGAAAAGAGTGGCTCCAAAGGTGTTGAACGCGTACCTCCGGTGAAGTATGAGGCTCTTTATATAGAGTGGTGAGAGAGCTCCTGCACGTCCACCGAGGTGCCTACATGTCCGCAGCCCATACCTCGGTATGTGTCTGTCAGAAAGCTTACCTGACGCCATACTGCTACAGTCCAAGTATGTCCTCGATGGGGTAACAGAACACCTCGTTGTCAGACTTGGAGTATGGCCTAGCCATAGGACTTGACAGCTGTCATAAGATGTTCTTGTCCTTCTCTACCGACCACAGGCCGGCTGGACGGGAAGTCCGTCCGGCCAGCCCTCATCTTACGCGCCGGACGGCACTCACCTCCCGTCCGGCCTGCCGTTGGTATCGATATGCTGGGGATATTTTCGGTAGGGTACTATGTAGGGACTGTTAGCAGTATGTCACCTTCTCTTAGGCCTTCCGCTCGACTCCTTGTTACTGTTCCATTGAGCGTCGGAACCCCGAGTTCTGTCGGGGCGCCTTTTGCCTTCGGCTATTCACCGGTCGGCCGACCGGGGCCGGTCGGGAGGTCGGCCCCTCCTTCTCCGGTTGGCCCCTTGGCCTTTTGACTCCAGCGTGGCATTGACCCCTCAAAATGGGGGTCCCCTGTTCTAACCGCCGGATCAATTGCCTCCCCCTCAAGTCTAGTCGAAGGAGGCGAAGTCCGACTGACTGGACTGCCGATCTGACTGAGTAACGACCGCTACATTAGTCCGCTCGGCCAGGCTTAGGGATGCTCATCCGTTCGGCGGTATCTTATTCATGCCTTGTATTCTCTCGGAATCCATGCCCAATTCTCTCCCCTACTACCCATCACGTGTGATGCACACTGTAAGGGGCGCTCATTAAATGCGACCAGTATCCTACTGACACATAGCGATCATGCGCTTGTCAGCGTATAGTGGTGGCGTCACTTCCGATGGGACAGCCGCCGTTTGAAATGAACGGCTGGATGATGACCTCGTTCTTTACGACCTGGATCGAACGGTGGAGATTGCTCCCGGGCGGCGATATAAAGCCCGCGACTCCTTTTCCGCCGCATTGTTGCTTCACCCTCCTCCAGCGCCCCTCGGTTCGTTTCCTTCTCTGGCGACCTTGCCCCTCAACTCTTCGGCAACCCCCAGGCCCCAGTCGATCATCTCCTTTGCTCGTAAGACCCCTTTTCTCGCTCCCTACGTTTTCTTCTTTCTGTTAATCGTTTCATTCAGTCGGTTTCCCTCCATTCCTTGCTCGAACCTTCCCTTTTGGTCCCGCATTCTTGTCTTTCGACCATGACTAGCACCTCGCAGTTGACCGGCGGCGCTCCTGGTCTATGGTACACGACCATGGAGAGCCGTTTTGATGAGGAGGACGCGTTGCGTCTCGCTCGGACTTACGACATTCCTTCCGACCACCACATGGTACTAGCCACACCGGCCGATCGGCCTCATGAACCGCCGCCCGGCACCGTTCTTTTTTTCCGAGACCAATTTTTGGCCGGGCTACGCTTTCCACCCCATAAGTTTTTCTTGCAAGTCTGTAAATACTTCCGCATCTCGCTCGGCCAGCTAGTTCCGAATTCCGTAAGGTTGCTGAGCGGGGTGATAATTCTATTCAAACTGAACGGCATTCCCCTAGATACCAAAGTTTTCCATTACTTCTACTACCCCAAGCAGGCCGAGTGGGGAACTTTTGTTTTTCAATCTAGGATAGGTTTCGTTCTTTTTGATAACATGTCGAGCTCCAATAAATATTGGAAGGAGCACTTTTTCTATATGCGTTTCCCCGAGCCGCCGACCTTCCGTATCAAATGGCAGACGGCGATGCCAGCGCAACCAGAGCTCGGCAAGTTTAGAGGCGATGTGGCCTACCTTCATGCAGCCGATCGGCTGGTCGGCCAGCGCTATCACATCGACAAGCTGCTCCTCCCGGGAGTAATGTGTATATTCGGCTTGTCTTCTACCCCGGCCGATCTGCCCTGCAGTATGAGTAAGTTCCCTTATCATCCCGTTTGTTTTGTTCTAACTGATTTATTTTTTACTTCTGCAGCTGAAGTCATGTGGCGCGCCAATGCTACCGAGCGGCTGAAACTGCGAGCCGCCGAGATCGAAGCGGCAAAGAATAGGGAGGTCGCCGAGCGGGGCTCGGCTTCAGCTGGTCCGGCCAGCGAAGAGGATGAGGGGACGCAAACCGTCCCTGAAGCCTTAGACGCTCCTGCTTCTCACGACGAGGCCGCGGGCGACATAGAACCCTCTGCTCAAGCCGAGGTAGAGGGTCGTTCGGCCGACGACGTTCCTCTGGCAACTCGGAAGCGCAAACAGCCGGAGTCAGCATCTATACCAACTCCATCTGATGAGCCACAGTCCGAGTGGGGCGATGAAGCTCCGGTGTTATCCGGGACGGTCTCTATAGAGAGTACCCCTACGCCGCTCGGCTCTCCAAGGGCTACCTCTGAGGTGCCGCACTCCAGTCCTCCCCGAACCCTGCGGCGTCTCAAGCGATTGGGCGACCGTCCTTCTTCCTCCACCGGTGAGCCGTCTGGTAAGGCCGCTGCTTCGAAGGGTGATCCGAGCGGCCCAAAACTGATAAAAACCATCCTGCGCCTCCCGTCTGAAGAATACATGGCGGCCGCTGATCGGCCGGTGATCCCTAAACAGCAAATCACACTCACGGGTCCCCTCGCCAAACCTTGGGAGGCGCTCGTCTCCGAATCGCCATAATGACTCCTGGTCAGCTCGGCGATAGCAATCTTCAACAGGCGACCGGGGTATGTTGCTTTGCTTTGCTGGTTTTTTTTTTTTTTTTGATCGAGCCTCTAACTTGCTCATATTCATTCGCAGAACTGGGTGGAGCAGATTGCCATCAGCAATCGCCTAGCCGAACTGGAGGACGAGCTGAAGAAGCTCAAGGCCGCGGGGGACAGC
Organism: Zingiber officinale; assembly: GCF_018446385.1. Classification (NCBI taxonomy): domain Eukaryota; kingdom Viridiplantae; phylum Streptophyta; class Magnoliopsida; order Zingiberales; family Zingiberaceae; genus Zingiber; species Zingiber officinale. The sequence goes on from NC_055986.1 coordinate 107,516,583, forward strand.
AGACAATCGACGGCCGCTCTGGAGAAGGCCAAAAGGTTGTTGGAAGCCGAACGGGGTAAATCCTCTGGCTTGACGAGCGAAGTGGCCCGCCTAGAAGCCTTGGTCAAACAGCGGGATAAGGAAGTAAAGACCGCGACCACCCGGAAGCTTAAAGCCATCGAGGACATGGACCGGATGAAGGTGGAGAATCGGGGACTAGAGCTACATGTTAAGGAGCTGGACGCCTCGTTGACTGCCGAACAAGAAGGCCGCTCCGCCGACCAAGCTAAAGCAGAGGGGGCTTTGAAGGACCTTCAAGATGCTCTTGACGCTTCCAAGGTTACTCTCAAAGAGTATCAAGATGGGGAGCCAGGCCGGGCGGCGGAAGCGTGCAAAGCATACGTCCGCTCAGATGAATTTGGTGAAAAGTTCAGCGACAAGCTGTCCTTAACCTTTGAAGAGGTGATCAAAGTGGCGGTGGACTATATGAAGACCAAGGGCCACATACCCGCCGAGCTGTCCGTCCCTCCCGAAGATCTAGCGAGCATGATGGGCTCCATCCCCGACTCTCTTTTTAATTTCGATGACTGAATGAGAGTCTGTTAAGTTTCTTTTAAGTATCTCCGCTCTTCTGTACGCTTGCCGCTCGGGGCAGATGTTTATAAATTTTGTCTGTCCGTCGCTTGGCTTGAACGGATTTTTTCTTTTGTTATTCGTTTATTTGACCAGCGTCCAATCTCTATCTTTCGTCTTGGTCATAATTTGTCCGCGTCAGAGTACATTTGGCGAAGGAGCCGCCTGGCCATACGATGGCTTCATTCTCGCTATCACAGCCGACCCGATCACCGTTCGGCCCTTTCCACCGAGGACCTCGCATAGAGCCATTCGTCCGACGGCCTTACCGGCTCCGATTGCCCATCTTTTAACATCGAATTTTATCATCGGATCCCGACTACCTTCCGGTCGGAAGGCTTATAGGCGCCGATCCGTCTCTCGATTTTTAACGTCGGAGCTCGACGGTCTTCCGCTCGGGGGTTTATAGACGCCGGCTCATCTCTCGATATTTAACGTCGGAGCTCGACGGTCTTCCGCTCGGGGGTTTATAGACGCCGGCTCGTCTCTCGATATTTAACGTCGGAGCTCGACGGTCTTCCGCTCGGGAGTTTATAGACGCCGGCTCGTCTCTCGATATTTAACGTCGGAGCTCGACGGTCTTCCGCTCGGGGGTTTATAGACGTCGGCTCGTCTCTCGATATTTAACGTCGGAGCTCGACGGTCTTCCGCTCGGGAGTTTATAGACGTCGGCTCGTCTCTCGATGTTTAACGTCGGAGCTCGACGGTCTTCCGCTCGGGAGTTTATAGACGTCGGCTCGTCTCTCGATGTTTAACGTTGGAGCTCGACGGTCTTCCGCTCGGGAGTCTATAGACGCTGGCTCGTCTCTCGATATTTAACGTCGGAGCTTGACGGTCTTCTGCTCGGGAGTTTATAGACGTCGGCTCGTCTCTCGATTTTTAACGTCGGAGCTCGACGGTCTTCCGCTCGGGAGTTTATAGACGCCGGCTCATCTCTCGATATTTAACGTCGGAGCTCGACGGTCTTCTGCTCGGGAGTTTATAGACGCCGGCTCGTCTCTCGATATTTAACGTCGGAGCTCGACGGTCTTCCGCTCAGGAGTTTATAGACGCCGGCTCGTCTCTCGATATTTAACGTCGGAGCTCGACGGTCTTCCGCTCGGGAGTTTATATACGCCGGCCCGTCTCTCGATATTTAACGTCGGAACTCGACGGTCTTCCGCTCGAGGGTTTATAGATGTCGGCTCGTCTCTCGATATTTAACGTCGGAGCTCGACGGTCTTCGGGCTAGTCTGTAACATAGCCGCTCGGCAAACATACTAGCCATCCTTTAATTTCATTTCTGCTTCCTGCATTACAAGGACATGTGCGACTAGAATATACACAAAAATGAATTACACCAGTGCACCTTTCATCCGGCACGATAAGGCTGGAGATGATTTGCACTCCATGGCCGATCCAGCTGCCGTCCGTCTTCATCCTCCAAATAGTAAGCGCCCGAGTGGAGCTTTTTGATAACCTTGAAGGGGCCCGCCCAGGGAGCTTCCAGCTTGCCGACGTCGCCGACCGGCTTGACTTTCTTCCAGACAAGGTCACCGACCTAGAACGATCTGGGGATTACGCGCCTGTTGTAGTTTTGCTTCATCCGTTGACGGTAGGCCATCAGCCGGACGGACACCTTGGCTCTCTCTTCGTCAACCAAATCCAGCTCCATGTTTCTCCGCTCGGCGTTGCCTTCATCGTAACTCTGGATCCGGACGGATTCGACACCGACTTCGACGGGAATCACCGCTTCGCCGCCATATACCAGATGAAAAGGCGTGACGCCCGTTCCTTCCTTTGGAGCCGTTCGGATGGCCCATAGGACGCCCGGCACTTCATCCACCCAACTTCCTCCCAAATGATCGAGTCGAGCGTGCAGAATACGAAGAATTTCCCGATTAGCTACTTCGGTTTAGCCGTTGCTTTGGGGATAGGCTACATATGTGAAGTGTTGCTCAATGCCGAAGCTTTTGCACCAATCTTCGAGCAATTTTCCTGTGAACTGCCGCCCATTGTCGGAAATAAGTCGACGGGGGATGCAGAACTGACAGATGATGTTCTGCCAGATGAACTTCTTGACCATCTGCTCGGTAATCTTGGCTAGCGGCTCGGCCTCCACCCATTTGGAAAAATAATCAACCGCCACAAGTAAAAATTTCCGCTGCCCGGTCGCCATAGGGAATGGACCCACAATATCCATTCCCCACTGATCAAACGGACACGAGACCGTTGACGCCTTCATTTCCTCCCCGGTCGGTGGGAGACATTGTGATACTTTTGGCAGGATAGGCACGTCGACACGGTCCGAGCGGCGTCTGCTTGTAAGGTTGGCCAGAAGTATCCGGCCAGCAGGATCTTCTTAGCTAGTGATCGTCCGCCCGGATGCCCACCACATGATCCTTGATGCACTTCTTGGAGGATGTAAGCCGAGTCTTCCGAGCTCACGCATTTCAACAGCGGGCGAGAGAAAGCCTTCTTATAGAGTTAGTCACCAATAAGTGTGAACCGACCGGCTCTCCTCCTCAGTAGCTGGGCCTCATCCCGATCGGACGATGTGGCACCCGAGCGGAGAAACTCCATGATGGGTATCCGCCAGTCGCTCGGAGATGTGAGGCCCTCCATCCGATCGACGTGCGCCACCAAAGATACTTGTTCAATTGGCTGCTGGATGGCGATCGGCGTTATTGAGCTTGCAAGTTTGGCTAACTCATCAGCCGCTTGATTCTCCGCTCGGGGTATCTTCTGGATAATAACTTCTCTGAAGTCGGCCTTGAGTTTCTCGAAGGTTTGAGCGTAAAGCTTGAGCCGAGCGTTGCTGATTTCAAAAGTACCTGTCAGCTGCTGAGCGGCCAATTGGGAGTCTGAATGGAGTGTTACCCGTCCGGCCCCTACATGTCGGGCAGCCTGTAAGCCAGCTATAAGGGCTTCATATTCTGCCTCATTATTCGTAGCTCTATAATCCAGCCGGACGGATAAGTGCATCTTCTCTTCTTGGGGAGACAGCAATAAGACACCAATACCGCTCCCGAGCCGAGTGGAGGATCCGTCTACAAATACCTTCCACATGGCTTCGGGCGCTGGCCTTTGTATCTCGGTGACGAAATCCGCCAAGGACTGCGCTTTTATCGCTGACCGGGGCTGGTATTGAATGTCGAACTCGCTTAATTCTGTTGTCCATTTGATGAGTCGCCCGGATGCTTCTGGATTCAGTAATACTCGCCCGAGCGGGCTATTGGTTTTGACAATGATGGTATGCGCCAGGAAGTATGGACGAAGGCGCCGAGCGGCGAGGACCAGAGCGAAAGCCAGCTTCTCGAGCCCAGTGTAGCGAGATTCAGCATCTTTTAAAATATAACTAAGAAAATACACAGGCTCTTCCCCGCTCGCCTTCACTAGTGCCGAGCCGATTGCTTGCTCGGTCGAAGACAAGTAGATACAAAGTGGCTCACCCGCAGCCGGCTTGGCCAATACAGGGAGAGAGTTCAGATATGTCTTCAAATCTTCGAACGCCCGATCGCATTCTTCGCCCCAGTGAAACTTAGTGGTCTTGCGCAAGATTTTGAAAAAAGGAAGGCTCCAGTCGGCGGTTTTAGATATGAATCTGGACAAAGTAGTTATCCGACCGGTCAAACGCTACACTTCCCTCGTATTTCGCGGAGGCGGCATGTCTTGTAGAGATTTCACCTTGCTGGGATTTGCCTCGATACCCCACTCGGTCACTATGTATCCTAAGAAACATCCTCCTTTTGCTCCGAACAGGCATTTCTGAGGATTTAGCTTGACTCCATATTTCTGTAACGTTCGGAAGGTTTCCTCCATGTCTTCGAAGAGATCAGCCGCTCGGACGGACTTGATAAGGATGTCGTCCACATAAACTTCCAGATTCCGCCCGATCTGCTCCTTGAACACCTTGTTCATCAAGCGTTGATAGGTGGCTCCCGCGTTCTTCAATCCGAACGGCATCACATTATAGCAGTAGGTGCCGTCAGCCGTCACAAAACTAACTTTTTCTTGGTCTTGCCGGGCAGCCGGCGGTAGAATCCACCAGTTGATCGATTCGGGGTAAGGGGTAAAAGTCCTTTGGGCACGCCTTGTTAAGGTCCCGAAAATCGATGCACACTCTCCACTTGTTGCCGGGCTTGGAAACTAGCACCACGTTCGCCAACTAGCTCGGGAACTGGACCTCGCGTATATGGCCGGCCTCCAAGAGTTTCTCCATCTCCGCTCGGATTATGGCATTCTGCTCGGCGCTGAAGTCCCTTTTTCTTTGCTTTACTGGCCGAGCGTCCGGTCGGACGTGGAGCTCATGCTGCGCTATACTTGGTGAAATTCCGGGCAGCTCATGTGTCGACCAGACGAAGACATCATGGTTTCTTCGGAGGCATTGGACCACCTCCTCTTTCTGATTCGCCTCCAGATCGGACGCGATGAATGTTGTGGCCTCCGATCGGGTCGGGTGTATCTGCACTTCCTCTTTTTCTTCATAAACTAAAGAGGGAGGCTTTTCAGTGATGGCGTTTACCTCGATCCGGGGCGTCTTCCGAGCGGAATTGGCTTCTGCTCGGACCATCTCGATGTAGCATCGCCGAGCGGCCAGTTGATCTCCCCGTACTTCTCCCACTTTGTCATCCACGGGGAACTTGATCTTCTGGTGGAAGGTGGAGACGGCCGCTCGGAATTCGCTGAGAGCTGGCCGCCCCAATATGACGTTGTATACCGAAGGAGAGTCCACCACGACGAAGTTAGCTGTGCGCGTCCTTCTGAGCGGCTCCTCTCCCAGAGATATGGCCAAACGGATCTGTCCGACCGGCTGAACTTCATTGCCCGTAAACCCGTAAAGGGGGGTTGTCATGGGCAGCAGCTCGGCTCGATCAATTTGCAGCTGATCGAATGTTTTCTTGAATATGATATTGACCGATCTCCCTGTGTCAATAAAAACGCGGTGAATAGTGTAGTTGGCTATTACCGCTTTGATGAGAAGGGCGTCGTCATGGGGGACTTCCACTCCTTCCAAGTCCCGGGGTCCGAAACTAATTTCGGGTCCGCTCGCCCGTTCCTGGCTGCAGCCGACCGCATGGATCTGGAGCTGTCGGACGCTCGCCTTTCTTGCTTGGTTAGAATCACCTCCGGTCGGCCTGCCAGCGATGATGCTGATCTCGCCTCGGGAAGTGTTACTTCTATTCTCTTCTTCCCGAGCGGACGGTCGAGACAGTTCTCTAGACATTCGGCGATTCTCACGCCTGGGAGAGCGATGCCGATCAGGAGTTTGTTGTTTTCGCCTGTCACTTTGAGTCCGATCGGCTTCATGAGTTCTCTGTCGCCTATCGGATGAGGGAGATCGTTGACCACCACTTCGAGGAACGGGTTGAGCAATCAAGGGAAGACTTCGACAATCCCTTGTGTTGTGCGTATCCATCCGGTGGAAGAAGCAGAACATCGGGGTCCATTTCTTCTTTGGCTTGGGTCGGGCGGCAGCTACCTCTTGCACGTGGGACCTTGCATAGGGGGAGTGGATTGCTTCGGCTCTCGGTCCTCTGGGTGGATGAGCAGCGTGCGGCTTCCGCTCGGCAATAGGAGCCCGCTCGGTTGGTGTTTCTTTTTTCCGGGCTGCTTGGGCTTCCTCTACGTTGATGTATTCGTTGGCCCGGTGTAGCATGTGGTCGTAGTCTCGGGGCGGCTTGCGAATGAGCGACCGGAAGAAATCCCCATCCACTAGGCCTTGTGTGAAGGCATTCATCATTGTCTCCGAGGTGGCCGTTGGAATATCCATGGCCACTTGGTTGAACCGCTGGATATAGGCTCTGAGCGTCTCTCTGGGCTCTTGCTTGATTGCGAACAAGCTGACACTCGTCTTCTGATAACGCCGACTGCTTGCAAAATGATGGAGGAAGGTCGTTCGGAAGTCCTTGAAGTTTGTGATAGACCCATCTGGCAGCCTCCGAAACCATCGTTGAGCCGATCCAGAGAGGGTGGTTAGAAAGACTCGACACTTCACCCCATCCGTATATTGGTGAAGGGTAGCCGTGTTGTCGAATTTACCCAGATGATCATCCGGATCGGTGGTCCCATTGTATTCGCCGATTGTCGGGGGCACGTAGTGCTTTGGCAAAGGATCCTTCAAGATGGCTTCTGAGAATTGGCGATTAATCCGCTCGGGCGATGCGTCCGCTCGGGGGGCTTTCCCTTATCTGTCTTCTCGTCTCGGTCTTTCATCAGAAGAAGATCCCCGATCTCTATGGGTTGCTGCAGCTTCGGGGGTGCGGAATAGGGCCCGATGAAATGCAACGGTGGCCTGCGGTGCTTCCGCTCGGCCACCAGACGCAGACGTTGCTTGCTGCTCCGGCCGCTCGGCTGCTGCTTTCTGTTTTTGCTCCACAAGCTTGGTGGCCCTCAACTCGACCAGAGCGTCGAGTTCCTCCGTAGAGAGCGTCACCGTGTGTTGTCGTCCAGTCTCGTCCATTGCTTCCGCTCGGATGCAGGAGCGTTCCCACAGACGGCGCCAAATTAATCCTGTCCGAATGCTGAATCAACGGACGCTGGGCACGTGGTGCTTCCCGGCTGCTGACGTGGGTCTTCGATTGGTTGCACGAACCTTCGGTGAACCTGCACAGAAGTCGGGCCGGGAAGGGGTTCCCAGCGGCGACCCTCCGACGCTCAAGTCAGGCAAGCAAGCAACAGAAAAGAGTGGCTCCAAAGGTGTTGAACGCGTACCTCCGGCGAAGTATGAGGCTCTTTATATAGAGTGGTGAGAGAGCTCCTGCACGTCCACCGAGGCACCTACATGTCCGCAGCCCATACCTCGGTATGTGTCTGTCAGAAAGCTTACCTGACGTCATACTGCTACAGTCCAAGTATGTCCTCGATGGGACAACAGAACACCTCGTTGTCATAGGACTTGACAGCTGTTATAAGATGTTCTTGTCCTTCTCTACCGACCACAGGCCGGGGTGTCCGGCAGGCCGGCTGGACGGGAAGTCCGTCCGGCCAGCCCTCATCTTACGCGCCGGACGGCACTCACCTCCCGTCCGGCCTGCCGTTGGTATCGATATGCTGGGGATATTTTCGGTAGGGTACTATGTAGGGACTGTTAGCAGTATGTCACCTTCTCTTAGGCCTTCCGCTCGACTCCTTGTTACTGTTCCATTGAGCGTCGGAACCCCGAGTTCTGTCGGGGCGCCTTTTGCCTTCGGCTATTCACCGGTCGGCCGGCCGGGGCCGGTCGGGAGGTCGGCCCCTCCTTCTCCGGTCGGCCCCTTGGCCTTTTGACTCCAGCGTGGCATTGACCCCTCAAAATGGGGGTCCCCTGTTCTAACCGCCGGATCAACTAACATTCGGAATAAATTTTTTTGTTTAAATTCTATTCGAAATTAAGTATATAGTAATTTTTCTAAGAAATATGATTTCATGTCTTTTTTTAGAAATTTTTTCAGAATTTTCTGTTTAATATATTATTTCTTATGAACTTTTTTAATAAAAATCATATTTTAAATTTTAAAAATATTTCTTAGGATCATCTTTGTGAACTTTGTTTTTTGTGAACCCTTACCATTTTCTATATATAAAAAAAATTCTAAAATTTTTTGACCATTAGTGAATTTTCTATGAATTATTTATCCAAATACTACCTTTTAATATTAAAAATTCTTAATAAGTTATTTTTTGAAATTTTATTTTTTTTCAAATAAATTTACTATAATATACATATTTATAAATTTTTTCAAGATTTTTCCGGCATAAAAAATATTTTTAAGTAATTTTTAAAGAAAATATATCTTTATGTAGAAACAAATTTCTAACTACTTATATTAATTTTAATTTTTCATGAAAATTATATCCCTAGTTTAGATATTTCTGTTTAACTATTATAAAAATTTTCATATTTTTACCATGATTAAAAATATTTTTTAAATTATTTTTTTCAAAAATAGTTTATAAATTGTGAAAATCTAGATTTTTTAAATTTAAAGTTCATGATTTTTATGGATGATAGTCATTGTATTTTTATCTCTTAGACTCTATTTTAAATTTACTTTAAGTTATTTTCGTAGTATATCCTTATTTTTAATGTGATCAAAGGGGAAGCTTTAGAGGTTAAGTCTAGGGGATGGTACATTTTAATTTTTACACATTTTTTTAATTATAAATTATATACTTGTTACCAAACTGTTTTTGTTTTTGTTTTTGTTTTTATTTTTATCCTAACTTAACTTGATTTGTTCATATTAAAAAGGGGAAGATTGTAATTACCCCGTGATAGTTTTGATATGATCAAACAAGTCAAGTTAGGTCCTGTTGTGATTTGATGTCTTGTGTCTAAGTGTGTAGAAACTTAGGAGCATAAGAATTTGAGCAAAAGATGCAGCTAGCGAGAAGGACGGCACGGGAGAGAGTTGATGGGCTCGGTGCATCCAAGGGACGAGGTGCTGCGGAAGAGTACACTGGCCGATGAGAAGGAAGCGCGCGACATTTCCGAGAGATGAGAAGCTAGAGTGGAAAACTACTCGAGAAGGCCAGAAAATAAGTTTGGGTGAGTCCAATTCCAGATGACCGAAATCACCCAAGTGAGCAGAGCCAGAGTAGAAGACCCGAACTGAAAGTCAACTTGAAGTTGACTATAATTCGAGGGCCTGGACCTGGTCCGGGCACTCTGATCCCCCGGGCAGTCAGGGGGTGCCTCGACTTGCTCAGCAATGTGGATAAGATTCATAGGGGTCAGGGTGCCCGAAGCTGGTCCAGGTGCCCAGACTAGAGAGTTTATACAAACTCGTTACGACGCAATCTGTTGCGACGTGGATAAAGTTTTATCCATGCTCAGGTGCTTGGAACCCTACTAAGTGTTCGGATCAAGGTTATAAATATAGCCATGATCCCAGTAGTTCAGAACAAAACTTGTAAATGATTCTCTTTCTGTTCTACTACTTTGTTTGTGAATTGTCAATATTGTAAGAGGCTAGTCTGCCCAAAGGAGATTTTTAGTGAGTTTTAATTGCCTTGAATTATCAATCCTCTTATTGCAAACCAAGTAAATCTTTCTATACCTCTCTCTTTAATTAATTAGTTTCTTAATTCTTTTGTACAAAGGTTTGTCTTAATCAAGCTATAAGATCGAGAAAGGCATTTATTTTTTTTTATGCTGGACAATTCACCCCCTCTTGCCGGCCACCGGGGACCAACACAAAGGACTCCAAACTAAGCTGGATCATGTTAGAGGAAGTTGGGTAAATGAATTATCCAGTGTGTTATGGGTCTACAGCATATGCCTAGAGAAGCCACATGTATAACTCCTTTTCAGCTTGTCTATGGTGGAGAAACAACCATCCGGTGGAAGTCGACTTGGAGTCTGATCGGCGATAGTTATATAATCATGACAATGTCAATCAGCACCTTAAGTTGCTCAATCTAATAGACAAGATTAGAGATAAAGATGTTGCTCGGTTGTCGTCATATCGTCAATGAATGAAACAAAATTATAATCGGAGGGGCATCCCAAGATCCTTTCAAATAAGCGACCTCATTTGGAAGCGGATCAAGTCAATTGGGGATGTCAGTAAGTTAGAGCCACAATGGGGAGAACCATACAAGGTGGTGTAGAGACTCACCTTGGGATACTATTATCTTCAGGACACTAAGGGAAGAAACCTAGAGCGACCGTGGAGTGCAAACTACTTGCAACCTTATCGAACATTAGAGGATGCTGGTAATTTGTTTATATATGTTGTTAAATATGCATGCTCAATAAAAAGACAAGCAAACTTAGCTCAGGGGTCATGACTTCCAGACTCTCGAGCCTTAGCGCCGAGTTTCCCCATACCCTCCAATCGGTCACCCGGTCGGGGGTTCAATTCTAGACTCTCAAGCCTCAGCGCCGAGTTATAAGTGGGTTTCCTCATGCCCTCTGATTGCCCGTCCGGTCGAAGGTTGTATTCCAAACTCTCGAGCCTTAGTGTCAATTTATAAACAGGTTTTTATTAGGATTAAAAGGAATTTAGATATCTCCATAATGGTATGATTTTATCTACTTTAGGCCTAAACCCTCATGATTTTATTTTTGGGCTCTACCCAAAAGGCTTGATGCCAATAAAGATATCTTTTTCTACTATGTTTGCAACCTTGCAACCTTAACAATCTCCCCCCCTCAAACAAAGGACCCCAAGATCCCTCTCATGAATCATGTCACTCTTGACCTGCTCAGAGCCTCCCCTCGAGCATCAGGTCACTCTTGACTTACTTAGGGTCTCCCCTCAAGTATCAAGTCACTGACCTACTCAAGCCTCTCCTATTTCATTCAAGATTTCACCCAGATGGTTCAATTTTGGATCATGGCTTTCTTTAGTGCTTCTTCTAGCAATTAGTTCAGTGAAGAGCGACCTCACTCTAATACCAATTGTTAGTTGAATTTATTAGATTAGTTTTATCTGTAGATTTATCTTCAAGATTTTTATTTATTAAATTATTTTTGATAGAAATCTCTAGATTGACATTATCTAGATTATCAAATATTTTATTAAGAAATTTATTGATTTTATTTATTTTAAGTCCGTCAATGTTATCACTTGAATTTTTAGAACTATTTAAGTTTGAATTATTATTTAAATTTTTAAATGTATTAAAATTTAAATTTTCTGAATTATTACAACTAAAATTTTATTAATTATTTTAAAATTTTTTATTTAATTAAATCTAAATTTTTAGATTTTCTAAATTAATTAAATCTAAATTGTTTAATATATTTACAGGGGTATTTTTATGAATATCTAAATCATCATGCAGATTTATAGAAGAATTTTCTAAACTATCATGTACAATATTTAAATTGCTATTGATAGGGGTATTTTGATAAAAACTATTAATCTTAAGCGCGACCCCCTAATTTTGTAGGCTTCTCCGTTGGATTGAGCTCGAGCTTGGATTCATTTCAAAGACTGAGTCTTGGGGTAAGTAGTGTGGGATGAAATGAAAGTATTAAAATTCGATTGGAGTTGCACCAATTCAGAGTATTTTACAATAGAAAAAAATTGTCCAAATAGATAAATGCACCAATTTAAATTATATCAAAAAGCTCAAAACCAAAATAGAAAATTAAAAGAAGGTTTTGAAAGTCAACCCTTTACCTGATTGGTAGTTGCACCAATTCAAAGCCAACTTGGTTCTGATACCACTTGTTGGATCAGAAAGATGCTAAAGGGGGTAAATAACATTCTTCGCTTTTTCTCAAAATCAAGAATACGCAGCGGATAAAAAGATAATGAAAAAGAAACTAGAAGGAAGAAGACAAGCACGCGCTAATATAAATAATTTTTTACTTGGTTTGTAGACTTTGATGACTCATACTCCAAGGTCCATGGTCATCAAGTGCTTTCGTTGGACAATCCACTAATAGTTTGAAAAGTTACAATAATGAAGTACAAGAACTATATATGAAAGGTTACCGACAATAGAGAAAACTAAGAAGAGCTTGATGTTTGGTTGTCGATGGAGTGTTACAGCATCGTAGAAGCTTTTTCGGAGTAGCGCGCAAGAATGAAAGTTGGAGCAGATATTCTATTGAAGTTGTCGATCGAAGGCCCTTATATAGGCTCATTCTAGGAGCCTGGAACCCCTTTGGGTGCTTGGACCATTGCTGACGTGATGATCTCTCGTCGAAACTTGATATGTCAAGTTTATCCACCTCCCGGCGCCTGGACCTGCTCCGGGCGCTTGGACCGTTAACCCACTCCAACTCAACTTCTAGATAACTTTTCTGGTCTGAGCGCCTGGACTAGCTCCTCGGACCTAGCCCACCCAGGTTCCTAGCCAGGCATCTGCCCTCCGATCGGCCATTCAGTCGGAGGTTAAATTCTAGATCTAGAGCCTCAGCGCCAAGTTATGAGCGAGTTTTCCCATGCCCTCAATAGATCACCAATCAGAGGTTCAATTCCAGACTCTTAAGCCTCAATGTCGAGTTATAAGCGGGTTTCCCCATACCTTTTGATTGGCCACTCGGTCGGAGGTTCAATTCCAAAGTACTCTCAAACCTTAGCGTCAAGTTATAAGCGAGTTTCCTTGTGCCCTCCGATCAACCACTCGGTCGGAGGTTCAATTTCAAATTCTTGAGCTTTTGCGTCGAGTTATAAGCGAGTTTCCCCTTTCTCTTTGATTGGCCACCTGGTTGGAGATTCAATTCCAGACTCTTGAGCCTCAGCGCTAAGTTATAAGCGCGTTTTCCCATACCCTTCGATCGGCCACCCAGTCGGAGGTTCAATTTCTTACTCTCGAGTCTCAGCATCGAGTTATAAGCAGACTTTCCCATGCCCTCCGATCAGCCACTCGGTCAAAGGTTCAATTCCAGACTCTCAAGCCTTAGTGCCAAGTTGTAAATGGGCTTCCCTGGACCCTTCGGCTATCGGTCGTTGTTCAAAATTTTCCTAACGGCCAAAGTGATACTTATGTGAGTTGGCAGCGGTTCAAGTACTACTCGCACAAATTCGAGCAAATAAATTGGTGTCATGCCAAGGAAAAATGACATGACATAATGCTTAGGAAAACACCATGGAGGTAAAAAAAAGTAGTGGAAAAATATATACATCAAAACATCATAAGTTTTTAAGTTCTTCACAAGACTAAGGAGATGAAACCCTGTAGGAGAAGTTTCTTTTAAGTACACTAAGCAAAGTCTTCGAAGGCGTCCTCTGGAATGCTCTCAAAATTTTTTGACAACGAATAAATTTCTTAGGGATGTCCACTGTTAGATGGCCTGCTTCCCTAAGTTGCTTTATAACCCCTTCTGTGTCATAGCTAAACATTTTGGAGATCCAACGAGCGACTATCATGTTGAAGTCCTGAGAGCGTAGATATTCCACTCGAAAGGCCTCGATCCAATCAGGGTCCCCATCTTTGTAACTCGTCAACTCGAGCTTTATGGCCTCCAGCTCGACATCCTTGGAGTTTATGACATGTTTATTCTCTTCAAACTGAAGTTCTTGATCGTTAGTTCAACGATTTTGTTGACCCACTTAGAGGTAAGAGTGGCCTCTGTTTCTTCTAGATTTTGGGCGAGGGTGAGGGCTTGGGCATCAATGTTCTTCATGTCCAAGTCAGCTATGGCTTAGACTTTATGAGTGTTCTCTGATCGAAGGCATGACTCAGATTACTTCTGTAGCCTCTCAATCCGGACGGTCTGGTCGTGTCCTTTATCTTTTTCTCCTGTAAGAGCCCACTCAGCTCTTAGCAATAATTTGGATTGGCTCTCAAGTTCACTCTTCAATTGAGCCAGTTCAATTTCGAGAGGCTCGCCAAAGCCTTGAGAGGTTCTCACTCCTCCTACTGAGCCCTACAGAGTTCGATAGTTGTGATTTAGCTCTGCCATGTTTTGGCAAAGTGATAAGCCAACCACCTAGAACTGATGAAGTAATGAATGATTAGTGCGACATACAATAAAGAAATGAATATGAGACAATGTAAATAACTTACCCCTGTGACATCTTGGGAAAAACAATCGACCAACTCCTCAGGAGAGAATTCGGCCATGCAGGCCCGAGAGTCCGCCCAAGTCTGAGCTAGGGGGCTTTGTATTTTTATTAGATGCTGGGGGTGAGTGACTCGGCTGCGTGGGTGTAGAGCCACTCGTGAGAAGGTAGTCGGGGTGTGGCGCTAACCTTCTTGGGCTTGTGTTGTCTGCTTAGTCCCTGTGAACTAGACTTGGACTTTGATTTGGGGGTGGAATATATTTGGAGCGAGGTTGCGATGGTTCGGTCGAAGGAGGTGATAAAAAAAAGATAAGCTATACAACAATCACGCCTGTCAACAAGGCAAAGATTGACAATGTCTTCTCGGATGAAGCAAGAGTTGGGGGGTCAGTTCCAACTATCGGAGGAATGAAGGAGGGGCTCTCTCTCTACTCAAACAATGGACGCAGAGCTGGTGCTTCAAAGGAAATTTATTGTGCGGGGGTAGCTGATCGACGCCTCTTGCATCATTGACGTTGAAGTAGGGGTTCTCCAGAGGTGGTGGACTCGGAGGAAACCTCCACTAGCAACAGAGAAGGTCGGGGCGGCATTTCCTTGGTATTTGCGACTGAGTCACTTCTTGCGACTTAGTTTGAGCCCTCTTCATTGGTCGGCCCCTCGGTTGAGCCGATCAGGATAAGCTCGTGGCTTCCAGCTCGTCTTCACCGCGGGCATCTAGTTCCTCATTGTCTAATTTGGTGGAGTCTCTGAGACAAGCTTTCCACATGGTTTTGGTTACAAAATAGAAAAGAAAATTAGTTAGATACAACAGTAAAGGGAGATCAGATTTCTTACCGAAGCTGTCAGGCAGTCGGACTTGGATGGGGTTAAGCCCGAAGATTTACATAACGCCCTCCACAAGCAGCTTGTGAATGTTGAACTTCAAACCGGATGGTTGATTGGAGGAGGTACGGTAGATCAACTCCCATCAAAATACACTTATCTCGGGAATCGGGGTAGTTCCATTTGCCAACCAGTTAGGAAGACTACTAGAGTGACCGGTCAGAGATAAAAATAATGAGATTTCCAACCTTTGTTGGAAGTTGACATCTTATCAAAGAAAATGAATTCACTCAAACTTAGAAGATAAAGACACCCGACTCAAATTTCTTTTGATAATAGAAATAATGAAAGATTCAGGGGTATAGGGGGACTCGGTACAAGCGAAACAAGATGATGACTCCACACAGTAGCCTAATGGAATTGGGGGATAACTGTGGGAGGGGAATATGGAAATAGTTACAAATTTCGATGAAGAAAGGATGCAAGGGAAAACAAAGGGCGACTAAAAATTGAACCTTAAAGAAAGTTAAGTAGCCGGTAAGGGAAAGGTTGGAATGATCGTGGTCTAACAGGATGACAATGTGGTGGTCGTGGGGAAGATTATAAGTAAGGCGCATCTCGTCCACTTCCCCACCATTGAAGTCGGAGGCGGTGGAAGTATACCAGAGACCATGGACGTTAGTGGGAGGAGCATTGGCCATGGGGAAGAAGAAGAATGAACGAATAAGGTAGGGAAAATGCACTTACGATGGGAAGATGGAGCGTGAACCGTCACTTGCAACAGCAAAGGAAGTTGAGGAAGAAGGTGAAGGAGAAGACAAAGAAGAAGAAGAAGATGCAATTGTGAAAATGATAAGGGTTGTATCAAAGGTTGTAAACTTTAAAAACCCTAGTGGTGGCCTCCTACAGTCGTCTGATCATGGTATCAAAGGAGAAAAGATTAATTCGGATCGTTGAATTTAAACTTCCAGGAGTCACATCAAATCTCAATAGTGGTCTGTCATTTCAGATATCTTTCTCACAGGCTTGTGCCATGTGGCAGAAATATAAAGGTTGCATTTATTAGGGATGGTAAACATGCTTATGATAAAAAAGACGTGTTCATCATACTAAGCATTAATGATGAGTAACATGTCCAGTTTTCAACGCGCCAATGTGATGTCAACTTCGGCAGAGCAACGAAACAAGGACTGAGTGTCTGGTCAGAGAACGAGAGATATAAGAAACACAAGTGTCTAGTTAGTCGGGCTTGTAGTCTCCTTTGACTAGACTTGAAGGGAAGGCTTATAATATGACAAATAATGCGAGACCCCGAAGTTGGGGTCAAAGTCAAGAAAATCGGTTGAGGTGGCGATTAAGATCAAAGAGGGATCAACAATTGGGGGCAAGTGTGGTTGTATGTCTCAGCCAAGTGTGGTCGCATGTCTCGGTCGAGTGGTCTAGCCGATTGGACCTTTGGTGTGATCAGATCCTAAATTCCTCAGGATTGATGAAACCTCGAGTTGTATTGGTGTGATTCAGAACTGAGTCAGGTGTCATGACCAAGTGGTCTGGCCGATTGGACATTCGATCCAATCAGACATGCTAGGCACATGGCCTGACTCGACCGGACTCTTTGGCCGAGCGAAAAGGTTGAGCGAAAGTCAAGTCCTCGAGAGGCTTATCATTCTTTAGCCAACCCAACCCCAACCATGAGTGAAGGCCGATCGAACATCAAAGGGGACTCCGTCGGTCTACCAACAAAGCATGTTAAGAGCCCCTCAACCCAACAACTTAATATTCCCTTTTGACATTTTGTGTAACGATTGTCAGAGAATCAAGAGAATATTCCCTGTTCAATCTTTACAATAGAAGTTGCTACCTTGCAAAACATAGAAACAGTGAGTCCATTTCCGAAATGTGTCAGAATGTCAGAACGATGATAGGTCATTTTTTGGAATACATCAATATTCGTGCACAAAGAAAAATTGACACTGTATATGGAGTCTCCTCCTAATAGTGCATGTATGCAAAATTACGCACTCAAAGCCTATTATTCTTTTCTACTGTTCATTATATTCTTTTTCCTCTTGGTCGTCTGCTCGTTGCTGACATTTTCTTCTCTCTATTTTTCCCTTTTTGATACACAAAATCGCTTGGCACCCTTTGCTTCCAGCTTAAAGTCTTCTCACAATTAATATCGAGGTCACCTACCCAGCACGCCATCTTCCCCGATTTCAAATAGTCTCAGACTTGGTTGGGCTGATCAGGCCTGCGTCCACCTCTTGAACTTGCTCTTCAACCCAAGGTTGGTTTCACCTCCCGACAATGGAGGCATCTCCTTTACCCGCGCTTGCGCCGGCCGATGGCTGTTTCTCAATGGCGGATGACGGACCTATCATCTTCCTTAATCAATCAAAGTCTAACCTGAAAAAGCGTATCAAGTTTCGAATCCTTCGACACTCTATCCTTCTCCTACCTCACCATCATCTGATTGCAGGAGTTGGCCGCATTCCGGCGGCCTCTCAAGGCGCCACTGAAGATAAGTTTACTGTAATCAAAATCGAAACTTGATTGTAAACAACTCAGTTTAATTCTCCACGCCCGTTTTGACTCTCCACCTCATCGATCGAACTCTAGAATTCCTTGGCTTGCTTCTCCTGATTCCGCCCCTCCGAAAGCAGCATGCATTCGAGTGGAACCGGAGACCAGTCGCATGATCTCACACGCCAAATCCGATCACGAATTGAAGGCGCAGCAGAAGCAACAGAGGCAAAATAGATAGTCGAGATCATGTTACTGAAACATACATGCATCATTTATCCAAACATGCACAGAGCCGAGAGCGACAGTCCCACTGACGCCACCCCCCTCTCCTCCCTTCCCTCCGCAACCCTGCACTCTGCCTGCAATAGAAGCTCAAGAAGAAGTGTATTTCAAGACACAATCATTACTTCGTTCCGGAGAGGCAGAGCAGGAGGCGTGGAACTGGAAATTGGAAATCCCCTCCTGATCTTTTTGATTTTTCTTTCTTTCTTTCCATTTTATTTTATTTTATTTTCTCCTCGCGCGCAGTACTCGATTCACCAGAACTGGTCGCTTGATCTTCCGTTTGCTTTCTCTGTTCTGTTCTTTTTTATATGCTTAGTGGCACTGATCAGTTGTTGTCGGGCCGGGGAGAAGAGGTGTAATAATAGGGCTACGAACGAGGTGAGCCGTCTTCGATTTCGGCATGGGAAATCACAGAGCGAATCGCGTAAGAGCGAAGTAATAATTCTCTGGCTCGATCTTCTTCCCTTTCCTCCAATCCGCATGAGGGTTTACGCTTGCTGCTAGCTATACAACCAAAGGGGGAGACAAAAAGTTGTTCTTCCTCTCTGCGCCCATCATGCGACCACGCCGTGGACGATCGATGTCCATCGATTGATTCCTGCAGCTGATATATATGCATGTGTTCCTCTGTTTGTGTTTCAAGAATCGAGTCGATATGGAAGGCAACAGCGACGACGCCGGTGAATTCCAAGTCTATGATCACCAGCAGCAGCAGCAGCAGCAGCAAGAAGCGGCGACGGCGGCAGAGGATGGAACGGTTTCCATCCACAACGACTGCACTGCCGAAACCACTTCCACGATCCTTCCCTGGCCGGCCCTCCTGATCCCGCCTACAACGCCGCCGCCGCCGCCGTCGTTATTGACTTCTTTCTACCACGATCTCTACGGCGCACGGCGGCCCTTCCAATTCGCCTACGACCGCGGGGGGCCGTCGTCGTCGTCGGCCGCGGATCCGATGGGACTCGCGGCGCTCTATAACTGCAGCAACTACCTCGGCAGCGCTGGCGGGCGGCCGGGGATGCTGATGTCGTCAACCGCGGCGGCCCCTTTCGAGATGGGAAAGATGACGGCGCAGGAGATCATGGACGCGAAAGCGCTGGCCGCGTCGAAGAGCCACAGCGAGGCCGAGCGCCGCCGCCGGGAGCGCATCAACGCTCACCTCGCCCGCCTCCGAAGCCTCCTCCCCAGCACCACCAAAGTAAGCAATTAATTATTACCGATAAAAATGGATTAACCTCCTCTGTGAGAATCAATCAATCTTCCAAATAGCTTGCTAGCCTGCACACGTCTATAATCACCCTAGCTAGATACATAGAGACAAAGGTGGAGGAGGAGCCGCCTCTTTGACATGAAAAAGAGGAACCAGGGAGAGGAAGCAGGCAAAAAGCTTACACGGAGAGAGAGTAGTTGCCGGAAGGAGGAGCAGTCGAAGGAAGGAAGCACGCGCACTCGCCAGCTGTGTCAGAAGAAAAAGGAATTAATATTGCACCAGTTGCAGTGACTCGCTCGATTCTCGACCTCCTCCATCTCCATCTCCATCTCCAACGCCAAATTCCATTTCTATGTGGAAGCGTGCATGCGAACGCTGATCGACTTCCTTGCAGCTTCCCCTTCCCCATTTAGTACCTACTTAATTCTATTTTTAACATATATATACAATCATGCATATTCTTTGTAGGAGATTGGGATCGATAAGAAATTAAATCCTAAAAACATGCATCTCGTTTTCAGTCTGCAATTCACTATTGATGGAATTTGCTATTTTGATTGCATCATGAATAGACGGACAAGGCGTCGTTGCTGGCGGAGGTGATCCAGCACGTCAAGGAACTGAAGCGCCAAACCTCTGAGATCGCCGAGGAGAGCTCGCTTCCGACGGAGACGGACGAGCTCACGGTCGTCTCCGCCGACGAGGTGGAAGGCTCCGGCGGCAGCCCGCAGTCCCTAGTCCGCGCCGCCCTCTGCTGCGACGACCGCGCCGACCTCCTCCCCGACCTCATCAAAGCCCTCAAGGCCCTCAAGCTCCGCTCGCTCAAGGCCGACATCACCACCCTCGCCGGCCGCATCAAGATCGTCCTCCTCATCGCCCACGACATCGACGACCACCATCTCCAACCGCCATCCCTCGCCGCGATCCAAGACGCGCTGAAGGCCGTCATGGAGCGCGCAGCGACACCGGCATCCGCCTCCTCCTCGGCCGCGGAGGACTCCTCCGCCACCATCAGCAAGCGGCAGCGCACCGCCGCCGCCGCCGGCCTGCCCAGCATACTCGAGCACAGGTCGGCGTGAGGCCCGTGGACGATACACTCATAGCCCGATCGCACGCGCGCATGTGATTCAGAAAGTATAAGTGTGCTAATTTATGCGTTGTGTTCAATCGATTGCATGCCCACCATACGCTGCAGAGGACCAGTAGTGCTTTAACTGTTGTTACACCAATTAGGGTTTCTTGGTTTTATATATTCAAGAGGTGCTAAAGGAGTGTTCCAAGTGTAGAACAAAAGGAAAGGGTGGATCTTTTTCGTAACCAGGGTGGACTACTTGTACAACAATATATATCATGAATACATTGATCTATATATATATATCTACTTCTTGTGTTTTGATTTCATGTTATCTTTGTTGTTCTCTTGGACTTGCAGTGGCACAGTGAGTGCATGCATGCAAGTGCATGTCATCAACGTGTAGCACAAGGCATGAATCATTATCATTGAGGTACAGTTTAGTTCATCTTAATTATCAGTCTATATATATCTGTATAGCTTGGATCTTGGAGTTTGTGTTCATATATACTGTTTTTACTAAGATTTTACGTACCAAGATGGAGTTTCTGAATGAGATCATGAAAGTATTCATTGTTTTAATTTGTGCTGTCAAAATAAATTCAATGATTTAGTAGCATATAGATACTTAGATACTTGTTGATTTTCACTCTCATATATTTCACTTTGATAACATTCTTAGTATTTACATGTTATTCTTTTAGCCAAAATTATAAAATGCCTCAATTTAATTCTATTTGATTAATCCTTTTAATCTCAATGAAAATTCTCTTCAGAAGGTTTTCTATCTAGCCATGCATGAAGCCTTTCACTTAAGTGTTTCCTATGTAATTTAATCACCTTATAATCTTACATCACTATGTGGCATAATTAGGACTTAGAATAATGTACTATCTGATTAGCTAGGTGTATTAATTATTCAATTTCATAAATGACTAACTCATAAAAGTAAAATAAAAATATTCTTCTCAATTAATTGTTGAGTGTTTGTTTTCTCTTGGCTAGAGCTTGCAATGTAGCTCTGAGTCCTATTGTTTACTTTGCTCTATTGTGATCTTGATCTCAAATTAAACTTTTAGACCCTATGGATAAACTAACCTAATAAAATGCAATGTGTATAGCCAGACTACATGCATCTCAGGTGGACTCAACTAGCATAGTTTCGCTCAACCTAAGTATAAACTCATTCATCTCTGATCTACCTTATAGTCTGACTAAATCCATCTTGAACAAACTCAAATGACCTCCCATCCTATAAAATATATTGACCAATTTTGATACTTTTATAACTATCTAGATAATTTAATTAACCAAAATACTTTGATAGTTTGATGTAGAGACAGATCCATAAATTAAACCCGGGAGGGGCTTGAACTTAATGAGGTGGGTTGGGCTTTAAGTGTGGAAGTCGTTAAGTAAAAAGTTTACATAGGCAACAAAAAAAGATCTGTCTTGCCCCTACTTTGATGGTCAATAGTTATTCAATGTAATCATCTAAAGTCATTCTACAATGCTTCAACAAGTCTATCTATAGCTTTAAATGACCAGTTTGGGTAGTTTATAATCATTAAAACATTTTAGCTAAAATTAGAAATAATCCAATTTGATCATCTTATATGATTAAATAATATATATATACTCATAAATGTTTTTCCCAAACACTTTGTTGGCAAAAATGGCAAGTGTTTTGACAAAAACAATTTCGTGGATAAAAATAATGTAAATTGGAAATATAAAATCCTCTCATTGAGTGTTGGGTCTTTCCACCAATCTAACTACATCCTCAATGTTAAATTTAGATATTTTATAGCTCCAAGTAATAAGTGGAAGGGTAATTCTCACTCTTCAAATTGAAAAAGAAAAATCTCGAATTAATGAAATGTCATACATTAAACCCAACCCCAGCCCACAGTCTAAGGTCTTAGCCCACGGATCACGGCCCACCGCTCACGGCCTACGGCCCAACTGGTCAATAATTCGCGAGAGAGAGGACCCCAAAACTGCGGTCGCCCTCGCCCTCGCCCCCTCCTGCCCTTCTCTTCGCCTCAGCGGTGGCGATGGGCCCGATGGCCAAGGCTGGCGGCGGCCCCCCTGCGATCCGTCTCCTTTCCATCCCCAAGGAGGGGGAGCGCGTGCTTGCGCCCACCCGGAGGCCTGACGGCATCCTCAGAAAGCCCATTCGCATCCGCGCCGGATACGTCCCTCAGGATGAGGTTGCCATCTACCAGTCCAAGGGCGCCCTTGTGAGTCTCCTTCCTCAACTCTCCTCTTTGATTTGATAAAGGTTGAATATTGTTCTGGTCATTGGGCTAAATGTGTCTCCTTCTTGTCACCCGTCATGGGGCGCAATGTCCACGGATACAGTTAAGTAAATCGAGCGAGGCCACAGTGCCTCCAGGGTACGATCCGGATCTGGCTGAGAAGACGAAGACCAAATCGGCAAGGAGGAACGAGAGAAAGAAGGAAAAGAGGCATCAGGTTTCCTATCTTTTACACCTATCTCTTTGTTGTTGTTGCCTGTTTACGCAAATTGATATGTTCACTAGTCAATTAAATAAGCTTTACAACTAGGTTGAGTGGATATTGAGGTTTTTGGAGGAGTATAAGGAAGCAATCAGGAATATACACACAAAGACGTGGCTTCCTTTGTTGTACTCTTTTAATCTACTAGTTGCATCAACATGTAATTACAAATACAATTTTTGTTTGTAACAATTGTTGTATCTTTTCATCAACTCAACATAACTACTAGTTTGCTGGATAGAATTTCACAAATAAGTCAGAATTAATAGGTAGACGAGCTTGATACACATTAGCAGTCATAAATAGACATGTACCAGTTTAACGTTAACATAATTCATGATTGTTATAAGTAAATTGTCAGTTGCCAAAGTGAGTCCCACCATATTCCTGGTTCTTTATTTGGTTTCCAAGTGAAGCCAGTGTTGTAAATGGTGGTAGATGATGGTGGTACGGTCAATGATCGCTTACCGCCTTTGCTACCTAGGCGGTGCCTAAGCAATGCCTAGGCTGTGCCTAAGTAGTGCCTAGGCAGTTGATTTTTTTACTATTTTTATACATAATCAAATAATATATTAACTAAATGATCAAAAATTTTAAAAAATACTATAAAATATATTAACTAAAAATAAAAAAAAATAAATCTAAATATTTTTTTTAAAAAAAATATAATAGTATATATATATATATATATATATATATATATATATATATATATATATAGGTTACTTTTATTGGGTTTTAATTAAGGTTATTTAAATTATCCCAATTGAAGCGGTGGTGATGAGGGGCCCCACCCCGCAGAGGATAGCTGTCATGGTGGAGGTCAAAGTCAAGGCGGTCAACGCGCAGATAGCATCGGCCGGTTGGGCGAGCATGCCCCAGCCGAGGGGAGAAGGTCCCAATCCGATCCCGCCTTCGACACGGCGACGCTCAATGGGGTATTGGACGTTGAATGGAGGAGGAGATGATTGCAGAAGCTGTGCCGAGCGGCTACCCCACTCGGCCAGGCAGTAAAACTCGACATTTGGCAGAGCGGAACTTCGGCCGGGCAGACGAGACACAGGAACGGAGTTACGGCTGAGCGGACGTGACACAAGTACAGCGCAGTTCCAGCCAAGCAGACGTGACACAAGTACAGTGCAGTTCCGACCAAGTGGATGGGACACAGGAACAGCGAAGCTCCGGCCGAGCGGCCAACCCGCTCGGCCTAACAGTACACTCTGATATCTATCGATATCCTTTTGGGAGTTGGTGTCGTTGACACCGGGCATGGACAGCCAGAAGATCGTACGGCGGAAGCTTCCACTATTACTTCAGAGATATGCTCGGCCCGTTAAAGTACTGTGTCAGAGACACTTTATTGACAAATCTTTTCAGGGGAAACTTTGGGAAGCATGCTCGCCTTAAGGAGCGTGGACGCACGTTACAGGAGCTTTATATAAAGGGGGGTCCAAGCATCAGCGGAGGTACGCAATACGCGATAGACACTTCTCGCTATTGTTCATTTTGCTCCGCCTTCTGCTTCATCGCCGGTGATTGACTTGAGCATCAGAGGGTCAACGCCGGGGACTCGTCCCTGGCTCGGCACTAACGTAATCTGTGTTGCAAGTTCGAGTGGAGTCTACAGGCAGTCAACGGGAGCGCCACATCCCCAATTTTTCCATCTCATCGACTTTCGAGCAGGATCACCAATCATGATTAAAATTATTAATTAAAGTTTCGATTAAATCCTAAGTTAAAAAAAACACCACCTATTCTATTCAGCGATCGGCTTAGGCGTTTTGGCGTCAGACGCGTCGCTTGAGCCCGACGACAAGTTCGAACCCATCGTTTGGCCCGACGACGAGTCTCGAGTCCGAATCGGAAACACTTTACCGCCGCCTAAACACAAGATGGTTCGATTCAAGACGATGCGGTTGAGGTCTGCCTCCCGCCTAGGTGGCACTTAGGTGGCCACCTCAACTGTTCTTTAGAACACTGAGTGAAGCTATTAAAGTTCTGTAGTCTTTAATTAGCTAAAGGAACTACAAAGATTGCATATTGGACAACCTGAGGCTTTCAAGAAAAAAAGAGGAGTTAGAGGCTCTCATTTTGTGAACTATTTTACACATGTTACTCCAGTTTCATGCTGAAATGCTCTGTAGCAAAAGGAACTATAAAAGATTTGTATATTGAACAATAAAAGTTTTCCCGAGGCTTTTCAAGAAAACAGGAAATAGAGGGTCTCATTGTATGGACAACTATTTTACACACATTACTCAAATGTCTACCTAACTTGTCTTTCAAACTTTTGAAATTATTTCACCTAAAATTTATGTTGAATCAATATCTTTTACTTCACAAAGTTCTATATATGTTTGTTTTATTTTTTTAAATTTTTTATAATCTCGTTATGTCTTCTCTAATCCCTAGTAGAAGATAGGACTTGCTTGTCAATACTCTTTTGTAAATTGTCTGATTAATAATGCTGCATCTTTGGACTTCGTAGGTTTTTTTAACTTCATGTGTCTATCATTTTAGGTTTATAGAGGTAATTAAGTTTGCATATGTTGTCGTTAAGTTATTCTTTCAAATACTTTTAGGGATGTATCACCTCTGATTGCTTTGAATTTATCTTGAGGCCTTTGATAGCTACATAGTGCTCAACTAGCCTGTAGCTTCATATTGCCATTGGCGGTTATGTTCTTATAATCTCAAAAGATACCTCCTAATTTTATAGGCTGCACTTGCAAAAAGAAAAAAACATGGTTTTCTGAAGGAGCCGAGGTGGTAAGAACTGCTAAATTTGTTTCTGCTGATAGTACCTCTCAAATAGAGGAATTTGAAGCTGTTACGGAGCAGATAAGTAGAATAACCTTATTGGCAATGCCAGCAATACCAGAGGTGTCAAACTCATCTGCAGAACCAATGGAAGTCTCAAAAACCAAGTCTTCTGGCCAGGATTTTGATAAGAAAATTTCAGCACTTAAAAAGAAGGTAAATTTGGTTCAAAGCCTGGACATAGCTCTGGTTCTATGCTTTCTTTCTCCTTTTATATTACAGTCAATTGCTTCCTAACAAAATAGGATCGATGTTCATGTAGCCATTCATTCATAAACAAGTGCCTCCTGAGAAACTTAAACCAATACCTTCTGAAATGCCTAACGATCTTCACTTCACTACAAAAATTACTGCATTTTGGGATGAATTTTGGGACGAATTTACAAAAGAAAATTCGTTGCAGAAGTTTTGGGGACGAAATTTGGGACGAAAACATTTTCGTCCCAAATAGGTTGATGCCAACTTTTGGAACGAATTTATATTTGTTGCAAAATTGGCAACGAAATTGGGGGTGAAATTCGCAACGAAAAAAATTTTCGTCGCCATATTTGTAACAAAAAATTATTTTCGTTGCAAAACTTTATACAATTTTGGAACGAATAATTTTTTGTTGCAAACTTAGCAACGAATTTGGGGTCAGAATTTTTTGTCGAATTTTGTTTTGTTGCCAAGTTTGTCCCTAATTTTGCATATAATTTTCCAACGAATAATAATTTTGTTGCAAAATCGGCAACGAATTTGGCAACAAAATTTAGCAACGAATTATATTTTCGTTGCCAAATTCGTCACCAAATTTGCAACAAACCATATAATTTTGGGACGAAAAATTTTTTGTTGGAAACTTTGCAACAAATTTGGGGACGAATTCAGTGACGAATTATTTTTGTTGCCAAGTTTGTCGCTAATTTTACAACGAATAAGATATTTGTTGCAAATTTGGCAACGATTTTAGCAACAAAATTTGGCAACGAATTACGTTTTCGTTGCCAAATCCGTTGCTAAATTTCATTAGGTATTCTCAGACGAATCTACGATAGAATGGCAACAAATCATTTTTGTTGCCAAATTCGTTCCTAATAACAAAACTAAATTCCAAATACAACTGATTTCTACAATTCAATCCATACATACATATACAACAAATTCAAATAACACATTCATATACATTCAACACATCCTAATTAACATTATCACATCTTAATTAATTCAAATGTCTATTCACATACATCTATTCACAACAAATTCAAATGTCTCAAACTCAACAAGTCATACAAGATCTTTGTTCTCTAAGCTACTCAAAAATATTTCACAAGTTCAACAATCCAACAAGTTTCCATACAAGTCCATCAATCCAAGAAATTAAACAAACTAAGATACATCAAGTCATCTTCTTATTCCACAAAAGCTTTCATCCCCATCAAATCTTCTTTTCCTACATAAAAACAAACAAATAAACTAGATCATATGTAACCAGAAAGATAATTACTTAAAATGTAATAGTCTCATAATTAGTTTGCTTGCATGGAGTGTGACATCACAAACTTGGTTTGAGGCTTGATGCTTGAGGATGTTGTATAAGTATTGTAGGCATCAAATAGATCCAACCAGTAGCCCTAGTGTTTGAAGATGTCAAACACAGGTAGAAGATGCGGAGGGCAAGAGTATTAATCGGAATTATATTGAGTAGTGAAACAAAAGGTAAATAACCGAACTATCGCTTCAATGTGCTTAGATTGGTATAGGAAACAACACATAACTCTGAAATTCCTTGAACATTCAAATAAAGGCCCTATTTACCAACGGTATCAACTATCCATTTCATAGCAACGATAAATTAAAATATAAGAAGTACCTTGAAACTAACTAAAAGTATCTTAAATATGATACAACATATTTCATCATATCAAATAAAAGCTACAAATATCCTATTTCCATCTGGCATGAATAGCATGAGATGCATTCTTAAAGTTTCTAACATATGAAAATATCTCAAATGAATAAAACACAAACTTGTTAAGATCAATTAGTTGATACTAGTATTTTTAGTACTCAAGGTTGCTTGGTTGCTAGGCAAACTCTAATCATAATTTAGAATGTGAACTAATAATGCAGTAGTAGCAAATTTCAACAAATTTATAAAAAGAATGATACCCTTATTTAACGGTTCAAATGCAACTTGGAAAAAAATAAATAAATCAATAAAATTAGATTACATAATACTTATTTTTTTCTTCGACATATATTTCACCTCACCAACCTTGGCAGTTGATGAATTTGTTTGGTCCTGTGAGCTCCGTCTACGTCCACCACGTCGAAATATATGTTGAAAATTCCACCAATACAGGATAAAGTAAATTATAGATATGATACATAAAAAAAAACATTTAAAAACTTACCATTTTTATGTAAAGCTTATAGAATAAGGGGAAAAAAATATGAGATAGTCACCTCTAATGACATGTAGGAACAAATACAATGTATTAACAGATAAAATAAATAAAATTATAAATGAGACAG
The DNA here is from genome assembly GCF_018446385.1 of Zingiber officinale. Classification (NCBI taxonomy): domain Eukaryota; kingdom Viridiplantae; phylum Streptophyta; class Magnoliopsida; order Zingiberales; family Zingiberaceae; genus Zingiber; species Zingiber officinale. The sequence continues at coordinate 107,544,397 of NC_055986.1, forward strand.
TATAAAAAAAAAATATGGCAAATTTCTTTAAATAAGCTAACAAAACTTACCCATCATCAATAATCAAAGTCATCATTGTCATTATCATCCATCAGATCAAAATGAAGGAACACAATTAATCAATCAACTATAACCTAATTATTTAAAGTTAACTTTATATACAGATAAGAAAATGTATATTAATGTACTTAGGAATACCGAAAAGAGACGAACAAAAACAGTTGTCCTGATCGTACACTGAGATCACGGCAAATTGAGACCTGCAAAAACAACACAATGAATTCTAAGAGCACCTTTCAAATTTTAAATAAAATTTGATACAATAATAAATTCCATGTTGTCGCGCTTAGCCGGGGCAGCCGCGGCCAGCATGGGCAGCCGCATCCCTCGCGCCCAACAATGGCCACAGTGGGCAGCCGCTGCCACCCTACGTGTGCAGCAGCGGCCACGCCCCGTCACGGCCAGATTTGGCCAGTCGCTGCCAAGGTCGGTCATGCGGCCACCTCCGACCAAACGTAGCCACCCCCAGCCAAACTCGCCCACCCACAACCAAACGCGGCCAGGCCACAGCCAGGCCAAGCACGGCGACTCACGCCTGCCGGCAGCCACGGCCAGGCAACGGCCAGGCGCGGCAACTCATGCCTGTCGGCAGCCACGGTCAGGCGCGGCGACTCGACCAGGCCACGCTCAGGCGCGGCGACTCGGGCTTGCCGGCAGCCACTCGCGGCTGCCACCGTCCATGCGGCCACAGAGGAGAAAGGGGAGATGGGAGAGGCCGAGATAAAAGATGCATACCGCCACACACTTCCGCCGTTGGAGATCAACACCGTCGCCGGAGTACAACGCTGCCGCCGAAATGAGCGTAGATCTGGGAAGGTCGCAAGGGGCAGAGACGAAGACTAAGGGACAGAGACGAAAAGAAGCAAAGGAAATTAGAGCCCACATATCAGATCTAGGGTTTTTTTTGCATCAAACAAGTTTTGTTACCAATTTCATCCCAGATTTGGGGACGAATCCAGGATTCGTCCCAGATTTGGGGACGAATCCAGGATTCGTCCTAGATTTTGGGACGAATCCTGGATTCGTCCCAAAATTTTAAAAACTTTTTTAAAAAAAAAGAAAAAGAATCGAAAGGCTTATATCTGAACCTAGAGACATCAGAATTTTATGAAATAAATTTCTATACATTTGTATCGTTGTCCTAATCGTAATTATGTCACATAAATATTTTTTACCAAATATATTGATTGTTGGAATTTTTTTATCCTAATTTGATTTAAAAATTTGAATCACTCAAAATATTAATTTAAAATTATGGATGATTCATATTTACGATCAGAACAACGATACGAACTCATAGAAACTTGTTTCACGAAATTTCGATGTCTCTAGATCCATATTTAAGGTTTCGGTCACTTATCTACGAACATGCGTTGCATAATAACTTTTTAGTTAGTAGTAAACTATATATGTTTTAAAAAATATCTACCTAGAGACATTAGAATTTCATGAAATAGGTTTCTATGTGTTCGTATCATTGTCCTGATCGTAATTATGTGCACATAAATTTTTTTGACCAAATATATTAATTGTTGGAATTTTTTATCCTAATTTGATTTTAAAAATTTAATCACTCAAAATATTAATTTAAAATTATGGATGATGATATATTTACGATCAGGACAATGATACGAACATATAGAAATTTATGTCATGAAATTCCGATGTCTCTAAGTTCAGATATAAGCCTTCTGTGTTTTTTTCTTTTTTCTTTAAATAATTTCAATTCTGGGACGAATCCTGTATTCGTCCCAAGGATTCGTCCCAGAATTTGGGACGAATCCCGGATTCGTCCCAAACTTTGGGACGAATAGATGGATTCGTCCCAAAATTAAAAAAAAAAAAGATAAAAAATCGGAAGGTTTACATATGAACCTAGAGACATCGGAATTTCATGAAACAAGTTTCTATGTGTTCGTATCGTTGTCCCTAGAGTAATTATGTCCACATAAATATTTTTGACCAAATATATTGATTGTTGGAATTTTTTTATCCTAATTTGATTTAAAAATTTGAATCACTCAAAATATTAATTCAAAATTATGGATGATGACATATTTACGATCAGGACAAGGATACGAACGCATAAAAATTTGTTTCATGAAATTCCGATGTCTCTAGGTCCAGATATAAGCCTTCCGTGTTTTTTTTCCTTTTTTTAAAATAATTTCAATTCTGGGACGAATCCAGGATTTGTCCTAGATTCTGGGACGAATCCAGGATTCGTCCCAGAGTTTGGGACGAATCCTGAATTCGTCCCAAAATTTATAAATTTAAAAAAAAATAATAATAATTGGAAGGCTTATATCTGGACCTAGAGACATAAGAATTTTATGAAACAAATTTCTATGTGTTCGTATCGTTGTCCTAATCGTAATTATGTCACATAAATATTTTTTACCAAATATATTGATTTTTTAAATTTTTTTGTCCTAATTTAATTTAAAATTTTGAATCACTCAAAATATTAATTCAAAATTATAGATGATGACATATTTACGATTAGGACAATGATACGAACACATAGAAATTTGTTTCATGAAATTCCGATGTCTCTAAGTTCAGATATAAGCCTTCCGTGTTTTTTTTCCTTTTTCTTTAAATAATTTCAATTCTGAGACGAATCCAGGATTCGTCCCAGATTTGGGGACGAATCCAAGATTTGTCCCAAACTTTGGGACGAATAGATGGATTCGTCCCAAAATTTAATAAAAAAAGATAAAAAATTGGAAGGCTTACATATGAACCTAGGGACATCGGAATTTCATGAAACAAGTTTCTAGGCGTTCGTATCGTTGTCCCAATCGTAATTATGTCCACATAAATATTTTTGACCAAATATATTGATTGTTGGAATTTTTTTATCCTAATTTGATTTAAAAATTTGAATCACTCAAAATATTAATTCAAAATTATGGATGATGACATATTTACGATCACGACAAGGATACGAACGCATAGAAATTTGTTTCATGAAATTCCGATGTCTCTAGGTTCAGATATAAGCCTTCCGTGTTTTGTTCCTTTTGTTAAAATAATTTCAATTTTGGGACGAATCCAGGATTCATCCCAGATTTGGGGACGAATCCAGGATTCGTCCCAGATTTTATAAATTTTTAAAAAATAAAATCGAAAGGCTTATATCTGGACCTAGAGACATCAGAATTTCATGAAACAAATTTCTATGCGTTCATATCGTTATCCTAATCGTAATTATGTCACATAAATATTTTTTACCAAATATATTGATTGTTGGAATTTTTTAATCCTAATTTGACCTAATTTGATTTAAAAATTTGAATCACTCAAAATATTAATTCAAAATTATGGATGATGGCATATTTATGATCAGGACAATTATACAAACTCATAGAAACTTGTTTCACGAAATTTCGATATCTCTAGGTCCATATTTAAAGTTTCGATCACTTATCTACGAACATGCGTTGCATAATAACTTTTTAGTTAGCAGTAAACTATATATGTTTTAAAAAATATCTACCTAGAGACATCAGAATTTCATGAAATAAGTTTCTATGCGTTCGTATCATTGTCCTGATTATAATTATGTGCACATAAATATTTTTGACCAAATATATTGATTGTTGGAATTTTTTTATCCTAATTTGACCTAATTTGATTTAAAAATTTGAATCACTCAAAATATTAATTCAAAATTATGGAAGATGGTATATTTACGATTAGGACAACGACACGAACGCATAGAAATTTGTTTCATGAAATACTGATGTCTCTAGGTCCAGATATAAGCCTTTTGTGTTTTTTTTACTTTTTTAAAAAATAATTTCAATTCTGGGACGAATCCACGATTCGTCCCAGATTTGGGGACGAATCCTGGATTCGTCCCAGATTTTAGGATGAATCATGGATTCGTCCCAAATTTTAAAAAAATTTAAAAAAAAAAAGAAAAATAATCTGAAGGCTTATATCTGAACCTAGAGACATCAGAATTTCATGAAACAAATTTCTATGCGTTCGTATCGTTGTCCTAATCTTCACATAAATATTTTTGACCAAATATATTAATTTTTGAAATTTTTTATTCTAATTTGATTTAAAAATTTGAATCACTCAAAATATTAATTCAAAATTATAGATGATGGCATATTTACAATTAGGACAATGATACGTACACATAGAAATTTGTTTCATGAAATTCCGATGTCTTTAAATCCAGATATAAGCCTTCTGTGGTTTTTTGCTTTTTTTAAAATAATTTCAATTCTGGGACGAATCCAGTAATTTCAATTCTGGGACGAATCCAGGATTCATCCTAGATTTTGGGACGAATCTAGGATTCATCCCAAACTTTGGGACGAATAGATGGATTCGTCCCAAAATATTTTAAAAAAAAGATAAAAAATCAGAAGGCTTACATATGGACCTAGAGACATCGAAATTTCATGAAACAAGTTTCTATGCGTTCGTATCGTTGTCCTAATCGTAATTATGTCCACATAGATATTTTTGACCAAATATATTGATTGTTGGAATTTTTTTTCCTAATTTGATTTAAAAATTTGAATCACTCAAAATATTAATTCAAAATTATGGATGATGACATATTTACAATCAGGACAAGGATACGAATGCATAGAAATTTGTTTCATAAAATTCCGATGTCTCTAGGTCCAGAGATAAGGCTTCCGTGTTTTTTTTTTCTTTTTTTAAAAATAATTTCAATTCTGGGACGAATCTAGGATTCGTCCCAGATTTGGGGGCAAATAATGGATTCATCCCATATTCAGGACGAATCCTGGATTCATCCCAAAATTTAAAAAATTAAAAAAAAAAAAAAATCGGAAGGCTTACATATGGACCTAGAGACATCGGAATTTTATGAAACAAGTTTCTATGCATTCATATCGTTGTCCTAATCATAATTATGTCCACATATAAATTTTTTACCAAATATATTGATTGTTGGGAATTTTTAATCCGAATTTTACCTAATGTGAGCTAAAAAATTGAATCACTCAAAGTATTACTCCAAAATTATGAATGATGATATATTTACGATCAAGACAACGATATGAATGTATAGAAACTTGTTTCATAAAATTCTTATGTCTGTAGGTCCATATGTAAGTCTTCCAATTTTTTTTTCGTTTGTTTTAAAATATTATCAATTCTCGGACGAATCTAGGATTCGTCCCAGATTTGGGGACGAATTTAGCAACAAAATTTTTGTCTATTGCGAACTTGAAACGAAATATTTTTGTTGCAGATTTCGTTGGTAATTTGAGTCGATATTTATTTTTGTCACTAAATTTGTTCTAATTTTGGGACGAATTTTTTTCGTTCTAGAATTTGTCCCTAAATTAGTGTTCTTTTGTAGTGCTTGCAGATTCTTCTAGCAGAAGCTAAGCTAGTCGGTGATCAACAAGGTATGAAACCTAAACAGACGGAGAAGATGAGAACAGTCAGAGAGCGACATGAGGAACTAACATGAGGAACTAAAACTCTTAGAAAACAGAACGAGGGAGTCACTCTCACGAGCTCGACAAAAATTTAGGTCAATCTAATTTATTGTGGCCACAAGTTGCAAGTTATTATATGATATTTGATCCCTCGGGGCTACGGTGCACTTCCATAGTTAATCAAACATTCATGGATCAATTTTCAGCTATAATGCATTGCATAATTAATTCCCTCTGGTAAAAAGACAATTCTGAAACGTTGGCTACGGAATGATGCGCCGTTTGTGTTTCTAGATTTATTTTGATGGTCGGTAGAAATTTTCATGGGGTCTGATCACCTTCAGGGTTAGTTTGAAAAGTTAAATAATTGGATTAACAATTATCTGATATTTGATCTTCTCTCCTGAACTCAGCCAGATCCTCTGGACCGCAAATGCGGTCCAGATAAAGCTCCCTTTGCATATATTGGTGGAGATATATGGTCCCCACTTATAAAATAAGTGGGGACCATGCACCTCCACCAATATATGGAAAGGGAGCCTCCTCTGGACCGCTTTTTGCGATCTAGAGGATCTCTGCTCGAACTCAGGACCCCTATTGAATCTGTATCTTGATGGTGTGTGCCTGAACACGTTCCTTTCACAGTGACGTGGGTTTCATCTTTGAACATTCTAGGTGATTACAATCCTTGACATTCGGAACTTTGAAGATCGTCTCACAAGTTGGTGAGTTATATGACAAACAATTCAGCCTCTTTATTTGAATGGTTGCTCTAATGATTTGATGAGGATGTTGCATCTAGGGTTGTAAATGAATCAAAGATTTGTAAATATGATAAAGAACTTATTTATGTTTAACACCCAATATCAATTAAATGAACAAATTTGGATAATTTATTAAATAAAATGAATAAATTTAAATATATGTGTTCAACTTGTTAATATTTATGAACATATTTATGAATATTATTTGTAAATAATATTTATCAATAAAATTCTTATTACATGTTAAATAAATAAAGAAAATTTTAAAATAAATAAATACGTTTATTTTATCAAATTTAATAATTAATTAATAAGTTTAAAATTTTAAAATAATCAAATAAGTTTAAATTGAAATTTTGATAACATTTAAATAAATTAAGTTTGAATCAAATTAAGCTTATAAAAAAATCACTTGGAATTCGGTTTGGTTCGTTCACCGCGTCTCCCCCTGCCACTGCAATTTGGACCGAAAGACAATTAGTCAAAACTGTTTGAAGTCAACATAAATTGTCCATGTCTTCTGTAGAGATAGACTCGGTGTACAAAGTCTCTTGAACCCTCACTTTCACTCCAGCTAAGGGAAGTGGATCTTCCGTTTCGTTGCAGCTGGAATTTCATCGGATGTTTTGACAGCAATTGCTCGACACTGAGTCGATCTCAGTGCCGACTTCTCTTTATCTTTGTTTGGTGCTCAGCTAAGGAAATAGTTTTGCGGTTGACTCCATGAATTTCCATCACACACCTTTGTCTTATTAGTTGCAGTTAAAGCAACAGAACCTGGTGAATGTTTCATGAAGAGAAGAAACAGAGCTGAAGTACATATTCTACAATGTATCTATTAGCGTTTACTAGTCTGGCTTAAACAGCGGTCGTTGAGGACGAGGTAGAGGAGTTCAAGCCGGGCTAAATTCAAGAAATTTTAAGTAGGTAAGTCAAGTATAGTGCAGCGGTAAAACATTCAACAGGCTCTCAAGTATTCACAATTCGAATCATAATTATAATACATTGGCTCTCAAATACTCATGACTTAAATTTTAGTTACGACACATTGACTTCCTAATATTTACTGTTCGAATCTCAATTATAATGTATTGTAGGATATTTTCTACGGTGAAATGATAAATCTTAGAAGTGGGTTGTTGGATGTGAATCTGTTTATACTTTCGGATTCATTCGATGTGTGAACCAGAGAAATATCATCCACGGATTAGTTGACACTTTAATTTATCACAAGAAGTTTAGTTATGCCAATGCTCCAAGTTAAACAAGGGTAACGGATCTTTAAAATAAGAAAGACGAACTGATTTTTTTTACTTGATATCGAGTTTGAATATTAACAAGGTGAAATAAATATAAATATTTATTTTTTAAAACAAAATTTAAAATTGGAAGCCATTTAGAAAAAATAAATAAATAAATTAGGTAACATAACTTAGAACATTGATTCAATCGTTGTTAAGACATCACAAATACCCAATATATATGGTTGCACGTTTTACTTGGAAAAAAAATCTTTATAAATATCTCATAATTAGAGATTGAATTATAAATACATAATATTTTGAATAACAACTTGACTTGCCTCTAGATTTATCATTCAGTATAATATTCAAATTGTTATTGAGACACTTACACTAATTGAATTTATTTAATAATAACTTGACACTTTTAGCCCCGGAAGTCATTTTGAGTAGAGATGAATATTCGGTTAATTCGGTTAATTTAATATTAATTTTGTATAAATTCTTTTTATTATTATTTTAAATAAATTTAATTAATTCGATGTTAATTAAAAAAATTAATTTAGTTAATTCAATTTTAATAAATTTTTGATTTAATTCGATTAATTAATACTAAACCGATTTTCAATTAATTTGATGTTGAATTTTTAATTTAATTTAAGATGCTAAGGAGGCAACAGTTTGGATGCACTTTGTTTATTAATGGACAATGGAATCCATTCAATGTCACGCGACGCGACGCGACGCGAGCCTTGTCGATGACGACCCTTCCATGACGCCACGCAGCGAAGCACAGCCTCCTCTGATCCAACGGTGGATGGCGGATCATCGGACTGCTGAGATTGAGTCTTCTCCGCCGCGTTTACCCGGCGAACAAGTCTTCGCACACTCCTCGCCACACTACTCGACAACGACTTGCGGGATCCCTAAAGCCTCTGTTTTTCATTTTTTTTTTCTTTTTTTTCTTCTTTTCTTTGTCTTCCCTTCGTCGGTCGAGGAGCGCAATAAATCGTCGACTTTCTTGGCGACTTGTTCTCGATTCCTCATTCTGTGCCCGAAGTTTGCTACGTTTTGTTGATTCACTTCACTGAGTTTACAATTTTCTTGTTTTGAGAAGACTCTTCTCCCTGGATTAAAGCTCGTTTCGTCTGAATCATTTGGGATTTTTGCTTCTTTGAGCCAAAGGTTTCGTCTTTTGATTGGTTTGGATGGGTCAGCTCCTCAAAATCCTTTCTTGTTGCGGGTCTTGGTGATGAGTTTTGCGCTACAATGGTGCCTTGTTATTGAGCCATAAAAAACGTGGCGTCTGGCTTGGAGCGGCTCGGGATGGACTCTCGGAAGCCGCTGTGGAAGCCTCCTCAGCGTCAGCAGAAGCAAGGGGCGGCGTTGCGGCCGAGACTGGAGCGGTGCAACGCGTTGAAGCACATTGACTACGAGGCGCCGGCCGTGCGGGCGTCGTGGTCGGCGGGATCCTCCTCTGCTGCGTCAGAGGAGCAATCCAACACCCGCGCGACGCGGTCGCTGGACATCTGGCCGCTGGCTTACGCCCACCAGACGAGCTTCCGGATCGACGGCAGTGTCGAGGACGAGGTTGGCATGCTTTGTCGCAGCCTCGGTCTCGAAGGCCCCGATGACTTTGCCATTTCACTTGACGAGTGGGAGAAGCGAAAGGTGCAACCGTCTCCAGATACTGTAACTAGGTCTAGGCTTTCTCCGCAGGGCAGCCGAACCAGCTTCAGCCACACCTTGTCTTCGGGTCCTTCTGTGTCCAATTTGTCTGATGCAGACGAGCAGAATAGACAGGACTCGGGAGAAGGAGATATGAAGCTCTGTGTTGTTCGGAAACCCCATACTATGGTTTCCGAAACTGAACCCATCGAGATTCCATGTGCTTCTCCAAGGTCCAGGGCAGGAGATGGAGGTATCCGAGGAGTCCGGCCACCGGCTCTGTCTCCTCCACCACCTTTCACAACATTTTCGCCTCCACAGTCTGGACCTACAAGGAACAATCTACCATCAACTCTCAAAACTCCTCCCTCTATGCCCGTTCAAGTTTTTGATTCTTCCAGCACAACTTTCGATAACCTTAGAGCCTTGGCTCCAGAGAAGAGTGGGCGGGAGGCAGATCAAATGAAATCTGTGGATTCTGAGGACAAAGTGAAGGGGGGAGTTCCAGTAGTAGATGAAATGAGTAACAAGGAATTGAGGGAGATGTGGTTGGAAGACATATCAGCTGATGACTTTACTAGGACATCTTCTTACTCAACAATGAATGATGATGATACATCGAGTTCGACTACTGAAACATTCATCATCTCTCCAAATGGTAGGTTCAAGCTGAAGATGAAATCATGGATGCGTGGCGTACTCTTGGGGAGTGGTTCATTTGGTTCAGTGTACGAAGGGATCAGTGAGTAAGTAATGATGCTAAACTAATCCAGAGACTTATTGTTGAATTTCATAATATGTTAGTTGCATAATTCACCAAATTGAATACAATATGATTTTGCTGAGTACTTTTTGTTAGCTACTGCCTACTTGATCTTAAAGAGAATGATTTCTGTAGAGACTTCCTTACTGTGAAGTGGATTAATTTGATTTGCATGAACTTGTAATGGTTATTTAGGATGAAAATACCTAACATGTTAAATTTGCTAATTGGATTTTGCTTTAATTTATGTGAGCATGGTTAAGAAAAAAATGAAGCCATTCTGGCTCAGCAAATGGATGTTCGAAAACCTATCCAATCACTTCCATGGAAAAGTTAGTTATATTTAGGAATAGTTCTATTGCATCAAGGTTGTTGTGGTTCAAATAGATCCTTTCTGTGTGATTTTCAGCTCTTTCCAATTTTCAAGAATAAGTAGATTCTAGTTCAATATCTCATAGTTCCAGTTCGTTGTGGCATATAAACCAGTTCATGAGGTTGGAAATTTTGGTCACGTGTCACATTATATGATCGACGAAATGATAGTTTCTAATATACTTGGATTTGCATGTTAGATGGCATCTATTGTGAAACAGTGGAAGAATGACCTGTATCTAACTTTTAAGTGGAAACTTTAGTAATTTGCAAGTGCTAGGGTGGCCTCTCATATGATTTTGATGCCCTACAGATTCTAGCCTGTATTTTGTTAGCTCTTTCATTCTTGCAACTTAATCTAATCATCAGACACTTAGGTTCTTTTGGATGTTATTTCCCTTGTTTGTTCGGTAGTATTTTGTCGACATATCTACAATCTAGTATAATTAGATCTTGTATCTTGCTCCTTTGGAAGCTTTGGCTGTTATAAACTGGGTTAAGTATCATGTGATTGACTTATTATTTATCACCAAATATGTTTTGTCCATAGGGATGGTATATTTTTTGCTGTTAAAGAAGTGTCTTTGCTTGACAAAGGATGCAATGCTCAACAGTGTATTATCCAACTTGAGCAGGTATCCTGATACCAATTTCAAATTGTTTTATCCTGTTTCTGTTTATAAAATTGCTCTTATCTTTCACCATTCGAGTTAAATTTAAATTCAAGTTTAAGTATATTCTGACCTTGCTTACTTTCCCTTGCCAGGAGATTTTGCTGCTAAGTCAGTTTGAACATGAAAACATTGTTCAATACTATGGGACTGACAAGGTAATAACTTGTTTCTTCACCTTTCACAGATCACCAATTTCATGAACTTATTCTTCAAGATGGTTGCATATAGTTAAATGTATCAAATTATCATCAACTAAAGGAGATTTTTGCCTTAATTAATATGTCTTCTGTCAGAAACTACATGTGTGGCAAAAGACTAGTTGGTGGAATGAGAATACCCTTTTCATTTTTTCCTTAATTATTTGTATAACTTCTATAGTGGCATGTATTATTTTGTAGGAGGAGTCAAAACTATATATCTTCCTTGAACTTGTCACACAAGGTTCCCTTGCGTCTCTATACCAGAAGTATCGTTTGCAAGACTCCCAGGTTTCTTCTTATACCAAACAGATTTTAAATGGATTAAACTACCTTCACGAGCGTAATGTTGTGCACAGGTGAGGCAGCCATTTATTTTATGTTGGTGAAAATCTGATCTCTACTAGATATGACATTGAGATTTTTAGATCAATTTTCTCAGTTGAGGTTATGTTCCCCTATCTGAATCCATTTATAACTTAAAATTTTCTTATTATGATCATGTATTTATCCTGGCCTGTGACCACAAATCCTGCATACAAGAAAATTTGCTCTTTCAAAATTTTCAGAAAAATTCGAACAAATCTATTGAGGGAGATGCAATGCTATCTGTTCATTATCTTGGTAGCATGATCCATTTGGTCACTCATCCTTTGTCCTTGATTTTTGATCATCTCCTGGTACAATTTGACAAATGTTTTCCTTAACACCATATGATAACTATATTTTTCATATTTTTCTAGGTTTTTTGTTTTGCTGTTTTCTATATATATCCTATGACAAGGAACTTAAGAGATCATTTCTTTTGTCAGAGATGTCAAATGTGCAAATATATTGGTTCATGTGAATGGCTCTGTGAAGCTTGCAGATTTTGGATTGGCAAAGGAGGTTTGTTCTGATGTTCTCGAACTTCTTAAATGCACAATGTCTGTGAATATATAATTCATTGTTTCTGTTGCTATAAACCATTTCAGATGACCAAGTTCAACATGCTGAAATCTTGCAGAGGAAGTGTATATTGGATGGCTCCAGAGGTTAGGCCCTTTCTTGATTTTAAGTGGATATATCTTAATGTTTCAATAAACATTGCAAAACTTTTCAGAACACTGTCGTTTTTCATCATTTTGTTATGGATTTGGTGAGAGGCACTTTGTCTAAAGAATCTATATGATAATGCATGGTATGTTAACATTCTTATTATCAACTAAGATACCCGTTTGACTGGGGGCTGCAATATCAACATTCAAACCTAAATAGAAAAAAATTTGGACTCACGTCATGAATTGCTAATTTCATGGCATTTTCTCCCTCCTAGTTTGAGGGAACTGGACATCATGAGCAAATATAACTTGCCAAATTAAGTAGATTTGATGATATGGGAGCATTTTCTTCTTTCTAAATGACTCTACAAGATAACCCATAATTCACTTGGCTTACATCAACACGAGCCTATGCAAATGTTTGGGTCTTAAGTTTGTTGATAAATACAGAAAAAAGAGTCTACGAGATAACCCATAATTCACTTTTGTTAACATCAACATGAACCTATGCAAAAGTTCAGGTCTTAAGCTGGTTGACAAATACAACTTGGGAGACCATCCTCGGTAGAAGGCTTCACAACAATCAAATCACAGATAACTTATCCACTACCTAAGCAATCACAATATTGCTACAATGATGCTACATGCACAGAAGCAAAAATCAAATATTATAACTGATCCGGCGGTAAGAATGGGGGACCCACAGATGGGGTCCCGTCCGAGCGGAACCAAAGATTACCCAGCCAAAGGTTTGGATTTCCGACGCCAAAGCAGGAGAACCGGAGCCGAGTGGCCGAGCGGAGGTGTTCGCTCGGCCGAGGACAGAATGGCCGAGCGGAGGTGTCCGCTCGGCCGGAATCGTGGCGAGGGAACAGTGGTTAGCCGAGCGGCCTATTCGCTCGGCTCGGGATATGGTGTGTCAGCAAAGGCATGATGATTAGACTGTACGCAAGATGACACTATTAAAGGCCCCACCATCACGTCACGGAAAGGTTGATACAGTAGCAGTATGGTCTTATGGATGCCCTTCTGACAGGCCCACACCTAGGCATGGTCGAAAGCAGGTGATTGCTTCGATTGGTGTGCCCAGGCTCCTTCGAGAGGTCTATATAAGGCCTCCACTTCTTCAACCGGAGGTACACAAGTCTACATTTTCTAAGCCACTTTCTTATTCCTTCGCCTAACTTGAGCGTCGGAGGGCCGTCGCCGGGACACCTCCCGGCTCGGTTTTGTTGCAGGTTCGCTGGAACACTCGAGGATCCAGCAGGGAGCGCCACATCCCCAGCGTCCGTTGACTCCTGGTTCGGACAGGATCAATTTGGCGCCGTCTGTGGGAACGCACCTGCATCCGAGCAGAGGCAATGGACGAGGCTGGAAGACTACATACCGTGGCACTCTCACAAGAAGAGCTTGACGCTATAGTCGAGGCGAGGACAGCCAAGATATTGGCGCAGCAAAAGGAGAAAGCACAGGCTGAGCGAGCGCAACAGCAAACAACCTCGGCTTCAGCAGGCCGGGCGGCGCAAGCAGACCGCCCGAATATGTTTCAACAGGAGGGTTCCCTCAGGCACTCTTCCGTACTCCCCCAGAAATCGCGCCCGCTCACGGGGAGCAAGGATCTTCATCCGATTAGCCTCCCGTTCGGGATCATAGGAAGGGCAAAGCTCCCCGAGCGAACGCACCACCCGAGCAGGTTCACCGACAGTTCTCTGAAGCCATACATCGGGATCCGTTACCAAAATACTATACACCACCGCCGATCGGAGCTTACAATGGGACGACCGACCCTGACGATCATTTGGGGAAGTTCGACAGCATCGCCACCTTGCATCAGTACTCCGATGGCGTAAGGTGCCGGGTATTTCTCACCACTCTATCGGAATCTGCACATAGGTGGTTTCGGAGGCTGCCGGACGGCTCCATCACTAGTTTCCAGGAGTTCCGAACGGCATTTCTTCATCACTTTGCGAGCAGCCGACGTTATCAAAGGACAAGCGTCAGCCTGTTCACCATCAAACAAGAACCAAAAGAATCTCTCCGGGCGTATATACAGCGATTTAATCAAGTAGCGATGGACATCCCCACAGCCACCTCGGAGACAATGGTAAACGCATTCACGCAAGGCATCGCGGAAGGGGACTTCTTCCGCGCGCTCATTCGCAAACCGCCTAGAGACTACGACCACATGCTACACCGAGCGAATGAGTATATAAATGTGGAAGAGGCGGAGGCTGCCCGACGGAAGGGAACTCATGCCGAACGTCCAGTCCAAGCCGAACGGAAGCAGCCCGCTGCCCATCAGCCACCAAGAGGACCAAGAGTTGAGGCATCCCGGGCACATCATGCGAAGTCCCCGGTGGTTCAAGAGGTAGCGGCCGAGCGGTCAAAGATGAAGAAAAAGAGGGTATGGACCCCAATGTTTTGCTCTTTCCATAATACTAACTCCCACAATACCCGCGACTGTCGGGGCCTGCCTTCAATCACCCATCCCGTACGACGGGGTGGCCCTCGTCGATCGCCTTCACCCGACCGCCGGCAACGACATCAAGAGTCCGGTCGGCGAACATATAGGAGATCTCCCGAACAGCGTTTCCCTCCAAGGCATGAAGATCGCTCTCGAAGGTCCAATGAGCAACCTAGGCAGTCCGCTCGGGAAGAGGAGAACAGAAACAACACCTCCCGGGGAGAAATCAATATTATTGCGGGTGGGCCGACCGTAGGAGATTCACACAGGGCGAGAAAGGCAAGCGCCCGGCAGCTCAGAATCCATGAGGTGGGTTGCAGCCAAGAAAAGGCGAGCGGACCCGAGATCAGTTTCGGGCCCAAGGATCTTGAGGGAGTTGAAGTGCCGCATGATGATGCCCTTATCATCAAAGCGGTGATAGCCAACTACACCATCCACCGTATCTTCATTGACACTGGCAGCTCGGTCAACATCATCTTCAGAAAGGCTTTTGATCAACTACAAATCGATCAAGCCGAGCTGCTGCCCATGACAACCCCCCTCTACGGGTTTACGGGCAATGAGGTTCTTCCGGTCGGACAGGTAAGACTGGCTATCTCCTTAGGGGAAGAACCGCTCCGGAGAACGAGGACAACAAACTTTGTGGTGGTCGACTCCCCTTCATCCTACAACGTGATACTGGGGCGACCGGCGTTAAGCGAATTCCGAGCTGTTGTGTCGACGTTCTACCAGAAGATCAAATTCCCGGTCGAGGACAAAATCGGTGAAGTACGAGGAGATCAGTTGGCCGCTCGGAAATGGTTCGAGCCGAATCCAGCGCCGCGCGAAAGGCTCCACGGATCGAGGTACACGCCATAACCGAGAAACCTCCTGCTTTAATTTATGATGAAAAGGAGGAGGTTCAGATCCATCCGAGCCGATCGGAGGCTACAACCTTTATTGCCGCCGACCTGGAGGACGAACAGAAAGAAGAAGTGGTCAAATGCCTCCAGATGAATCATGACGTCTTCGCTTGGTCGACGCATGAGCTGCCCGGTGTCTCCCCCAGCATAGCCCAACATAAGCTTCACGTCCGGCCGGACGCTCGGCCAGTAAAACAAAGGAGAAGAGATTTCAGCGCCGAGCAGAATATTATCATTCGAGCGGAGGTAGAAAGGCTCTTAGAGGCCGGCCACATACGGGAGGTTCAATTCCCAAGCTGGTTAGCAAATGGGGTGCTCGTCTCCAAGCCGGGCAACAAATGGAGGGTGTGCATCGACTTCAGAGATCTGAACAAAGCTTGCCCGAAGGATTTCTACCCTCTGCCCCGAATCGACCAGCTCGTAGATTCTACAGTCGGATGCGAGCTTATATGTATGCTGGACGCCTACCAAGGCTATCATCAAGTGCCACTCGCCCCGGAGGATCAGGAAAAAGTTAGCTTCGTTACACCGGACGGGACGTATTGCTATACGGTGATGTCGTTCGGACTGAAGAATGTCGGAGCAACATATCAAAGATTGATGAATAGGGTCTTCCGCGAGCAAATCGGACACAACTTGGAGGTCTATGTAGATGACATCCTCATCAAATCTTTCCGAGCGGCCACTTTATGCAAAGATATGGAAGAAACCTTTCGTACACTCAGAAAATATGGGGTCAAGCTAAATCCTCATAAGTGTTTGTTCGGCGCCAAAGGAGGACGTTTCTTGGGCTATATTGTGACCGAACGAGGTATTGAAGCTAATCCTAGCAAGGTGAAGGCTCTTCAGGACATGCCATCGCCCAGAAACATGAGGGAAGTACAGAGGCTGACCGGTTGGATTACAGCGCTGTCACGCTTCATCTCCAAGACTGCCGACCGGAGCCTTCCGTTCTTCAAAATCCTCCGCAAAGCTACAAAGTTCCAATGGAATGAAGACTGCGATCGGGCCTTTGAAGAACTGAAGACGTACTTAAATTCCCTACCTGTGCTGGCCAAGCCAGCTGTCGGCGAACCGTTGCACATTTATTTATCCTCAACCGAGCAGGCTGTGGGATCAGCGTTAGTCCGGTCGGGAGGTGAGGAGCAACTTGTATATTTCCTTAGTCATATCTTGAAAGATGTTGAAACCCGCTACACCGGACTCGAGAAGTTGGCCTTTGCTCTGATCCTTGCCGCTCGGAGACTTCGTCCTTATTTCCTGGCGCACCCGATTATCGTCAAGACCAATAGCCCGTTGGGACGAGTGCTTTTAAATCCAGAAGCTTCCGGACGGCTCATCAAATGGACAACCGAGCTAAGCGAATTTGATATCCAATATCAATCCCGCTCGGCTATCACCGATTTTGTGACGGAGGTGCAGGACCCGGAACCCGAAGCTGTGTGGAAAGTGTTCGTGGATGGATCGTCCACTAGACACGGGAGCGGAATTGGCATAGTTTTGCTGTCCCCACAAGGAGAGCGGATGCAACTCTCCGTCCGACTGGATTACCGAGCGACCAACAACGAAGCAGAATATGAAGCCCTTATTGCTGGATTGCAGGCCGCTCGGCACGTTGGAGCCGTCCGGGTCATCCTCTATTCAGATTCCCAGTTGGCTGCTCAGCAAATCTCGGGGATTTTCGAGATAAATAGTACAAGGCTCAAGCTCTACGTGGAGGCTATTGAAAAACTTAAGCTCAACTTTAGGGAGGTGATTATTCAGAAGATCCCCCGGGCGGAGAATCAAGTGGCGGATGAATTGGCCAAGCTGGCAAGCGCGTTATCCCCGGTCGGCTCCCGATCGAGCAATTATCTTTAGTAGCACATGTCGATCGGATGGAGGGCATCACATACCCGAGCGACTGGAGGACAACTATTGTGGAGTTTTTGCGCTCGGGAGCTACCCCATCCGACCGGGAAGGAGCTCATTTACTGAAGAGAAGGGCTAGTCGGTTCACCCTCGTAGGAGATCAACTCTACAAGAAGGCCTTCTCCCGTCCGCTCCTAAAATGCGTCAGCTGGGAAGATGCCGAGTACATCCTTCAAGAAGTGCACCAAGGTTCGTGCGGTGGACATGCGGACGGTCGTTAACTGGGAAGATTTTGCTAGCCGGGTATTTTTGGCCAACACTTCAAAAGGATGCTGCCCGGACCGTTGCAAATTGTCTATCCTGTCGAAGTACAACATGTCCCACCGACCGGCAGATGAGATGAAAGCATCAGCTGTGGCCGACCAATGGGGATGGACATCGTGGGACCCTTCCCATGGCTAGCGGAAGTTCTTATTGGTGGCGGTTGACTACTTCTCAAAATGGGTTGAGCCACTTGCAAAATATCCGGCGGATGGTTAAAAGTTCATACGGCAAAATATCATCGCTTTGGCATCCCAAGACGACTCGCTCCGATAACGTCGATTCACCGGAAGTTGCTCGGAAGTGGTGCGAAGTTATGGCATCGAGCAGACTTCACATCGGTGGCGTACCCTCAAAGTGGTCAAGCCGAAGTAACCAACCGAGAGATTCTCAAAATTTTACGGGCTCGGCTCGACCGTGAAGGAGGCGGTGGGAGCCGGGCGTCTATGGGCTCTCCGCGACACGAAAGGAGAACGCAGGCGTCACTCCATTTCACTTGGTATATGGAGGGGCGATCATTCCGATTGAAGTTGGGGTGGAGTCCGTTCGGTGCAAAATTATGATGAAGATAACGTCGAGCGGAGGCGCTGGAGCTAGACTTGGTCAAGAGGAAAGAGCTAAAGCGTCCGTCCGGCTGATGGCGTACCGGATGAAACAGAACTACAACCGGTGCGTGATCCCCAGCTTTCAAGTAGGCGACCTAGTTTGGAAGAAAGTCGGCCGGTCGGAGATGTGAGTTGGAAGCTCACAGGCGGGACCCTTTGAAGTGGTCAAGAAGCTCCGTTCGGGCGCTTATTACCTCAAGGATGCGGAAGGTCGAATGCTAGATCGGCCATGGAGTGCAAATCACCTTCAGCCATATAGAGCTGGGTGAGAGGTGCGCTTTTGCTCTATTTTGTGTAAATTCAAAATAGCTGTACTCCTTTTATCGCAGGAAACAAAATATTCCCAAGGCATTATGTGTTCATAGCCGAACGGTTAGTTATCCGAAGGCCCCGTGCCGCTCGGCCGGAGGTAAATTATCGGAGCCAAGCGCTCGACGACGAAGGCCCCAAGCTGCTCAGCCGGAGGTATATTGTACGAGCCAAAGGCTCAATTCCGAAGACCCTGTGCCGTTCGGCCAGGTAAACGTTGTCCAAATTGGCTTAAAAGTCCGACGAGCTCCGTCGTTAAAGATCGAGAGCCGCGCCGACCGGCTATAAATATCCGCGCCGACGAGCCCCGTCGTTAAAAATCGAGAGACGGTCCGGCGTCTATAAACCCTCCGGCCGGGAAACCGGGAGACGGTCCGGCGTCTATAAACCCTCCGGCCGGGAAACCGGGAGACGAGCCGGCGTCTATAAATCCCCGAGCAGAAGACCGACGAGCTCCGTCGTTAAAGATCGAGAGCCGCGCCGACCGGCTATAAATATCCGCGCCGACGAGCTCCGTCGTTAAAGATCGAGAGCCGCGCCGACCGGCTATAAATATCCGCGCCGACGAGCTCCGTCGTTAAAGATCGAGACGGTCCGTCATAAACCCTCTAGGGAAGCCGGAGACGGTCCGCGTCTATAAACCCTCTACGGAAAGGAGACAGCGTCTATAAATCCGGCGAGGCAAGGCGAGCTCGAGTCGTTAAAGATCGAGAGCCCGACCGCTATAAATATCCGCCGACGAGCTCGTCGTTAAAGATCGAGAGCCGGGCCATAAATATCCGCGCCGACGAGCTCGTCGTTAAAGATCGAGAGCCACCGACCGACTATAAATATCCGCGCCGACGAGCTCCGTCGTTAAAATCGAGAGACGGTCCGGCGAAACCCTCCTAGGAAACCGGGAGACGAGCCGCCGTCTATAAACCCCGAGCGGAAGACCGACGAGCTCAGTCGTTAAAGATCGAGAGCCGCGCCGGACGGCTATAAATATCCGCGCCGACGAGCTCGTCGTTAAAGATCGAGAGCCGCCGACCGGCTATAAATATCCGCCGGCGATAAAGAAGATCGAGAGCCGCGCCGACCGCTATAAATATCCGCGCCGACGAGCTCGTCGTTAAAATCGAGAGACGGTCCGCCTATAAACCCTCGTAGGAACCGGGAGACGGTCCGTCTATAAACCCTCGGTCGGAAATCGGGAGGCGAGCCTATAAATCCTCGAGAAGACCGACGAGCTCGTCGTTAAAGATCGAGGCCGACCGGCTATAAATATCCGCGCCGACGAGCTCCGTCGTTAAAATCGAGAGCCGACGGCCTATAAATATCCGCCGACGAGCTCGTCGTTAAAAATCGAGGACGGTTCGTGCCTATAAACCCTCCCACGGGAAGCGGAGACGGTCCGGCCTATAAACCCTCCTAGGAAACCGGAGATGGTCCGGCGTCTATAAACCCTCAGGCCGGAAGAGACGAGCCGGCTATAAAAATCGAGCGGAAGACCGACGAGCTCAGTCGTTAAAAATCGAGATGGTCCGTGCCTATAAACCCTCCGTAGGAAGCGGAGAGGCCGTCTATAAATCCCGAGCGGAAGACCGACGAGCTCAGTTAAAGATCGAGAGCCGCGCCGACCGCTATAAATATCCGCGCCGACGAGCTCCGTCGTTAAAGATCGAGAGCCGCTACCGGCCATTATAAATATCCGCTACCGACGAGCTCGTCGTTAAAATCGAGGCGGTCCGTGCCATAAACCCTCGGAAAGGAGACGAGGCGGCCTATAAATCCCAGAAGACCGACGAGCTCCGTCGTTAAAGATCGAGAGCCCGCCAACCGGCTAATATCCGCGCCGACGAGCTCGTCGTTAAAGATCGAGCCGCCGAGGCTATAAATATCCGCGACAAGCTCCGTTTAAAGATCGAGAGCCTCACGGCTTTAAATATCCGCCGACGAGCTCCGTCGTTAAAGATCGAGCGCCGCGCCGATAAATAGCCGACGAGCCTCGTCGTTAAAAATCGAGAGCGTCCGTCTATAAACCCTCCGTAGGAAACCGGGACGGCAAGGCGTCTATAAATCCGGCGTAAGCGAGCTCGTCGTTAAAGATCGAGCCGCGGCTATAAATATCCGACGAGCTCCGTCGTTAAAGATCGAGAGCCGCGCCGGCCGGCTATAAATATCCGCGCCGACGAGCTCGTCGTTAAAGATCGAGAGCCGCCGACGGCTATAAATATCAGCACCGACGAGTTCGCAAGTACGAGATTGATTAAGGCCGCTCGGCCGTCGGTTTGCCAAAGCCTCGCAGTCACTGAATGCAAACGATATAGCCGAGCGCTAAACGATCGAGGAAACGAGTCAATGATTAACCCGACGGCCGTTAGAGCTGCGCCGACCGGCTATAAATATCCGTGCCGTCGAGCTCCGACGTTAAAAATCGAGAGACGAGCCGGCGTCTATAATCGTCCGAGCGGAAGACCGACGAGCCCCGTCGTTAAAGATCGAGAGCCGCGCCGACCGGCTATAAATATCCGCGCCGTCGAGCTCCGACGTTAAAAATCGAGAGACGAGCCACGTGGCGCTCTGTCACCGAGCGCAATTAATGCGCCCATACCGCGCATGCTTCGGCTTAATGAAAAAGACTTGCGCGATTTTCAAGAGGATTTAGACAAGCAAACATCCACGTTGGGCGCCAAGGCATACAAAGCGAAGAGCCGAGCGGCTAAATTTGGCATGAGGGCCGAACGGCTCAAGGGATATCAGCAGCAGCGATGAGGCGACGACCGCCCGCTCGGACACACAGTCCAGTCAGTCGGACTCACTGCCTCCTTCGACTAGACTTGAAGGGGAGGCAAGTGATCCGGCGGTAAGAATGGGGGACCCACAGATGGGGTCCCGTCCGAGCGGAACCAGAGATTACCCAGCCAAAGGTTTGGGTTTCCGACGCCAAAGCAGGAGAACCGGAGCCGAGTGGCCGAGCGGAGGTGTCCGCTCGGCCGGAATCGGTCCGCTCGGCCGGAATCGTGGCGAGGGAACAGTGGTTAGCCGAGCGGCCTATTCGCTCGGCTCGGGATATGGTGTGTCAGCAAAGGCATGATGATTAGACTGTACGCAAGATGGCACTATTAAAGGCCCCACCATCACGTCACGGAAAGGTTGATGCAGTAGCAGTATGGTCTTATGGATGCCCTTCTGACAGGCCCACACCTAGGCATGGTCGAAAGCAGGTGATTGCTTCGATTGGTGTGCCCAGGCTCCTTCGAGAGGTCTATATAAGGCCTCCACTTCTTCAACCGGAGGTACACAAGTCTACATTTTCTAAGCCACTTTCTTATTCCTTCGCCTAACTTGAGCGTCGGAGGGCCGTCGCCGGGACACCCCCGGCTCGGTTTTGTTGCAGGTTCGCCGGAACACTCGAGGATCCAGCAGGGAGCGCCACATCCCCAGCGTCCGTTGACTCCTGGTTCGGACAGGATCAATAACAATAAACATAATATCTCATGAGTCTCATGCTCTCTGGTCTTCGTCTCCTCGAGTCCATCAAACTCCTCCCTGAGCTCCAAATGCAACATTGAGACTGTTGTTGTGGTCGAAGATCGAAACTCATACGCAAGACGATATTTTGAAGCTTACATAAGTCATCTTTAAATGTATAAGATTTCTTACTTGAATTAAGCATTTTCTCAGGTTGTTGATCCTAAAAGAACGTATGGACAAGCTGCTGATATATGGAGTCTTGGTTGCACGGTTCTGGAAATGCTGACTCGCCGGATTCCTTATCCTCACCTGGAACCGGTTAGTTGCTAATCTGTCACTATGAAAGTTTCTTAATTTTTTGTTAAAGTGCCTTGTATAAAACAATAGAACTTGCTTTCTTCATGTAACTATCAAGCATTTTTCTCGTGTGTTCATATTCCTCAATATTAGTCCAAAGATTTCCAAGGAGTTATAAACATCTTGCTTCTGATCTTCACTGTTCAGGTTTTAGCATCTTCTATATTTTTTTTAGCACATTATTAAGTCTTAATGAAAGTTTAACATATAAATGAAAGTTTAAATAATATCTAGCATGTAAATATTCATATAGTGTCCTCATTAAAGTTCAACATATAAATGAAAGGTTAATCTAAAATATAAGCATATTTAACTTTTAATAGAAAATCTAAAATAAATTGGAACTATGAAAATAAATTAAACATTTTCTTTACTTTAATTAAAAAATTATGGATAGGGACTTTTTTAATTACATTAGTGTTGTTTTTATTATTTTTTTAAAAAGACAAATGTTATATAAATCTTAGTTATTTATGAATCTGGATGTATTGTTTATTTTGAGTACATTAAATTATTGTATAGTTTCAAAACTGAAATTCAGTATTTTATCTTTTTGGTTGAATTCTTTTAGAATAATAATTATTTTATAACTGATATAAAATTTCAATATTTGCAAATTTTTGGCTAAATGAAAATGACCCCTTTAAATTTAGCATGATTAAAAGTAAATGGAACACATCAGAATGAATTATTGGTTAAATTTTTATTTTGAGTTTGATTCATAATTTAACTTTGGAGATATGTTTAACTTTAGTTTAAATATATTTAATGACAAACTAATGCCTAAATAATTAATTTTAATTCATAGTTCATAGTAATAAAACCCGTGAAACTGTTTGAAACTTTCAAAAATACATTTGGATGGGAATATTAACTCTCAACTGGAATTGGACTTTAGACGCAGCGGTTAGAGCACAATGAGCTAATAATGCATTATGGCATTCAGAGGAGATAATGATGCATCAGTACAGGATATTTCTGCTTGATTTTTTTTCGTCAGTTTTGATTACATGTATTGATAGATGGTTCAATGTATTGTCGTATCACCCTTTGCACTGCACTGACTTTTCAGTTAACGTTTAGTTTACACTTAATAGTATGTTTGCATACTTTGGAGTTTATATCTGTTGCAATCAGTTGTCTATTGCAATACACTTATACAGAAGAGCCATACTGATTGTTATTTCTCGATTTTGTTTAACATTGCAGACACAAGCTTTATTCAGGATTGGCCATGACGAACCACCACCTATTCCGGACTCCCTCTCTCAAGACGCATACGATTTCATTAGCAAGTGTGTTCAAGTAAACCCTGATGACCGTCCTACTGCTTCTGAATTGTTGGAGCATCCATTTGTAAAACGACCGCTGAAACTCTAAATTCTTCTTCAATCAACAATGAGAAATTATACAGTTAGATGGCATTAGTGGCCTCAAATACTCCAAGGTAAACCACTCAAATGTTTGTTTTTATTCATATAGAGATTCCAAACAAGTAGGAGAATGATTCTTTGAGGATTGCCATGCCATTAATTATATGAAATCTCAAAACTCTTTGCTTCGACGGTCACTAATGAATGCTATTAGTGTGTCGATTACTGCAAACATGGAAAGCCCGGTTGACGTCGGATGTCATTTCTTCAGTAACAGTAGGGGTTAGTTTTCTTTTTCCGGGGTTGTTGCCTTACAATTTTGATTTACACTGTCAATCCACTCAAAATTTTGATTTACATCTTTGTTTCATGTATCTTGTCTCCATAAGATTGCAGTGTGATATATAGTTCTAATTCCATATTAACTAGTTAGGTTATTGCACAAACTGTGTATAGTAAGTATTATTGAAGTGATCTTACTTTTGTGTACTACTGTTATCTGCTTCTTCTTCTGCTCTTTAATGGTGTGCTTGGTTCATGCAGTGAAATAAAGATCTATTTCCAAAGAATGGAGTAAATAGAGAATAAATTCGGAACAATTGTTGTATAGTTTATAGAATTGATGTGAAATAGCTGTCCTTACATTTCTTCTTTGAGAATGCCATAAAGAATAGAAGAAGTAACAGTCAATCATAGCTCTTCAGCATCAGCAATTGATGGTTTCAACTGTTGAGCAGTGTGTCAAGCACATCGAGCACGATGCAGAGAAACATCTCAAGAAACCTTGACAGATACCTGAACAGACCCCCACGCACATCACACCTTTCATTAGTTATGCATGCTCCTAATGACCCCACTCATGATCAACCAAGTCATCATTGCCTCATGCTCAACGCCTTGATCTAGTTGGACCTTTTCCATGAAGAAATCTAACCATGCTCAATCAAGCCACTCACACGTGTGTGATAATTATGAAGGAATCCACGGCA
The DNA here is from genome assembly GCF_018446385.1 of Zingiber officinale. Taxonomy (NCBI): domain Eukaryota; kingdom Viridiplantae; phylum Streptophyta; class Magnoliopsida; order Zingiberales; family Zingiberaceae; genus Zingiber; species Zingiber officinale. The sequence continues at coordinate 107,569,244 of NC_055986.1, forward strand.
TAACCTTCTTCATTAATTTGCACCCTAAGAACAATGCTGTCTACGTGAAGAGAAATGAAAGAAGAATCATTTGTGGGTGGGTGGGGCTGCATTGTTGCACCTCTCTCTTTTCCTTTTCACAGTTAGTTTTGGGGTTTATTGCAGAGAACAGCAGCAGTGAAGCATGCGCCAGTTGCTTTTGCTTTCTTCCTTGTCTCTCCATGTTTGAAGCTTTTATACCTTTCAGTTATTCATGGAGATGGAGATTTAGGGTTTGGTTGGCAGTAGACAGATTGGTGTTGATGGCTTTGTCAAAGCTTGTGGTCTTTGTCTGCATGCATAAGTGCAGTGCAGGCCCCTGCCACCGAGTCTCCTCCATTATGAGTTGAGTTCTTGAGGAGGAAAAGTGGTGAGCATGCCTGCCTGGTTTTGTGGCTGCTTGTCCCTGCACAACAACTTTACTATTATTATGTCACTCACCCTTCACATACTGTTTTAATACATTTTAATTAGATAATGAATATATATCAGGAATAAACAAAGAACAACTAGGGTATAAGATTATAGTTACTTGACTTAGTCGATTGATCTATCAACCATACAAGCTGACTAGCCCAATTAATTTATTAGGCTCATTTACTTAGCTCGATTGATCTTTGAACTTGTTGAAGTCATCTAGTTCAATGAGTTTAGTTGATTAATCAAATGTGTTAGTCTAAGGGATACACTATGTTAGAAATAAAATAGTCTTTTTTTGAAAGTTCAAAATTATTATTTTTTTAAAAAAATAAAATAAAATAGGACAGAAAATGTTTATTGTACAAGAGAATACATCTTCATCGAACCATGGCATGGTTTGTAACCGACACTAGCCGGTCAAGACGGTTATTTGATCGCATCATTGTTATTGACTACAAAAGGCATCGAATTTACGAGAATAACAGCGCAAACTCGGAGAAGGACCAATTTGTATTTAACGAACTAGCCAGGGCGTTGTAGTTCTAATGCTTCCATAAAGTGCTACTCCCCTCGCCTTCTTCTTCCCCTCGCGATCGCTCGTGCTTGTTCCAGAAGAAAAAGATTCGTTCTCTGCCGCCCGTCATTCTTCCGCTGCTAGAGCGCATCTTCTCGTCCGCGCCTGGAAGTCGCTCTTTTTGGTGCTCTGCATCTAGCCAGCTTCCTGGAGGCCGAGTGGGTAAGATCTGTTACGGTTAAACCCTGGAAATTGCCGAACTCTTGATTTCTGGTTCACGAATCGATCGAAGGGTTTCGTAGAACGTGGATTTTTATATTCAGAATCGAATTTTTCATCCTCATTTTTTTTCCGGCATAACATGTTTTGATGCTTAATTATCTTCTGTCGAACGGGATCATGTGGGTTTCTCCTCGTGTTTCTGGGTTTCCCTCATTTCTTCGTATCAAAAATCCATTCTTTTAGTAGTAGCTCGCACTTCAAATCAACTCAAACTTACAGTTTTTTTTTTTCCAGCAATTGTTTTTTCCCGCATGTTCTTTTCGCACAAGTTGATGAGTGGTGGGGCTTAATTACTTTTCTCTAGATGAAGCATATGCTTGATTTTTTGGTTTCTAAAAGTCAAAATTCTCCTGATATTATTGGTTACATCGTTGAAAACTTTGGTAGATTGCGTTGACGCAATTTGTTTTAACTCCTGTTATTTTTCATTAAAAAAAACTTTTGTATTCTTCTTGATGAACTGGTAACCAAGTATGCTTTGGAATTCTAATACTTTGATTCGCTAGCAGCTTGATTTTTTGTTGTTGCAGGAAGTTCTAGCTGCAAGAGGTGGCCTTAAATAAAATTTGAGGTTAAGCATTTGGAACGGTATGCAGTGGTTGAATCTGTACGTTGATGTTCACCGCCGAGTGAACCTATATTGTAGGGTGATTCTGTGATTAATTTCTATCTGTTTCTTCCCTTCTACTGTTTTCTCCCTTTTCTTATTCAGGCATTAAATCCCTCACTCTTGGTGTAGCTTCTTCTGCTTGTCTCCTTAATTATATTCTTGTTCATCAAGTATCATTTTGATCTTTTCCTCTTGATTTCTTTGTGCTCCCTTGGTTTCTTGGTGAACTGGTTATCTTGAGGAAAGAACTCTAGGAATGGTGTGCCAAGCAGAAACAAGGACAACGTTCCAAGCTTTGAAACATGAGAATGGGATTGCTGGTAGCTCCACCATAATCATTAGGATTATTGCTTGCTTCCGTCCATTGCAAGATTGCCAGGTAAAGATACAATCTGCCTATTATCTGTTGTGTTATTGTTAAAAAAAGGACAATGAGTATCTGTTTTTCCTTTTCAACAGGCTGAATACTTCCGCCACCTCCTAAAGCCAGTTGCGTAAATTATCGTCTGTTGCAGTTCATCTTCAATCAAACTCGAAGAATTTTGCCTCCTTTTTTATTTTTGGTTAGATCCTCTCGTGTGGGAATAATATTTGACACTACAATTGCCTGAGGTAAGAAATGTGCTTTCATTTGAATTGTTACTGATTTGTCCATTATTGTTAATTCATAAATCTATTTAAACCAACTGATACTTGCTTTCAGGTGATTAACACGCACATTCTTTTGATGGGGCAAGATAATAATCCTCGTATCAATTTGCAGTGCCCAATTTGGCAATTTAGTTACATAATCTCTGCTAGAGATAACAGACAATTTGCTATCAGGCGTCAAAACTTGAATCCAGTGTTTTTCTCTACTTGCGTTAGTCCAAATGCTTGTGTCTTGCCAGTGACTTTTGCAACACCTTTCCCTGATTTCTACGCACGCAATTTCTTTCACAAAGCTTCACCTTTGATTCCTCCTCTGGCCCCATTTCATGTCACTTCCAAATTTGATGGCTCAGAGAAGAGATACTTGGTTTTTGATCAGCTAAGGGATGGAAGGAACTTTGCCTTTAGCTCATCAAGTGTCCCCATTCCATGCATGGATTCTGTGAACCCAGGTTTCGATGTGCAGGGCAGCACTGAACCTTCTGATTGGCATGGATCTGAAGAGATACATGAAAATACTGAGGAACTTGATGCACTGTTATACTCGGATTCCGATGACAATCATGTTGTAGATGAAGCCAGCACTGGAAGTTCTCCAATTGAAGAAGTGGAGAAGACTATTTCTGCGGTGGCTAGCTCTGTACTTTCAGTAAAGCGGAAAAGAGCTGATGATGAATTTGATGCATCAGTTACAGATACTGCAAGTTCGCAAGTTCTTCACTTTCCTAATATCTCTTCAGATAACAGGAATAAAGAGGATGACAACTCTGCATCCATCTGCTTTGAGTTAGTAGATGATCAAATTGAAGAGACCAGGCAACTCAAGAGAACGAAAATTCAGGAAACAGTTGGCCTATTGAGAAAGATCATCCCTGGTGGTAATGCGATGGACGCCATCACTGTCCTTGACAAGGCCATCAACTATCTCAAGTCCCTTAAGTTAAACGTCAAATCTTTTGAAACTTTTCCATAGTATCTATTTGAGCAATAGTTTCATCAATAGCACCCCATATGAGGGTGGTGTTATGAGAAGAGAGAAAAGTAAGTCAAACAGTTGCTCCTCACACAGCTGGAATATGATTGAATGCACGAATCAAATTCTTGTAAGGGGAAGAGGAATATGATGGTGCAATAAAGCATAACTATGTTGTAGTGTTTGTTTGTGCAAAGGGAGGACTTCAAATTAGCACAAAGCTTCTTTTGACCAAAAGTTTTGATGGGCTACGCAAGGTGTGCGCATGGGGGACGGATCTACAAAGGGTAGGAAAGCATGCACATGTTATGTTGTGCGGTGATTGTGACTCGGTTGGTGTGCTCCTTTGAACAGCAGAGTAGCATTGCAGTGAAGGAATGCAAGTCTGGTTGTGCTGTGCCACTTTAATGATTTCCTTGAGGTTTGTGGATGTTATGTTGCTTTTGTTGGCATGGGGAGTGAAGGAAGAAGCTTCATTCATTACTTTACCTTGCTATGGGGCCGTTCTTGAAATGCTTTGAAGAAAAAGGCATTTGGCATCATGATGAGTGGATAAGTTTGTGGTCCATTGATCCTTTTTTTTCACACAAGTGGGTGCCACTGTGCTATTGGAAGGTCTGTCTCTAGTTAAGCTTGCTATTGGATGAGTCTGGGAATGCTTGCTGGAAAGACTTTGTGCCAGCATGATGGTTTGGAATGCTCATGGTTTTTTGCTATTGCTATCCTCAACTTCTTTGTTGTTAACTTTGATGGCAAATATTGTCGAAAATGAGGCTTTCTACTATAACTTCATTCCATTGTTTGTGCTTATTGATAAGATATTTATGTCATTATTTGTGGTTTGATATGTGTGTGCTTGTGTGTGTTTGATCGCGTTAAGCATGTTGCAGAATGAAAGGTATTGACACAAAGATTTAGTGTTAGCAACTGAGATTGTCATTCTCTTCCTATAATGATAAGCATTAACCATATTTGGTGTTAGGCATTTGTGCTCCAAGAATGTTATTGCATTTGAATTAGCAAACTGATTGGGCTTTATTTTAGGTTTGAAATTCTATTTAGGTTTGTATTTTTATTTTGACCCCATGATTTAAATGATAATATCTTTCTAAATTATAGGTGTAGAATGAAAACCCCTAAACCACTTTGATAGAAAAGGGCAATAATTTTGAGCTTTCAACAAGTAGTCTCTTTGGTTATTTTCATGTATAATTTTCCTCTTAGCCCCTTCAGGGCAGTACGATGGTTGAGACATGAGATGTTGTTGACATGTTCGAACATACTTTTTTCCATTTCTTAGCCGTCTACACTAAAGGTTAATAGTCATTTATAATTTATTTTTTTTCGTGTTGACCTAAGGATAAATTAACAAGGATACTACGGGTGGGCAGATTATTTTTTGTAAGATCGAAAAAAATTTAGATATGTCCACAATGATATGATATTGTCCACTTTGGGCTTAAGTCTTCATGGTTTTGCTCTTGGGTTCTACCTAAAAGGCCTCATACCAATGGAGATATCTTTTCTCTTATAAACCCATGATCTTTTCCATGTATTTTTAATATGGGACTATGTTTGCAACCTTGCAACTCCAACAATCCCCTCATCAAACAAAGGACCATAGGTTTCCCACGTCCGATCCTCGACCCACCAGGTCTTCCTGCCCCTCGGTCCACCCGACCTACTAGGACTTCCTTGCCTAGTCGCAACTAGGACTTCCTGCCTGGTATCTAGTCCTCTTGATCCGAATATAGGAGCCCCCACTTTCTTTATTTGAGGTCAATACTACACCCACATGGCTTAATCAGACCATAGCTCTTGTGCACAGTCGGCGGTTAAACCTTTTGGCAGTTGACCATAGCTCTTGTGCACAGTCGGCGGTTAAACCTTTTGGCAGTCGACCATAGCTCTTGTGCACAGTCGGCGGTTAAACCTTCAGGCAGTCCGGCTCTGATACCAATTGTAGGATCGAAAAGAATTTAGATATCTCTACAATAATATGATATTGTCCACTTTGGGCCTAAGCCCTTATGGTTTTGCTCTTAGGTTCTACCCAAAAGACCTCGTACCAATGGAGATATCTTTTCTCTTATAAACTCATGATCTTTTCCATATATTTTTAATATGAGATTATATTTACAACCTTGCAACCCCAACACTTTTTATCACTGATAATCTTCCTCTTGCAATTTTATAATACAAGGACACTGAAACTATACTTTTTGAACATTTTGAATTGTCATCACTGGACTCCTCTGAATTCATCAAGTACCCTTGAAACATAATATTCGAGACATTTATAAAAAAAAAAACCACTTCCTAACTCAAACGGTAGCAATTGTGATAATAAGTATAACTGAAAAGCTAAAAGCACGCTGCAATATTCACCCAGATTGAAATGGAACAAGCTATATCACTAACTAGAACATAAAAAAAGACCAATCTTTCAGAGTATTCCCAATTGTTTTGAGTTTTGAATTGCATTCTGACTCTTCTCTAATCATCAAAAGTACATGATCCATGCAAGCTTCTTATTTGTCACTCTTCAAATTAAGGTCAAACAGAAACAGCTTATTCAACAAACATGCATGAAGATTAGTGCCTCTGTAACAGATATTTTTGTAGCTATTTTTGGGTCGAAGATGAGTGCTGCCGCCTGCTCTTTGATCTGTGTCTGTTCTTTTGCTCACTCCCATTAGTGACCCCCTTAGTCACAGAGCTTGAACTGAGCACTGCACACCTTGTTGATCGTTTCCGAGAATTCCAATCAGTGCTCCTAAGTGCAGCCTTGGTGACGTTATCAGTTACCACCTCCCTTGACCTGTGGGACTTAGGCGGCCGCTTGTTGAGGTAGGCAAGATGGGGAAGGAGGCTGCAGACCACCTTTTGGAGCTGGTCATCCCCGATATGGGTGTGAATCGGATTCCCGAGTAGGTTGAGAGCTAAGAGGGAATTATAGTTAGCAACAAGTTGGCCAAAGGCTTTTGCTGTGGTGATCTTGTTGAAGCTCAGATCAAGAACAGTAAGCTTCAAAAGCCTGTGGAGTCCTTCTACTTCACTGATCTTGTTGCCAACAAGGTATAGCTCTTTTATGAGAATGCAGTTTGACAGTCCTGGAAGTGGGAAAAAAAACAGAAACTCACAATCACTGACATTGTTAATCGTTGACAATAACATAAATAAAATGTTATTAATTCATTGGAAGGATTTACAGTCTTTAGTAATATTCCTTATTATTGGATTAGCAGCAAAGAGAATTAAAACATCAATATCAAAGGTAAATGATCCACTTGGACTTTAGTATTGAACATTTTTTACAACAATTGACTATCCCAAATCACAACCTTAACAATCATCCATTGCCAACAGTTATGATTTTATTTTACTGATGATTACTTAATAAAGAACAGTCAAATTAGAACGGAATGAAAACAAATGCTCCTTAAGGTAGCACTAAACTAAGTGCTTTTATAGTTCAAATTTATTCTATGATGCCAATGCTTTAAGCCCATTTGCACAAAGAATCATCCAAAACGGTTTGTTTTTAGGTTCACAAGCAAGGATATGGTAGAGTTCAAAAACAAAAGAATCACTTCTAGCAAGAAACTAAAAGATGGAGTGAGGATTTTACCATGACCAATCCGCAGGATTCTATTGTAATTAAGATTTAGTACCCTTAGCTTCATCAACTCTCTGAAACCTTCAATTGTGGAAATCTTGTTCCTTGATAAATCAAGTGTATGAAGGCTCTTAGGTAACGATCCAGGTGTAACTCGAACTGCAGCAAAAGCAAATAAGTCATGAAGAGATTAAAAACAAAAACTCTAGATATAGAAAACATAGTAATTAGGTTACAATCTCATACCTATGAAATTGTTTGATAAATTGACTACTCGAAGGCTAGTGAAAGCTGAAATTCCAGGTATAACTTTTAAGCCCATACCAGAAATATGGGCCATTGAATGCAAGGAATTGAGAGATCCAATGATGTTGTTGGCCTGCACAATTTCCTCCAAAGCATGCTTGGCAATATGAGTGTGGTTCTTTTGTGAATGCTTCCTCACCCTAGCCGAAGCTATCTCACAATTAGCGCCAGATGATATTTCACCATTTTCAATTGGGAAAAAGGGGCCTTCCTCAAGACTATGGACCCAAGCATTAACTTTGTCTAAAGAAGAGGATTCTGCACAAAAAGCAATCCATTGATTCTGAGGCCATAAACCAGCAGCAATTTCTGACTCTTCCATTGGTTTCTTCTTCTTTATGTCAACAATAGGACTTGACTGAAGTGTATTGGACCAGTAACCATCTTTCTGGTTTGAGGCACCCCCTGGAAGGACTTCCCTCTCTGGTTTTAAGGTCCAAGACCTTTGGAGATTCCTATGACTCCAAATGAAAAGCTTCCACCAGAGCTTCCTGCTTCTTGAGGGAAGCACCTGACTTGAAGATACCTTCTTTAGTATTACCTTGTCGGCACTACAAGAGGTTAGTACTGACAAAGGGCTGCCTAAAATGTCATGTGATTCTCCAATGCCGTGTCCAGGCAAATTGTGCAGATCTTCGTAGGGAAGAGACTTGGAAAGTGATATAGACAACTTACCGTTTCTCTTTCTTTCGATCATGGAGCATGATCGCTTCAGCAAAGGAGAAACCCAAAAAGCCATTGTCTTTTCCATTCCAGGATCACTCACGTGTCCACTTTCAATCAGCATCTCAGGAGTGATCCTCTCATTTTTCTCGGAATTATACTCCCTCATTTTGACACGGCATTCTAGATTAAAATCGGGTGATTCAAGTTCACCTTTCTCTCCAGCTAGTGCCTGGAAATCAATAACAGAGAAGTCTCTCTTTATTGATTGAACGTCATCATGCTCTTCACTTCCTTCATAAGCCACCTCAACCACTTCTGGATTCTTAATCAAAGCACCATCCTTGCTTTCACTCTCTACCACACTCCTCGTTGAAGGGTTTTTCTGCTCAAAAGATGCCTCTTTTGTTCCCTTATCAAGAGAAGGATGAACTGATTTTGCTTTAGCATGCAAATCTCTCATAATGTTAAACCTTCTGGCATTGCGTGGATTAATGGATTTCTACCAACATCAATTAAGAATCAGTAGAAAATTCTACCAAGATATTTTCAGAAATAGCAATAAGAGGGTAGCGCTTACATCAGATTTCTTCTTCTTTGGGATGAGAAGACTAGAGAAGCAATTGAACCTCGCCATCTTTGCAGGTACTAACAGATCAACAAAGGAGTAAATAACTTTTCTTCTACAATCACGAACAAACCGGTACAGACTAAAGCTATACAAGTCTCTTTCACTGATTCTCCTGTCAACCGTTGTCAATCAGGTATCCTTTTTCCGAACAATGAATGAGCCAAACAAGGACAGTGGGGAAGACTGGAAAGGCAGCGTCCTCCTCAGTCCACACCTTCAGAATGATGCGAGGAATCACCTCAGTGCCGGCCAGAGTGATTGAATTAGAGTTTGAAAACTAGTGATCCTTTCCGAAGCCGTCTTTGATATCTATCGATATAGGAGAGGAACAAGTTAGAATCTAGCAAGGAAATACACTGATCCATGACACCTCTATATTTTTAAAGAGAAGACGGCAGTTGTTGTTTGAGTCTCCCTCTCAAAGACAATAACATCAACAACACTGCAACACTGCATTCGAATTCGATTCATAAAATCATTTCTCTTCCCATTGTTTTACCAACCAAAATGCCATTTTTATTATTATCTTCATGATCCGAACCCTCCTAAACATTAACTCTTTTCTATCTGAGCACTTTAACCGCCGACGGAAAAGATGCGGAAACACATTCTTGATCGAATCGAGGATCAAAACCAAACAGACATCAACAAGAGAAGGGGAAAAAAACGCATTCTTGGATGAAATCGGTCGAACAATCAAAGAAACCCCACTAGAAAGCAAATCTGAACACAACAGTATACTAAAAGCCAAGTGAAAGAAAGAGATAGAGATCTTTCTACCAGAATCTTCCCCAAATCCAACCTTCGTCCAACCAAGACGAAAGACGATAAGAAGAGAAGGAGATCGGAAGAATGCTTAGAGGATAGCCAACAAAGATACGAATGCCACGTTGCTGACCTCGATCCGATGCAGCAGAAGGAGAAGCTTTCCTCAGATGGAGCAGGAGAGAGAGCCGCGCTTGTGCCTTCGATTGAGAGAAGCGGGCGCTTGATCGACGAGGAAAGGAAATGGTGCGGAGGCGGCCTACAAATAGACAGCGAGGTTCCGTGAGAACTGACAGTTTCTGTTTTGTTCTAATTTGCATTTCGCCCCTATAATTTTGAAAACTTACATTTACCTCCAATAAATCTTACTTATTCTTCAGTTACTTCCTCCTCCTAAATTCCTCTAGCCTTATTTCCAACCCGAGGTCAAAGCTAGAAGCTCAAGACTAGAAAACTTCTACAATAAGTTCCTTGAAAAGGTTTATCGGTCTCGCTACGTCCAGTTACAGATTTATTATAATAGAATAAGAGATTAATTTCTAATAAAAGTGTTTCTTTGAAGAAAAAAATCTCTTCCATCTCATAGTTAATTTGACAGTCAATCCATAATTTACTTTTCTTCATATAATCTAAGAACGAATTATGAAAGACGTATGAGATGAGTGTAATCATCTTTTACTATAATTGAAAAAGTTTATCGCAACTTTTATATTGCATTAAGACATCAAAAATTTATGATTTTTTATAAACTATTTAGTGTCTTGCATATGTTTAGTCGTTTGAGATTTAGGGTTTATGTATCAATTTACAATGAGTAGCCAACTAATTCAAGCAACTGTTATTCTTTAGCTCAACTAGATACCATCCTTTCCAAAAACTCGGTGCATAGATTTAATTGATGAAGAATCTTTATCGGGTGGCATTTAACTAAAGAGGGGGATGAATTAGATAGTATAACATGAATGATTGAAACATCGAAGATTTCGATTCACCATCTTGAGGTGGAGGAATCAGATGCCTTGCATCTCCATTCACCCACAACCTCACACTTTCTAATCAACGAGTAATTCGATCTCATTATTCTTGTGTTATAATCCCTTTTCGTATTGGAATACTTATAAATATAGGGGTTAAGATGCAAATGGGGTGTTGAGCGAATCAAGAGAATGAGATGCTAACTAAATATTTAAGAGAATATATAATTCTAAGCTAAGTGAGCATTTGTTCTTTTCTTGCAATTGAAAATATTGGTCAAGATCCTAGGTTTAGGGTTTATTCTCTCTCTAGGATATTAATTTCATTACTTAATATGTGATTAGATAATTTTTTAAAAATGTTAAATTGTAGTAGAACAATGCTATATATATATAACATTCTAAATACATATATATTATACCCTATGAGTATATAAAATTGTTTACCTTGACCACTATAACCCAAGAGGAAAGTCTGAATCTTGGAAAAAAATCTTATTAACTTAAACTTATCTAACCCCTAAGTTTTAAAATTTTAAACCCTAAACACATATAATATATTCGTGAGTATCTAAAATTTTTAATTTGAACACTATATATATATATATATGATATACTGCGCGACGCTGCAGTGTGCGACTGTGCGCGTCGCACAGCATATCAACATTCGTTTTTTTTTAATTATTATTTTTTAAGATTTTAAATTTAAAAAATTCAATATTTTCTTATATAAAATATTAATACATAAATATATTCCCTAAACACATTACAATACTCCGTAAATACTTAAACTTATTTTATTTTTTATTTTTCTTTTAATTAAACATTATAACTCAATTGGGAAGCTTGAACCTAGAGAGAGAATGGGTAATGTAAAGTATTTTCAAAAAGATTTAATTAAAATTAATAGAACTAAGTAGGAAGTACCTTTCCAATTTCTTCAGTAGCTTTCTTATTTCTTAAAATAGAACTAAGTTCACTGTAGCTAGAGTCTTCTTACCTACCTACCAAGCACCAAGCTAAGTCGACACGTCTAAATGCTAGTTGACAAAGAAGCTAACCAAGTGGAAGAATATATATGTTAGGGACCAAACGTGTCTTATATTTGTCCATATTTTTCTTTTCTTTCTCTTGTATTATTTTATAAATTAAGAGTCATTTTGATATCTCAAGTATTAGATAACTTTAACTCAACAAATGATGAGGCACAGTTTGAACCATTACTTGTGGCACAAAGTACTTAAGAAGCATATATAGATCACACTTGGCAAAAGAATCGACTGCCTCTACGCATTTGACCCGTAACAACATGACACCTAACTTTAACCAATCCTTTTTCATGAGTAACCACCCTCCTTTAAGTCATCTCCCAATTTCAAATTAAAGAAGTTTGTCCTTACGAACAAATTAAATGTAAAACTCTTATTCGAAAAGATTTTCTATACATTCACATAGCACTCTCTTAATTAACATAGTTACCATTTTCAAATGAAATTACATAGAAGAATGTCTATTTTTAAAATAAGGAATCATTGCAATCTGTTAACAATAAGGCAAAAAAAATCAACTTAAATAAGGGGGTGTTTGGTTCAAATTTATCAATCGGAATGATAATGGGTTTGATTATGGAGTCAATGGGAATGGAAATCAGGATTGCATTATCAGCGTTTGGTTCAAAATCTGGAATGAATATGATTATAATTGATGATATTTGTTTCGAATCAACATTAGTAATGCGAATCAAATAAATTCTCAATTTTACCCTTATTAGTTAATGCATTAAAAAATATTTAAAAAATAATATCTCTATTTTTCAAATAACATACATGTTACAATTATCACAAAAAATATTTTAATTTTTGATCAAGTTCAGAATAATAAGCTTTTATCTAAGTTTTGATCACAACTATCAGCAGCAACAGAATCCTTATTTCAATTACTTTCTTAACACCAACACGTAGTTGCTCAGGTTCTCATCTTCACAATTAGATGAAGAAAAATCTTTGAAAACAAATATGTGAGATTAGATTTAAGCAACACTGTTCAAATCATCTTGCCAGATGCATTTCGTAGCATACCACTATTTCGTTTCACTGTCAAAATATACTGTATAGACTCATCTATTATAATTTTTTAGGTAGATTATATCTTTGAAGATGGCAGCATATGAAACACGGTAAGTCTCTATTCAGTCCCCTAATGCTCCAACATGGAACTCACTATTAATTCCATATCCTCCATTAGCATATTGAGGTCGGTAACAATCTGATCCTGACATGAATGTTACAAAAATATCTTCAATTCATTTGCTTGAATCTCCAAGATTCGGCGAGGCAAAATAGTTTTCATTTGGCCACTGGTGCAAGAACCCTTCTCATGTAGTAATTTCCAGTGATTCACTTTGCTATTTTACTCCCGATTCAAACTAGTAGAAAAAGGAACAGTTCCCAGTTAACTTCAACTTATGCATATGATTAAATTGTTGACTGTTTTACCTGTCGAGCCTCAATACTGGAAGCCGCCATAGCTCCTACATAAGGAAGGCTTTCGATAACAGCATCAGCAAGATCTGAAATAAATATAGGCGCACATCCTAAAGTAGGAACACATCCCCAATTCTCAATGCCTGATTTGAGAGCCAATTCTTTATATTCCACATCAATTTCTTCTAGTGTTTCAATATGTTCACTGACAAAACTGCAATGGATGCGAGAAGAAAACAAGTTTATGATAGCTCAAAAGCCAATCAAAACATGCATAATTTTCATAGAAACAAATTCTTGAGGTACACAAAATGAATAGATGATACATAAATGCAATAGTAATAGAGAGGGCAGGCAAGGTTTTATATGCAAGGATGAGGCTAGAGTTGAGTGCTCAGTTGTTGAATAAAAAGAAGATGGAGGAAGAAGCAGGAACACTGGAGAGAGTAATAGAGGTGAAGAGAAATGGAGGGACAGAGGAAGAAGGCAGAGGAAGAGTGAATCAAGAATGAAGTTGGCAAGTTCATGCATACATCATCTATCCATTTTTCAAGTAACATATTCAAAATATCACCAAATCATTTTAAAAAATTATCAAGTAACATATTCAAAATATCACCAAAGACAATATTAGTAATAACGCTGTCCATAACCATTTTAATACAAAATGAAATGTCTCAATGCAAAACCAACAATGAGAAGCAAAAAATAAACCTATCCATAAAACATTAACCTCAATAGTTGAGGATAACAATGCCAAAATCAGGATCTTAATCGACTTTAGTTATATTAAAGTGAGCACATAATCTCTCTCACTTCAGTGGAATCTAAACTGAATAATAAGTCAACATTCAAAGGATCTTGACAAATTGCTTTAGAAGCCTTGTACTTATCCGGACCACTGAACCCATGCTTTTCCAGCAGTTCAAGAACTTGTGGCATTCTTGAGGTTGTACCTTGCATCCAAGTTGACATTGTGCTAAGGTGACCATCAAGACTCTTCATAAAACCCCGAATTTCATCATTAAATTCCTTGTACTCAGTTTCAGCATTCTTCACAGGTGCAAACTTGGTCTTCTTTGAAGCTTTATGAACTTGATGAGGACATTTTTTCTTGGCAGCACATGAACTGGAAGAATTAGATGGTAGTGACTCCATGGTAGATAAAAATTCAATTTCAGTGTTGGAATCACTCTCATCTGTCACAGTCAAAGTAACATCAACATTTCCTAAATTCTTATCAACAGCAAGTGAATCTTCAGCCACATCCCCCGTTGCTCGATCCTTGCCATACACAATATCCAAATCCGTAAAGTAAGGGAATGAAACATTATATAAGCCCTTAGCATCTTTGTGAATCTGTAAAAAAAAAATACAAAGCCAAAATTGTAATTAGATTCTACATAAAATAATAACATAGCTTTTTAATTATAGATTCATGAAGGGTTCAAATTTGTCAAATTTGTGAGGTAAATAAGGATTATGAATTCCAATAAAAACCTGGCATCCACCAAGTAGTAACAATATGTTCGAGGACAACATCAAAGTTCAGAATAATAAAATAGAGATAATAAAAGCATGATTCTTAAGATACTTAGATACTGTGTTGTAACATGAACTTTGGTGATCTAAGCTTAGATATCTTGATAATAAAACCTGAACTTGATACTTGATGATAATAAAACCTAAACTTTGATGTTATCTAAGATAATAAAAGCTTTTATCAAAGTTCAGGACAACATCTAATTTATTGATCAAGTTCAAAATAATAAAAAAAACATGGTAAAAAAAAACATGATTCAAATACTTGTGAATCTGTGTAAAAAAAAAGATACAACATTAAAGTAACATCAGCATATACCTTTAATAATATTATAAAATTACAAATTAAAACACATGAATTGACATACCTTAATCCATTCGGTATACCATGTAAATTCACATGCAATCTTTTTTCAACATCATTCCAAGAACATTCACTCTGCTTGCACATTTCATTAATAGCATGATACCTTCCCTTCAAGAACTTGATCCTAAAGTCAATGTGCTTCACTTCAATTATCAACTGGGGTAACTTTTGCACCATTAATCTTCTTATCTTGTTCATATAATTGTTTTTAAAACCACCATCTGTTTTCCAAAGAGGATCAATGGCCATATCTTGTAAACATCTAATTAAGACCCAACTTTTCTCCTTTGTCCAAAATTGCTTATTCTTGCCTCTTCCGTATTCTACATCATTTGTTTCTTGGTTATGGACATCCACTGTACTACTTTTCATCATACTGTTGTTCAAAAAATATGTGGTGAAGCAGAGCAGAGATAAGAAAAGCACAAACATATGCAAATGTTCTACAACTCAAAAATATAAATATCAAATAATGTTGAAACAGTTAGGCAGTACATAAGGCAGCTAGTAGAGTCATACAAAATCCTACATCACATTGAAAATGTTCTAATCAAAATACAACAAAAGCACAAACATATGCAATAGTCATCCCATATTAAAAACTCCATTTCTCTAACTATTAAACATTTCAATTGTCATATTAGTTCTAAACGCATTCCACTGGTCAGTTGGGGCAATTGTTCGTATGTATTCCACTTCATCATCACTTTCCTCATCTTCGCTTTCTTCATCATCCTCTATAGATTCTTAAGGATCTGTACTCATAAATTTGCGAATCAGATTATAGAGTAGACAACAGGAAATAATAATACGGACTTGGGTTTGTATTGGGAAAAAAGAAGGGGATGCTAGAATTTTTCAACGCCCCTTCAACAAACCAAAACACCTCTCAATTACATTTCTTGCTCGAGAGTATTTCATATTAAAATATTCTTCCGAAGTCTCGGGTCGATGACCATCAAACTCATTAAGATGATACCTATGCCCACGATAAGGCGCAAGAAATCCAGAAGAATTACAATAACCAGCATCCACCAAGTAGTAACAACCTTCGGCAATAAAACAATACTAAATGTAAGACTACAATAAACAACTTAATTTAGAAATTTAAAATTAAGGTAATTAGTTAATTCACAACTTTTTATATATACCTTGAGGTACTTTAAGCCCAGTAGACCTACTAATGGCATCACGAAGAACACGACCGTCGTGAGCAGAACCTTCCCATCCAGGTAACACATATATAAATTGCATATTTGGGGAACATACTCCCAACACATTCGTCGCTATACCTCCTTTCCTTGTGTGATAACGTTGTTTTTCTTCTTTAGGAGGTGTCACTAGAATAAAAGTACCGTCTAACGCGCATAAGCAACCCTATATTATTCAAATGAATTAATAAGAAATACTAGTAAAACATAATGACCCTAACATGTTACTAAATATTTATCATATGTTATTACCTTAAATGGTTTCCATCTGTCATCTTCACAGTTTTCGAATATAGGTTCTGGTGTTTTGAGTAATATGTGGTGAAGCTTCAAAATTGCATGAAGACACAGATTGAAGTGACGACTCACAGTCTCTTGACTTCGATGAAAAAATAGACTAATTGTTCTATTTTTCTTGTGATGTGCCAAAACATAGATAAAAAATGCAATAATTTCATCAACGGATGCATTTCTTGTATCTTTTAATCCCCCAATGTCTCTTACCATATCACATAATATCTCAAAGGTTCTCCTATCCATACGGAGTTCACTAATACAAAATGCATCATTCTCTTTTGTAAGGCTAAATATCCATTACATTCGCTTAATTCGTTTTTCTTCCTTATTTTTTATTCGGCAAATTTTAGTACGTCGATATATTCGATACGAATGTTGATAGAATATGAGAACCAACACAGCCATAAGTGTAATATGTGTAGCCCACAATGTGTACATTAAATTTTGACTTCTGCTATTAAAAGGAGGTCGCGCCATGTTTTTCTACAACAATACAAGTAAAAAAATATCAATGGAATATAAGAGAAACAAACAGAAATTAATGCATAACTAACGAGGATATATAACAAGAACACAAAGTTTAATAGCAAAAAAAAAAACATGTCTAGTTGAATAATAATATATATGAAACATTCGTAAATCTGAACTATAGTTCCTTTTTAACGTTGTTGGACCTGGACTAAAGCCCATGTTGACACCAACTATGAGACATGAGTTATGATACAAACATAAATATCTGAGAATTATTGTAAGGTCGTATATGCATGCGGTTTGGAGGGTGTGGGATGGAATTGTCTTCAACAGCATGGATGCTTCTAACAAAATGCTTCATTTGGAGGATGCTAAATGACTGGTTTTACAAAGTTCCCTCTGCTTTAAGAGCAGACTAATTTCAGAATTCTTCTAGAAAGATTAAAGTTAACATATACGATCATGGTTTATTGGTAGCCACAACAGATGATAATTATCCTTTTTGGAAAGGTATTCCGCTGTATTTTCAGAGCTGTAGGATTTCTATTCTATTCTAGACATACTACTGCAGTGGCTGGAAATTCCAGTATATGATAGTTGTGATTACTATTAGTAAAAATTTCACTCCATCAAAGAAAACAATTAACGAATTTATAACTGAAAACAAAAATCTCAGGTTTTGGATATCATGTTTCATACTCAATTAACAGATTGAGTATCCTATTTTGGGTATTTATTTCACAGACCTAGGGATTACATCGATTATGTTCGAGGACACAGATATCTTTGAATCGAGAGGAAAAAACATTGCATTAAAGGGGTACCTGGTGGTGAGTGTGGGGAGGAGACGCAGCGGTTCGTGATCCAGTTGGAATACCTAGGGCACCGGTACGACGCTACTGGGGAAGGCGGAGGAGTTCAGATTCGGGGAGGAAGGAGATCTTCGAATCCCTGGCGAGGTGGGGCGTTCGGCGAGGTGGCGGCGTTCGACGAGGTGGAGGCGTTCGGCGAGGTGGCAACATTCAGCGTCGAGCGACGTTGGCGTCGTTCGAGAATAGGTTGCAAAGAGGAGAGGAGGAGAGAAATGCGATGGGAAATTAAGTTAAGGGTATTTTTGGTATTTATGAGAAATTGTGATTGCTGCAAATACAGGAATGAGTGATTGAAGGGGTGGGACACCGGAATAAGCCATTACCCACTAATAAGGAATCATTCCCTCATTTATATTGCCATTGTTGTAATCCAAACATTAACATTGATTGCTATTCTCATTCCTTACTTCTATTCCCTTAAACCAAACGCCCCCTAAATTTTGATTACATATTTTAGATAAACAGTTGGTTAATGAGAATTAATTGTTTCATTAAAGATCTGCATGGATTCAAACCTTCGCTTGTCTGGGTTCAAAGCTGTTGAATTTGTATGAATGGAGAAGAGGTGGAATAGGATAAAAGGTCCATTATGAATAAGATTTTAGTTCAATATTGAAAGTTTTATGGTATATTGGTTAATTTATATTGATTCACATGATTGAAAATGTGAATAAATACATAGGGAGAGACTCTTTCTCACATGTGGGTGCGCAGGAGGGGTGCAAATTCAGGGCCGGATTGTACTAAACCAAGTTGACTAATGTGCGGGCACGACCTGCGCGCGGCGAATGCCGGACCAGTTTGGACAAAATTTGCCCAAGTGAAATAACCAACATTCACGAACAGCAGCTCTCCACTTTCATTCCCCCCCTCCTCTGTCGTACAACTCCTGCTCGCTAGAATGCCCGTGATAGCAATCGAGTGTCATTCAGTTCGTCGTAACCATCATTGCTTAGTGGAGATCACGGTTAGCCGAAAACTGTGACTCTCACAGGCCTCGGTCTGTTGCTCGCTCTGTTCTATTGGTCCCGCTTGGTGTCAAAGCTCGGCCGCCCATTTGCTCAGAATCTTCACTCGACCAGTCTCTTTGCTCCTCGGCCTATCCACCCGACAGCCTAGCCTGTTTGCTTCTCCCGGCCTGCCTCTCGCCCCGCCTATCTACTCGACCGCTCGGCTCTAAATCCCGGTCAACCTCTCTACCCGCCGAGCTGATCTTCCTGCACAAACATTTTGCTCGGCCTACCTACCCGACCGCTAAGCCCGCTCTGTCAACACTGTGCAGTCTGCCTTCATCACTTGACAGAAATCAGCTCCTGCTAGCAACCTGAGATTATCAGTTCATGTCATCTCAATTGTAAATTAAATTAAATTTAATTATTTAAATTCAACTAATATCTCATATATCTCCGACAACGTATTATTTGTACAACAAAAATCAGAGCATTTATTGGTCCAAAGTGCCCCTTTACGCCACTAATTTCTTCTTGAAAACACATGAGATAGAGAAAGAGAGACCATGAATAATTAGTGGAACTTAGGTAACACACAAAAAAAAAAAAAAATTGAACGACAATAGCGTAGGATTCTTGAAGAATAAATGTAGTATACCTTGTGAAAAAATTTAGCCTCAAATTTTCCAACTCGTCGGTCAGTAGTAGTAATATCTATTTCTTCTTGGCCTCCCTCAATAACCACCTACCAAAAACAATAGAGGGAGCTAGAATCAAGATGAATTATAAACCTGACAACGTACGTAATTCTCAACTGTCGGACATTGCCATATGAACATAATTCATCAAAACTCCACTGCTAAGATATTTTAAATATCAACAAACAGTTAGAAATTTTTGAGGCGTGCAGTTCAGCACATTGTATATAATTTCGTCCAGAAACTGAGTTAGATGGGACCGAACCGGTGACGAGGATGAGAATGTTGATGGAGGGAGGACTAGGAGCTAGTACCGGAGGACGGGAAACACGGTCTAAAGTGGTATCCACGAGCTTGCACACACTACAGAGAGATCACACAAGAGTGTTAAGGCGAAAACTAAGGAAGAGGTGTCTAGCGCAGGCACTCCGACACTCAGGTTAGAATCAAGATCAAGAGAAAAGTGTAGGAAACGAATGAACAATAAAACTGTAGTAGATGCGTGTATGTGCACGCGTACCAGGCCAACGGAGATGATCATTGTTTTTATACCACCATTCATAACCTCCACAATAATGAAGCATAAGGGAATGTCTAGTGTCAAGCTATGTCAGGTGATGGAGGATGTATGATAGACTTTCATTCGGTAGAAGAAGGTTCTATGATATATATGTGGCAAGGTATCGAAATATTCCCTTGACAAATGGTCATTATTCTCTGATAGATGGTTGTGATTATCTGACAATGTTGTTTCCTGGTGAGGGTCAAATTGACGCTTGGGTAGGTCGGAGGAAGACTAGGAGGCATGCCCATAAGAAATGAGGGGCAGAGCCCTGGGTGTCCAACCGACGATTGGGCCGACTAGGAATAGACTGAGTGCCATACCCATGAGAAGTGAACAACTGAGCCCGGTGGTCAGACCGGCACTTGGGCCGACCAAGAGTAAACTGGGAGTCATGCCCATGAGAAGTGAGAGATTGAGCCCTAGAGTCCGACCAACGCTTGGGACGATCAGGAGTAGACTGGGAGTCGTATCCATGAAAAGTAAGGGGCTGAGCCCTAGGGTCCGACCGACACTTGGGTCGACCGGAAGTAGATTGAGAGTCGTGCCTATAAGAAGTGAGGGACTCAGCCTTGGGGGTCCGACTGGTAGTTGGGCTGGCTGGGAGTAGAGTCATGCTCATGAGGAGTGAGAGGCTGAGCCATGAGGATCCGTCCAGTGCTTGGGTTGACCGAGAGTAGACTGGGAGAGCCGCGCCCATGAGAAGTGAGGAGCTGAGCTATGGGGATCTGCTCGGTGCTTGGGTTGACTGGGAGTAGATTGGGAGAGTCGTGCCCATGAGAAGTGAGGGACTAAGCTCTAGGGATCCGACTGACGCTTGGGCCAACCAGGAATAGACTGGTAGTCGTACCCATGAGAAGTGAGGCTAGGCCTTATTCAGGGGACAATGGTTCGTTAGGACATGTACTCCCCTACCTTGACCGCTATCTCTTCTTAATTCTTGATCGTCACATCACCTTGACTATTGGCCCTATCCTATCCTTGGGGTTAGCCACTATACGTCATATCTCAAGCCTCTCATTCAAATCTAGTCGAAGGAGGTCCATGACCGATTGAAGAGGCTCAAGTCTTATCATCGTTCCGCCGTTTGGGTAGATGGTAGCTCCAATGGCCTTTCTTCAATATTGCTATAACATATTTTTTTTTTAAAAAAAAAACACTTGTTAGCCATTTTAAATGCAAAATAAGGCGTCGATAATAGTGTATTAGTGCAATGATTTAATTATCTCGTCCATCATAATTGTCATTTTATGGGCAATCACCACATGCCCTACCAACTTCATTTGGATATGATGATTGATACATGTCTTTTCGTAAGAATTTTGAATGACGATCCATCTCCCTAGATCTTACGGCTGCCATTCACAAGGCTGTTTTGATCGGACAGCTTAGGCTTTTAAACACCCTTAAGGCTCTCGTTAAAATCCCTAAGTGTTGCAAGAAATAATTCATTCGTGATTCGTCTTCTTCAACTTTCGGCTCTAACGATGCTTATTGTCTGTGATTCTTTTTTTGTGATCTCCCTAATAAGCGTCCTTTTTTGACTTTTACTCCTTTTCTTTTGCTCTTCGATGGCTCAAGAAACTTTCACCCCCTGGTATGTCACCTTCCATTCTAATTTTAATAGTTGTGACCTCGAGTCGGCCCGACCGAACCTAGAGATTCCCAAGACTTTTCACATTCGCATTTCTGGCCTTTAAGAGTATCCCTGCCGTCTTCCTCCTGACTTTGTTATTTTTTTTTTCAAAGATCAATTTCACGTGGATTTGTGATTTCTCATTCCTTAATTCTTCTTTGAGATAAGTCAATATTTTTATATTTCCTTTTCTCAATTTACTCCCAATGTCTTTCGACAATGATTGAAAGAGAAATAAAATTAAAACAAATTCTTTCCCCTCCATTCTAAGAAATTACATTGATTTCCCAAGCAAAGTTTATCCTTTTCTCCCTTTACCCTCACTCTTCCTTCCCCTTCTCTCACATCCTCCCAAATCGAGGGATGTATCAGGAGTAAGAACCGGTTGAAGCCGGTTCGAATCCAATTGTGCCGGGCTTAAACCATTGACTTTGAATTGACTTAAATTCCATAGAAAATAAATAAAACGGACCTAGTTTTCGGCTAATAAATTTGTTGCGTTGGTCAAACATATCCAATCAAATTTTGCCACGTGGATTGACCTACAGTTGACTTTAGCGCAACATCCATTACATCACGTGCCCCTCGTACTCGGCGAACTCCCTGCATAGCTACGAGTTCCAGTTGTCGTCGTGGTCCCGGAAACAGAGCCACGGCTTTACCATTAATAGTTGCCCTATAAAAAGTCAACCATGTAAAATCGAAACAATGACAATCTACTCGAAACCAAAGCCCCGTTGGATGTCATAAAAAGGGGATGCTGTTGAAAATTTCAATAAAAAAAGCACTTGGACCAAATAAATGCAACAGCGAATCAAAGATAAGATATAAACTCAACTTCCAAAAACGCCAGAACTGCAAATATTACAAACTACAGCCAATTCAACAAGTCGTCATCACTGAAACAAAAAACACTGACTCAAATGCTTGATTTCCTGAAGACAACAGGTACAATGTCAGGCTACAAGATTCACTGAAAAGAAGATGGAGGAGCAGCTCCATATCCTCCACCACCACGGCCAAAACCAGGTCTACCACCAGAACCCTGCACAATTTCCACAACATGAATCCAAAATAGTTCAAGATATTGTCGGCTCTTTAGTATCATTTGCACAATGTTACTGCTTGAATCTAGAACACATTAGCAGACTAAATGTCATGCGAATGAGCAAAATCTTAACAGTACAGAGATAGAACCAGATACATTTCAAAAATCATTATCTTGTGTTAATACTGTGAAAACAGAAAGTCCAGTAACAATGACACGATTTACATTTTACACATTCCAGTGATATTATGAAATGCCTTACACTGCAGAAACAGAAAAAAAAAAAATGATAGTCATGTTATACATTGACTACTGAACTTTTGTTATTTCATCATTGATATAACATCTTAAGCAGGTAGGAATGTGCACACAGTTTATAGTCACATTTACACGGGGCTTACCTTAGATGTACATTCTTGTCCATCTCAATCTTGAGAATGCTTCAAATCCAAATATCCAACACTAAACAAGCTTTTTACACTATAAGTATTATACCCTTGAAATGAAGTTGTAAAACTATGAAAAAAGCTCCAATGTCTTCAGCTCGATAAGCAAGTCACATATGGGACAGAAAAATGCTTGAGCATATAGTTTAGGTCTGTTTGACTTGGCTGATTTAGATGAATGAGCAAAGCTCATGAACAACATTTCACAGTTCATGTTTATAAGCTCATTGTTGCATCATATAAAAACAAAATTATGGGTTTAACATGACATTTCTATATTGTTGTGCACACATAAATGCCTCATTAATTATTTGATAAGTAAGTTCATGCAATTGTACTCAGGAGCTTTGACCAAATTTTTTAAAACCCCAAAGTTTTTAAACAACATTGATTAGATTGCTAAATATATTCATTTGTTGTTGGGCCTATCAATAGTCCTAAGCTCGCCTCTACTTCAGCTCAGTAATATATAGACTTGAACAAAAATGTTGATTTGGTGGGTCATGCATGACACAATTGGTTTACTGCCCCACTGGCAAGACATTGTTAATTATTTGCAGTTTAGTGACAAACTATACATAGATGTCAGGAAACTGAAGTTCAAAAATGAATGCAAGAAAGAAAATAGACTAAGGCAACAGATTTTAACTACAAGTGCATACCCTGAAAGAAGGCTGGAATTCAGGAGGTGCGCCACCCTTGTCACCAGCCTCGGCTGGTGGTCCTCCGGGCCGAGGACCTCCACGATATCCATCTCTGTCCCCGAACCTCGGTCTATCTCCCTCAAACCGTGGTGGCCCCCTGGATAAACAATGGAACAAATAAAATACCACCAGAGACTCATAATGAAGTACAAAAAAGATCGCAGATTGAAGAAATTTTGTAGCACCTTGGGCGGTCACCAGGAGGGCCAGAGCCAAATGGGCGAGCGGGCGGCCTTGCAGATTTCTTCAGCGTAGCAGGGACAATCTCAGAGGGAAGGTTAAGGTAAGTTCTTAGGTGCTCAATACCATCATTGGTGAGGTACCAGTAGTAGTGCTGCCATGCAAAGGTCTCCCTCACGAATTCCCTCGACTTGAAGCTCTGCATCAGCTTGATCACCTGAAGATTCGGCACGTCGATCTCCGGGTGCTTGGCAAGGTCGAAATCCTTCTTGGCGTAAAGCACTCCCTCTACGCCGAGACCAACGTACAAAAACAAAAATCGGACCTTTCCACCAAAAAATTAAAAGCAAGAATAAAAACGACAGTTAGAAGTAAACATACCCTGGAATAGGTACTTGCAGATCTCATGGCGATTCTTCTTGGGGATGATCTGAGAACGACAGAAACAGAAATCGTTATAATTGACATCAAAGAATAGAACGTTTACACGGGAATAAATAGAGAATAGCGAGAGTCCTCACCATGGTTGCGCAGGGCCGAGCGCAGCCTCCTGGGGTGAAGAAAGGAAGGTGATACCCGATGCGGCGTGGAGAACGGAGCCCTAACTCCAAATATCTTATAGTAGTTCAAGTGGGCCGGATAAGGCGCCATCTTATTGGGCAAACAAAGCCCGATCCATCAGTTAGATGAATTTGTGTCTTTATAACTAATTTTAAAATAGAATTATTCTAGAGATGACCAATTCTATATTACAAAAATTTCTTATTCATCACTAAAGTAAATCAAGAACTGATCATGGAGACACATCGGTCAATATTCTTAGACATATTCTTTTACTAATCACCCTGCTCTCCTTAACAAAAATAATGAAGCAGGTAATATTAAATCTGGGATGACTAGTCTGATTTTATGAAAATTTCCTATTAACTATCTGGATAAATCGAGAAAATACACATAAAAGGTCATCCTAACAATCAATGTTCTTGAATCTACTACTTATTAGGGAGAAAATCCTTCATAATACGTCGTAGTTGAGTTTCGAACTTCAAATACCTGATTTATCATTGAAAGGTCTAATCATGATATCCTGTCTTATGAGCCAAGATTAACCAAGTCACATAAACATAGAGTGAACAGTTTGACTCTATGAAAATTTTTCATCGATGATTAAAATAAATCAGAAAGTGTTCACGGTGGATAATTCAAAAATTTAATATCTCTAAATTATATATTTTATTTAAATTTTTTTTTACAAATATATTATAATTGAAAATCAAAGGGTAACGAGTAGATACCTGAATAACAATTAAATACCCTGCACCATAACCGACGGTACCCTGCTCTCCATACTTCTAAAGATAGAGGATAACGACGAGAAATCAGAATTTTGTTAGACTTTTAGGGAAGTTAGAACCTGTGCTAAATCATAATTGAATATTAGAATTTCAATTTGGTTGAAGAGCCAAATTATACACGGAAATTAGAATCTGCTCTCAATAGTTCTTATTATTTATTTAAGTCGCCTCCGGGCTATGATGCAACCACAAGAAATTTAGGTTGTCATAAAGTATTTACAGTTCGAGCTCCAATTATAATAAATTTAGAAGAATTTTTTTTTTAAATAGGGCATGTAACTAAAGAATGTTGGGCTCCTAGTTATCCGATGCGAGCATTTCCTGATTTATCCTGATGGTCGATGGAAAAATTTCTGTGGAATCAAGTCGATCACCCCAGGCTCGACGTTACCCAGCCTGGTTAATTATTTTATTATTTCTTTAAGTCGTCCCCGAGATCATG
This sequence comes from Zingiber officinale, assembly GCF_018446385.1. NCBI lineage: Eukaryota > Viridiplantae > Streptophyta > Magnoliopsida > Zingiberales > Zingiberaceae > Zingiber > Zingiber officinale. The sequence continues at coordinate 107,594,934 of NC_055986.1, forward strand.
ATACCGCGGTAAAATATTCAGATTGTCCCTCAAACACCCACGATTCGAACCTCAGTTACAGTGTATTTGTAAAAAAAAATTCTCCAAACGGAAGAAGTAATCAAAGGATGCTGGGCTTTTGGACTGACTGTCACGTGCACTTTCCGATTTACCTAGTGACCAATGAAAAACTTCTATGAGATTAAATTAGTCATCCCTAATAATAGTCAATAAGAGTAACTAGGATTATCATTTTTTTGTTTAAGTTATATTCATTATATTCTCAATTACTTCTCAGCATATACACATAAATTAGTATACTGGTAGTGTTTAACTTTCGAGCATTTATGTTAAACTAGCTTAATGGGAAAAAAAAAATAAAAGAATGGTGAATCAGGTAATAATGAATCTAAACCAAAGATGATGGGTCTGGCCTTATAAAAAAAGTTAATAACCGTACAACTATAAAGATGCTAGGGGGTGAGGGGAGAGGGGAGAGGGTGAATATCATTCTCATTTTTTTTAGAAATTAAAAATACACAGTGAAAAAGAAACACAAAAATATAAACACTATCACAAGTAATTTTCACTTGGTTCAAAGTTTTCGATGATTCCTACTCTAATACCCGCACTCATTGAGTGCTTTCATTGGGCAATCATTATCAGCTCAAAAATGAGTTACAAATATTTGATTACAAGAATTGAAAAATAAAAAATTACCGATAATAAGAAAAAAAATAACAGAATTCTTTGATCGTTGGTTGTTAGAGAAGCTTTTCAGAATCGTCGAAGCCTTCTTTAAATAGCACACAAGAACGAAACTTGTAGCAAAATGTTGCTATGAAACTGCTAGTCGAAAGCTGCTTTTATAGGCTCGTTTGGGTGTCCGGACTGTGCTGATGTGGCGAGCTCTTATCGAAACTCCATCCTCGAAGTTTATCTACCTCCAGGCACCCGGACCCCTCTGAGCACTTGGACCACTAACATGGGCCGACCAATTGTTGTGCTCCACCACACCACGGAGATCAACTTTCACTGGTTCGGGCGGCTGGACCAACTCCGGACGCCCGAATTGCCCGGGTGCCTGGCTAGGCACCCGTTTGGGGGCTGGTCCTTTGTGAAACTGGTCCGGGCACCCGGATAACTCCCTTTTACTGTTCACTTTCCTGCAAAAAAAAAGATAGTCCAACCAATAAAAAAATATATTTATCCTGTAAAACAGAATTAACACAATAAGGTAGTAATAGTAATTAAGTCCTATCTCCCCGAAACCAGGATCTAGTCAAAGTATCAACATATGTTTTCCCAATGAACTTAAGCTGGACCGACGTCTACTGTTCCATCAACCGGGAACGCATCCTCACTGAATCTCTCCTCCTGTAACTTACCTTTTACTTACCAATTACAGTTACCTGATTTGCCTTTGACCCATCAGGTCTTCTCGCCAGTTGTCAGGTCCGCAGATCTAATTAGATTTCGGTCGATTATCAGGTCCTGCGGACCCAATCAGATTTCTCGCAAGATATCAAATCCCGTGGACCTATCTAGAGTTCGCACCAACTATCGGGTCTCGAGAACCTAGCTAGATTTTACCCCTAGTGTTAGGTTCTCCAGACTCATCAACTCCTGCATACTAGGTAAATCAATTAGATCACAAACACTCTAATTTTAATCCACTTGTCATTTATCAAAATCAGAATTAGATCATTAGTGCAAATTGAACCAACAATCTCCCCCTTTTTGATACAATGACAACCTAAGCTAAAGTTAGAAAAAATAATATTGAAAGACAATATACAAAATGTAAACAAATGATAAGTTAGTTTTGAATTTGATTATTTGATAAAGTTTGTTTGTTTTCTTTTCCTACATTAACCCTTATCCCCCTCCTTTATTATTCATCAAAAAAAAAATCTAAGGTAACAGAAAAATATGCATAATATGGAATAAATAATGTCAGAGATTAATACAGAAATATAATTAAAAGTAAATACTTTGTATGTATCAGACTTAGGGAGAAGTTTGAACAAAAATTCAATATAACAAAAGAAACTTTCAAATATTTTTTAAGAGCATTTTCTAAGTCAAGTTTTGTCAAATTGTAATCCCAAGGAAGATTTTGTCAAAGAATTTTTCAAGTATTTTTTTAAAAAAATTTCTAAATAATATTTTTTAAAAAATTTCTAATTAAATTTTTTTAAAAAATAATTGTAAGGAATTTTTTTTTAAATATTTGTAAAAGAACGAAATTCTTAGTAAATATTTTCTAATAATTTTCGAAATAAATATTTTTAAAGTAATTTTAAAGAAATTTTTTTTAAAATAACTGTAAAGAAATATTTTTTTTAAAAAGGATTATCAAAGTAATTTACAAAAATTAATAAGAAAGATTGTTAAAGTAATTTTGAAGAAATATTTTTTAAGGAAAAAATATTTTTAAAAAAAATTTTAGATAGACGTTCTAAAAAATTTTAGTAAATATTTCAAAAAAAAATCATATAAGAAATATTTTTAAAATAATTTTAAGAGAACGGATTTAAAATAATTTTTAAATTTTTGTTTTTAAAATTGATCTGATTTTTTAAAATCTTTCAAAATTATGTATTTTTAAAAATAATTTTCTAAGATGTTTTGATAAAGCTTTTTCAAGACAAAATTTCTTAAATAAATATTTTAGAAATTTTTTTTTGACAAATGATTTGAAATTAAATTCTCCCTTGAATATGATAACTTTATTTAAAAATAATTATTCAACTACCAATATCCTTAGTGTTAGAGTAATCTGGATATCTTAGGTTTTAATGTTTGGATAAAGGTTTAAGATAGGTTTATTGTTGTATTTAATATGCATTGTAAGTGTGCAGGATACAGGTACAACAAGGAAAGTCCAAGTGTGATCTTGGCAAAGGAGGAAAATCCAAGGATGAGTCTTGGCGGTGTAAATCCAAGCATGTAGTCTTGACAACGTAAGTCCAAGTGTGAGTTGGCAATGGATGAAGTCTCGGAGGCGCAACCTCTTGGCAAAGAAAAACCCAACAACAATGACAAGACCGATGAAAGCTCCAGAAGGCAAGACGTGAAGGATGGGGAAACATCCGAGGGACACAAGGCTGATGGAAGAGGTTAGAAGGCTAGGTCTAGGATGGTTGGGCGAGGATGAGTGTTGAGTGAATGTACTCGTGTAACGACCTGGCCCTCTTGGCCCATTTGACGGCCCATTTGGCAACCTCTCATGTCGTCGACCGTCGGCCCTTATGTCGTCGGCCCATTTGGCGACCTCTCATGTGATCTCACTTGGTTACCAGGATTCATAAACTCTAATACTTAAGCCTGGAGGTTTAGAGTTCGAATCCTGGGGGAGGCAAAAATCCACTGACCAGGGGTGGAAAGTCCTAGTGAGTAACGGCACGGCCAAGGGTCGTCGGTCGACGACATGAAAGGTTGCCAAATGGGCCGCCAAATGGGCCAAGAGGGCCGGGTCGTTACAATAAAAAGGCGCATTTTTATTGTAACGACCCGGCCTTTTTATTGTAACGACCCGGCCCTCTTGGCCCATTTGGCGGCCCATTTGGCGACCTCTCATGTCGTCGACCGTCGGCCCTTATGTCATCGGCCCATTTGGCGACCTCTAATGTCGTCGACCGACGATCCTTGTGTCATCGGCCCATTTGGCGACCTCTAATGTCGTCGACCGACGACCCTTGGCCGTGTCGTTACTCACTAGGTCTTTCCACCCCTGGTCAGTGGATTTTTGCCTCCCCCAGAATTCGAACTCTAAACCTCCAGGCTTAAGTACTAGAGTTTATGAATCCTGGTAACCAAGTGAAATCATGAACCTAATCCAATTGGTTCCGCGATTTTGCCTTCTTCATTTTCCTTGTCGAGCATGAACAAATCCTCCTTGTGGCATTGATTTAGAGTTTTTTTCTCTTGTTTGTTTTTGAAGTTCTGCCATGAGGATCAAAAGGTACAAATGCCGTGAGTTTCATTAGGGAAATAAAAGGGGAATTGTTAGGTTTTGGAAAACTTTGACCTTGCAGTGGGGATTTAATTCTATAAAGAAGGAGGTTCAATTTGTTTTCCTTGCTTCCGGATCATGGTATACAGCATTGGGATAGCTCCGAAGTTTATTCCTTGTTTCCTTTCCTTGTTCCGAAGCCTTGCATGAAACCTTAGAGATTGCTTGTAGATAATTTTGAATTCCAGAAGTTAAATGGTGAAATCTGTAGGTTCCGTTGAATGCTAGCTTAAAGAATGTTGTTCTATTTACTGGTGGGGGTAAATGGTTTATTGTTTTTATTTATCTTTCTTTGTACCAATTAGAATGTTGGTATTGATAAAACATCTACCTCACTTTCAATTTTTCTAGTAGCTATTGAAGTTAGATTAGGGGTTTAGTTTTGTTTACTAAAGCATTTTCTTTTTAGTCATTGTTATTAGATAAATAGATTCTGGACTAGGCAAGACAGGTCATCCTATAGAAGAAGACAATATATTTGCTTTTAAGGCCTGTGTTTTAAAAAAAAAAGCTTACTTATTCATGATAGCTTGATTACCTATTTATGTGGTGTTTCTTCGGTTTGAAATGATCTTTGAATAAGTTTCCATGTCCAGTGTACCATTTGCTCGGATATGATTTAATGTACAAATCCTTATCCTGATCTTGATTCGGCAAAACATGAGTGAATAGAATGTGCCTTTAATTCTAGTTGGTTATCAACTTCACGGAGTCACTAGATGAAATTTGATAATAAATATGGTTCTGAACTGAAACTCAAGAGACCTTTTAATACATCTGTATAGTGATGTGGAAATGGACAATCCAAAGCTGAAGTTAAGAATAATTAGCTTCTGTGATTGTACATGTTTAGATTGTCTGACTTATTTGTAGCATGCTTAGAGAGCTCAGTTTGTTTTCCTTTGATTTATGTTTATTGTAGCATGTTTAAAAAAGTTTGATTTGTTTTCTTTTGCTTGATTCTGTTGATACATTTTTAAAGAATCTTGTTGCTCTATAAAAACTCTAGTATCTACCTGTAGGTGGGAAGAATAAGAGTTTTAATAAATTCTTTAGAGGTTTATAAGAAGTTATAAGAAAGAAAGACCAATGTCTTAATAGGATCCCTAATTTAAAGAATTGGGATCAGTAGCATATCAAGTGCTCAAATAAATGCCAAGACATTTTATTATAAGAGAATTAAAGAATAGCAAGTATAAGGAAGTTTTATTGTAACGGCCCGGCCCTTTGGCCTCTTGGGCGGCCCTTGTGGCGGCCCAACTGTCGGCCCTTATGTCGTCGGACCATTTGACGACCTCTAATATCGTCGACCGTCGGCCCTTATGTCGTCGGCCCATTTGACGACCTCTAATGTCGTTGACCGACGACCCTTGGTCGTGCCGTTACTCACTAGGACTTTCCACTCCTGGTCAGTGGATTTTTTGCCTCCCCCAGGATTCGAACTCTAGTCCTCCAGGCTTAAGTACTAGAGTTTATGAATCCTGGTAACCAAGTGAGATTCTTCCTGGGGGAGGCAAAAAAATCCACTGACCAGGGGTGGAAAGTCCTAGTGAGTAACGGCACGGCCAAGGGTCGTCGGTCGACGACATTAGAGGTCGCCAAATGGGCCGACGACATAAGGGCCGCCAGTGGGCCGCCGCAAGGGCCGCCCAAGAGGCCAAAGGGCCGGGTCGTTACAATAAAAAGGCGCCTTTTTATTGTAACGACCCGACCCATTTGGCGGCCCATTATGTCGTCGGCCCATTTGGCGACCTCTCATGTCGTCGACCGACGACCTTTGGTCGTGCCGTTTGTAAAATACCGAAAATATACGAATATTAATAAGGGAATTTTCAGGAATTGTTGAAAATTTTTCGGGAATTTTTCGGAGCTCGTATGGACAAGTTAACGGGGATCAAGATGGGGCCCGGAAAAGCCTGTTTAGGCTACCCAGTTTTAATAAGGAAAAGTTTTATTTTCTTTTCTTTTTTCTTTTTCTTTATATTTTTCTTTATTTCCTCCGTTTCTCTCCCTTGCACACCCGAGCCGCTCCTTTCTTCTTCCCGACGCCGTTCTTTTCTCCTCTCGAGCCCTAACCACCGGCGATCCCTTCCACTTCTTCTTCTCTTCTCTTCTGCACTGCCGCCCCAATCGTCTGTGCCCTAGCCGCCGGCGATGCATGGAGAAGCGCCGCACCTCCTGTGCCCTAGCCGCCGGCCGCCATTGAGCCCTGCCGAAGCCGCTACCCTCTCTGGACCGGAGCAGCGCCAGCCGTGACCTAGATTGGGTTGTGCCGCCGCCGAGTTTGCTTCGTCGCCACCGACCCAGCGCTGCCGCCGACCTTCCTCAGCCCTACCGTCGGCCCTTCTCCTCTTTCGAGCGTCGGCTACCGACCAAACTCCTCTGCCCTAGATCGTCGTTGCACGGAGCAGCGCAGACACACCACAGATCCCTCTACCCTAGTTGGATTCCTCCTTTCTGTGGCCTAACTCCAAAATAGGTAAGGCAGATTTTGGGTAGGGTTGTTCATTGTAGGATTTTGATTTGGGCTCCTGTGATGAACCGATTGACGATTTACTGTGGTAAAAGTCGCTGATTTCGTTGTCTTACTGTTGGAGCAGGGAAGAAACACTGCTGCTAGGGTTTTTGGGTGTTGATCACGCTGTTGTATTGCCGTCGAGGAGTTATAGGGTTTGATTTACTGTGGAGTGTTCTTGGTTCGGCAGCAGCCTTCCCTAGCAGTGGGTAAGTACAGATTTAGATGTGTTTTTGTGTTGAATCTGTGATGGATCATGTTATAGTAAGTCCTAATTAGAAGGTGGAACGATTAGGGTTAATTTCATTAACCCTAATTGATCAATGGATTAGGATTTAGTTTAGTTAATGAATGCATGATAGAATTAACTAAACTAAATATTATGACACAGGACTTTGATTCGAGACGAGCATCTCGACGTCCGAGTTGGACCGGACTGATCTTATTTTCCTATTGGAGGCGGGTACTTTGACTTATGTCTTTGATATGCATAATAATATGTTTAACATATAGCAGTGATTGTGTAATCATTTTGTTCGGTTGGTCACTACATGATAGTTACATGGTTGCTTGTTTATTTATTCTGCACTGCATATTATTTACCTGATCATATATGCCTTAGGTAATGACCCAACCACATGCTATGTTATCTTCTGGATCTAGGGTTTATTTGATACCCTATCTGATTTGTGTACCTTCTATCTGATACATCTTCCAGTGGTACACACTTTGTATTATTTATATGGTCATTACTATATTATTCATGAGATCGCCATGCTCAGTGTCATGCATCATGATTGCATGCTGTGCGATTGTCGGCTCCACTATGGTTGAGCCCATCGCCAGTTACATGTACTGCACACACCACCACCGCCCATGGGTTAGTGGTATATCAGACAGGTGTGTGGCGGTTCTGCTGTTTGGCTCCGTTGGTCTGAGGACTCAGCGTGGTAGCCGGCAGTCAGTTCCACTCTGTTTGGCTCCGCTGGTATTTAGTGTAGCAGCATGGTAGCCGGCAGATGGTGGACTTTGTTTGGCTCCGTTGGTCAGATGACTCAGCGTGGTAGCCGGCAGAGATATCCTCCCCGTCATTGTGTACCGGGAGATGAGAGCACTGTGCTCCCCCATTTATGATTTGGGATCAGAGGACAGGAGTACTCCGACAGCATCCCGTCCACTCGGTCGCTCATCAGGAGCAGTGATGTCAGAGTGCACGGTCACCATATGCATTTATTGCATTTATTGTTTATGATTGCTGCATTTACTTGCTGTATTTATATGGATGCATATGATTGACATGCATACAGGATTGTGACTTCCCCGGTCTGACGACCCTGTTACCTTTGTACTTTGATCCCGGTTAGTACAGTTATCTCCTGATTTCGTTTCAGTTGCATTTATCCTTCTCGTATTCAGGAGACTGTACGCATGATTAGTGTTGTCTGTTATTTGTTTTATTATGCATATCAATTGTACCTGCTGAGTGTTGGACTCACCCCGCCTCCATTGTTGATATATTTTCAGGTTGAGGCTGTCCGGAGCAGTTCTAGTCGCTGGTCCCCACAGCACATAGTGCTAGTCCATCTGCTGGTCTTTGAGTTGTTATTTTATTTTAGCTTTTCGCTATCAGACTTTGTTTTAGTCTTGTTTTGGATTTTTCATATGGATATTGTATGGAATCCTTCCGTTTGATGGACTTTTGGTATGATTTGGATTTTATTCTACTACATGCCTGCTTGGATGGCAGAAGAGGTGAGTTCGTCGGATTTGAGCTTTACGAGTGTAGTTGAGTAGGGTGGATTTCGAGTCAGAGTACTATTGTTTGTGATTACTATTATTAACTGCGTGGTTGTGACAGCCAGAGGCTGAATATCTATATAAACTGCGTGGTGATTGTTTTTATTTATTGTTATAATTCCAGCCGCCTGTGGCTGAGGTATATGTGTTATGTAGAAGTTTCAGATTGTCCGCCGTACAGGGGAGATGCTGCCGAAATTTCTTCGGACAGGGACTCCTCTGGGGTGTGACAATTTAGTGGTATCAGAGCTTATGTTTTACGATCGTTGTTTTCGTATTTTGGATATTTGGGATAACATGATACCTATTGATATGGTATCAGAGTGCCAAAGTTTGACGATACTTGTTTGGTTTTCGTGTGTTGGATTTGTGAGATTTATCTGATACCAATTTATTGGTATCAGAGCAGGGTGTGATACCTGCTTTTAGTATTCTGGATATGTTATACTAGCCCTAGTTGCGAGACATATTGGTCTAGGCAGTTATTTTGGGTTGCACGGATTTTTCCGTTTCGATTATGTTATGGACTTCCGTTTTGGATTATATGGATTTCCGGTGTTGTTTTTCTCGTACGGAATTCCGAGGTCATTTTGGGGACTGGACTTTCCGGTGTTTGTTTTTCTCGTACGGAATTCCGAGGTCATTTTGGGGACTGGACTTTCCGGTGTTTGTTTTTCTCGTACGGAATTTCGAGGTCATTTTGGGGACTGGACAGCGACGGAACATCTCCAGACAGCAATTAGGTATGATGTCATTTTGGTAGTTGGTTATACTGGTAGTAATATCTGTAATATAATTTAACAGATATGAGGCGATCTACACGTATTGCTGCGAGACGTGGTGCTGGACGACCACGTACGAGGACCGCGGGATCTCTGGATACACCAGAGATGCCTTCTGTTGATGAGCCTGCTAGCCAGGGACAGACTCAGCATACTGTGAGTGCGTCGGGCTCTCAGACCCCGATGGCTCCCTTAGAGGTACCTACCTCAGCTGCACCGACAGTATCCATTGCTACTGTATTTCCGGTACCATCAGGGGTACCATTGGCATACCCGACACCGGCTCCAGCCCAGCCTACGGTGTATCCGGCACCACCGCCACCTGGACCCACCGTGTATCCGGCACCAGCAGCCCCTGTGCCCCCAGTACATACAGTGTACCCAGCAGCACCTGCACTAGGGATACCGACCATTCCACATCCGGTACCATTGCCTACTGTACATCCAGCCGCAGCCACCTATGTTCACCCTACAGTTCCACCGACAGCATATGCTCCTGTTTACCCAGCAGCACCGGGAGTACCTCCTCCGGTTTATGCACCGGTATCACCTGTAGCACCAGCTCGATGCCGCCCACTTGATTGCCCGACACACCTCATCGACCTTGCCCGAGCCAGATTCCAGTGTTGGCGGAATCGATGAAGAGTCGATTCACACTCTTAGGAGAAGAGATCCGAGTGTGGCCTTGTCTTGGATTGAGACTATGGAGCGGACTTTCTTTTATATTGCTTGCTCGAGTGGGAGAAAGCGGTGGCCGCTTTTCATTTACGGACGCCGACACAGTGGATTACTCGGTTCCATCATCGGTGAGCGAACATCACTTGGGCGGATTCGCAGAGGCTTTTGAGAGGCTGTTTCTTTCCACGAGCTTATCGGATGGCTCGTCAGATTTCGAGTTTGCGGCAGAATAATCGGATAGTGGTGAGTATAATGCGAGTTTGTGATTGGCGAGTTTTATCGAGCTAGTTCGAGGGCTCACGACGCGATAGCTCATTCAATGGATGGACATTTGCAACTAAGACTTGTCGGTCTTGGTATCACATCTTATGCGGAGATGTTGGACAGAGCCCTCATTATTGAGTCAGCTCAGCAGAGAGTTTTTCCGGATAGGAAAAGGAAGCAGCCGAGTCAGACATCTGGATAGATCCAGCAGCCTCAGGCTACACCACAGCAGAGCAGGCATAGTCGATCAGATCAGGGTACATCTGGGGTATCACGTAAACCTCAGAAATCAGGGCAGTCATCTTCAGGATGTTTCCGGTTTTCTCAGCAGAGCCGGAAACAACCCGCCAGCGACATTCGCTGTTTTAGATGTGGATCCAGAGATCATGTCACTTCAGCCTATTCTCTGGGACAGTCAGTTTGCTTTCATTGCAAACTGTCTGGGCACCAGAGCCGAGATTGTCCGCAAAAGACTCAGCATATGACTTCCGGAGGGTCTGATCATGGAGAACAGTCCGGTCAGTCCGGAACTTATCGTGGAGGGCGAAGAGGCCAACCTTCGCATGGCCAGCAGCGGAGTGCTTCACCTGCAGCAGCGGCATTTGGCATGCTTGGACAGGAGTACTCCAGTGCTTCCATAGCACCTCAGAGTTCTGTTCCGGGACTTTATTATCCGACGCAGGGGCAGTATCAGATGCAGCCTCAGCCTTTAGGCCAGTACCAGACTCAGTCTCAGCCAGCTGCACAGTATCAGTCGCCGTCCTCTCAGTCTTCTCTGGCGCAGTATCCAACACCGCCTCAGTGGCAGGCTTCTGCCCAGCCGCAGCAGCCACTGGCAGCGTTACCTCCTCCTCCTCCGCCAGAGACTGGACGTGTTCATGCGATGACCAGAGAGGATGCGCAGCGAGCCGACGGATCTGTTTTCCGCGGTATGATTTCTATTTATGCCTTATCTGCAGATATACTGATAGATACTGGTAGCTCGCATTCATTTATATCTCGCACCTTTATGCGGGAGGTTGGTAGATTACCCACTTTCAGACCCCCAGCGATTGACCGTCTCCCTACTGTCCGGTGATTCATTGGATGTCACCCAGGAGGTCAGAGGTTGCCCGTTAGATTTTGGCAACCTAATACTTACAGTGGATCTTTTAGTATTAGAAATGGTCGATTTTAATATTATTCTTGGCATGGACTGTTTGTCAGCATATCATGCCATAGTTGATTGCCAGACGAGGGTGATCACATTTCGGCCTCCGAACCAACCCTCGTGGGATTTCACTGGCATCAGAGACGACGACTTATCGATCATTTCGGCGATACAGGCTCAGAAGTTGCTGTCACATGGCTGTCAGGGTTTTCTGTTATCTTTGATCAGTACTGAGGACAGCAGCAGTTCGCAGCTCTCCGACGTTCCTGTAGTCCGGGAGTACCCAGATGTATTTCCAGAGGAGCTGCTAGGTTTGCCTCCCAGAAGGCCAGTGGAGTTCGCTATTGAGTTGATTCCGGAAACCGCACCGGCATCGAAAGCTCCTTATCGAATGACACCAAAAGAGTTGAACGAGCTGAAGGTTCAACTCCAGGAGCTTTTAGACAGGGGATTCATTCGCCCTAGTATTTCCCCATGAGGTTCTCCGGTATTATTTGTCAAGAAAAAGGACGGCACCATGAGGTTATGTATTGACTACAGACAGCTGAATGCAGTGACCGTCAGAAATAAATATCCTTTACCACGGATCGAGGATTTGTTTGATCAGCTTAGAGGTACATCAGTGTATTCTAAGATTGATCTGCGATCCGGATATCATCAGCTGAGAGTCAGAGACTCAGATATTCAGAAGACAGCTTTCCGTACCCGATACGGTCATTATGAGTTTTTGGTAATGCCATTTGGGCTTACCAATGCTCCAGTGTTTATGGATTTGATGAACCGCATATTTCTGGAGTATCTTGATCAGTTTGTTATCGTCTTCATTGATGACATATTGGTCTACTCGCATTCCGAGGAGGAGCATGCACAACATCTTCGTATAGTCTTGGAGATTCTTAGACGACATCAGCTGTATGCGAAGTTCAGCAAGTGTGCATTCTGGTTATCCTCAGTCGATTTTTTGGGACACGTGGTTTCTAGTAGAGGTATTTCAGTTGATCCTCAAAAGATCGAGGCTGTCACCAGTTGGGAGCAGCCGAAGTCAGTTCAGGAGATCCGCAGTTTTCTGGGATTGGTCGGATATTACCGACGTTTTGTAGAGGGTTTCTCGCGTATTGCTATGCCGCTGACACGCCTTACCAGGAAGGGCGTGAAGTTTACGTGGGAGACCAGCTTTCAGGAGCTGAAGCGGAGATTAGTGTCGGCTCCAGTTTTGGTTTTACCTTCTGGAGAGGATGGATTTGTACTTTACACCGACGCATCTCTTCAGGGTTTGGGCGCTGTTCTGATGCAGCACGGTAGAGTAGTCTCTTATGCTTCTCGTCAGTTAAAGGAGCATGAGAAGAACTACCCAGTTCATGACTTGGAGTTAGCTGCCATCATTTTTGCTCTGAAGCTTTGGCGACATCATTTATACGGTATCACATTTGAGATTCTCACTGATCATACGAGTCTCAAATATATTTTCACTCAGAAGGAGCTTAATCTCCGACAGAGGAGATGGATGGAGTTCCTGAAGGACTACGATTGTATCATTAGCTACCACCCAGGCAAAGCTAATGTGGTTGCCGATGCACTCAGCAGGAAGTCCAGAGGGACTTTGGCTTGCCACCGGACTTCAGTCACGGACTTGATTCAGAGTTTTTCTGAGTTAGACTTGGAGGAGCAGGGATCTACAGAGCAGGGTATTCTTGTTACTATGGTTGCTCAGTCGTCGATCAGGACGAAGATCCAAGAGGCACAGGCTGGTGATCAGCATTTGCAGTTCATTAGCAGTCAGATAGCTTCCGGGCAGCAGACCGAGTTTACACGAGATGAGGAGGGTGTTATATACTTCCGAGGCAGATTATACGTACCTCAGTCTCATCCGGTCTTACAGGAGCTACTCCAGGAGGCACACCGTTCTCGATTTGTGATCCATCCAGGCGGGACCCGTATGTATCGAGACTTGAGGCGTTCCTATTGGTGGAACGACATGAAGAAAGACATCGCGGATTTCGTAGCTAGATGTCTTGTCTGTCAGCAGGTGAAGGCTGAACACCAGAGACCTGCAGGATTACTTCAGCGGATTCCTATTCCTGAGTGGAAGTGGGATAACATCACTATGGACTTTGTGGTGGGTTTGCCGAGGACACGACGAGGTCATGACGCGATTTGGGTAATCGTTGATCGATTAACCAAATCCGCGAATTTCTTAGCGATTCGGAGGACTGATTCCCTGGATCGATTGGCAGATCTGTATTACCGAGAGATTATCAGACTATATGGTGTTCCGTTGAGTATCATTTCGGATAGAGATCCACGGTTTACGTCTCGTTTCTGGCAGAGTCTGCAGCAGGCCTTGGGCACACAGCTCCGTTTCAGTACAGCCTTCCATCCACAGACAGATGGACAGTCAGAGCGGACCATTCAGACTTTAGAGGACCTGCTGAGGTCATGTGTTATGGATTTCGGAGGCAGTTGGGAGGACCATCTGCCGTTGGTAGAGTTTGCTTACAACAACAGCTTTCATTCGGCTATCCAGATGGCACCGTTTGAAGCGTTATATGGTAGACCTTGTCGGACACCCGTCCTTTGGGATGAGATTGGAGAGGCCCAGTTGTTGGGACCTCATAGAGTTCAGCAGGATGCAGAGTTGGTCCGTACTATCAGACGGAGGATGTCAGAGGCGCAGGACCGCCAGAAGAGTTATGCTGATCGGAGACGCAGACCTCTCGACTGGCGACCATGTATTTCTGCGAGTTTCACCCACGAAAGGGGTGAAGAGATTTGGCCTTAGAGGTAAGCTAGCTCCGCGGTACATTGGTCCTTTCGAGATCTTGGAGAGGATCGGAGCGGTAGCTTACCGACTTGCACTACCACCGTCCCTGTCAGGAGTTCATGATGTATTCCACGTATCTATGCTGCGGAAATACGTGCCCGACCCGACGCATGTGCTGGCAGATATTCCAGTTCCAGTTCAGCCTGACATTACATATGAGGAGGTTCCGGTACGGATTCTCGACCGGAAAGAGCGTCAGTTGCGGAACAAGACTATCCGGCTGGTTAAAGTCGGATGACAGCATCATTCGGACGAGGAGGCTACTTGGGAGCTCGAGGATACGATACGAGCTCGATATCCCCATCTTTTCACTTGAGGTATGTGATTTAGTATACCGTTCAGCATTCATACTTTCTATATCTGTCGTAGTACTTGCTGATGGTAGATAATGAAATTTGGGGACCAAATTTTTGTTAGTGGGGGAGAATGTTAAATACCGAAAATATACGAATATTAATAAGGGAATTTTCAGGAATTGTTGGAAATTTTTCGGGAATTTTTCGGAGCTCGTATGGACGAGTTAACGGGGATCAAGATGGGGCCCGGAAAAGCCTGTTTAGGCTACCCAGTTTTAATAAGGAAAAGTTTTATTTTATTTTCTTTTTTCTTTTTCTTTTTCTTTATATTTTTCTTTATTTCCTCCGTTTCTTTCCCTTGCGCACCCGAGCCGCTCCTTTCTTCTTCCCTACGCCGTTCTTTTCTCCTCTCGAGCCCTAACCACCGGCGATCCCTTCCACTTCTTCTTCTCTTCTCTTCTGCACTGCCGCCCCAATCGTCTGTGCCCTAGCCGCCGTCGACGCATGGAGCAGCGCCGCACCTCCTGTGCCCTAGCCGCCGGCCGCCATTGAGCCCTGCCGAAGCCGCTACCCTCTCTGGACCGGAGCAGCGCCAGCCGTGACCTAGATTGGGTTGTGCCGCCGCCGAGTTTGCTTCGTCGCCACCGACCCAGCGCTGCCGCCGACCTTCCTCAGCCCTACCGTCGGCCCTTCTCCTCTTTCGAGCGTCGGCTACCGACCAAACTCCTCTGCCCTAGATCGTCGTTGCACGGAGCAGCGCAGACACACCACAGATCCCTCTACCCTAGTTGGATTCCTCCTTTCTGTGGCCTAACTCCAAAATAGGTAAGGCAGATTTTGGGTAGGGTTGTTCATTGTAGGATTTTGATTTGGGCTCCTGTGATGAACCGATTGACGATTTACTGTGGTAAAAGTCGCTGATTTCGTTGTCTTACTGTTGGAGCAGGGAAGAAACACTGCTGCTAGGGTTTTTGGGTGTTGATCACGCTGTTGTATTGCCGTCGAGGAGTTATAGGGTTTGATTTACTGTGGAGTGTTCTTGGTTCGGCAGCAGCCTTCCCTAGCAGTGGGTAAGTACAGATTTAGATGTGTTTTTGTGTTGAATCTGTGATGGATCATGTTATAGTAAGTCCTAATTAGAAGGTGGAACGATTAGGGTTAATTTCATTAACCCTAATTGATCAATGGATTAGGATTTAGTTTAGTTAATGAATGCATGATAGAATTAACTAAACTAAATATTATGACACAGGACTTTGATTCGAGACGAGCATCTCGACGTCCGAGTTGGACCGGACTGATCTTATTTTCCTATTGGAGGCGGGTACTTTGACTTATGTCTTTGATATGCATAATAATATGTTTAACATATAGCAGTGATTGTGTAATCATTTTGTTCGGTTGGTCACTACATGATAGTTACATGGTTGCTTGTTTATTTATTCTGCACTGCATATTATTTACCTGATCATATATGCCTTAGGTAATGACCCAACCACATGCTATGTTATCTTCTGGATCTAGGGTTTATTTGATGCCCTATCTGATTTGTGTACCTTCTATCTGATACATCTTCCAGTGGTACACACTTTGTATTATTTATATGGTCATTACTATATTATTCATGAGATCGCCATGCTCAGTGTCATGCATCATGATTGCATGCTGTGCGATTGTCGGCTCCACTATGGTTGAGCCCATCGCCAGTTACATGTACTGCACACACCACCACCGCCCATGGGTTAGTGGTATATCAGACAGGTGTGTGGCGGTTCTGCTGTTTGGCTCCGTTGGTCTGAGGACTCAGCGTGGTAGCCGGCAGTCAGTTCCACTCTGTTTGGCTCCGCTGGTATTTAGTGTAGCAGCATGGTAGCCGGCAGATGGTGGACTTTGTTTGGCTCCGTTGGTCAGATGACTCAGCGTGGTAGCCGGCAGAGATATCCTCCCCGTCATTGTGTACCGGGAGATGAGAGCACTGAGCTCCCCCATTTATGATTTGGGGTCAGAGGACAGGAGTACTCCGACAGCATCCCGTCCACTCGGTCGCTCATCAGGAGCAGTGATGTCAGAGTGCACGGTCACCATATGCATTTATTGCATTTATTGTTTATGATTGCTGCATTTACTTGCTGCATTTATATGGATGCATATGATTGACATGCATACAGGATTATGACTTCCCCGGTCTGACGACCCTGTTACCTTTGTACTTTGATCCCGGTTAGTACAGTTATCTCCTGATTTCGTTTCAGTTGCATTTATCCTTCTCGTATTCAGGAGACTGTACGCATGATTAGTGTTGTCTGTTATTTGTTTTATTATGCATATCAATTGTACCTGCTGAGTGTTGGACTCACCCCGCCTCCATTGTTGATATATTTTCAGGTTGAGGCTGTCCGGAGCAGTTCCAGTCGCTGATCCCCACAGCACGTAGTGCTAGTCCATCTGCTGGTCTTTGAGTTGTTATTTTATTTTAGCTTTTCGCTATCAGACTTTGTTTTAGTCTTGTTTTGGATTTTTCATATGGATATTGTATGGAATCCTTCCGTTTGATGGACTTTTGGTATGATTTGGATTTTATTCTACTACATGCCTGCTTGGATGGCAGAAGAGGTGAGTTCGTCGGATTTGAGCTTTACGAGTGTAGTTGAGTAGGGTGGATTTCGAGTCAGAGTACTATTGTTTGTGATTACTATTATTAACTGCGTGGTTGTGACAGCCAGAGGCTGAATATCTATATAAACTGCGTGGTGATTATTTTTATTTATTTTTATAATTCCAGCCGCCTGTGGCTGAGGTATATGTGTTATGTAGAAGTTTCAGATTGTCCGCCGTACAGGGGAGATGCTGCCGAAATTTCTTCGGACAGGGACTCCTCTGGGGTGTGACACCGTTACTCTTTAGGACTTTCCACCCCTAGCCAGTGGATTTTTTGCCTCCCCCGGGATTCAAACTCTAAACCTCCAGGCTTAAGTATTAGAGTTTATGAATCCTGGTAACCAAGTGAGATCATCTCACTTGGTTACCAGGATTCATAAACTCTAATACTTAAGCCTGGAGGTTTAGAGTTCGAATCCTGGGGGAGGCAAAAAATCCACTGGCCAGGGGTGGAAAGTCCTAGAGAGTAACGGCACAACCAAAGGTCGTCGGTCGACGACATGAGAGGTCGCCAAATGGGCCGACGACATAATGGGCCGCCAAATGGGTCGGGTCCTTACAACTCGGGGGTTAAATCCTAGGATTAGGGTTACTGTAGTAGTACTGTAGCAGTATTGTAGCGTTACTGTAGCAGTACTATAGCAGTCGACTGGTGATTTTATCAGTCGATTGGTGCAGTCGACTGGGAGCGAACAGAGAGCTGATATCGAGTCGTTGGGCTGTAACGATAAAATTTCCACGGATGGCAGTCGATTGATGGTTTTGGCAGTCGACTGGTAAGCGGGATTTTCCAACCCGTAGCCTATATAACCAATACTTTAGAGCTTGGTTGAGGTTGACGAAATAAAGGTGGTTAACCCCTATTAGTAGTCTACCTGTGCTCTAGCGTCTCAAGTGTTCTTATGAGAGTTGTGGTGAGGTTTCTCCACCCACAAGGAGCTACGTGAGCTAGCCGGAGTTTGCCAGGGAGTCATCCATCGATGGATCGGGATTGTCCACCTTACGGACAGCCGTGGAGTAGGAGCCCTAATCTCCGAACCATGTTAAATAATAGTGTAGCTTGGTTTGCATTTCTTGTCTTGTATTTAGATTAGCTTTCTACTTGTTTGTTTGTATTTTCGCTACGTAACTAACAAGTGTAGGAAGAAACGATCGATTTGGATGAAACGCTATTCACCCCCCTAGCGAACGTCAAGGTCCCAACACTCAGTGCATGTCTAATCGTTAGTTACTAACTATCTACCAGAAGATAATAGTGTTCACTTGATTAGTCAAATTAAGTAAAATTGGATCTAGCTTATTGTTTATTAAGAAGCATTACTTAACTTAATCACTGTATTTTGATATTTTTTGTCAAGACTTATGTTGATGCACTAATATAAACATATGAAGTCCAGGCAAAAGGTCTACGCATCTCACGTCATTCTATGTTTTTGAATACACAATTAAAATAGACCTAATATATTTGATCATGTCCGTGCGTTGAGTCGATGAAAGCTGGGGACGTGGGGCTCTCTGTTGTTCCCGGGTGATCTCCGCAGTGACGTAAGCTTCCGATAAACCTGCAATAAAGCCGGGCCGGGAAGGGGTTCCCGGGGACGATCCTCCGACGCTCAAGTCAGGCGATGGCGAGAAGAAACAGAGGCAGAATAGAGAGACTGTGGCTACAGTAGATGAGGAGAAAAATCATACCTCCTTTGAAATTGGGGGGTCTTTAAATAGGACCCCGGAGAGGCGTGTGCATGCTTCCCGAGGCGTGCACACTCCTCAAAGCATACCTCAGAATGGTTGTGTCAGAAAAGCATGTCTGACGCCATACCACAATTGTCCGAGCATATCTCTGCCACGGCAGCGGAAACTTCCTCCGTACGATCCTTGGTAAGGCTTGGCCGCCGACCATGCTGTTTGTCGGCGACAAGTGTCTCGAGAATGATATCACTAGCTGCCCCTTTTGTCCTCTTCTAAGCCCTTTGTCTCTAATTGGGCCCAACGGGCTGGTCGCTCGGCCTCCAGGGCGCTCGGGTATATATGCACCTCGGACCGGGCACCAGCTAGTTGTTTTGTAGTTCAGTCGAGCAGCTTGGCTACTCGGCATAGCAGTTCCTCTATAAGGGAGTTTGTGAGCGTCGGAAACTCAATCCGAGGTCGAGCTGTCTTCGCATCGACCCGGGATCTACTCAGGCCGGTCGGCCAGGAGACTTCCTCCCCACTCAGCTGGAATTTTGACTCTCCTGTGTCGTTGACTCCTTCCTCTGTGGGCCCTCGATCCTTACCACCGGATCATGTGTCTTCCCTTCAAGTCTAGTCGAAGGAGGCGACAAGTCCGACTGATTGGACCGTTGGCTTGGTGGCACGCCTGCCACTTAGCTACCGATGTTAGTGTCCATCTGATCGGGGATTACGCAAGTAGTGTTGGTTGCTACTCGGAAAACCTAGAGGTTCCACTGTACAAAAATTTGTACAAAGGTCTGAACCTTTTCCTAGCTACCATGTGTTCTTTTAAATTAAATTTTGGATCGCCTGCGGAACTTAACACGTTTGATCCAAAACTTAATCTATTCGTTCTTTTAGGTTTTGACTTGGGTCTCCTGCGGAACTTAACACGTTCGACCCAAATCACCTTAAGTTATTAATTCCATTAAATATTAATTTCCATAATCGGTTCCCAGTACTGACGTGGCGAGGCACATGGCCTTCTTGGATATGGGAGCAACCACCACCGACTAGACAAAACCTTTTATAGAAAGCTAATATTTAATTTCCTAAAATAACTTTAGGTTAACCGAAAAGAACAATCAAATCACAAGGAAAAGAAAAAACAAAAGAACACAATATCGAAAAACATATTCAAAATTCTAGAATCGTAAGCCTCTTGTATTTGGTATTATTTCCAAAAATAACTAATATGATGCGGAAAGAAAAATTACTAGTTATACCTTTTAGAAAGACCTCTTGATCTTCTACCGTATTCCTCTTCTAACCTCGGACGTTGTGTGGGCAACGATCTTCCGAGATGGGAAACCACCAACCACCTTCTTCTCCTCCTAGCTAGGTTCGGCCACAAAGGAAAAAGCTTCACCAAGGAAGAAAATCAAAACACTAACCAAACTCCAAGAGATGCTCGCTTCCTCTCCTTCTTCTTCTTCTTCTCCAAGTAGTATCCGGCCACCACAAGAGCTCCAAGGAAAGAGAGGGGTTCGGCCACCACAAGAAGAAGAGAGGGAAAGGATGGCCGACCACACCAAGGAACAAAAGAGGGAGAGAAATAAAATAGAGGTTGTGTCTTGTGAAGGCACCCTCACCCCTTCTTTTATATTCCTTGGCCTAGGCAAATTAGGAAATTTAATTACAATAAAATTTCCTTAATTTCCTTGACATGATTTAATTGAGAAAAATTAAAATAAAATTTCCCCAATTAAATTCAAGTGGCCGGCCACATCATGAAGAACAAATTGAACAAGTTTCAATCAACAATTAAAACTTCCTAATTTGTTTCCGGAAATTTTAAAATTAAAATTTCTCTTCAAAAATCTCTTCATGGTTGATAAAAAGAAATTTCCATAATTTTAATTTTACAACATGTGAATAATTTTTAAAGAGAAAATAAAATATCTCACCAATCTACAAATAAGGAAAGAGATCTAATCTCTTTCTTTAATCTATTGTAGATCATTTACAAGAGAGATATTTTAGTTTTAAATCTCTTTAATAAATTATATCTTCCACATAATAAAAATTAAAATTAAATTTCTTTTTTAATTTAATTTGGCCGGCCCCTACTAGCTTGGGTTCAAGCTAGGGCCGGCCACCCAATCTTATACCTAGGCCGGCCCTAGCTTGGTTCCCAAGCTAGCTTGGCCGGCCCCTTATTGGTGGGTATAGAAGGTGGGTATAGGTGGGTATAGTACTCTATAAATAAGAGGCTACGATAGGGACCGAGAGGAGAAATTGGTTTTGGTCTCCCGATAAAATTAAGCATCCCGTGTTCGCCCCGAACACACAACTTAATTTTATCAATAATAATTCATTCCACTAGAGAACTATTATTGAACTACCGCACCAATCCCAAATTACATTTTTGGGCTCCTTCTTATTATGAGTGTGTTAGTCTCCCTGTGTTTAAGATATCGAATGTCCACTAATTAAGTGAGTTACTGACAACTCATTTAATTAATATCTTAGTCCAAGAGTAGTACCACTCAACCTTATCATCATGTCGGACTAAGTCAACCTGCAGGGTTTAACATGACAATCCTTATGAGTTCCTCTTGAGGACATTATCAACCTAGTATCTCTAGGACACAGTTTCCTTGTATAATCAACAACACACACTATAAGTGATATCATTTCCCAACTTATCGGGTTTATTGATTCATCGAACTAAATCTCACCCATTGATAAATTAAAGAAATAAATATCAAATATATGTGCTTGTTATTATATTAGGATTAAGAGCACACACTTCCATAATAACTGAGGTCTTTGTTCCTTTATAAAGTCAGTATAAAAGAAACGACCTCAAATGGTCCTACTCAATACACTCTGAGTGTACTAGTGTAATTATATAGTCAAGATAAACTAATACCTAATTACACTACGACCTTCTAATGGTTTGTTCCTTTCCATTTTTGTCGTGAGCTACTGTTTATAATTTATAAGGTACTGATAACATTATCTTCTGCATGTGACACCACATACTATGTTATCTACAATATAAATTAATTGAACAACTACAACTAAATGTAGACAATTTGACCAAATGTGATTCTTTATTCATAATGAATGTTTACAAAGCTTAGGCTTTCAGTATACACTCCAACAAGTAGGTGATGCCGATCGGCGCGGCACCGGTTGGCACTTGGAGAGTTTTGTTTGCCAGCAGTTGTCCCGCCGCTTCGGCAGTGGTCAACGCTGGTATCCCTAGAAACTCCTCCGGATTCATGCAAATCACCGCCATTAAGGCTGAGCACGCGACCACGCCCGCATAATGGTGCTCATTAAATGTGACCCGTGGGTGGGCACCACGTGGCCGCGTAGCCGTCGCCGCTCGCTCGAGCTGTCAGTGCTGATGTGACCTTTGGCCTTTCGAATTCGACGGTCAGATCTGCTCCTCGGATCTCGTGACCTGGATCGGATGGCTCCAGTCGATCGAGCCCAACGTTTATAAGGACGTCTCTTCTTTCCCAGCCGCTTCGCATTATCGCGTGTGCGCATCCGAAGGCTTCTGCTCCATCTCGTTCAGTGTTCCGACGAACTAGTTTCTCTGCGTTCCGGCGATCCCTCGCCTTCTCCTGCGGTCATATTTTCTGTAAGGCCCCTTTGTCCTTCTCCTTTCAGATCTTTTGCGTTTTTCTTTGCACTCTCGCCGTATTCGTGCCCCTTTTGACACTGTTCCGACCATTCTTCTCGTCAACCCTTGCCTTCTTTTGCTTCGGCCCTTGTCCTGGTAATGGCCAGTTCTTCTCGCCAGTCTGACCTCGCTCCTGGTCTCTGGTATACCACCACGGAGAGCCGGTTCGACGAGAGGGAGGCGCTAAGCCTCGTCCGAACCTTTGAACTTCCTTCTGACCATGAACTAATACTAGCTACCCCATCTGATCGGCCATATGACCCTCCGATCGACACTATTTGCTTTTTTCGAGACCAGTTTATAGTCGGTCTACACTTTCCTGTTCATCCGTTTATCGTTGAGGTGTGCAACTACTTCCGCTTTCCGCTCGGCCAACTCGTCCCAAACTCCTTTAGGTTGTTGTGCGGGGTAGTTGTCCTCTTTAGGCTGCACGACATCCCCTTAGTCCCCAAGACTTTCCACTATTTCTACTATCCCAAACAGTCCGAGTGGGGCACCTTCCTCTTCCAGTCGCGGATCGGTCTTGTTTTCTTCGACAAGATGTCAACCTCGAACAAACATTGGAAAGAGAACTACTTTTACCTTCGTTTTCCCGAGCGGCCACCTTTCCGAACTAAATGGCAGACCACCGTGCCGAGCCCGCTGGACCTTGGTAAATACAAGAGTCAGCCAGATTACCTCCACGCAGCCAATCTACTGGTCGGGCAGAGATTCAACATCCACAAGATGCTTTGCGAGGGTGTGCTATACATATTCGGATTGAGCCTGATCCGCACCAAGCTTCCGAGCAACATGGGTAAGCGTTTTTCTCGCCCCCTTCCTTTTGGTCTAACTGATTTATTTTTCTTTTATGCAGTCGACATCATGTGGCGTGCCAAGGCTACTGATCGGATGAGGTTGAAAGCTGCCGAGCTAGAGGCGGCGGCAGCTAAGGAGATGACCGATCTGGGCATCGAACCGGTCGGCTCACACGAGGGTGAAAGCGAAGAAGCTCCACCCGCAGTTGGAGAGTTGGCCGTTCGGCTCCCTGCAACCGAAACGGTCGATGATGCCATCTCGTCTTCTGGACATCCTACGTCAGAGGACGCGGTCGCCCGATGACTCCCCCCTGGTGATACGCAAACGAAGCCAAACGGACCTTCACACCCACTCAGTTATATCTGCAGAACCGGTGACAGATTAGGTCGGCGCCCCCTCTGCAGCAATCACCCCGGCCCCCGCTTCAGTCGAGGCCATCTCTTCGAACCGAACTCCCTCCCAGCTTGATCTGCCGGTGGCTTCCCTTGAAGCGCAACCCGTCAATTCCATGCCTCGGGCTCATCTTCCGCTTAGGCGTTCCGGCATAATCTCTGCTCCGGTCGGCGAGTCGTCTGGTCGTTCAGCCTCAGCCAAATCTGATCCGAGCGACCGTCGAGTGATTAAGGTCATCCTCCATCTCCCCACAGAAGAATTTCTTCTAGCGGCTGATCGGCCAGTTGACCCAGAACATTATATCACCATCCGCGGACCGCTCGCGAAGATATGGGAGGATGTGAGGGCCCGTGTGGCGTTAATGACCCCTGATCAGCTCGGCGACAGTCATTTGCAGCAGGCTACTGGGGTATGCTCCTCAAACTCTTATATAATTATTTTGCTCACTCCTTGATATTATTTCATTTGAGTGCAGATCTGGGTGGAAAACATCGCGGTCAGCAACCTTTTGGTAGCGTTGGAGGAAGAGTTGAAAAAACTTCAGATTTCTGGAGGGGCGCTTGCTCAGGGGCCTTCATACGCCACTCTTCGGTCCGAACTGAACAAGACAGAGAAACTTCTTGCGGCCGAGCGGCACAAGTCTTCTGGCCTGGAAACCAGGGTAGCTGGGCTTGAAGCCCAGGTTAAGTCTCACGACCAGGAGATCAAGCTAGCGACTAATAGAAAGAATAGGGTCGTCTCTGATTTAGAAGCAAAGAATGTGCAGGCCCGAGCGCTGGAGCAGCGCGTCCAAGAATTGATCGACCTGCTATCCACCGAGCGAGAAAGCCGATCAACTGCTGAAGCTAAACTTCAAGGAGATAAGAAGGATCTCCAAGACGCTCTCGAAGCTACCCGAGCTGCACTCAAGGAGTACCAAGATGGCGAATCGGGCCGCTTCGCAGTGATGAAGCAGAACTATTTCTGCTCAGACGAATTTAGTGAGAAGTTTAGCAATCGGCTAGTCCTGGCCTTTGAGGAAGTCATCCGGGCTACAACTGTTTATCTGAAGGCTAAGGGTCATCTCCCGGAGACGGTATTTATCCCCCCGCCCCCCAAAGACCTGACCGGACTGCTGGAAACCATCCCCGAGCCCATCTTTGATGTCTTGGAGTGAGGAGCGTCTTTAGCTTGGCTTTGTCTTTATATTTTGAAGTTTCATCTGTATGCTCGTCGTTCCGCGAGTTAATGTTGGTGCGGGAAGCATCCGACGATCGAACCCAAGTTTTGATAATGGCAAAGGGTTCAAAGTTAAGTCTTGTTGTTATCTAACATGTTGAATGAGTGTTTCAGGAAAGTCCTAACTGCGGTTAGGCAAAGGTGAAAGTCCTAGGGGGTGGTAACCCTAGGTCCTAGGGGGCGGTAACTCTAGGTGGAGGAAAGTCCTAGCTGCGGTTAGGCAAAGGGAAAACCCTAGGGGGCGGTAACCCTAGGTCATAGGGGTGGTAACCCTATGCGGAAAGTCTTGGCAGGTCGATAGCTTCAGGCAAAAGTCCTAGGGGGTGGTAACCCTAGGTGGAAAGTCCTGGTGTCGCGAACCAGGTGAAAGACTGGACTGGCCGGGAAGCGGATGTCCAGCAGAAAGTCCGGAAACGTCGAGTGCTGAGCAAAAGTCCAGTCGATCTGGAGGATCGACTGGCAACAGGTAAATCTCCTGAGTGGAGTAGGTGAGGACGCGTTCCCCGTAGAGGGAACAGTAGGCGTCGGGTCGACCTAGGGTTTCCGGTCGGAAATCCGAAGTCAGACCCGGACAGTCCGGAGACTGTCGAACTTTCATTCATATTTATGATATTATGTGTGCTAACTTTGTCTTGTAGGATATGTGTGTAGTTTGTAGACTAACACATTGTGCAGGGACAAAAGAGCAATATTAGCCTCGGATGAACAGTGTCCGAGGCACCTCCATGGAGCTTGGAGGCGCCCCGGGTGCGAAGGTGAGCTGGCTGTGCGCTGGAGTTGGAGGCGCCTTAAAGGGCAGTGAAGGCGCCTTAGACCGCAGCATGGAGGCACCTTGAAGGTGCGTGAAGGCGCCGTCAGAGGGATAATGCGCGACTTGATCAGCGCTTATCGACGCGTGCAACCCGGGGCTTGGAGGCGCCTCGGACAGCTTTGGAGGCGCCTCCAGCACCCTTTATAAGCGGTGTTCGAGCACCTCTTCCAGAACAACTCTCTCTGAATAATCTCTTGCTACGTGCTGCGAACCTGACGACCCAGAAGTGCTACGACGTGACACCAACGACCCGGAACTACGCTTCTCCATCTTTAGTTGTCAGTATAAAGTTTATGAGCTGTAAATTCCTATAATTGTACAAATATCGTGCTTATAGTTGTTGTCCATCGAAAGCAATCAAGGATCGCGGGCCTTCGAGTAGGAGTCGATCTAGGCTCCGAACGAAGTAAATATTTTGCCTCTTTGTGTGATTGTTTTTATTTCCGCTGCATTTACTCGAACGGTTTTACGATTCCGAAAAACGAAATAGCCGCGAGCGCTATTCACCCCCCCTCTAGCGCGGTCTCAATCCAACAGTTAATATTATCCGCTTTTATCTGACTTTTAGCCCACTTGTCTGTGTTTTTTTATACGACGAGTCAATATAAAATTCTGATTATGTTAATGTTACTTTTTCGAACGCATTCTTTCCGAGCGGCATTCAGCAGTCTTCGGGCCAGGGGGTTTATAGTCGTCGGTCCGACTCTAGGATTTAACGTTGCCGCTCTGGCCGGGGGGTTTATAGTCGCCGATTCGACTCTGGGATTTAATGTCGCTGCTCGACGGTCTTTGGGCCGAGGGGTTTATAGTCGCCGGTCCGACTTTGGGATTTAACGTCACCACTCGATGATCTTCGGGTCGGGGGGTTTATAGTCGCCGGTCCGACTCTGGGATTTAACGTCGCCGCTCGACGGTCTTCGGACCGGGGGATTTATACTCACCGGTCCGACTCTGGGATTAACGTCGCCGCTCGACGGTCTTCGGGCCGGGGGGTTTATAGTCGCCAGTCTGACTCTGGGATTTAACGTCGCCGCTCGACTGTCTTTGGGCCGGGGGCCTTATAGTCTTCGGTCCGACTTTGGGATTTAACGTCGCCGCTCGACGGTCTTCGGGCCGGGGGGTTTATAGTCGTCGGTCCGACTCTAGGATTTAACGTCACCGCTCAACAGTCTTCGTTCGGCATAAATTGTTCGTTTCCTTGGTTTCCTTTGATTTTACTCCTGCGGTCAAAAGATACAGCAGGATTGAACATTATGAGTTATAATGGCACACCTTTCACCCAGCTCGGTACGACTGGAGGTGATTTGCGCTCCATGGTCGCTCTAGCTTCCGTCCATCTTCATCCTCGAGGTAATAGGCGCCCGAACGGAGCTTTTCTACAATCTTGAACGGCCCAGCCCAAGGAGCTCCCAGCTTGGTCACGTCGCCGATCGGCTTGACTTTCTTCCAGACGAGGTCGCCGACCTGAAAAGATCTGGGAATTACCCGTCTGCTGTAGCTTTGCTTCATCCTCTGTCGGTACGCCATCAACCGAACGACGGCCTTGGCTCACGTCTCGTCCACCAAGTCCAGCTCCAAATGCCTCCGCTCAACATTGTTCTCATCGTAGACTTTGATCCGGTCGGATTCTACCCCGACTTCTACTGGGATGATGGCTTCTCCCCCGTACACCAGGTGAAAGGGGGTTGCTCCTGTTCCCTCCTTGGGCGTCGTTCGGAGCGTCCATAATATCCCGGGCAGCTCGTCCACCCAACTGTCACCTTCATGGTTGAGCCAAGCCCGGAGAACTCGTAAGATCTCCCGATTGGTGACTTCGGCTTGCCCGTTACTTTGGGGATATGCTACGGAGGTAAAGGCTTGTTGGATGTCGTATCCCTCGCACCATTCCTTGAACTGCTGACCCGAGAACTACCTCCCATTATCAGAGATGAGCCGTCGCGGGATGCCGAACCGACAAATGATATGCTGCGATATAAATTTCTTGACCATTTCCTCGGTTATTTTAGCTAGTGGCTCGGCTTCAATCCACTTGGAAAAATAGTCCACTGCTACTAGCAAGAACTTTCGTTGTCCGGTCACCATTGGAAATGGTCCCACAATGTCCATGCCCCATTGATCGAACGGGCAGGACACCGTGGAAGTTTTTAATTCTTCCGCGGGACGATGTGAGATACGGTGGTACCATTAGCAGGATAAGCATGTGGCGACTGTCCGGGCGGCGTCCTCCTGTAAAGTCGGCCAAAAATAGCCGGCCAAAAGAATCTTCCTCGCTAATGAGCGACCGCCCGGATGCCCGCCACATGAGCCTTGGTGTACTTTTTGCAAAATATAGTCCACATCCTCCGGGCCGACGCATTTAGCAGAGGCCTGGAGAACGCTTTTTTGTAGAGCTGGTCGCCAATGAGGACAAACCGACCAGCTCTCCTTCTGAGCAGATGTGCCTCCGACCGATCGGACGATGTTGCTCCTGACTTCAGAAACTCTGTTATAACCGTCCGCCAGTCATTGGGGAATGTGAGTCCCTCCATCCGATCGATGTGGGCGACTAGAGATACCTGCTCGACCGGCTGCTCGATGATGATTGGTGATATCGAACTGGCTAGCTTAGCCAGTTTATTTGCAACCTGATTCCCCTCGCATCACCACATCTCGGAAACTAGCCCTCAGTTTGGCGAAGGCTTCCGCATAAAGCTTGAGCCTGACGTTACTTATCTCAAATGCTCCGAAAAGTTGCTGAGCGGCCAACTGTGAATCTGAATGAATCAAAACATTACTAGCTCCCACATGACGAGCAGCCTGCAAACCTGCTATAAGCGCCTCATACTCCGCTTCATTGTTGGTTACTTTATAGTCCAGTCGTACGACCAGGTGCATTCATTCTCTGGGGGGGAAACCAGCAGCATGCCTACCCCACTTCCTTGCCGAGTGGACGATCCATCTACGTACACCTTCCAGGTGGCTTTGGGCTCGGGATTTTGTACCTAAGTGATGAAGTCTGCCAACGACTGTGCCTTGATTGTTGTCCGGGGCTGATACTGTATGTCGAACTCGCTAAGCTCCGTAGTCCATTTGATCAGTCTCCCGGACGCCTCGGGGTTTAGTAGAACTCGGCTTAAGGGGCTATTTGTCATGACAATAATTGTATGCCCTAGGAAATAGGGTTGGAGCCTTCGAGCGGCTAGAACAAGTGCGAATGCAAGCTTCTCAAGACCAGTGTAGCGAGACTCAGCATCCTTTAAAATGTGGCTAAGGAAATACACTAGCTGTTCTTCGCCGTTCTGCCTGACTAACGCCGAACCGACCGCGTGCTCGGTTGAAGACAGATAAATGTGGAGGGGCTCGCCGACAGATGGCTTAGCTGATACAGGTAATGAGTTTAGGTAGGCCTTCAATTCTTCAAATGCTCGGTCACATTCCTCATCCCATTGGAATCTGGTCGCCCGGCGCAGGATCCTGAAGAAGGGCATGCTCCGATCGGCTGTCCGGGAGATGAACCGGGATAGCGCTGTTATGCGGCCCGTAAGGCGTTGGACTTCCTTCAAGTTTCTGGGCGGCGGCATATCTTGTAGCGCTTTGACCTTGCTAGGGTTGGCCTCAATGCCTCGCTCGGTGACTATGTAGCTTAGGAAACGACCACTTTTTGCTCCGAGTAGACACTTTTGCGGGTTCAGCTTGACCCCGTACGCCCGTAATGTCTGGAAAGTTTCTTCTATATCTGCACAGAGGTTGGCCGCTCGGAATGATTTAATGAGTATATCATCAACATATACCTCTAGGTTTCTCCCGATCTGCTTCCGGAACACCTTGTTCATGAGTCGCTGGTACGTAGCCCCTGCGTTCTTCAGTCTGAACGGCATCACATTGTAGCAGTAAGTGTCGTCCGTCGTAATGAAACTGACTTTCTCTTGATCTTCCCGGGCGAGCGGCACCTGGTGATAACCCTGATATGCATCCAACTGTATATCAATTCGCACCCGGTGGTTGAGTTTACCATTTGGTCAATCCGGGGTAGTGGGTAAAAATCCTTCGGACACGCCTTGTTCAGGTCATGGAAGTCGATGCAGACTCTCCATTTGTTGTCGGGCTTGGAGACTAGCACCACATTTGCGAGCCAGCTTGGGAACTGTACCTCGCGTATGCGGCCGGCCTCCGGGAGTTTCTCGAATTCCGCCCGTATGATGACGTTCTGCTCGGCATTATAGTCCCACTTCCTTTGCTTGACGGGACGAGCGTCTGGCCGGACATATATGTAGCTTGTGCTGCGCGACGCTTGGCGAGATTCCTGACAGCTCGTGCATCGACCACGCGAAGACGTCATGGTTTCGTTGGAGACATCTGGTTAGCTCCTCCTTCTGGCTTGCCTCCAAGTCGGAGGCTATGAACGTCGTGGCCTCCAATCGAGCCGGGTGAATCTATACCTCCTCCTTTTCTTCATAAACAAAAGTATGCGGCTTTTCGGTTATAGCATTTACCTCGATACGAGGGGCCTTCCGAGCGGACCTCGACTCTGCCCGCACCATCTCCACATAGCAACGCCGCGCTACCAACTGATCGCCTCTAACTTCTCCCACTTGGTCTTCCACGGGGAATTTGATCTTCTGATGGAAAGTTGAGATGACCGCCCGAAACTCGTTGAGAACCGGTCGGCCCAGAATGCCATTGTACGCCGAGGGAGCGTCCACAATGATGAAGTTAGCAGTCCGCGTCCTTCTGAGTGGTTCTTCCCCGAGCGAAATGGCCAACTTCATCTGACCGACTGGTTGAACCTCATTACCCATGAATCCAAACAAGGGCGTGGTCATCGGTAGTAGCTCCGCCCTGTCGATTTGGAGCTGGTCGAACGCCTTCTTGAAAATTATGTTGACCGAACTTCCTGTGTAAATAATGATGCGATGAATAGTATAGTTTGCTATTACCGCTCGGATGATGAGGGTGTCATCGTGAGGCACTTCGACTCCCTCGAGGTCGCCAGGACCAAAGTTGATTGCCGGCCCGCTCGCCTTCTCTTGGCTGCATCCCACAGCATGTATTTCCAATCGTCGGGCGTACGACTTGCGGGCTCGGTTGGAGTCACCACTTGTTGGTCCACCGACGATGATATTGATTTTCCCCCAAACGGTATTGCTTCTGTTTTCTACCTCCCGAGCCGACGGTCTAGCTCGCTCATGGGAGACTCGAGGGTTGACCCTTGGCTGGTGATGTTGCTGCTGATGGTGATGCTGCTCGGGTGAACACCTAACTACTCGCCGCTCGGCGTTCTGATGATGAGCTCGTCTATCCAGTGAAGGCGATCGACGACGATAGTTCCTCGGCTCAGGTTGACTGACCGCGGGGAGACTTCGGCAGTCCCCCGTGTTATGAGTGGCTGATTGATGGATTTTGCAAAACATGGGCGTCCATACCTTGCCTTTTTGTAGAGGCCGCTCGGCCGCAATGTGCTGAACGGCGGGCGACCTGGAATCTTGAGGTGGCCTCATCCCCTCGGCGCGTGGTCCTCTCGGCGGTTGCTGGTTGGTGTGTGTTCTCCGTTCGGCTGGGGCTGGGGGCTCGCCTGGTGCTTCCTTCTTTCGAGCCGCTTGCGCTTCGTCCACGTTAATATACTCACTTGCTTTTTTCAGCATGTGGTCATAGTCGTGAGGCGGCTTCCTGATGAGCAAGCGAAAGAATCCCCGTCGACTAAGCCTTGTGTAAAAGCATGCATCATTGTCTCAGACGAGACCGCGAGGATGTCCATAGCTGCTTGGTTGAAGCGCTGGATGTAGGCTCGGAGAGTTTCCCTTGGCCCTTGCTTCATGGAAAATAGGTTGACGCTAGTCTTCTGATAGCGCCGGCTGCTGGCAAAATGATGGAGGAACGTCGTTCGGAAGTCTCTGAAACTCTTAATTGATCCGTCCGGCAACCTCCGGAACCAGCGTCGAGCCGAACCGGACAATGTAGTGAGGAAGACTCTGCATTTGACTCTGTCGGTGTATTGATGAAGAGTAGCAGCATTATCGAACTTACCGAGGTGGTCGTCCGGATCAGTTATACCGTTATACTCTCCGATCGATATGGAGGCGTAATGCTTTGGGAGAGGGACTTGTAAGATCGTCTCGGAGAACTGGCGATTGACCCGCTCGGGGGATGACTCTGCACGCGGCGCTTTCCCCTTTCTGGCGTCCCGCACGGGCGCTTCATCGGACAACCCCTGGTTGGCTAGGGCCAGCTCCGACGGAGTCTGGAACAGTGCTCTATGGAATGGAATAGGGGCGACCGACGCGTCTCCTAGTGTACCGGTATGCCCTTGTTCTGAGCCCAGGTAGAATATTGTTCCGGTCGGTCTTCTATTGCTGCTCGACCTTCCGAAACTGAGGCGGCCTGCTGCGCTATCCTCTTGGCTTGGGCCTTCTGCTGTTGCTCGACCATCTTTGCGGCTCGCGCTTGGATGAGTGCGTCCAGCTCCTCGGGAGAGAGCGTCACCATGAGTTGGCGTCCAGCTTCTTCCATCTTCTCGGCTCGGATTTAGGTGCGTTCCCACAGACGGCGCCAATTTGATCATGTCCGTGCGCTGAGTCGATGAAAGCTGGGGGCGTGGCGCTCTCTGCTGTTCCCGGGTGATCTCCGCAGTGACGTAAGCTTCCGATGAATCGCAACAAAGCCGGGCCTGGAAGGGGTTCTCGGCGCCGACCCTCCGACGCTCAAGTCAGGTGATGGCGAGAAGAAACAGAGGTAGAATAGAGAGACTGTGGCTATAGTAGATGAGGAGAAAAATCATACCTCCTTCGAAGTTCGGGGGTCTTTATATAGGACCCCGGAGAGGCGCGTGCACGCTTCCCGAGGTGCGCATGTTCCTCAAAGTATACCTCAGAATGGTTATGTCAGAAATGCATGTCTGACGCCATACTGCAATTGTCCAAGCATATCTCTGCCACGGCGGCGGAAACTTCCTCCGTACGATCCTTGGTACGGCCCGGCCGCCGACCATGTTGTTTGTTGGCGGTAGGTGTCTCGAGAATGATATTACTAGCTGCCCCTTTTGTCCTCTTCTAAGCCCTTTGCCTCTAATTGGGCCGAACGGGCTGGTCGCTCGGCCTCCAGGGCGCTCGGGTATATATGCACCTCGGACCGGGCGAGACGGCCGCTGGATCACATACTCAAACGGGACACCAGCTAGTTGTTCTGCAGTTCGACCGAGCAGTTTGGCCACTCGGCATAGAGGTTCATCTATAAGGGAGCTTGTGAGCGTCGGAAACTCGATCTGAGGTCGAGCTGTCTTCGCGCCGGCCCGGGATCTACTCAGGCCGGTCGGCCAGGAGACTTCCTCCCCACTCAGCCGGAACTTTGACTCTCCTGTGTCGTTGACCCCTTCCTTTGTGGGCCCCCAATCCTTACCACCGGATTAATATTTATGAGATAATCATTACTTAAATCTATAGGATCATGCTATCTATAGATTCGATTTAGACTAAGGTCAAAATAAATCTTGAACACTAAGAAAATAAGAATTTTTAAAGAAATAAAAATAAAATTAGCTTAAAATTTACAAATCACTTGAAGAAATTGTTGGTTGCTACTCGGAAAACCTAGAGGTTCCACTGTACAAAAATTTTGTACAAAGGTCTGAACCTTTTCCTAGCTACCATGTGTTCTTTTAAATTAAATTTTGGATCGCCTGCGGAACTTAACACGTTTGATCCAAAACTTAATCTATTTGTTCATTTAGGTTTTAACTTGGATCTCCTGCGGAACTTAACACGTTCGACCCAAGTCACCTTAAGTTATTAATTCCATTAAATATTAATTTCCATAATTGGTTCCCAGTACTGACGTGGTGAGGCGCATGACCTTCTTGGATATGGGAGCAACCACCACCGACTAGACAAAACCTTTTATGGAAAGCTAATATTTAATTTCGTAAAATAACTTTAGGTTAACCGAAAAGAACAATCAAATCACAAGGAAAAGAAAAACAAAAGAACACTATATCGAAAACAAATTCGAAACTCTAGAATCATATGCCTCTTGTATTTAGTATTATTTCCAAAAATAACTAGTATGATGCGGAAAGAAAAAATACTAGTTATACCTTTTAGAAAAACCTCTTGATCTTCTACCGTATTCCTATTCTAATCTCGGATGTTGTGTGGGCAACGATCTTCCGAGATGAGAAACCACCAAAGCACATTCTCCTTTCTTCAAATTTCGGCCAAGCACAAAGCTTCCAAAAGATGATCTTTTCCACCAACCAAGCTCCAAGGGATGTAGGCTTTCTCTCCTTCTTCCTCAAGCTAGATCCGGCCACCAATTAAAACTCCATAAGCTTGAAGAGGTTCGGCCACAAAGAGAAGAAGAAGAGAAGAAGGAAGGGCCGGCCACACCACCAAGGAAAAGAGGAAGAAAAATAGAATAGAGTCGTTTTCCCATGAAGGCACCTCTATCCCCTCTTTTATAATCCTTGGTCTTAGCAAATAAGGAAATTTAAATAAAAACTTCCTTAATTCTTTTGCCATGAAAAGGAAAATTTATTTAATTAAAAATAATTTTCTCTTCTCCAATTTATTTGGCCGGCCACCTCTTTCCCCAAAACAAGGAGAGTTTTAATTAAAACAAAAATTAAAACTTCCTAATTTGTTTCTAGAAATTTATAAAAATTTCTCCAATAATTTTAATCCCTTCATGATTGGTTAATAAAAAGAAATTTTATAAATTAAAATCTTTCTTTTAAACATGTGGATAATTTCCAAAAAGGAAAGTTATCTCTAAAAATTAAAATCTCCTTTCAATCTACAAATAAGGAAAGATATTAAATCTTTTCTTAATCTTTTGTAGAAACTAATAAAAGAGAATTTTTAATTTTTAAACTTTCTTTTAAATCATGAACATAATTAAAAGGAAAGTTTTTACCAAAATTAAAATCAACCTTTTAATCTACAAATAAGGAAAGAGATTTTGCTCTTCTCTTAATCTTTTGTAGAATCTTATAAAAGGAAAGATTTAAATTTTTCAACTCTCTTTTAAATCATGTTATCCACATAAGAAAAATTTTAAAAATAAAAATCCTTTTATTTTAATTTGGGCCGGCCACACCAAGCTTGAACCCAAGCTAGGGCCGGCCACCTTGAAGCACCCATGAACCAAACTTTGGCCGACCCTAGCTTGGTCTCCAAGCTAGCTTGGCCGGCCCCTATGGGATGGGTAAGAAGGTGGGTATAGGTGGGTATAATACTCTATAATTAAGAGGCTACGATAGGGACCGAGAGGAGGAATTGATTTTGGTCTCCCGATAAAATTAAGCATCCCGTGTTCTCCCCGAACACACAACTTAATTTTATCAATAATAATTCATTCCACTAGAGAACTATTATTGAACTACCGCACCAATCCCAAATTACATTTTGGGCTCCTTCTTATTATGAGTGTATTAGTCTCCCTGTGTTTAAGATGTCGAATGTCCACTAATTAAGTAAGTTACTGACAACTCATTTAATTAATATCTAGCTCCAAGAGTAGTACCACTCAACTTCATCATCATGTCGGACTAAGTCCACCTGCAGGGTTTAACATGACAATCCTTATGAGCTCCTCTTGGGGACATTCTCAACCTAGATTACTAGGACACAGTTTCCTTCTATAATCAACAACACACACTATAAGTGATATCATTTCCCAACTTATCGAGCTTATTGATTCATCGAACTAAATCTCACCCATTGATAAATTAAAGAAATAAATATCAAATATATGTGTTTGTTATTATATTAAGATTAAGAGCACACACTTCCATAATAACTGAGGTCTTTGTTCCTTCATAAAGTCAGTATAAAAGGAACGACCTCAAATGGTCCTACTCAATACACTCTAAGTGTACTAGTGTAATTATATAGTTAAGATAAACTAATACCTAATTACACTACGACCTTCCAATGGTTTGTTCCTTTCCATCTTGGTCGTGAGCTACTGTTTATAATTTATAAGGAACTAATAACATGATCTTCTGTGTGTGACACCACACACCATGTTATCTACAATATAAATTAATTGAGCAACTACATTTATCATAAATGTAGACATTTGATCAATGTGATTCTTATTTCTAGATAAATATTTATACCAAAAGTTAGGCTTTTAGTATACACTCTAACAATCTCCCACTTATACTAAAAGACTAAGTTGTCATATCTGCTGCCATACATCTGATTCCCATGCCTTTCAAAAAGCTCTTGCCTTAAGGACCTTAGGTTATCATCTGATGCAATCTAGGCGGCAACAACTTCTCCTCGTTATACAATTTCTCGTATTGGGTAGTACTTGCGCTCTATTGTGTTTACTTGCCTTATAGACTCATGGTTTCTTCGAGTTTGTTACTGCACCATTATTATTACAATAAATTGTAATAATCTTTGGACAAACTAGAAATCATATCTAAGTCTATCTTGAGGTAATTAAGTCATTCAACTTTTATGGCTACCTCAGAGGCTTGCCATATACTCAGCTTCTATGGTGGAGTCTAGAAAAACACCTATGCTTATCACTCTTCCATAGTTATGACTTTTCCTCCTAAAGTAAACACAAAACCCCGAGGTCGACTTATTATTGTCCCTATCCGATTGGAAGTTAAAATCCGTGTAACCCATAGGGACCAAATTAACTGCCTTATAAGCTAGCATATAATCTCTAGCGCCTCTAAGGTACTTTAATATATGCTTTACTGCAGTCCAATGTCCTTGTCTAGGGTTACTTTGATATCTGCTCCCTTGGCAAAACAGATTTCTGATCTCGTGCATAGCATACATTAGGTTGTCTAACTGCCGAAGCATAAAGAACTGCCTACATGTCCTCAATCTCCTTTGATGTCATCGGAGACATCTCTTTAGATAAAGACACTCCATGCTTAAAAGGTAAGAAACCTTTCGAGAAGTTTTGCATGCTTAAAACGAGCAAGAATTTTCTGATGTATCAAGCTTGGGATAAGTAAAATATATTTTTTCTTTCGATCCCTTATTACTTTGATCTCAAAAATATATACATTCTCCCAAGTCCTTTATATCAAATTATTTGGACAACCATACCCTTACTTCTGACAACATTTTGATATTGTTTCCAACTGCAAAAAATGTTATCTACGTATAGTACAAGAAATACCACCACGTTTCCATCACACCTTTTGTATACACAAGACTTATCCGTTTACTCAATAAATCCATAGGTCTGGATTACTTTGATAAACCGGATGTTCCAAGATCTTGAAGCTTTGCCTCAGTCCATAGACTGATTGAGCTTGCACACAAGATGCTCTTAGCCCTTTGCAATGAACCTTTCTGGTTGCTTTATATGGATGCTTTCATCAAGACTTCCATTAAGGAATGCTGTCTTGACATCCACTTGCCAAATAGATAAAAGAATCCGGATAGACTTAAGCATGGCTACCAGTGAAAAAGTTTCCTTTTTCATCAAGCCTTGCTTTGAAAGTTACTACCTTCCTTTCTATCCCTCTTTTCCTATTATAGACCTTTTTACACCCAAAGGCTTTTACACCATTTGGTGGTTCTACAAGCTTCCAGATTTTATTAGAATACATATATTCTAATTCTGTTATTCATTACTCTTTGCCAAGATGTTGCATCTTTATCTTGGAATGTTTCGTCATATGTCCGGAGATCAGGTTCATGTCCTCCAGGGATCGAGTCCAAAAACTCTCCCAAAACATGAATCTTTTTAGGTTGCCTAACAACCCTTCCACTACCACAAGGCACTTTCTGCAATTGTGTATCATTTGTGATACGTGTTGCAGTTTCCTTGTGGTATCTCATCTTGTACAGTTGGTACTAGATTAGACATGCCTTTTATTATTTCCTTAAGAACAAATTTTCTTATGGGCACATGGTTTATTACATAGTCCTTTTCTAAAAATCGGTCATTGATGCTAACAATGACCTTCTGATTTTTAAGACTATAAACCTACTTTCATTTTACTAGGATAACCCACAAACAAGTGAATTCCTGTCCAACTTATCATTGTCTCTCTTCTGCATATGTGCTGGACTACCCGAATCCAAATATGTTTCGAAATAGGCTTACGCCTATTCAGCAATTCTATATGAGTAGAGAGTTCTGACTTTAGAAGGTACTATATTCACTCCCATTTCCAGAGTATATCCTTAAAATGATTTTGATAATATTCTTAATAACTCATCAATCTACTTATTTCCATAAGAGTCATATACCTTCCTTTTCCTACACCATTCTGTTGGAGTGTACCAGGTGCAGTTAGTTTGGATTGAATCCCTACTTCTGATAAATGACTCCTAAATTCTCCTAAGAGGTACTTGCCACTACGATCTTACCGTAGTATCTTGATACTTTTACTTTATCGTTTCTCCACATCAGCCTCGTACTCTTTGAACTAATCAAAGCACTTAGACTTGCGGCACATCATGTAAATATATCTGTATCTCAAATAGTTGTCTATAAAATAGATGAAATATTTGAAACAACCTCTTGCCTGGATGCTCATAGGATCACACAAATCAAAATGAACCAATTCCAATATATCTTTGACTCCATACCCCTTAGACTTAAAAGCTTCTTGGTTATTTTTCCTTCTAAGTAAGACTCGTAGGTTGGAAAGATTTCCACTACTAATGAACCCAAAAGTTCATCGGCTACCAATGAATCCTACTCAAGTTAATATAACCTAGCCTTAGAAGCCAAAGATATAATTGGTTCATTTTCGAAGGTTACTTTCTCTTAAAGTTAGAAGATGTGTTACTAATTTCCATTTGTTGCATCGTGAGAGTTATTGGATTTATAAATTGCCAACCAACGTACCAGAATAGATAACTTCCCTCTTTTTCTTAATAACAACTTTGTTTTTAAAAGAGGCAGAATATCAAGTTCTTTGAATAGTTTAGAAACTGAAAACTAGTTCTTTCTAAACTTGGTGCGTAAAGACAATTACTCAAAAATTCATGTTTTATTCTTATCAAAAGATAAATATCTCCCACTGCAACAGCTACCATTTTTACAGTATTGCCCATGTAGACAGTGTTTTAATTTTCATTTAGTTGCCGGGTTTCCTGGAACCCTGCAATGAATTACGGACATGATTAATGACATCTGTATCTACACTCCAGGTTCTGGTAGATAACACCACTAAACATGTTTCAACTAATGAATTAAATACACCTATATTGTTCTTAGTTCTAAGAAGACAGTTTACCTTAATGTCCAAGTCCTATTTCCAATCATTACAATTAGGATTACTAAGTCTTTCTTATAGTATGACTACTAGGGGATTGACAAACATTTTAAATCCTAAGAATCACAAAATTACTTGGTCAAGATCAACTCCTTAAAAATCCCCATGAATTTTGTATGCCACGATAGTGTGGACGTATACAAAATCGAAGAGGAGATTTTATTCATTAATTTTATTATCTCGTCAACTTTACTTTATGACGAATAAAATTAATAGTTGATCTGTCTTTGATCAAATATTTGGTCAAAAACTTTTGAATTTAAAAAATATTGATTCCTCAAACAATATTATTTAAATTCACCAACACCTCAAACACCGTGAATTTTGCATGCCACGTTAGTGTGGACGTATACAAATTCAACATTTGTAAAAGGAGGGTTTTAACCCATTAATTTTATTATCTTGTCAACCTAACTTTTTGACAAATAAAATTAATAGTTGGTATCATTTGGTCACACAAATAATAGCAGTGACTCCGATGGGGAGGATACTATTAGATGTGTCTAAGTGTATACCATTACTTGACACTAAGTCCATTAATAAGATTATGCCCCTTCCGTTGGGGAAGATCACACGCTCTTAATTAACTTCCTATAGTTATCCAAAAATGGAAGTCTGTTCTAGTGATCCACAAACAAGCTCATCCGTTATGGAGGAAGGCACTCAGAGCCAACGCGCAAGCTTGTTTGCATCACTTACAAACCAGTAATGGAGACCATGGGATTTACTTAAAAATCCCTCTCCCACTTAGTTATTTATAAATGAGGAATTTTAACTATGCTAGCCTACTAAATATGTAAACTAACATGCACACACAGCACAATATAAAAGCAATAAATAGAAAATCTAATTTTCAACTATTATGACTTTTATCTCTTGTTGTCCTCCGTGTGTTGTCATCCCAAGCTGCTGCCATATTTGGCCACTGCCATCGGGTCTAGCTGTCGCATCCATCTTGCTCCTAGTTCCGCTGCGCCTCTGGTCCTTAGAAGGTTCCACGCTTTGCAAGATTCGATCCGCGACATAAATAGAATTTTACATTTTGATCCTATATTCCTCGAAGGAATGTACATGTAAACTAGATCGAACATAAAATAAAATTTACATCCATCGATCCTATATTCCATAAAAGGAATGTACATGTAACTAGATCAAAAATAAAAATCCTAATAAAACTAAATACAGCTCCTGCTGTATTTTATAATACAATCATGCACACACAATAAAATGCCCTTGACATGTCCAAGGGTCCAATCACACACATAATAACTATAAGCCATAATAGTTGGATCCTGCATCCACAAAGTTAGCACATCCTACTATTAACCTGCCTAAATTTATTACGATATGTAGCAATTAAACTATATACGGAGGCGCCTAGAGCTCATGTCCTTGTTGGTTGCTACTCGGAAAACCTAGAGGTTCCACTGTACAAAAATTTTGTACAAAGGTCTGAACCTTTTCCTAGCTACCATGTGCTCTTTTAAATTAAATTTTGGATCGCCTGCGGAACTTAACACGTTTGATCCAAAACTTAATCTATTTGTTCTTTTAGGTTTTGACTTGGATCTCCTGCGGAACTTAACACGTTCGACCCAAGTCACCTTAAGTTATTAATTCCATTAAATATTAATTTCCATAATTGGTTCTCAGTACTGACGTGGCGAGACACATGACCTTCTTGGATATGGGAGCAACCACCACCGACTAGACAAAATCTTTTATGGAAAGCTAATATTTAATTTCCTAAAATAACTTTAGGTTAACCGAAAAGAACAATCAAATCACAAGGAAAAGAAAAACAAAAGAACACTATATCGAAAACAAATTCGAAACTCTAGAATCATATGCCTCTTGTATTTAGTATTATTTCCAAAAATAACTAGTATGATGCGAAAAGAAAAATTACTAGTTATACCTTTTAGAAAAACCTCTTGATCTTCTACCATATTCCTCTTCTAATCTCGGACATTGTGTGGGCAACGATCTTCCTGTTGGTGCAACCTTAGGTCAAGGTTGACCTGGTTGACCCGACTCGAGGTGACTTGACTCGAGTTGTATTTTGATGTTTGACTTGGGAAGATTGTCGGTGCAACCTTAGGTCAAGGTTGACCTAGTTGAGTTGCATGTTGATGTTTGACACTCGTGAGAGAGTTCTATTCTTGATGTGAGACAAGAATAGATGGTTGGGAGATTATTGGTGCAACCCTAGGTCAAGGTTGACCTGGTTGACCTGAAAAGTCCAAGTATGGAGACTTGGCACTGGAAAAGTCCAAGCAGGGAGCTTGGCACGCGAAAAGTCCAAGTATGGAGACTTGGCAAGAAGTCCAAGCGGGGAGCTTGGCACGAGAGAAAGTCAAGCAGGGAGCTTGGCACGAGGAAAGTCCTAACTGGGATGTTAGGCGGTTGGAAAGTCCGGTGAGTGAAGCGAGGCGGTGGGAAAGTCCCAAGCGGGATGTTAGGCGATTGGAAAGTCCAGTAAGTGAAGCGAGCGGAGAAAGTCCTAAGCGGGATGTTAGGCGGTGTAAATCACGGTGAGTGAAGCGGTGGAAAGTCTGGTGAGTGAAGTCGGGCAAGGAAAATCCAGATAGATCAAGGTGATCGGACATCCGGTGTTGAGAAGTCAAGTGAGTGAAGCTTGGCATATGGAGTCGGAGAGGGCTCGGTGGCTCGTTCTTCGAACTAGGTTAGAGAGGGCACTCTAAACCTAGGAGTTGGATCGGTCTGACGCCGATCCGGTGATCTCGATGTTTCTGATCGGTGCGGTGACCGATGATTCCTCGATGGCATCATGGAGTTCTCGATCGTTCCTCGGACCGATCGGTGACGATCAGTGAAGAAAAGCTCTGATCGGTCCGAGGACCGATCAGGTGTATCTGATCGGTCTCCATGGCCGTCCATCGAGCGAAAAGCGATTCTCAGAGAGCCGGAGAGCTGGGATCGATGCGGGGACCGATCGGAATGACTGATCGGTCCGCGGCCGATCGATGACGATCCATCTCTTCCACGATCGGTTTGTAGACCGATCGAGGGTTCTAGCGATGCCGCAACGCGGCTAGTTTCTTCGATGTCTTCTTCGCGGTATAAAGGGGTCGAGGCTGGCTGCGCGGTAACTTCTTCTTTTCGCTAGAACTTCATTCTTCTGCTGCTGAAGCACGCTTCAACTGAGCTTTGATTGAGCTCGCCTCCGAAGCTTCGCGTGAGCTTCCAGTCGTCGACCAGCTGCTGCGTTTGGGTTGTGAAGTTGCTGCTTCACCTCCAGTCGACAAGAAAGCAAGCAATTGGTAGAGTGCTATTGTATTCATATTGTATTGTTTTTCTTACTGTTCTTGTACTCTTTGTTTGCTGTTGCAAACGTTTGTGGCGAGGTTTCTCCACCCACAAGGAGTATATTGTATTAGCCGGTTCTCCGGGGACTCATCCACCGACGGATTGACTGGACTCGTCCACCCTACGGACACGCCGAGGAGTAGGAGCCCTAATCTCCGAACCTCGTTACATCCTTGTGTTAAGGTATGGTTTTCTTCTCTTTCGTTTCTTTGTATTTTCCGCTGCACTAACACGTTTTGTAGAAAGAAACGACGATTTGGGGTCGGCTATTCACACCCCCCCTCTCTAGCCGAGTACGAACGATCCTAACAAGTGGTATCAGAGCGAGGCCGCTCTTCGACGGATCAACACCCGGGGGAGCACGGGCTAGAGATGGATCTCTATGGAGAAGATGTCACGATTCAACCCTTCTACGAGTCTCACGACAACTTCACATATTGGAAGGTAAGGATGATGTATTTTCTTAGGACTAATATGTTAAATTGGTTTTGTGTACAAGAAGGGTTTTCCCCTCCGATGGATGAGGAAGGAAAATCTATCAAGAAGAAGGAGTGGACGAAAGAGCAAATCCGACAATCCGAAATCAATGACGAGGTAACAAAAATTATTGAATTTGCTTTACCTAATAATGTTTTGTGCAAGATAGATAGGTACAACAACGCCAAGGAATTGTGGAACAATTTGGCAAAATTTCATGAAAATGAGCCTAGTGAGCCAAGTAGCTCACATCATGGAGGAAGCGAATTGGGAGTTGAGGGCTACTCAACATCCAAGGAAGAAGAGGAGGAGAGCTCTTGTTCAAGATCGGAGCAAGAAGAGGCATCTACCTCCGGAAGGGATGAAGAAAGGCTCATCTCCTCAACTTCCAGACAGGAACGTGATTTCAAGCAAATTACACATAATGTGTTTTGAGTGTAGGAAGTTTGGGCACTACAAGAGTAAGTGTCCAAAGAGGGTTAGAAAGACTCCACCGGCACCAAAGGTCAAGGAAGCCGGAGTCCCGACATGCAAGAGCAAGAAGCACGTGGTGTGCTTCCAATGCAAGCAACGGGGACACTATAGGAGTCAATGTCCAAGGGGGAGGCAACCTCACAAGGACAAGAGGCCAAACACATGTAAAGGGGGAGCTAAGGCAAACCCTAAGGTAACATTTAAAGCTCATTCTTGCAATTCTAGTAGGATGCATGCTAGTAGTCTTATTGCCATTGTCAATAATGATAAGCATGTTAACACTAGAAATCGATACATGTGCTTAGGAGCCAAGCATGTTAGCCTAGATAAGAACAATTCTAGAAATGCTAACCCTAGAAT
The DNA here is from genome assembly GCF_018446385.1 of Zingiber officinale. Classification (NCBI taxonomy): domain Eukaryota; kingdom Viridiplantae; phylum Streptophyta; class Magnoliopsida; order Zingiberales; family Zingiberaceae; genus Zingiber; species Zingiber officinale. Next base: position 107,638,340 of record NC_055986.1, read on the forward strand.
TAACTCATCTAAGGCTAAGGAAAATCTAGATGGAAATCTCAAATCATCTAGACACATGCCTAGGAATACCTCAAAGAGAAATGATAAATCAAAACTTGAGGTATTAGAGAAAGAAAATCAAGTCTTGAGGTCAAGACTTGACTCTCTAGAAAAGGCTCTTAAGGATTTGACTCTAGGGTCTAGGGGTCAAAAACCCAAGTCCAAGGACAAGAAAGATTTGGGTCACAAACCTAAGTCCCAATTGGTCAAGCCCACTTATCATAATGTTTCATTCGATTATGGAACAAAACCTAGGGCTAGGAAGACCATTACCAAGGTCACAAGGGGAGTCACCCCTATAGTTGACCTTGATGAGACCCAAATGACCAAGGCTTTAAAGCCTAAGCGGGTCATTAGGAGGGTTGCTAGGGAAGTTATCCCTAGTGAATATTTAGTGAACCCAATGAGCTCTAATAGGTATTGGGTTCCTAGGAGCATCTTCTCTACCCCATAGATGGGTTAGAGAGTGTCAACTCCGATTAGAAGGGTAGTTAACCCAACTTTGAGGAAATTGACACTCAAGGAGCATTTTCAAGGTTTTGTGAACCTTTGAAAATGAAATGGAATTATCATTTACTCCTTGGAAGAGTAAAATGTGCCATTATGGAAAAGAATGATTTTAATTAGCACAATTTGGGAAAATCTAGAGAACTCTCGAGGAAAAATGAAACATGCAAAGTTTTGAGGATAAATTTGATCTTTAAATGGCATGAATTAATCTAGAGTTCAAGAAGTGTCAAAATTAGGATTTTGGCATTTTAGGGCAATCAAGGGTTAAATTTTAGGTTAGCAAAGTGGTTAAGGATACTTAGATAGGTAATCTAGGTATATTTATTTATGCTAAATCTTGCCATGATTGTTTGCCCTCACATGTCATGACATCATGTTTAGTTTCATTATCATTTGAAATGTCATGATAATGCTTAGGCTAGTTTATATGTCATGCTTTATTTAAGTTTTCAAACTTTATGCTATGACATCATGACATTGGCACATGTTTTTACTTATGATATCATTATATGTCATGTCATCATCTCTTGCATTATAATCAATGAAATTGATTTAAGGACAAACATATAATTTGATATTGAGATCAAATTGATGTTTAGAAAATGCATGAGAACTTAGCCTAAGTTGACCTTAATCCATATCTCACATCAAATTGACTTGAATGTGGTTTGATACACCTTAGATGTGTGTGAGATATTAGGATCATGAGTTAGGATCAAGGTGCATAGTCCTTGTACCTAGATGACCCTAATTCAAGAAATTAAGTATCATAGGGAAAGCTTATGTACAAGTCATGTACATCTAGCCCTAAGATTATGGTCCTAAATTTAAATGGTTTTAAAAGCATTTTAAAATTGATTTGAAAAACCTTGATGAAGCTTTCCTAGTGATAGCATTCATCATTGAACATTGTGATACAAAGTTGGTCTCCAAGCTAGCTTGGCCGGCCCCTATGGGATGGGTAAGAAGGTGGGTATAGGTGGGTATAGTACTCTATAATTAAGAGGCTACGATAGGGACCGAGAGGAGGAATTGGTTTTGGTCTCCCGATAAAATTAAGCATCCCGTGTTCGCCCCGAACACACAACTTAATTTTATCAATAATAATTCATTCCACTAGAGAACTATTATTGAACTACCGCACCAATCCCAAATTACATTTTGGGCTCCTTCTTATTATGAGTGTGTTAGTCTCCCTGTGTTTAAGATGTCGAATGTCCACTAATTAAGTAAGTTACTGACAACTCATTTAATTAATATCTAGCTCCAAGAGTAGTACCACTCAACTTCATCATCATGTCGGACTAAGTCCACCTGCAGGGTTTAACATGACAATCCTTATGAGCTCCTCTTGGGGACATTCTCAACCTAGATTACTAGGACACAGTTTCCTTCTATAATCAACAACACACACTATAAGTGATATCATTTCCCAACTTATCGAGCTTATTGATTCATCGAACTAAATCTCACCCATTGATAAATTAAAGAAATAAATATCAAATATATGTGCTTGTTATTATATTAAGATTAAGAGCACACACTTCCATAATAACTGAGGTCTTTGTTCCTTCATAAAGTCAATATAAAAGGAACGACCTCAAATGACCCTACTCAATACACTCTAAGTGTACTAGTGTAATTATATAGTTAAGATAAACTAATACCTAATTACACTACGACCTTCCTGTTGGTTGCTACTCGGAAAGCCTAGAGGTTCCACTGTACAAAAATTTTGTACAAAGGTCTGAACCTTTTCCTAGCTACCATGTGTTGTTTTAAATTAAATTTTGGATCGCCTGCGGAACTTAACACGTTTGATCCAAAACTTAATCTATTTGTTATTTTAGGTTTTGACTTGGATCTCCTGCGGAACTTAACACGTTCGACCCAAATCACCTTAAGTTATTAATTCCATTAAATATTAATTTCCATAATTGGTTCCCAGTACTGACGTGGCGAGGCACATGGCCTTCTTGGATATGGGAGCAACCACCACCGACTAGACAAAACCTTTTATAGAAATCTAATATTTAATTTCCTAAAATAACTTTAGGTTAACCGAAAAGAACAATCAAATCACAAGGAAAAATAAAACAAAAGAACACAACTTCGAAAAACATATTCGAAATACTAGAATCGTAAGCCTCTTGTATTTGGTATTATTTTCAAAAATAACTAGTATGATGCGGAAAGAAAAAATACTAGTTATACCTTTTAGAAAGACCTCTTGATCTTCTACCGTATTCCTCTTCTAACCTCGGACGTTGTGTGGGCAACGATCTTCCGAGATGAGAATCCACCAAAGCACCTTCTTCTCCTTTCTTCAAGTTTCGGCCAAGCACAAAGCTTCCAAAAGATGAAGATCTTTTTCCACCAACCAAGCTCCAAGGGATACAAGCTTTCTCTCCTTCTTCTTCTTCTTCTCCAAGTAGTATCCGGCCACCACAAGAGCTCCAAGCAAATAGAAAAGGTTTGGCCACCACCAAGAGGAAGAGAGGAAGAGAGGTTGGCCGGCCACAACACCAAGGAAAAGAGGGAGAGAAATAATAGAGGTTGTTCACCATGAAGCCTTCTCTACCCCCTCTTTTATAATCCTTGGTCTTGGCAAATAAGGAAATTTAATTAAAAACTTCCTTAATTCTTTTGCCATGAAAAGGAAAAATTTATTTAATTAAAAATAATTTTCCTTTTCTCAATTTACATGGCCGGCCACACCAAAGCTACAAACAAGGAGAGTTTTAATTAATTAAAACTTCCTAATTTGTCTCCAGAAATTTATAAAATTTCTCCAATAATTTAATCCCTTCATGATTGGTTTATAAAAAGGAAATTTAATAAATTAAAATCTTTCTTTTAAACATGTGGATAAAAAGAAAGTTATCTCTAAAAATTAAAATCTCTTTTAATCTACAAATAAGGAAAGATATCAAATCTTTTCTCAATCTTTTGTAGAAACTAATAAAAGAGAATTATTAATTTTTAAACTTTTCTTTTAAATCATGAACATGGTTAAAAAGGAAAATTTTCTTAAAATTTAAAATCCTCCTTTAATCAACAAATAAGGAAAGATTTCAAATTTTAAACTCTCTTTTAAACATGTAGATGATTTACAAATAAGGAAAGTTTTTACCAAAAATTAAAACCATCCTTTTAAACTACAAATAAGGAAAGAGATTAATCTCTTCTCTTAATCTTTTGTAGAAAGCTATAAAAGGAAATTTTTAATTTTTAAACTCTCTTTTAAAATCATGATATCCATATAAGAAATAATTTTAATAAAAATCCTTTTAATATTCTAGTGGCCGGCCACCTAAGCTTGGGACCCAAGCTTTGGCCGGCCACCTACTTACTTGGTCTTGGCCGGCCCTAGCTTGGGTTCCAAGCTAGCTTGGCCGGCCCCATTGGATGGGTAAGAAGGTGGGTATGCGGTGGGTATAAATCTCTATATACTAGAGGCTACGATAGGGACCGAGAGGAAGAATTGGTTTTGGTCTCCCGATGAAATTAAGCATCCCGTGTTCGAACACACAACTAAATTTCATCAATAATAATTCATTCCACTAAAGAACTATTATTGAACTACCGCACCAATCCCAAATTACATTTTGGGCTCCTTCTTATTATGAGTGTGTTAGTCTCCCTGTGTTTAAGATAACAAATGTCCACTAATTAAGTAAGTTACTGACAACTCACTTAATTAATATCTAGCTCCAAGAGTAGTACCACTCAACTTCATCGTCATGTCGGACTAAGTCCACCTGCAGGGTTTAACATGACAATCCTTATGAGCTCCTCTTGGGGACATTCTCAACCTAGATCACTAGGACACGGTTTCCTTCTATAGTCAACAACACACACTATAAGTGATATCATTTCCCAACTTATCGGGCTTATTGATTCATCGAACTAAATCTCACCCATTGATAAATTAAAGAAATAAATATCAAATATATGTGTTTGTTATTATATTAGGATTAAGAGCACACACTTCCATAATAACTGAAGTCTTTGTTTCTTTATAAAGTCAGTATAAAAGAAACGACCTCTAATGGCCCTACTCAATACACTCTAAGTGTACTAGTGTAATTATATAGTTAAGATAAACTAATACCTAATTACACTACGACCTTCCAATGGTTTGTTCCTTTCCATTATGGTCGTGAGCTACTGTTTATAATTTATAAGGTACTGATAACATGATCCTCTGTGTGTGACACCACACACCATGTTATCTACAATATAAATTAATTGAACAACTACATTTATGTAGATATTTGACTAACGTGATTCTTATTTCTAGATAAATGTTTATACCAAAAGCTAGGCTTTTAGTATACACTCTAACAATCTCCCACTTATACTAAAAGACTAAGCTGCCATATCCGCTGCCATACATCTGATTCCCAACCCTTCAACATGTCCATCAAAAGCTCTCGTTTTAAGGACCTTAGTGAAAAGATCTATAGGTCATCATCTGATGCATTCTAGGCGGCAACAACTTCTCCTCGTTTATACGATTTCTCGTATTGGGTAGTACTTGCGCTCTATTGTGTTTACTTGCCTTATAGACTCATGGTTTCTTCGAGTTTGTTACTGCACCATTATTATTACAATAAATTGTAATAATCTTTGGACAAACTAGAAATCATATCTAAGTCTATCTTGAGGTAATTAAGTCATTCAGCTTTTATAGTTTCCTCAGAGGTTTGCCATATACTAAGCTTCTATGATGGAGTCCAGAAAAACACCTATGCTTATCACTCTTCCATAGTTATGACTTTACCTCCTAAAGTAAACACAAAACCCTGAGGTTGACTTATTATTGTCCCTATCCGATTGGAAGTCAAAATCCATGCAACCCACAGGGACCAAATTAACTGCCTTGTAAGCTAGCATATAATCTCTAGTTCCTCTAAGGTACTTTAATATATGCTTTACTGCAGTCCAATGTCCTTGTCTAGGGTTACATTGATATCTGCTAACTATGCCCTTGGCAAAACAGATTTCTGATCTCGTGCATAGCATACATTAGGTTGTCTAACTGCCGAAGTATAAAGAACTGCCTACATGTCCTCAATCTCCTTTGATGTCATCGGAGACATCTCTTTAGATAAAGACACTCCATGCTTAAAAGGTAAGAAACCTTTCTAGGAGTTTTGCATGCTTAAAATAAGCAAGGATTTTTCCGATGTATCAAGCTTGGGATAAGTAAAATATTTTTTTTTTTCTTGCGATCCTTTATTACTTTGATCTCAAGAATATATACATTCTCCCAAGTCCTTTATATCGAATTGTTTGGACAACCATACCCTTACTTCTGACAACATTTTGATATTGTTTCCAACTACCAAAAATGTTATCTACGTATAGTACAAGAAATATCACCACGCTTCCATCACACCTTTTGTATACACAAGACTTATCCGGTTACTAAATCCATAGATCTGGATTACTTTGATAAACCGGATGTTCCAAGACCTTGAAGCTTTACCTCAGTCCATAGACTGATTGAGCTTGCACACAAGATGCTCTTAGCCCTTTGCAATGAACCCTTCTGGTTGCTTTATATGGATGCTTTCTTCAAGACTTCCATTAAGGAATGCTGTCTTGACATCCACTTGCCAAATAGATAAAAGAATCCGGATAGAATTAAGCATGGCTACCAGTGAAAAAGTTTCCTTTTTCATCAAGCCTTGCTTTGAAAGTTACCACCTTCCTGTCTATCCCTCTTTTCCTATTATATACCTTTTTACACCCAACGGCTTTTACACCATTTGGTGATTCTATAAGCTTCCAGATTTTATTAGAATACATATATTCTAATTCTGTTATTCATTACTCTTTGCCAAGATGCTGCATCTTTATCTTGGAGTACTTCATCATATGACCGGAGATCAGGTTCATGTCCTCCAGGGATCGAATCCAAAAACTCTCCCAAAACATGAACCTATTTAGGTTGCCTAACAACCCTCCCACTACGACAAGGCATTTTCTGCAATTGTGTATCATATGTGATACGTGTTGTAGTTTTCTTGTGGTATCTCATCTTGTACAGTTGATACTAGGTTAGACATGTCCTTTATTATTTCTTTAAGAACAAATTTACTTATGAGCACGTGATTTATTATATAGTCCTTTTCTAAAAATCAGTCATTGATGCTAACAATGACCTTCTGATTTTTAAGACTATAAACCTACTTTTTTTTATCTAGGATAACTTACAAACAAGTGAACTCCTATCCAACTTATCATTATCTCTCTTTAACATATGTGCTAGATTACCCGAATCCGAATATGCTTCAAAATAGGCTTACGTCTATTCAGCAATTCTATATGAGTAGAGAGTTATGACTTGGAAGGCACTATGTTCACTTTCATTTTCAGAGTTTATCCTTAAAACAAATTTGGTAATTATCTGAATAACTCATCATCTATCTAATTATTCCATAAGAGTTCTTTACCTTCTTTCTACTACACCATTCTGTTGGGGTGTACCAGATGCAGTTAGTTGGGATTGAAATCCAACTTCTGATAAGTGACTCCTAAAATCTCTCAAGAAGTACTTGCCACTACGATCTTCCATAGTGACTTTTTACTTTATTTCTCCGCATCAACCTTGTACTCTTTGAACTAATCAAAGTACTTAGTCTTGCGGTACATTAAGTAAATTTATTTGTATCTTGAATAGTTGTCTATAAATTAGACAAAATATTCAATACTACCTCTTGTCTGGATAGTCATAGGATCACACAAATCAGAATGAACCGATTTCAACATATCTTTGACTCCATACCCCTTGGACTTAAAAGCTTCTTGGTTATTTTTCTTCCAAGTAAGACTCGCAGGTTGGAAAGATTTCCACTACCAATGAACCCAAAAGTTCATCAGCTACCAATGAATCCTACTCAAGTATAACCTAGCTTTAGATGCCAAAGATATAATTGGTTCATTTCCGAAGGTTGCTTTCTCTTAAAATTAGAAGATGTGTTACTAATTTCCATTTGTTGCATCGTGGGAGTTATTGGATTATAAATTGTCAACCATCATACCAGAATAGATAACTTTCCTATTTTTCTTGATAACAACTTTGTTATCAAAATAGACATAATATCTATAATAGTTTAGAAACTGAAATCAGGTTCTTTCTAAACTTGGTACGTAAAGACAATTACTTAAAATCCATATTTTATTCTTATCAAAGGATAAACATCTCCCACTGCAACAGTTACCACTTTTACAGTAGTGCCCATGTGGACGGTGATTTACCTTTCATTTAGTTGTGGGGTTTTTCCTGGAACCCTGCAATGAATTGCAGACATGATTAATGGTATCTTGTATCTACACTCCAGGTTCTGGTAGATAACACCACTAGACATGTTTCAACTAATGAATTAAATACACCTAAATTGTTCTTAGTTCTAAGAAGACAGTCTACCTTAATGTCCAAGTCCTATTTCCAATCATTACAATTGGGACTACTAAGTCTTTTTCTATAGTATGACTACTAGGGATTGACAAACATCCTAAGAATCACAAAAACATTTGGTCAAGATCAACTCCTTTAAAATCTCCATGAATTTTGTGTATACAAAATCGAAGAGGAGATTTTATTCATTAATTTTATTATCTCGTCAACTTTACTTTATGACAAATAAAATTAATAGTTGATCTGTCTTTGATCAAATATTTGGTCAAAACTCTTTGAATTTAAAATAACATTGATTCCTCAAACAATATTATTTAAATTTACCAACACCTCAAACACCGTGAATTTTGCATGCCACGTTAGTGTGGACGTATACAAATTCAACATTTGTAAAAGGAGGGTTTTACCCATTAACTATCTTGTCAACGTATCTTTATGACAAATAAAATTATCTCAAACACCGTTAATTTTGTATGCCACGTTAGTGTGGACGTATACAAAATCAATCATTTGTAAGAGGGGTTTTAACCCTTTAATTTTATTATCTTGTCAACCTAATTTTATGACAAATTAATAGTTGGTTTCATTTGGTCACACAAATAATAGCAGTGACTCCGATGGGGAGGATACTATTAGATGTGTCTAAGTGTATACCATTACTTGACACTAAGTCCATTAATAAGATTATGCCCCTTCCGTTGGGGAAGATCACACGCTCTTAATTAACTTCCTATAGTCATCCAAAAATGGAAGTCTGTTCTAGTGATCCACAAACAAGCTCATCCGTTATGGAGGAAGGCACTCAGAGCCAACGCACAAGCTTGTTTGCATCACTTACAAACCAGTAATGGAGACCATGGGATTTATTTAAAAATCCCTCTCCCACTTAGTTATTTATAAACGAGGAATTTTAACTATGCTAGCCTACTAGTCATGTATACTAACATGCACACACAGCACAATATAAAAGAAATAAATAGAAAATCTAATTTTCAACTATTATGGCTTTTATCTCTAGTTGTCCTCCGTGTGTTGTCATCCCAAACTGCTGCCATATTTGGCCACCGCCATCCATCTTGCTCCTAGTTCCACTGCGCCTCTAGTCCTTAGAAGGTTCCACGCTTTGCAAGATTCGATCCATGACATAAATAGAATTTTACATTTTGATCCTATATTCCATAAAAGGAATGTACATGTATCTAGATCAAAAATAAAATCCTAATAAAACTAAATACAGCTCCTGCTGTATTTTAATACAATCATGCACACACAGATAAATGCCCTTGACATGTCCAAGGATCCAATCACACATAATAACTAAAAGCCATAATAGTTGGATCCTGCGTCCACAAAGTTAGTACATCCTACTATTAACACCTAAATTATGTATGACATGTGCATAATTAAACTAATACCAAATACACAGAGGCAAATCCCTAGCTCTGATACCAATTGTTGGTTGCTACTCAGAAAGCCTAGAGGTTCCACTGTACAAAATTTTGTACAAAGGTCTGAACCTTTTCCTAGCTACCATGTGTTCTTTTAAATTAAATTTTGGATCGCTTGCGGAACTTAACACGTTTGATCCAAAACTTAATCTATTTGTTCTTTTAGGTTTTGACTTGGATCTCCTGCGGAACTTAACACGTTCGATCCAAATCACCTAAGTTATTAATTCCATTAAATATTAATTTCCATAATTGGTTCCCAGTACTGACGTGGCGAGGCACATGGCCTTCTTGGATATGGGAGCAACCACCACCGACTAGACAAAACCTTTTATAGAAATCTAATATTTAATTTCCTAAAATAACTTTAGGTTAACCGAAAAGAACAATCAAATCACAAGGAAAAATAAAACAAAAGAACACAACTTCGAAAAACATATTCGAAATACTAGAATCGTAAGCCTCTTGTATTTGGTATTATTTTCAAAAATAACTAGTATGATGCGGAAAGAAAAAAATACTAGTTATACCTTTTAGAAAGACCTCTTGATCTTTTACCGTATTCCTCTTCTAACCTCGGACGTTGTGTGGGCAACGATCTTCCGAGATGAGAATCCACCAAAGCACCTTCTTCTCCTTTCTTCAAGTTTCGGCCAAGCACAAAGCTTCCAAAAGATGAAGATCTTTTTCCACCAACCAAGCTCCAAGGGATACAAGCTTTCTCTCCTTCTTCTTCTTCTTCTCCAAGTAGTATCCGGCCACCACAAGAGCTCCAAGCAAGAGGAAGGATTTGGCCACCACCAAGAGGAAGAGAGGAAGAGAGGTTGGCCGGCCACAACACCAAGGAAAAGAGAGAGAGAAAATAATAGAGGTTGTTCACCACGAAGCCTTCTCTACCCCCTCTTTTATAATCCTTGGTCTTGGCAAATAAGGAAATTTAATTAAAAACTTCCTTAATTCTTTTGCCATGAAAAGGAAAAATTTATTTAATTAAAACAATTTTCCTTTTCTCAATTTACATGGCCGGCCACACCAAAGCTACAAACAAGGAGAGTTTTAATTAATTAAAACTTCCTAATTTGTCTCCAGAAATTTATAAAATTTCTCCAATAATTTAATCCCTTCATGATTGGTTTAAAAAAAGAAATTTAATAAATTAAAATCTTTCTTTTAAACATGTGGATAAAAATAAGTTATCTCTAAAAATTAAAATCTCTTTTAATCTACAAATAAGGAAAGATATCAAATCTTTTCTCAATCTTTTGTAGAAACTAATAAAAGAGAATTATTAATTTTTAAACTTTCTTTTAAATCATGAACATGGTTAAAAAGGAAAGTTTTCTTAAAATTTAAAATCCTCCTTTAATCAACAAATAAGGAAAGATTTCAAATTTTAAACTCTCTTGTAAACATGTAGATGTTTTACCAATAAGGAAATTTTTTACCAAAAATTAAAACCATCCTTTTAAACTACAAATAAGGAAAGAGATTAATCTCTTCTCTTAATCTTTTGTAGAAAACTATAAAAGGAAATTTTTAATTTTTAAACTCTCTTTTAAAATCATGATATCCACATAAGAAATAATTTTAATAAAAATCCTTTTAAATATTCTAGTGGTCGGCCACCTAAGCTTGGGACCCAAGCTTTGGCCGGCCACCTACATGGCTCATCCACTTGGTCTTGGCCGGCCCGAGCTTGGGTTCCAAGCTAGCTTGGCCGGCCCCATTGAATGGGTAAGAAGGTGGGTATGCGGTGGGTATAAATCTCTATATACTAGAGGCTACGATAGGGACCGAGAGGAGGAATTGGTTTTGGTCTCCCGATGAAATTAAGCATCCCGTGTTCGCCCTGAACACACAACTAAATTTCATCAATAATAATTCATTACACTAAAGAACTATTATTGAACTACCGCACCAATCCCAAATTACATTTTGGGCTCCTTCTTATTATGAGTGTGTTAGTCTCCCTGTGTTTAAGATAACAAATGTCCACTAATTAAGTAAGTTCGACAACTCACTTAATTAATATCTAGCTCAAGAGTAGTACCACTCAACTTCATCGTCATGTCGGACTAAGTCCACCTGCGGGTTTAACATGACAATCCTTATGAGCTCCTCTTGGGGACATTCTCAACCTAGATCACTAGGACACGGTTTCCTTCTATAGTCAACAACACACACTATAAGTGATATCATTTCCCAACTTATCGGGCTTATTGATTCATCGAACTAAATCTCACCCATTGATAAATTAAAGAAATAAATATCAAATATATGTGCTTGTTATTATATTAGGATTAAGAGCACACACTTCCATAATAACTGAGGTCTTTGTTTCTTTATAAAGTCAGTATAAAAGAAACGACCTCTAATGGTCCTACTCAATACACTCTAAGTGTACTAGTGTAATTATATAGTTAAGATAAACTAATACCTAATTACACTACGACCTTCTAATGGTTTGTTCCTTTCCATTATGGTCGTGAGCTACTGTTTATAATTTATAAGGTACTGATAACATGATCCTCTGTGTGTGACACCACACACCATGTTATCTACAATATAAATTAATTGAACAACTACATTTATGTAGATATTTGACCAACGTGATTCTTATTTCTAGATAAATGTTTATACCAAAAGCTAGGCTTTTAGTATACACTCTAACAATTCCAATGGTTTGTTCCTTTCCATCTTGGTCGTGAGCTACTGTTTATAATTTATAAGGAACTAATAACATGATCTTCTGTGTGTGACACCACACACCATGTTATCTACAATATAAATTAATTGAGCAACTACATTTATCATAAATGTAGACATTTGACCAATGTGATTCTTATTTCTAGATAAATATTTATACCAAAAGTTAGACTTTTAGTATACACTCTAACAGAAATATCCTTCCCCTTAACCTAAAGTATTAGGTTCCCAATAAACACACTATACTATAATTATTTACAAATATGATAGATTAATAAGTTTAAAATAATTAATTATTAAATTTTAGATTGATTAATTAGAATTAATTATAATTTAATTTAATTTAATTTAATTTAATTTAATTTATCTTTATTCATCTCATCCCGTCTATATTTTCAATCAGGGAATCATATGATTTTGTGAAATGAGTTAAGTTAAATTTCATAATTTAGTTTAACTTGTGTTAAATTAAAGTTTAGTTTTTAGTTCAACAAACAGACATTTTTTGGATAAACGTCTAAGCTGTGGTAAGTCACCTGGACATCATTAGAGTAACCACATCTTTGAAAATTTTCAAATAGTCCTATCCACTGAACTTAATACAAAACTTTAGTCTAACCAGCTAAGATTAGTAAGAAGTAACTTCAATTAATTCTACTAAGTCAAATGCATCAGGTCGAAATCATATCTTCAAAATATGCATAGATAAAATTTCTCTAGCCTACTATCATCCAAAACTTCTCTAATGTTGTTTGTCAAGTTAAACTTTTATCCCTTTTTAACCTAATCCTAATTACTCAGTCGGGTACACTATTGTTTTGGAGGTGCCAACTAATGTGAAGTCTCCCCTTGAATTATTGAACTTTAAGTTAGGTTTTAAGTTTGTGTCGATTGATTTTATAGTTATAATAAACTTAGTTGTAACTTGTGTTTAAATTAAATCTATAGTTATTAGATTAAAATTTAGTTTTTTTATTTGAATTTGATTTATTTGATTTCGTTTTACATTTTAGGTTTAGGCTTGAATTAATAAGTTTAGATGGATTTGATTTTAGGTAATGAATTTCAATTTTAGGCATATAAAATTAATTGAGTTCTACTTGCTTGGTTAAATAAACTTTTGGAACTCAAGCTTTGGTTTGTTTTGAATTTTGACTTATTAATGAGATGAAAGTTTTATTTGTAGAGTTGGACTTATATTTGAACCCGGATTTATTGTATACAACTTTTTGTGATTTAAAGATTAAGTTTAAATTCTTTGATCTTATGGTGAAGGTTTCTAACAATCCTTTAAGTTTATCAATTTCACCTTGTAAAATTGTATTTTCTTCCTTCCGTTTTACAACTTGATTTGGATTCCTATTTTCAATTTGTTCCTTGAGGCGTTGATTTTCCCTCAAGAACTGTTTCAGTTTGTTTTCCATATCTAATTAATTTTTTATTCAGATATGTAATTATTTTTAAAAAAGTTAGTAGTTAAGATAGACGATACCTCGTTCAAACCTTCAAATACAAGTGTGGACTCGTGGCTTGATTCGTATTCAAACTCGTCGTCCTGTTCGGCTTCGCTTTCTAATTTTGGTCCGGATGCTATTAGTGTGAGGTAGTTGTAATGCTTTAATTCGTCATTGTTTGATTCTTCGGAAGACGACTCGTCCCAAGTCACTTTGAGTGTCTTCTTTCTTCTGATTGTCTTGGATTTGTCCTCTTTCATTTTTGGAAACTCATGCTTATAGTGAAAGAGGACAAATCAGAAGAAAGAGGACAAATCCAAGACAATCAGAAGAAAGAAGACACTCATAGCGACTTGGGACGAATCCATGAGTTTCCAAAAATGAAAGTCACACCTTTTGCATGCTTATAGTGGAAGCATGAGTTTCCAAAAAGAAGATCGCATGCTTACAAAAGGTGATCAAATCAAATGATGCGAAGGTGAAGATAAAATCAAACGATTCTTGTTACACCCATAACATGTGATCTTCGCCTTCGCATAGTTTGATTTGATCACCTTTTGTAAGTCCTCTGTGAAATTGTTCTCCCTTCTTGTAAACATTTTTATGACCATGTTTATGAGTTGTTTTTTTCGTCGGCTTCTGAGTCAGATTCATCTTCTGACTCAAGCTTGACTCGAGTTCTAATCTTTGTTTCTTTAGATGGACCTGCAAGAAAAGTCACACCTTTCTCGACCTGCTTTGAGTTAATCTGTTCGTGGAATTCAAGTTCACAAAATAGGTAATCTAATTTTAATTTATTTAAGTTCCTCGAAACTTTATAGGCATCTACTATAGATGCCAACAGTGCATTTCGAGGAAAAGAGTTTAAGGCATACTTGACTACATCCCTGTTCTCTAGTTGGTGATCAATTAGGTGGAGTCCGTTCAAAATATCTTTTATTCTTGCGTGTAACTGAATAGTCATTTCTCTATTCTATATTTTAATATTAAATAAACTATTTAAAAGTAAATCCATCTTGGTTACCTTTGAATCAGTCTTGCCCTCATGTAATTCAACCAGCTTGTCCCACAGCTCCTTCGCATTCTTATGCAAGCCGATGTGGTTTAATTCTTCCTTTGTAAGTTCGCACTAGATTGTGTTCATTGCCTTCAAGTCGATGTGGGCATTTTTCTTATCTTCTGTATTTCATCTTTTTGAGTCAATCAGTACTTTTGTTGCTTCGTCTATCGACGCCATGTATCCTTATCGGATGGTGAACCATTGATCGATGTCGATCATTAGGTATACCTCCATCCACTTATTTAACACGAGAAGTAGTCCCCGTTGAAGAAGGGGATTGAACGATGTTGTATCCCTCATTTTGGGTCATTGATTTCTAAAAGAGAAACTTAAAAAATATTGCTTGATTTTGGGGTAAGTAGTGTGAAAGAAAAAGAAAAGACATGATTAGTGTTGCATCAATTCAAGATATTACAGAAAGAGACGAGAAGACTTGTCCAAAAAAGTAATTGCACCAATTTGGACTATATCGAAAAGCTCAAAAACAAAAAAGAAAAATTAAAAGAGAGTTTTGAAAGTCACTCTCTGCTTGATTGGTGGTTGCACTAATTCAGAGCCAACTTGACTCTGATACTAGTTGTAGGAACATAAAGACACTAGAGGAGGGGTGAATAGCATTCGTCGTTTTTTCAAAAATCGAAAGTATGCAGCAGAAAAGAAACACAAAAGTACAAACGCTAACACAAGTAATTTTTACTTAGTTCGAAGCCTTCAATGACTTATACTCCAAGGCCCGCACTAGTTGAGTACTTTCGTTGGACAATCACTATCAGTTCAAAAATGAATTACAGAGAATTGGGTATAAGAACTAGAAAATAAATATTACCGACAATAAGAAAAAAAGAACAAAGTTCCTTGATCGTTGGTTGTTCGAGCAGCTTTTCAGGATCATCGAAACCTTCTCGGAACAGCACGCATGAACGAAACTTGTGACAAATGTTGTTATAAAGCTACTGGTCAAATGCTGCATTTATAAGCTTGTCTAGGCACTTGGATCCCCTCCCGGACACTTGGACTGCGCTGACGTGGTGAACTTTCGTCAAAACTTCATCCTCGAAGTTTATCCACCTCTAGGCGACCGGAACCCGTCTGGGCGAGTGGACTACTGATGTGGGTCGGCCAATCGTTGTACTCCACCACACCGCGAATATTAACTTTCACTGGTCTAGGCATCTGAACCAACTCTTGACGCCCGGATCGCCCGGATGTCTAGCTAGGTACCCGCCTGGGCAAAGGTCCTTAGTAAAACTGGTCCGAGCGCCCGTACAACTCTCTTTTATCATTCACTTTCCTGCAAAATAAAATTAATCCAGACAATAAAAAATATATTTATCCCGTAAAACAAAATTAGCACAATAAGATAGTAGTAGTAATTAGATCTTGCCTCTCCGAGACTAGGATCTAATCAAGGTCTCAGCTTAGGTTTCCCAAATGGACCTAAGCAAGACCAACACCTATTGTTCCCTCAACCGAGAACGCGCCCTCATTGAATCTCTCCTCTAGTAACTTACCTCTTACTTACTAACTGTAGTCGCTTGATTTACCTTTGACCCATCAGGTATTTCCACCAGTTGTCAAGTCCGTAGACTCAACTAGACTTTGGCAAGTTGTCAGGTCCCACAGACCCAACCGGACTTCCCGCCAAATATCGAGTTCCGCGAACCTATCTGCACTTCGCACCAACTATTGAATCCCACGAACCTAACTGAATTCAACCTAATATCAGATCCTTCAGACCCGTCAACTCCTGCACACTAACTAAAACAATTAGATCACAATCACTCTAATTTTAATCTACTTATTATTTATCAAAACCTGAATTAAATCATTAGTACAAATTTCACTAACAATAACACTCAAAAATTTAGCATACTATGGTTGCGCATCTTATTTAAAGAAAAAATCTATACAAAGATACTATAGCTAGGGATTAAACTAAGAATGTCTAGATAAAAAATATATATAAAAAAAATTAGCTTAATCGAGAAGCATGTGAATGCTACTGATTAATCTTTTGAATGTTTTGCAGAGCTACATTGAAGCATTGTCATCAATCACAAAAGTTTGATTAGAGACTTAACTAGGTCAAGAGGTATACTCATGAAATTGAAGGTGCCAAGTGACTCACCAACTGATTAATTTTTTTGAACGTCTGTGAATATTTGGACATGATAGAAAGTTCTCTTTGATTTTATTGGTCAACAGGGCATGGCAATATTTTAAACTTTTTCCAAACTCAAATGAACTGAATTACAAATTTCAATTGCATTTGATTTAGTTGCATATCCAGAAATATGTTTACATTATTTCCAGATGTTTGTCTTCACAAAACAACATTAAATTTTCTGCATTCATAAAATATGAGATATGAAGTATCAGCATTTGTATAAAGAAACAAAACCAATTCTTAATTTGATTTTTTTAAAAATACCTATTCTAGATACTAAGATCTACCTCTAGGTGATAGTTCAGTAAAGGGGAGTGAATAGAGTTATCAAAGATCAGCTCTTCCTGGATATCTTGATATCTTGGAAAGGGTATAACTTCTCCGATGTTGTCGATGCCGGTAGTAAAAATAATCATTCCCTCAAACCCCTAAAAGCCAAAGCCACACAGTGCCAAAAGGGCGGAGCTCAAGTTACCATTCATAAGGCTCAAGCGGCAACCCTGCATCTTCAATTCTAAGGGTATAGATGAAATAAGTCAAGATATGCTTTAAATAAAACGAACAAAATATATCAAGAAGCTAACTACAAGTATGTTCAGAAGATGAATAACACTAATTCCGAGCATGTTAATCCATTCATATTTTAGCTTGGTTTCTTTAGGGCATGATGAGGAGAAAAAAAATTTAAATGCACATCCTAGATTTAAGCAAACGGGCGCCTGATCACAACTTCTCAGTTAGAAAGAAAATGACAGCGCATGAACCTTCCTTCAGAGTGACCAAACACTTCAAGCTTCATTAAGGAGTGTGCAATTGACTATCACTTCTGCTGAAGGAAAACTATTCCGGCCAAAGACATTCACAACCTCAGGCATGCTCCACAGTTGACATATCAAATGCAGAGGGTCGATGAGCGTCATTCATCATTATATCCCCAACAAGGCCTGAAATTGGCCAGCTGAAAAAAACCACTCTGATCTTACTATCTGATACCTATAAAAGGCCAGGTAAAAGATCTACCAAGGTAAATCCATCCTCCCTGGCAACTTGAACTTGACTAAGGGATGTTGGACTTCTAGGCTGTCCGTCGTAAGTGTTTTCCGATTTATCCTAGTGGATGGCCGGTGGAAAACTTCTGTGAGACCGGATCGATCACCCCAGACTCGACGTTACCCTATCTGATTAATTAATTTTTTTTGAACTTGTGTTCTAGTGGGTTTAATCCCACTAAATTGGAGCCAAACTGACTAGAAAATCTGACGACCTGAAGGCCAGCTTGGGGAACGATTGATCCACTCTAGTTTGGGCATTCTCTCTCTTCAAACAAATATCACACTAGTTCATCAGCCTGAGCCACTCTTTCATTTGGTCATTGAAGCGAAAAAAGGAAAAACATGAGCCTCATAGCTTCACTTTAATTATTTGAACCTTTTTGCGAGAATGTATAAACTTTCCTCTCTTTGGCTTCCTCCAATCAGCTCACCAACCTACAAACAAGAATTTTAAAGCTTGTAGAACAAGATTGCAGCAGTTGAACTTTCAGAACTTGAATCAATAACACAAAGCAAGAAGAAAGTAGAACTTTCAGTATAAATGGATGCAACAAGACATGAAGAAAATTTCACCCCCGCTATATACAACCAGTCAAATGCCATACCTTGGGCACAAGCACGTCCATAGCTGCTACTGTCTTTTGGTCATCATTGAGCCTCATATAAAATGCTTTAATACCTTTTGGATAGTTATATACAATTACAAGTCTCTTGAATATCTCCTGTCAAAAACCTGAATAATCCAATAGATCATCACCCACTCAAACCCTGAAATTTCCAAGACAAATAAATATGCTGCACAGAAATTTTACTCATACCTTTCATGATCGGATGCTTGATCAACTTCCCACTCTACCTTGTTCTCAAACTTCCTGTCTGTCACATTGGATAGAAGCTGCACTAGTGTATGAGATGAGCTCAAATGGCATAGATGAAACAAGTTTCAAAAGTTCTATAGCTGTTTTATCATAGTTTTTTTTACCATAAATTCCATGTCTGTCCAACAATTTTCAAGTAGTCATTGACAAAGAAATTTTACATAGTTCTCAGCATAGTTCATATCATCCTGCAGTTAAGATATCTGAAAATTTTAGAAATTATTGTTGGATCGAGACACGCTAAAGGGGGGGGGGGGGGGGAATAGCGCTCGCGGCTTTCACTCGGTTCGTTTCTCGGAATCGTAAAATCATACGAATAAAGCAGCGGAAAAGAAGAGTAACAAACACGCAGAATGAACACGAGGATTTACTTCGTTCGGAGCCTATCTTGACTCCTACTTGAAGGCCCGCGGTCGTTGACCACTTTCGGTGGGCAACAACTATAAGATCGAAAAGATTACAAGCTTAATACAATTTAGTGCAATAAGAAAAATATACCGAATGACAGAATCTAAAGAAATGGCGCTCTGGGTCGTCGGGATCTTGAAACAGCATGTCGAGGTCGTCACATAAGCAGCGCCCAGGAGAAAGAGCTCTAGAGGATTGATGTTTTGAAGAGCTACTCGTGACCTTCTTTTATAGCATGCTCAAGGCGCTTAAAATCCCATCCAAGGCGCCTTGAGTGAGCCGAATCAGCCGCGGAGATAAGAGCTGAACTAGTCGAACCTTATCACTTGAAGGCGCCTTCACTGATCTCCAAGGCACCTTCAGCCTCCCGTCCAAGGCGCCTTGAGCTTCCTTCAAGGCGCCTCCAACCCTTCTGGACAGCTGGCTTCGGCTTGCACCCGAGGCGCCTTCAAGCTCCATGGAGGCGCCTCGGACACTGTTCATCCGAGGTTAACTTGTGCTCCTTTGGTCCTGCAAAAAGTGTTAGTCCCAAACACTTACCCTGCAAAACAAAGTTAGCACAAAACAACAATAATTATGATAACAGAATATAATGATAGTCTCCGGACTGTCCGGGTCTGACTTCGGATTTCCAATCGAAAATCCTAGGTCGACCCGACGCCTACTGTTCCCTCCACGGGGAACGCGTCCTCACCTATTCCACTCAGGAGATTTACCTGATGCCAGTGCGATCCTCCAGATCGACTTGATTTTTGCTCGGTGTTCGATGCTTCCGGACTTTCTGCTGGACTTCCGCTTTCCGGCTGGTCCAGTCTTTCCCCTGGTTCGCGACACCAGGACTTTCCACCTAGGGTTATCCCCCTAGGACTTTTGCTTGAAGCACTTGACCCACCAAGTCTTTCCGCATAGGGTTACCACCCCCTATGACCTAGGGTTACCACCCCCTAGGGTTTTCACCTACCTAACCACAGTTAGGGCTTTTGCCTAAGTACACTTAGGACTTTCCTGCAATCTCATTCAGATCATTAGATCATCACACATCTTAACTTTGAATCCTTTGCCATTATCAAAACTTAGGTTCGATCGTCGGATGCTTCCCGCATCAACAATCTCCCCCTTTTTGATTATGACAACCGAAATTCAAAGTTAAGTAGAACAAATGCGTAAGATATATTAAAAGGTTTTAAGTGAGCAAGCTTAAGCATATAAATTCAGATAAAAGTATAACTTAAGCTAACACTTAAACTTTTGTGAAGTTCCCCCTTAATACAGGGTTTCCTTTTTGAATTTCCTACTCTCCCCCTTAATAAAAGCAACACTTTTTACTTTTGAATTTCCTACTCTCCCCCTTTGCCATATATCAAAAAATAAGCCAGTTGAAAGCAAGTTTTAAGTTTTTAGAAAAAATAGATATAGTCTTTGAAAGAAAAAAATGCTTGTGTAACACTTGGCTTATAATAAAATTTTACTGAAAATTTTATTAACTTAGCTAGAGTTTTTAAAGAATTTTGGAGGCAAATTATTTTGACGTCCCTTTTTACTTAGCAAAAATTTTTGAAAGTCATGAGTTAAATTTTGCAAGTAAAGAAATATGCGTTTAATACTTTTAGCTAAGTATAGAATGAATCTAATAGGTAACTTGGCAAAAATTCATAAAGATGGCTAAGTTTGAAGGTTGCTATCTGAGTCACTTAGCTAAGCCTTTTGCAAACATTAAATTTTGAAAATGTAGTTTCAGTTTGAAAAGATACTTAATTTTGAAGAAAATAGGAGTAAGAATTTATGAAATCTTAGGACGAAGAGGGAGTAACTAAAAATTTAATTTAGGTTATTTATTCAGTTGGTCCTTAAGTCCAAGCATGAGTCAGGTTAAATAGATGTTAAGTTATCCAAATTGTTTTGATCAGGTATCAGAGCCCTAAAGCATGCTCAATCTTACAATCTCCATTTGAAAAGTTTTTCGAAAGATATTTAATTAAATTTGAAAAGCTCTTCAAAAGTTACTTGATAATTAGCTTGACTCCGTTCACTCTCCCTTAATTAATGCAAACATGAATCCCTAGGGTCCTAGAGTCCAAGCATGTATAAAATATAATAGGTCTTTTATATTTGGTCTAATTTTCCATCTCACCCATTCTAGGTTTTCAGGCGTGTTTAGCTTATGAGTGAGTGTGAGATAAAGTTAACTTTGTTAATAAAACTATTGAAAATATAAGTTTGAATTTCAAATTAGTAAATATTAAACTTTGAGACTATAGTAAAAATTAATTGGAGTTAACATTTGCAATCATAATATGATTTGAGAATTAAAGATTTTTAAACCCTTTTAAATTAACTAATATTTTGAAATTCATTGAATAATATTCTGAAATTAACCGACTAATATTTTGAAATTATTTTCAAAAATTTTTAAATGATTTTGGAATGAATTTTCAAAGGATTTTTCAAATAATTTTGAAGTTAAGTTTTAAAAGATTTTTAAAATAATTTTTTAAAAGATTTTTCAAATAATTTTGAAATTAAGTTTTAAAAGATTTTTAAATAATTTTAAAATTAAGTTTTAAAAGATTTTAAAATAATTTTTAAAAGATTTTTCAAATAATTTTGAAATTAAGTTTTAAAAGATTTTAAAAATGATTTTAAAGTTAAGTTTTAAAAGATTTTGAAATTAAGTTTTAACAGATTTTTATAAAATAATTTTGAAAGTTTTTTTTAAATAACTTTCAAATGATTTTGAAATAATTTTCAAAGTATTTTTAAATAACTTTTTCAAATGATTTTCAAAGTATTTTTAAATAAGTTTTTCAAATATTTTTCAAAGGATTTTTAAATAATTTTTTCAAATATTTTTAAAAGAATTTTTAAAAGGATTTTTAAAATAATTTTTAAAAGATTTTTAAAATATTTTTGAAGGAATTTTTAAGAGGATTTTTAAAATAATTTTTAAAAGGATTTTAAAAGATTTTTAAAAGATTTTTTAAAAGGATTTTTAAAATAATTTTAAAAGAATTTTTAAAATAATTTTTAAAAGATTTTTAAAATAATTTTTAAAAGGATTTTTAAAAGAATCCTTTTAAAATAATTTTTAAAAGGACTTTTAAAAGATTTTTCAAATAATTTTGAGTTAATTTCATTTGAAAAAATAATATTAATTATGAATTTAATTTGAATTAATTATAATTACGAATTTAATTTTGAATTTGAATTAATTTTAATTATGAATTTAATTTTGAATTTAAATTCAAATTTAATTTTGAATTTGAATTTCAAATTTGATTCTCTTTTAGATTTCTATTCCTTAGTCATCTCAACCGATCTAAATTTTCAATCAGGTAATCCTACAATTTTTGTTAGATGAATTAGGTTCAATTTTAGGGTTATGTTTAACTTTGTGTTAGATTCAGGTTTAGCTTTGGGTTCAATAAGTAGGCATTTCTTTGGATAAACTTCTGGGCTATGGTGAGTCACAAGGACATCATTAAAGTAACCATGCCTTCGAGGTTTTCCAAATAGTCCTACCCATTGAACTTAGTACAAAACCTTGGTCTAACTAGTTAGGATCCATAAAGGATAGCTTCGGTCAGTTCCACTTAGCCAAATGTACCAGGTCGAAGCCATATCTTCCTAGACATGCGATGACTAAGTTTCCCCAACGTACTATCATCCAATACTTCACCAGTACCGTGGGTCAAGTTAAAACCTAGCTCATTTTAATCTATCCTTAATTACCCTGTCGGGTAGTCTACTCTTGGTTACCCTTATCAGGTGGATTAAGTTCGGAGGTGCCAACTATTCTAGAGTCTTCCTTTGGATTTTAATTTGATTTAATATTTATATATTAAGATCAATTTCATTATTTATTTATTAATTAAAATAATTTTTCTTTTTGCTCTCCCTGGATCATAGCCTCGATAAGGTCTATCAAGGTAATAGACTTGATCCTTGGGGACCCAATATTGACCAAGTCCAACTTGATTGACCAAGTTGGACTTAGGTACCCATGCTTGGACTACCTTTCTATTATTTCTATTTACTAAAGACAGATATGATTTATATTTTGTTTTGGTCTTAAATCCAAGTCCGGATTTGTTGTAACTGGCTAGCTGTTTTCCAAGAATTAGATCCAAATTCTTGGAACCCAAGGTGAATCGTTCCAACGTGTTCTTGAGTTCTTTAATTTGAGTTTTCAAATTGGAATTTTCTTCCTCAAGTTGTTGGACTTGAGTCGAACTTCCAATTTGAACTGGCTCAGTTAAAGCACTCAAGTCAGTCGCTTCCTTAAGGGTTGTTACCTCCTTTTGGAGCGACTTGACCCGGATGTTGGATTTAGCCAATTTCTTAAGTAGGTAAGGAATTAAGTTTTCCGAATTTTCTAAGTCAATACTAGACATTAAAGAGCTTATAGTGGGTTTGGGTCATTCGGAAACAGATATGGATCCGTGGCTTCGCTCGGACTCGGTGTCTGACTCGTTCTCGGTTTCGGATTCGAACTCGGACTCGGTTTCGGCCATGGATGCTAGTACTGGTAGAGCACTACAACAAAAACATTAAAAGACAACGGTTAAAAACCGTTGTCATAGGCCCTTCAAACCCGTTGTAACTGACACTGTTGTTAAATGTGCGGTAAAAGACAACGGTTTAAAACCGTTGTCTTTGACCACATTAGACAACAGTCATGCAACGGATTTAAAGTGTTGTCTTTTAATACCAAAGACAACAGTTCTGCAACAGTATATAACTGTTGTAATTGCCAGTTTTGCAAAAATTTGATCGCAAATATACTTTTAACAACATATACACTGTTGTCTTTCTTCAAAATTTAGTTTAAAACCACTGTCTTAGAATACTTTTCACAACGGTTAAAAAATCGTTGTCTTTGTACATTCAGTTGCATGTCTATATATATGTACTTTTCACAACGGTTAAAACCATGGCTATTGCACACAAACTGGTACAACATTTATACATTCACAAAAATAGTTTTCAACATATATACATTCGATCAGTTGTCTTTAATTTATATATACATCTTGTCTCAACCAAAAACCGGTACATGTGTACATTCACTTAAGTTTATAAATAATTCTATGCAATTACTACAAGCTATCCAAACATGACCACAAGTAGTATCCAATCATGACAACCACAAAAGATGAAACCACAAAATTAAGTTTATAAGACCACAACCATGTAAATTAAATTGTCCTTTTTCTGAATAAATCAAGTCAGGATCGGATGTGCAACAATCTTCACGTACTGGTTCTTTTTCTTCATACCCATCTTGCAAACCCAGCAATTTCTCCCTGTTATGAAAATAAAATATAGTTAAAGCCATAGAAAAAGAGTATAAACATGCATGTATAAACTGATAATCATTGCAAACGTTAACTGATAATTAAAACGGATAATCTAATAAACCACTACAAACTAAAGTGATAATTGAAACAAACAAACCCCAAAAGTAGAAAACTTATCAACAGGTATAAACAATTATAAACTTCTTGCAGTTTTACATTTTTTGCACAGTGGAAACCAAATTGTGAAGTACATAAATCTGGACCTTTTGAAATGTTGAAGTAAAAGAATGGTCAAATAAGCACGAGAAACGTTGCCGCTTCACATTTTCATGAGTAGTCAAGCAAGTGAGCATGAAAAAAGTTGATGAATATTATATAAACTTGACATTATATCTTGAACCATGTATTATGTGAAAGCAGCTAGAATAGCTAACAGCAGCAATAGAAAGATGAAATCATAGAGGATCGAAGTCATGTACCTTATGTCTCAACATTACAGCAGCAACACTCTAGTAAGATCTCAAAGCTTGAGGATGTACATTTTGCATAAAAACCACAAAAAATCTCAAAGCAGTATACGAAACTAGTTTCAACATTATTTCTATAAAAAAGCCAGAACAAACTAATCCATTAAACCATCTAAACTGTTAATCACTTTATGCAATCCAGAATATGATTTTCTAAACTGATAATCACTACCACCTAAACTGAAACTCTTTACTGAAACTCTTCACTGAGACAAGACTTGAAATGAGGGTGCAATTATACAAGTAGAATTTCTTCCTTAAGAAATCAACTTGACTATATCTAAAGTTGGAGAAGAGAAGAGATGAAATCAGATTTGAAGATTAGTAATGGTACATAGCTTCACCAACGCAATAAGTGGCATATCTTGAGTTAGATCTCATCATCATGTTAATTCCAGACAGAATGGATCTTATTCCTCCATCAAACTCGATGCAAATCTATATCTTTGATAATATTAACAATGAACACCAATAAGGAGAATCAAACAGTTCGGGTTGGATCAAGCTAAGCTTAGACACACTATTCAGAGAACAGAAGCTTGACATAAATTGAAAAAACTGTGATTTATATTGTGATTTGAAGATTGTTTGGGATTTCATGGACTCTAAAAACATTGTGATTTTTTTTCAGTTTGAAAAGAAGAACTATATAAAGAGAGAGAGAGAAGAAATACTGAAATGAGAATGAGTTTGCCTTGTAAGCATTATAACTTTACATACCTAGTCATAAATACTGAAATGTGTATTAGTCATTATATAACTTTACATACCTAGTCATAAATA
Source organism: Zingiber officinale (assembly GCF_018446385.1). Lineage (NCBI taxonomy): Eukaryota > Viridiplantae > Streptophyta > Magnoliopsida > Zingiberales > Zingiberaceae > Zingiber > Zingiber officinale. The sequence goes on from NC_055986.1 coordinate 107,664,098, forward strand.
TAGTCTTGTATGCATTCTGCCCACTCGGAACACACTTCATCAATTTCTTTTCTAGAGTACTGCGTTTTGATGAACTGTGAACAAAGACATAGATTAGATTAGTAAAAAACAATCAAAAGATGATATGTAAATGTCTAATATCATGTTAAAAACAAATTGTAAATGTCTAATATACATGTTTAATTGTTTATAATTTAATCATAAGTAGACATGCATACCTTTATTATTTCCCATGTAACTTGTTTTTTCCCTTTGTTTTCCTTGGTTGAATTAAACAATCTTATGCTCCTTTATACATCAATAAGAATGGACATATCAGAGTTTTACTGATTAATCATAAGTAGACATTAGCAAGGCAATCCACAACCTAACAAAGTTCATTCCTTGCATCAAAAACACCTGCATCTTAAACAATTCTCCTTTTATATTCCGTAGTCTCGAAGAATAACTGCATCTTCTTTGGTGAAGCACATCGGTGGATTTATACCAAAAACATTACCCTGAAGGCCTCCTTTCCCGAGCAGAACTCCCAGATTTGTTTACAAGCAAGTTTGGCATAGTAACAAGAAGTTTGTTAAGAAAAAGTGGAGAAACATACCCTTGAGTTTTTCAAACAAGACTACTGTCCCTGCCTTGGTAGGCATCTTCTCCTTTCTATCGGTCACAAGTTCTACTCCCAACATCAACCCCTGCCCTCTAACATCACCGATGACTGAAATAAGACAACAAGCAGTGTGAATGAGAAAACCAACAATCCTAAGTGGAATTTTGAGTCGATTCTCGATTTTTGAACTCTCTTTTCAATCTTTTTTCAGAAAAACTTTAATAGTCAGAATTGTCTATGCAAAGTATCATCTCTCCAATCGTGCAAAGGACATTGGAGGAAAGCTGAATCAGATCACTTGTATCTAGCTGTATTCTACAATGAACTAAAATTTGAAAGGGTGTAGAAAGTTACTATGGTACCCAAAAAGTAAAATCAAACATGGAAACTTAAGTACAGTCAAGTTAGAACCTTCTATCGTTTCTAGCCAACAAGTACCAACACTTAATACCTTAGGTTCCAGCAAGTCGAATAAGTGATGCAAACGTCCTCATCCTTTTGTATTGGCTTTATGCTCCTGACTAGTACTCTCGGACCAATATTAGAAAATCCTGAATGATTTGCCCATTCGGAGCGCACTTCGTAAATTTCTTTGTTAGAGTAAATTATTTTCATGAACTGCTAAGAAACCCCGATTATATTAGTAAAAAAATCAATAATGAAGAAGCAAAATCAAATAAAAGAAATTATTTAAGAAAATTGAGAATATGCCAAATATTACCATTGAGATAATTGAATCTTTCGCACGGGTAGCATTTTCTTCAATAATTTCTCTTATAAATTTCATCACATAAAATCCACATTGTTTCGCATGAGGTTGTCAAGGACCCTATGTTAACAAAAAATTGTCAATGAATAATACACATTTAAATATTTTTTAATTAATCACAAGTAAACATATGTGTGTGTATATAATATACAAACCTTTACAACTTCACACATAGACTTCGTTTTCCCTTTCCTTTCCTTGTTCGAATTGAACAATTTCAAACTTCTTCGTGCAACAAGAGTTGACATATGAGTAATAAATTACATGCTTAATTAAAAAAAATATGTACTCATATCCACTAAATATTTCTAGTCCTCATAACAATTATGATTGTTAAGTGAATCGAACAAATAAACCATCTCCACATAAGGGTCGATGACAGTCAAAATCCAATGACAACTGAAAATTAATTGTAAAAAAATTTCAACAATTACCAAGAGAAATGTTCATATTGATTGGATCGACTAAGTTAAAAAACAAACATAAGGTCATTTTTCATTGTTTATTCTCGAGTTGCATATGTCCATACAAATAACAATAACAACCAAACTTGTCCTACTAGGTGGGGTAGTTGTATATGTCCATGAAGTGAGAAATGATGTATAAGAATATTTTCCTTGGAAAAAGACATTGTCGATGACGTGGAGAAGTTTTAATAATATCTTAACTAGGAAACAGAAGTTTAGTAGCCATAGCATTTGAAGAAAATAAATAAAAAATAATACAAATATAACTTACATGGTATGTAAAGTTGCTGAGAAATTTGACATGGTAACTCCTGGAATTTGTCCCTCAAGCCTGTTCCTGTTTAATCGTAACTCTACAAGATTCTTCAACTACCAAGTTCTGGAGGTATCTTACCAGTCAAACCATTGGAATAAAGATCTCTAAAAAGAGATGAAAAAGGGAAGCCAATTAATGCAAATTAGCCACCAAATTCACTAGCGTTCAAAATCCAAGCAGTGATTACTTCGTACAATTTTGTGACGGCAGTTAACTCTCCAAGCATAGGAGGTAGGACCAATGAGTCTATTTACACTCAAATCTAACAAAGTAAGGTTCTTCAGCATCCCTATTTCCATTGGAATTCCACCTAAAAGCAAGTTATTTCTCAAATACCTACAGAATGACAGCTAATCTTCAAAGGAAGGCACGTAACACGAAGAACTAGGTCACAAGAAACAAAACCACAAACGAGCATAAATGGACTAATGTGGTGCTTAATTCCTCAAGATGATTGTAATTTCAAAGTTAACAAGGGAAATTTTTAACGAATATTAGTGCAGAACATGTAAAAGAATTATCACTGCAGGATATGACCAGTGAAAAATAGAAGAGTGAGTTGTGAAGTACCTTGTAATATGACCACTGAGTCTGATCTCCAACTTTGTAAGAAAGAGGATTATCACTGCAGAATGCAAGGTTAGCAGTAGAGAGGTACAAAACCCCCATTACGGGGCCAGATGATGTCGATAAATAGCATGCATATGACTTCTTGAGTTTCTCTCCTGAAAGTATCTCAAAAGTCTGATGAAATACCTTTTCATAGCCTCCTTCACTTATGACTTTAGTTGTCTGAGCAATCCTCCCCATGGCTGCATCGGTAATGCTAGGGCCAGTTTTCACTGATCAAGAAGGATTATTAGAGAAAACAAACAACATAGAAAGGTAAACATAAGCAAGCATAGCAATTGTCAGAGAAAGGATGATGATCACTGGAACAAGTGTTCATGAATGAGATCTGAGAAGATCAACTTTTCATATCTCAGGGGGAAAAAAGTCTTTCACTTACAATGCTGCCAAAAGTTCCCGGCCAAATCCTCTTGTTGCGGAGGTGTGCTTTAAAAAGAGCCACAAGTGAGAGAGTGCAGAACAACCCTTTTCTTGCTGGCTCGATGGAGAGGAAAAGGAAAAATGGCTAGGGTTTGGGAATGTGAAGGAGAAAACACAGCGCCGAAAAGATATTCGGAGAGAGGGAAAGTAAAACTGTGCGCGAGGGGGGAAAAGACCAAAATCAAATACAACGATTTTATCAAAACTGTTGTCGTAGCCCCTAAAAACGCGCTTAAAGACAACGGTTTAGAAAATCGTTGTAAAAAGTGTTGTTGTTTTAAAAAAAATCACTCAATGACAACAGTTTTCACAAAACCATTGTCTTTTATATTTAATGGGAGTTCAAAGACAACGGTTTTGTCAAAAATCGTTGTCTTTGATCAAATTCACAACGGTTTCTCTTAAAACCGTTGTCTTTGGGGTGTTGTCTTTTAACGTTTTAGTTGTAGTGGAGCGAGGAAACTCGTCTGCTCTTCTGCGTCAGACTCGGATTCGTCTGATGACTCAGACCATGTTGCCTTCATCTTTCTAGCTTCCTGTGTTATGCTTGTACCTGCAACCAACGCAATACCTTCCTCGGCCGGAGTAGTATCAGTCTGCTCATGTAATTCAAATAATTTATCTATTAAATCATGCTTACTTGTGTCTGACATACCTTCATGAAGCTCAATCAACTTCTCCCATAACTCCTTCGCACTTGAGAACTTTCCAACTCGATCAAGCTCTGAATTTGTTAGTCCACATTGTAGGGTGTAGGTTGCTTTGGCGTTGGCCTCCACCTTCTTGATTAGGGATGACTCCCAGTCCTCGTAGGGTGTAGGCTTGCCGTCTTTATCCGTTGGCAGATCCAAACCAGTCTTGATTATCATCCAGGTTTCGAATTGGATTTTCAGGTAGGTTTCTATTCGTCCCTTATAGTACCCGAAATCTTCTCCGGAGAAGAGGGGGGACGAACGGTGCTGAAACCCTCTTGTTGGGTCATTGAGAGAATATGCAAAAGAAAAATAAAAAATATGTCCCAAGACTAAGTCTTGGATTAGTAGTGCGGAAGTAAAGAATTGAAAGAGAACTAACTCGAGTGGTGTTACACCTACTTCGAGCGAGATCGATACGAACGAAAAAAATGGAATATAGTAATAATACTAATTTCAGTTGACTCCGAAAAATTTAAAGTACCGCGAAAAAATTGCGTGATTGGTGGTTGCACCAAATCAACGCGACCCCGCTCTGATACCAATTGTTGGATTGAGACGCGCTAGGGGGGGTGAATAGCGCTCGCGGCTTTCACTCAGTTCGTTTCTCAGAATCGTAAAATCGTACGAGTAAAGCAGCGGAAAAGAAAAGTAACAAACACGCAGAATGAACACGAGGATTTACTTCGTTCGGAGCCTATCTTGACTCCTACTCGAAGGCCCGCCGTTGTTGACCGCTTTCGGTGGGCAACAACTATAAGATCGAAAAGATTACAAGCTTAATACAATTTAGTGCAATAAGAAAAATATACCGAACGACAGAATCTAAAGAAATGACGCTCTGGGTCGTCGGGATCTTGAAACAGCATGTCGAGGTCGTCACATAAGCAGCGCCCAGGAGAAAGAGCTCTAGAGGATTGATGTTTTGAAGAGCTGCTCGTGACCTTCTTTTATAGCATGCTCAAGGCGCTTAAAATCCCATCCAAGGCGCCTTGAGTGAGCCGAATCAGCCGCGGAGATAAGAGCTGAACTAGTCGAACCTTATCACTTGAAGGCGCCTTCACTGATCTCCAAGGCACCTTTAGCCTCCCGTCCAAGGCGCCTTGAGCTTCCTTCAAGGCGCCTCCAACCCTTCTGGACAGCTGGCTTCGGCTTGCACCCGAGGCGCCTTCAAGCTCCATGGAGGCGCCTCGGACACTGTTCATCCGAGGTTAACTTGTGCTCCTTTGGTCCTACAAAAAGTGTTAGTCCCAAACACTTACCCTGCAAAACAAAGTTAGCACAAAATAACAATAATTATGATAACAGAATATAATGATAGTCTCCGGACTGTCCGGGTCTGACTTCGGATTTCCAATCGGAAATCCTAGATCGACCCGACGCCTACTGTTCCCTCCACGGGGAACGCGTTCTCACCTATTCCACTCAGGAGATTTACCTGATGCCAGTGCATCCTCCAGATCGACTTGATTTTTGCTCGGTGCTCGATGCTTCCGGACTTTCTGCTGGACTTCCGCTTTCCGGCTGGTCCAGTCTTTCACCTGGTTCGCGACACCAGGACTTTCCACCTAGGATTACCTCCTAGGACTTTTGCCTGAAGCACTTGACCCACCAAGTCTTTCCGCATAGGGTTACCACCCTCTATGACCTAGGGTTACCACCCCTAGGGTTTTCACCTGTCTAACCACAATTAGGGCTTTTGCCAAAGTATACTTAGGACTTTCCTGCAATCTCATTCAAATCGTTAGATCACCACACATCTTAACTTTGAATTCTTTATCATTATCAAAACTTAGATTCGATCGTCGAATGCTTCCCGTACCAACCATTAGTAAACCTCAAAATACGTTCTTTTTGTTTAGTCGCCATGAAGAAACCCAAAACCAAATACCAGATGTTCTAGCTTTAGATGCTTTTGGTAGCAAGACAACGTCTCCTTTCTCCTTAACAATAAGCTTAGCAGCCTCAACATTAGATTCAGATGGTGGAGGATTCTTTTGCAACTCTTTCTCCAATTTTTCAGCATCACTAAAGAGTGGGGTAACCTGTAACATCTCGTCAGCTCCTTCCCAATCACTTGTGGTGATTATAGGTGTATGCATGTGACGAAATCCACTTTTCCTGAAGAACGTATGGGTTGCTTAACCCAATTCATTTCGAATTCGAGCAATTGCAGATATCTGCAACAAGTTTAGGAGAGAAAAATAACAAGAATAACGAGATACACTAGTCAGTAAAGAAGAAAATAAAACATTATCAAAGGATCTCGAAAGAAAGAAGGGATGTAAAGGAGAAAAAATGGCGCCTTATGCCGTATACATGATAATGAAAACATGCAAAAACATGAGCTGAAACCTATGCGCTCAAGTGGTTTCCATACTCGAATTTAAACCTGAAAGCGTATGACGAAGAACAGATGGCAAATTTTTTTAGAACCGTGTTGGTGCGGGCACGGAGGTGCACGAAGTCACGAAGGAACTGGAGACTAAGCCGCGTCTTGGGGATCGGATACTTTGGCCGGATCCACAGGGCCGATCCCGAGCATCTTCTCCGCCCTGAGCTCGACGCTCTGCTTCGCGCCCTCAGGCGGTTTCTTGAACTCGCCGTCGACCAGGACGGAGGTGCCGGTGGGAACGAGCTGCGACAGTGGGAACACCGCCGCGTCGACGATCACCTGGAGGTTCGCGAGGCAGGAGCCGTCGTTGAGCTCGAAAATGCAAAAGAACCCTTTCCCTGCTCTCGCCCCGTCTTGGCCCACCCACCCACGACGACCTTCCGGCCGACGAGCTCGTCGTCCGGCGCGGTCACGATCGAATCGATGAAGGTGCGGGAGGGCTCCAGGGCCGGATCGGCAGAGAGAGAGAGACCGTCTTCATTGTCGATCGGAGGCGGGGCGACGGCTAGGGTTTGGTGGACTGGTGGTGGGTGGAATGTTTCGGGAATGAATTCGCAATGGGAAGAAGGACGAATGGGCGAGTTCGAGTGCGCCGACGTGGAGGCGTTAGATTTAATGTATTTTAATTTTGAGTTAATTAATTATCAAATTTTGACCTTCCTGACTAAGTAATTATTTATTTAATCGTAAGATCATGAGTTATAATTTTAATTTTGTAAATTTATTTAATTAAATACATAGGTTAGTGACTCCGGCAGTCACCCGGCCCCGGCGGCGGTGCTATAGCGGCTGTTCAACAAATGAGCTGATTTAAAGAAAGGAGAAGTCTATATTACGCAAAATATAAAACCCTTTCTATTAAGAGAGGCACACACCGAAGGAAAGGCACACAAACTCGGAATATCACGATTTCAAGGCTCACAGTCACATGTACGCCAACGTGAACATTGCGCCGGCTGCGAGGAGAACGAATTGTGGCAAGTCGGCATCGCCTCCGTGGATCCCTACGGCAGGGTAACAGGAAAAGACGACGGCGGCTCCGAGTTTGAGGAAGAGGAAAACGAGCAGCGCAGCGGTGGCAGCGGGGGCGGCGCAGGCACGGCCGTCTGCGACGCAAACTCGAGCGAACACGGCCGCCACGCTGGCGAGGAAGAGCAGGTAGGCGTGGAAGTAAAGGTCCAAGCCGCCGGCGCCGTCGAAGAGCACGCCGCAGGAGTCGAAGGCGAGGATGAGAGGCACCAGCATCGAAGAGGCGGCACGCGCCCTGCGCGCGGGATCAACGGCCCAAAAATCTAGGAACAAAAGCGCCACGGCGGTCAGGAAGAGCGAGAAAAGGTCGAAGTAGATCTTCGCCGCGTTCCAACAGGAGGAGGAGGAGGAGGAGGAGGAAAAGGCAACGCAAATCGCAAGGAGAGAGAAATTGGCCTGCATGGCTGCAAAGGAGGAGGAAGAACTGAGCAGAAAGCCCGAAAGAAATTTTTCAAACGAAACCAAGACAGGCACTTGGTATGAAAGACTATGGGGTCCATTTATAGATTTTGAATTTCATAGTTAATTAATCGTGCGTTTCATATATTTTTTTTCTTTGGAAAATTTGATAAGACCATCTCCGTTAAGATTTTTAACTTTTGTGTGTTGGGCCCCATCAAAAAACGAAAAAAGAGACAAGTAGTTGGATTAGAAAAATCAAAACCAGCCTCTTGAACCCAGCCTTTTGAATTTTGATGAGACACAGGAATACGAAGATGCTGGAAAAATCTCCCTGGCAGATGCCTAAGTCATCATGACGTCAGTGTCTTCCGTCAGTTGCTATGTCCCTTTTAAGTTTCACCATCTGGGATCTAGAAGAAAAGGGCAGGGATCCTTGCTCTAAAATCTCTGGATCAGTCCTGATGCCCTATTTATTTATTGATTGGATGGATTGAATTTTACCTATTTAACCTATGGAATCTACCCCATCCAACCAATCAATAGACATGCTCTCTTCTGGCCCAGAAAATCTAGCCTTAGAAGGAAAAGGCTTATACGCTTGTTCAACTGTGCCTCCAGTTTTGCAAATTTAATAAAGAGTCCACTTTCTAAATTCCTATAATTAAAATTTCTTTACGTTTCTTTGCTTTTTTTACTCATCTGTTTTTTTTGTTTACTTTTCACAAAATTAGGGTTTTAATATTTAAGAGCTAACATTTTGCAAAGATTTTTTTAATGACGATAAATTATTTTAATATTATACAAAAATAAATACTTATTGGTTCTTCATATATATATATATATATATATATATATATATAAAAGTAGGTCATGTGGAGATTAAGCTAAGACATTAGATCATACAAATTAAAGTCTATTCAAATCTATTCAAATTCATTGTTCTAACCAAACTGCCTTAACTGCAAGAATTAATCAATCAATCTAATCAAATCACCTTCACTAATCAGTCTATCTAAAATCAATCAAAGTATGAAACCGACAAGATTAGCAAACTAAATTAACTTACCAATATATCAAAAAACTGAACAACTTATTTAAAAGCTCAAGACAACCTCTTTTATTTATTTATTTTTTAAAAAAAAAAAACAGAGTCATGTAATTCGAATCCAGCAACATCTGACTTATTATTCTAAAATAATGATTTTATTGATTTTTTAGTATAAATAAATTATGGACGAACTGAAAATAAAAATCAACTATCTTTGAAATTAATCAAACACTAAGATTATAAAAATAATATTATTAAATCGTTTACTATTTTAGGGAAGGGTAAAAATAATCAAATATCCACAAGTAAAACTAATAAACAAATGTTGAGACACAAATGTCAAACCATTGCATACACATGCGGCGGCGGTCAACGCGGTTAGACCGTTGGCAGTCGATAACCACACATCGTGGATCTTATCTTATATTTGAATATTATACTAACTTACTGATCAAACGTTTAGTTAGTCGCTATCACATTTATTGGACGAGTAATCCCAACTATGTGTTTAGCCAAAGAATCGTAAATCCAGGCCATTATTTATCTTAGTTATTTATTCGAAAGTAGATCCAATAACAATTCAGATACGTTGTATTTGTTCTATGGCTAACGGCAACGTCTTGGTTTTCTCTTTCCTCCGGGCCAAATCTTAAGTGACTCCGACAATGTTTGCTCAGTCTGCCATGATTCAACAGCGAGCTCGCCAGCTTAGGATGAGCTCATCTCCCCCGCAGCATAAATAGACAATAAATTTGAGATCGTGAAGTTGGATCCGCTATTGGATCCATACCCATTACACGAAATAATGATTCCCTAAAGCTTAGTTTCCAGTATCTATCTAGATCGTGAAGTTGGATCCACAGCTTAGTTTGAACTAATGATTCCCTGAAGCATACTAATTCCCATTATTTCCAGATGTGCTGTCTTCACAAGACAACATTAAGCTTTCTGCATTAACAAACATATCAGAAACCTATGTTTTGATAACAAAAACGGATTCAACTTCTGATAAGAAAATAACCAATTCTTATTTTTGATTAAAAAACATACCTATTCTAGTTACTAAGATCTTCTCTTTAAATAATCGATGACAGAGGGTGATAGTTCAGTAAAAGGAAGCCAATAGGGTTAGTTAGTAATCAAAATCAACCCTTCCTGGATATCTTGGGAAAGGGATATCGATGCCAGTGGCAAAAAGAACAGATATGGAGAAAGAGGAGAGACAGGGTGGTCTTTTCATGGTATAGGGTTTTAAGGAGGAAGTGAGAGTTCTGTTGTGGGAGGGCTTCTCCGTGGTCTTCTTCCTCCTCCGCCGCCGCCACAGACAGAGGGGAGGACGTCGGAGCCGCCTTCGTCGCCCCCTCCTTCATCGCCAGCGAGCCACCTCTTCCTCTCTCCTTCTCCTCTCGCCGGAAGACACCTCCAGCCACCGCCCCCTTCTTCTCCTCTCTCGACTTCGCTCTCTCGCCAGATTAGGTCGTTGTCGCAAGGACCTCACATGCCTCCGATAAACGCCAATGGATGACGTCGACGCCGTCCTCGTCATGGAGGACTCTCCTCTCGACGATCTCCTCTTTATGCTCCGACTTCTCTCTCTCCCGTGTCTAGGCGACTGCCAGCTTCGTAGCTAGCCTGGAGCCTCTAGCCGCCAACGTCGCCCTGGAGCCGCTTTCCCTCGTGCCTCCTCCTGCTGCCATCTCTTCCTCCTCCCTTCGCCGGTAGCCTCCACGTGCTGCAGCGCCCTTCGCTAGCAGCCTCCACGCGCTGTAGTGCCCTTCGCCGGCAGCCACCATCCGCCGACACCGCCCCTGTTCCAGCATTCCAGTCTGCTGCCATAGCCGCGACTCCCCCCTTCTTCGCACGCCTCCTCAATCTCTTCTTTACAGTCGTGACTATCATCACCGGTCAGGCATCGCCGGTCATCTCTTTGTCTTCCAGCATTGTCATTCACTCCATAGCCCACGACATCTCAAAGCCGGTGATCCGGCACTCCGGCTCTCGATCCGCAGCATCGTACGCATCTAAAGTCGATCAAACATCCGATACACCCTATCGTACACTTCCAGTGTCGGTCCGATATCTGATATGCTTCTGTCGTATGATTCCGATGTTGATCGGACCTTCGAGCCCTCGTTGTCATTATATTATGTCTTAACTTGTGTGATGTTTCACATCCTGACCTACATGTCAATATTATATCCCGACCTGCGTGTCGATATCTTCTCCCGGCCAACGTCCCAATGTCATAGTCCGGCTTGCGTGCCGACATAGCATCCGGTTTCTTGCCACCGCGTTCGGCTCCTCGTCGTCAGATCCAGCTCTCAGCCTGATCAGAGTCATCAGCTCTTCCGGGTCACGACAACTGGACCAGCGTCCCATCCAAGGGCCCCCCCCGGGCCAGGGTACGTCTCTGTACTCATCTTATATTTATTTAGTTGTTCTACCATTATTCGGCCTCTTATATGTTGTGGGACCCGCCTTAAGCATCGGAGTACCAGAGACCAAGGCAACCCGGTCGCTGGCTGCAAGTAACGTTGACCGGGGATCTTCCGATGACTTGGTCAACATAGAAGACAGCTCACCCTCCGAGTCATGGAGATGCGGTCAACAATCCAGACACGTCGTTCCGGCAGTTCCGTCTTCTCAGATTCCCGACAGGAACATAATTGGCGTCGTCTGTGGGAACTTCGCCTGATCTGGAATGTGAAGATGGACGACGTCGAAAAATTCTGCCATACTAATGACTTTGGTGGGTTTCGACGAGCATATCATATTCTCCTCACTCCACGGGTATTCGGGAGTCGAAGAATTGAGTCAGATCCTCTGCTGGACGGCAGGTCAGTTTTTGTCGTTGTATTTTCTCTTTCGATCATAGGATCTGCCATAGTTCTCTGGTCGAACACTCCCATGCTGATCGGCCGGGCTTGTCTTATATTAGAGTCACAGGCTCGATGTCGAAGACTCCCGTGTCGATCGGCCGAGTTTACATTATATTAGAGCCACAGGCTTGATGTCGAAGACTTCCGTGTCGATCGACCGGGTTTACATTATATTAGAATCACAGGCTCGATATCGAAGACTCCCGTGTCGATCGGCCGGGTTTACATTATATTAGAGTCATAGGCTCGATGTCGAAGACTCCCGTGTCGATTGGCCGGGTTTACATTATATTAGAGCCACAGGTTCGATGTCAAAGAGTACTCTCATGTCAATCGGTCGGGATTATATTATGTTAGAGACGCGGGCTCAACGTCGAAGACTCCTGTGCCGATCAGCCGAGCTTGTTTTATATTAGAGCCACGGGCTCGATGTCAAAGAGTACTCCCATGCCGATCGGCCGGGATTATATTATGTTAGAGTCATGGGCTCAATATCGAAGACTCTCATGCCGATCGACCGTGATTATATTATGTTAGAGCCAGGGGCTCAATGTCAAAGACTCCCGTGCCGATCGGTCGGGATTATATTATGTTAGTCGCGGGCTCAATGTCGAAGCCGATCGGCCAAGATTATATTATATTAGAGCCATGAGCTCAAAGTCAGAGACTCCTGCGTGGATCGGTCGGGTTTGAGTTATATTAGATCCATAGGCTTTAGAAGTCGAGCGGCGACTATAAACTCATGTGAAGATCGTCGAGCGACGACATTAAACCTAGGTCTCCACCGACGGTTGAGCGGCGACCTTAAACCCGAGTCTTCATCAAATCGACGAGCGGCGACCATAAACCCCAGTCTTCATCAAATCGTCGAGCGGCGATGTTAAACCCAGGTCTCCACCGACGGTTGAGCGGCGACCTTAAACCCGAGTCTTCATCAAATCGTCCAACGGCGACGTTAAACCAAAGTCTCCACCGACGGTCGAGCGACAACCTTAAACCTGAGTCTTCATCAAATCGTCGAGCGACGACGTTAAACCCATGTCTCCACCAACCGTCGAGCGACGACATTAAACCCAGGTCTCCACCATCGGATCTCATATCTCCCCCATTCGGGGTCGAGCGATCGTCACATATCAGATCTCCTATCTCCCATGTTCGGGGTTGAGCGATCGTCACATATCGGATCTCCTATCTGTTGGGTCGTAGAGTTTCGCTAGAGGGGGGGGGGGGGGGGGGGAATAGCATTTTTTTTAAAAAAATCGTAGAGTAAGCACAACGGAAAAGTAAACAAGCCAAAGAGAACACAAGGATTTACTTGGTTCGGAGTCTTTAGCGACTCCTACTCCAAGGCCCGCACACAATGGTGCTTTCGATGGGCAATCACTAATAATTTGAAAACTTATTACAAACTAAGTACAGGAATTATGTAGTAAAAGAAAAATCGACAATTATGAAAATAAGACAGGAAAGAAAAAACTTTGTCGGAGATCTTTTCGCAACGTCGCAGGAGCACAAAAGACTAAACTTTGAGTTGATGTTGGAGCTTCAGCCTTGACCCTCCTTATATAGGAGGTTCGGGGCACCTGGAACCTCCAGGGCGTCCTGATTATGACGTAGCCGAGCCAACCAAAGAGCTCGCGCGGTGAAATGACGATGAGGATAATTTTTCACCTTCGGGCGCCCAGACCCTTAGTTTTCAGCAGATTCCTTCCTGCAAGAAAGCGTTAGTCCGGAGACCAATATAAGATATATCCTACAACACAGAGTATTAACACAGTTTAAAATTAAACAGAATATTAATTAGATTCCGTCTCCTCGAGACCGGAATCTAGTAAAGATCTCGACTTAGAGTTCCGAAATGGTTCCCTTCCCGGGAACGCGTCCTCACAGTCACTCCCCTCCAGTGACTTACCTCTACTTACCTGCCAGATGTCCGGTCAGCCCTTCGACCTGTCTGGGCTTCGTGCCAGCAATCCGGTCAGCCCGTCGACCTAGCTGGACTTCGTGCCAAACGTCCGGTCCGCCCGTCGACCCGTTTGGACTTCGTGCCAGCTATCTGATCGGCCCGTCGACCTAGCTGGGCTTCGTGCCAGACATCAGATCAGCCCGTCGACCTGTCTAGGCTTCTCCTGCACACTCGATCAGAGTGTTAGATAACAACGAAACTAACTTAACTTATTTTGTCATTCATCAAAACTTGAGTTAGACCGTTAGTGCTAACCGCACCAACAATCTCCCCCTTTTTGATGCAATGATAACCTGGTTAAGTTAGTGAAAAATATGCATGTAAAAAAACAAGCATAAAGTTGTTAAGTTAGCTTTTTAAATTTTGTTATTTTTGCTGTTTGTTTTTGTTTAACTAACTTAACATCCTAACCCTCCCCCTTTGGCATTCATCAAAAGATTAACATAGAACAACTTGCAATTGAAAAATGCAAAGTAAAAATAATCTAGAAATGTACGTCAGATTATCTTGGGGGAGTTTAAATTTTAAAACATAAACAGTTTTCCATTTATCTCTTAACCTCGGTAAAATAGCTAAGTTTTGAAAAATAGCTGATTTAGCAAAATAACTTAGTAATAAGTTTGTAGATTAATTTTTAAAAGATAATTTTTGCAACCATAAATTTATAAAAGCTAATTTTCAAGTATAAATTTATTAAAGTTAACTTCATAAAAGCCAAGTTTAGAAATTCTAATTTTCAAACATAAGTGTATAAGTTCCAAATTTCAAAATTAATTTAATTTTCAAAGTAAGTTTGAACTTGAAAAATCTAATTTTCAAAACTAAGTAAGATCAAATTTTTAAAATTAATTTTCAAAACTAAGTTTCGAAGTTGTCATTTTCAAAATTGAATTTGATAAGTTTAAAAACATAAATCTAATTTTCAAAAATGATTTTAACTTTCAAAACTAATTTTGAAAAATCCAAAAAAAAATTTAAAACACTTAGGTTGACTTGATTTTAAAAATAATATTTTTCAAAAATTAATTTTAAAATAAGTATAAAAATAATTAACCTCCCCCTGAACCTGACATTACAAAAATTTGTTTAACCAGTTAGTTACTCACTGACTATTAGAGGATAGCAGCTTTCACTTGGTTAGTCAAGTTAAGTTTAAGCATTAGTTAGTGTTTGACTACATTTAATGACTTAATTTGATTAATATCTGTTTGGTATTTAACGCCCAGACTTATATCGATGCACTGACATAAGCATCTTAAGTCTAGGCAATTTGCCTATGGATCTCACCCCTTTCTATGTTTGGCAATCACAAACAAGAGAATCCTAAGGTGTTGGTGAGAAGCTCAAGTACTATCCCCAGGGGAACATGCTTTCTAAGGGATTGTCCTAGTTTAAGGCTAAAATTGATTTCGAAATTCTAAAAATAGGAAATTTTGAAAACATAAAAGTATTTTACCTTAGAATTTGAAAATAACAATTTTTTAAAACAATTTTAAAATTCCTAATCTATTAGACACATCCCTAATTTTCTACGTAGATTGCTAAACTCACTTTCAGGGAGGGGTTTAGTAAATATGTCAGCTAAATTAGATTTTGACTCAATGTACTTGAGTTTAATGTCTTCTTTAGTGACATGATCCTTGATAAAGTGATGCCTAATTTCAATGTGTTTGGTTCTAGAATGATGCACTGGATTTTTTGTTAAATTAATTAAACTAATATTATCAATTAATACTTTTACATTTGTAAGGTTTAAGTTAAAATTTTTTAAAGTATGCATCATCCATAATAGTTGTGCAACGCATTCTCCTATGGCTATATATTCTGATTTAGTTGTAGATAGAGCAACACGGTGTTGCTTTCTACTAAACCAGCTAACAAATGATGGACCTAGTAGTTGACATTCACCGCTTGTGCTCTTGTGGTCTAATTTGCACCCAGCATAATCTGAGTTAGAATACCCTATTAATTCAAAATTATTAGTTCTAGGATACTAAATACCTACATTTGTTGTTCCTTTAAGGTATCTAAAGATTCTTTTGACTTGACTCAAATGTGATTCTTTAGCACAGGTTTGGTATCTAGCACACATACTAACTGCAAATAAGATATCGGGTCGACTTGCAGTTAAGTACAGTAGGCTACCTATGACACTCCTATAGTATTTTAAGTCAACTGATTTTCCATTGACATCTTCATCTAGGATTGTGTTTACTGTCATAGGTGTTTTTATTTCTTTAGTATTTTTCATTCCAAATTTTTTAAGTAATTCTTTTGTATATTTTTGTTGATAAATATAATTACCTTCATTTGTTTGTTTGATTTGTAATCCTAAAAGGTAAGTTAATTTGCCTACTAGACTCATTTCAAATTCTTGCTCCATTAGAGTTGTAAATTCATCTAAAAATTCTGAATTAGTTGAACCAAAAATTATATCATCTATATAGATTTGGGCTATAAAGATATCCTCGTTTATTAACTTAACGAATAGGGTTGGGTCAATTTGACCTTGGTTGAACCCTTTGGATATTAGGTAAGAAGTTAGTCTTTCATATCATGCCCTAAGTACTTGCTTAAGTTCATATAAAGCTTTCTTTAATTTGAATACATAGTCAGGATGCTCTAGACTTTCAAACCCAGGTGGTTGTCCTACATAGACTTCTTCTTTTATTAATCCATTTAGAAAGGCAGATTTAACGCCCATTTGATATAATCTGAACCCTTTATGGGCTGCATAACTAAGTAACATTCTAATAGACTCTAATCTAGCTACTGGGGTATAAGCTTCATCATAGTCAAGTCCTTCTACATGACTAAACCCTTTATCAACTAGCCTAGCTTTATTTTTGATAATTTCCCCATTTTCACTTAGTTTATTTATAAATACCCATTTTGTTTCTATTACTTTTTTTATTTTTGGTTGGTGATACTAAATCTCAAACTTCATTTCGCTCAAATTGAGCTAGTTCCTCCTGTATAGCTATGACCCAGTCTGGGTCAAGTAAGGATTCAACTATGGTTTTATGTTTGATTTTTGAAATTAAAGAAATTTGACTTGGGTTTCTAAAGGATGACCTAGTCTGAACCCTTGGGTATGGATCACCAATTATCTAATAGTTGGATGATTTGGGTTGACTCTTATGGTTCTAAAAGGTTGATTTTCTTGAGTTCTTTCTTCCTCTTCATGATTTAAGTCTTGATTAGTTTCTTCTTGATTACTATTGCTTTGAATGAACTCAATTGGCTGAAGTTGGGTTTGATCTAAGTTTGGTTTGGATTCCTCAAATTTTACATTGGCGGTTTCTTCAAATCTTAATGTAACCTTATTATATATTCTGTATCCCCTACTGTTGAGTGAATATCCCACAAAAATGTCATTTCTACTTTAGAAGTAAATTTTCCTAAATGTTCCCTAGTGTTTAAGATGAAGGCTGGACACCCAAATACTTTAAAATACTTTATATTGGGTTGTTTATTATAATAAACTTCGAAAAAGGTTTTATTATGTACTTTATTTTGGGTTGTTCTATTTTATATGTAGCAGGCTGTACTAACAGCTTCTGCCCAAAAATATTTGGAAAGATTATATTCATTTAACATAGTTCTAGAGGCTTCAAGTAAAGTTCTATTTTTTCTTTCTACAATCTCATTTTGTTGAGGAGTTTTAGGGCATGAAAATTCGTGATGATAGTCATTTTCAAGACAAAATTTATTAAAGTTATGATTTTTAAATTCTCCCCCATTATCACTTCTAATTCTCTTAATTTTAAGATATTTTTCGTTTTCAACTTGTTTATAAAAATTTGTAAAAATTTCAAGGGTTTCATCCTTATTTTTTAAGAATTTTACCCAAGTGAACCTAGAGTAGTCATCTACTATTACTAGACAATATAAACTACCATTTATTGATTTGACCCCATGGGAGTCAAACAGGTCTAGATGTAAAAGTTCTAGTATTGAATTATTTTGAGATTGATTAATTGGATTGTGGGTAGATTTTGTTTGTTTGCTGATCCTGCAGGAAGAACGGGGGCCCCCTTTGAGGGAAGTCAATGACACGCAGAGGTCAAAAGTCCAAGGGCAAGATGAGGTTCGGCCAGTCGGGTAAGGGTCGAATCAACCGACCGGACAGGTTATAATAGAATCAAAGATAACCCGGCGGGGAGTCGGGTTTCCGACGCTCATGGGGAACAAGGTCGCCAGGCCGAGCGGGTAGCCCGCTCGGCCAAGGCATAAAACAGTAATGCTGTGAACAGTTCCATCCGAGCACACGACAGGGAATCCCCGGGCACCCGACCGGGAATCACCCGAGCGGCTCCGTACCTACGTCCGGACGGACGCGAGGGGATTGCCGAGCGGCCGAACGCTCGACGCGAGAACAGAAGAGACAAAAGGACAAGGGAAACATCGGGAAACATCTTCTGACAACAAGCATGTCCAACGACCAAGTCATACGCTAAACCTCACGACAGAAGGTTCTGCTGTCCCATCAGAGAGGTGCTCGGACTGTAGCGGTATGGTGTCAGGCAAGCTCCTCTGACAAGCCCATACTGAGGTATGGTAAGAGAACACGTATTCACCTCGGTATGTGTGCATCAGCCTCCTCATAGCTCTATATAAGGGTCTTCATACTTCGCGGGAGGTACGCAATCTTGGATCTTGGAAGCCACTCCCTTAGTTTCCTCTTGCCTGACTTGAGCGTCAGAGGGTCGTCGCCGGGAACCCCTTCCCGGCCCGACTTCCTTGCAGGTTCACCGGAGCTCCATACGACCTGTCGGAGATCCACGTTATCAGTTCGGAGAGCGCCACGTGCCCAGCGTCCATCGATTCAGCGTTCGGATAGGATCAAATTGGCGCCGTCTGTGGGAACACACCTGCATCCGAGCAGAAAAGATGGACGAAGCTGGACGACAGCACGTCGTGATGCTCTCCCAGGAGGAGCTCGACGCTCTAATCGAGGTAAGAGCAGCTAAGCTCGTGGAACAACAAAAACAGAAGGTGCAATCCGAGCGGATGGAGCAACAAGCGACGTCCGCATCGGGAGGCCGAGCGGAAGCACCCCCGGCCACGGTTCCATTTCATTGGGCCCTATTTCGAACGCCTCCTGAAGCAGCAACAGTTAATCGTGACCGAGGATCTTCATCCGACGAGGCGCCTATTATCTGAAGGATAAAGACGGGCGACGATTGGATCGACCATGGAGCGCGAACCACCTCCAGCCTTACCGAGCGGGGTGAAAGGTGCGCCAATGTAATATATGTGGTATATTTTCCGTTCGGTTGTACATTTGAAATGCAGGAGTAAAAGGTCCAAAAAATTAGCACAAGTATAGGGCATCATCAGCCGAATCGGAAAACCATCGAGCTCCGACGTTAAAAATCGAGAGTCGCACCGGCGACTATAAACCCCCCGGCCGGAAGACCGTCGAGCTCCGACGTTAAAAATCGAGAGTCGCGTCGGCGACTATAAACCCCCCGGCCGGAAGACCGTCGAGCTCCGACGTTAAAAATCGAGAGTCGCGTCGGCGACTATAAACCCCCCGGCCGGATCGGAAGACCATCGAGCTCCGACGTTAAAAATCGAGAGTCGCGCCGGCGACTATAAACCCTCCGGCCGGAAGACCGTCGAGCTTCGACGTTAAAAATCGAGAGTCGCGCCGGCGACTATAAACCCCCCAGCCGGAAGACCGTCGAGCTCCGACGTTAAAAATCGAGAGTCGCGCCGGCGACTATAAACCCTCTGGCCGGAAGACCGTCGAGCTCCGACGTTAAAAATCGAGAGTCGCGTCGGCGACTATAAACTCTCTGGACGGAAGACCGTCGAGCTCCGACGTTAAAAATCGAGAGTCGTGCCTGTAACGCCCGCCCTTCCAGGTAGAACTAAGGCCACCCCGGAGGGACGGACGTCACTGAAACGTAGACATCAATTATACTAATGCATATGGATTCATGGCAGCGGAAGACTTATTTAATTTTTTTTTTTATTCATATGCATTTAGTTTACTTATCATGGCATGTGAATCAAAGCATACTGAACATTATCATCATATCATCATTATTCTAACATGAGTAAAATATCATAAGTGTATGAAATACTAGCTGAAATCATTAGCATAAGCATAGGTCCAACATTGTTCACATGCATAACTTAGATAATTTAAAGAAACTTAAATAGATCTATCCACCAGCACTTCCACACACATCTTCCTTGCCTTTCCTGCTCTGCTCCCCTTAAACAATCCATTCCTTGCCTTTATCTGCAGTACAAGGAAAACGTGTAGCTATAAGCCAAAGGCTTAGTGAGATCCTTGCCTACCCATAAATCCGAAGAAACACATAACATAACATAACATGTAGAAAACATAGCATAGCATAACATAGCATGGAGAGTCATACCATAGAACATATCTTATCATGTAAAAACCATAACAACTCATAGCGTCACATGAGGAAAAGCAGAACATAATATATCATATCACATAAGGAGCATAACATATCAAAGTCTATCATGTGAAGGTATATCATGATTCATATCACATTCTCTAAGCACATATCATGAAGCCTATCATATCATGTAAACATGTATCATAACTCATACCTGTTCATAAGGGTGCATAAACATAATTTCATAAATATGTGCATGTAGATGCAATATGTATATTTTTAAAACATGTATCATGGAATGCACATATGCATCATGCTTCTTTCAAAACATATAGTATACATACTTGAATATCATATCATCATCATCATGAGAAGGGCCCTGGCTTGTACCACATGTAAACATAAATGCGCGCAATCCCTAGGAAAGGGTAGCTAGCCCCGAACCTACTAGGGATCTAGGTCCGTTCATAGTCCGTCGACCTAGGGACGTACTGAGGAGTCCATCCCTTAACGAGGTCCGTTCATAGTCCATCGACCCCGGGGCGCTTATGGAGCCCACCCTTGGTACAAGCCATACAAAGTAAAATATCATGCATATCATATCTCATCATATCATACATGTCATAATTCTTGTCATATCATTAAGAGAGCTCTTGATCCCAACTTAAGGGAAGCATCTCTTTACCATAGCATGAAGAGTGCTCTTGATCCCAACTTAAGGGAAGCAACTCTTTTCCATAACATGAAGAGTGCTCTTGGTCCCAGCTTAAGGGAAGCAACTCTTTAGGCTTTTCTTCTTACATAAGCCATTCATACATGCATTATGAAACATAACATGTTCTTATCATAACATAAAGCATAACATGTCATTTTCATATCATCAAACATGGCATATCATCTCATGAACTTAACATACATATCATGAACATGACATATCATATCATGAGTCTAGCATATCATATCATTAACATGGCATATCATGTCATAAGTCTATCATGTCATATCATAAGCATGGCACATCTTATCATAAGACATAGAAATGCAACATATCATAAAGCATGAAAGCTTACTTCACTTATATATCAAAGACTACATATAATGAAAATGCCTAAGCATGTTTGGTTAGGTTTAACTCTTTCCTAACCCAATTTATCCATCTTGGCCGAACCATATCAGTAGGTTTCATCCTCATTTCATTCCATATTAAGCATATAATTTACCCACATAACATGTAAAACTTAATCTAAGCACATACAAGGTAATATACTTCATGAATAAGCATGTTTGAGTTCAAAACTCTAACCTTAACCCATTTATCTCAATTTGGACAAAACATATTAGTAGGGTTCTTATATCATTTGGTTCCATATGAAGCATAAAACTTATCCACATAGCATGTAAACTTGATCTAAGCACATACAAGGTAATATACTTCATGAATAGGCATGTTTGAGTTCAAAACTCTAACCTTAACCCATTTATCTCAATTTGGACAAAACATATCAGTAGGGTTCTTATATCATTTGGTTCCATATGAAGCATAAAACTTATCCACATAGCATGTAAACTTGATCTAAGCACATACAAGGCAATATACTTCATGAATAAGCATGTTTGAGTTCAAAACTCTAACCTTAACCCATTTATCTCAATTTGGACAAAACATATCAGTAGGGTTCTTATATCATTTGGTTTCATATGAAGCATAAAACTTATCCACATAGCATGTAAACTTGATCTAAGCACATACAAGGCAATATACTTCATGAATAAGCATGTTTGAGTTCAAAACTCTAACTCTAACCCATTTATTTCAATTTGGCCAAAACATATCAGTAGGATTTCATATCATTCTACTCCATAAGAAGCATAAGTCTTAACATGTAACATGCACATTTAATCTAAGTTCCTATAGAGCATAGTACAAGTACCTACAAGGAACCATACTTCATGAATAAGCCTATTTGAGTTCAAAACTCTAACCCTAACCCTTTTATTTTCATTTGGCGAAACATATCAGTAGGGTTTCATGTCTTTTTATCCCTTAGGAAGCATAAAACTTAAACATGTAGCATGCACATTTAATCTAAGTACCTATAGAATATTGTACAAGTACTTACAAGGAACCATACTTCATGAATAAGCCTATTTGAGTTCAAAACTCTAACCCTAACCCTTTTATTTTCATTTGGCCGAATCATATCAGTAGAGTTCCATATCATTTTATTCCATAAGAAGTATAAAACTTAAACTTATAACAAGCCCATTTAATCTAAGTGCCTACAAGGTATTGTACTTCATGTTCTAAGCATATTTGAGTTCAAAAACTTAAACCCTAACTCATTTATTCAATTTTGCCAACCATATCAGTAGGGTTTACCACCATTTCATTCCATATGAAGCATAAAGACCTTAGTTATAAACATGTAAAAATTCATACATCACAAAGAGGTACAACTAGTATGGTTTCTAACTAAAATTCTTGACCTAAGGCCTTATAATCAATTTGGCCGAACCATATAGCTAGGTTTCTCTTTTTTTTATTTTTTTTCTTCATGACATAAAGAATGAAGACTAAACTAACAACATATGAAATTCATATATCATAGAGTAGAAATTTAAGTATGTGATCAAAGAAAAACTTATTCTAGATCCTTTCTTCCATCCTTGGCCGAATCACGCAACAAGTTCTAAATTTCTTTTTTTTTTTTTTTTTTTTTATAACATGAAGCATCTCTTATCACTTGTTAACCCTAAGTAACTACCTATTCTTTATCTTGACCATCTTCTTTCAATAAAAGTTTTAGAGTTTCGAAAGAGAAAAACATTCTAAAAATCGAAGCTACTTGTACTGCAGTGAGGGGATACTCACATCCTTGCGCTTGTTTTCCTTAGAGATTTAACCTTTTGTTGTGGATCCTTCCTAGAGAGGGGAAGCTTCCTTGCTCCTTGGTCTCGGCAAGAAGAAGAATGGGTGAAGAAAGGGGCACGGTGAAGGAGGAAGGAGTAAGAGAGTGAATGAGAAAAATGCCAACTCATTTTAATTTCTTCCTTTTATTCATCATGAGAGGAGGAAGGAAAAATATATTTTTCTTCCTCCTTTCTTTTACTCTCTTCATCATTAAGAAAAGTCTAGATACATCCCTTCTTGGTGAGTAAGAAAGGAATATTCTAGAGCATCTCTTCATTAGAGAGGGAGAAGACAACTCTCACTTCTCCTTCTTAAGAGAAGAGCCTTTTCTTCTTACATTTAATTATGGTTTCCCTCTCTTTCCTTACAATAATTTCTCTTGGTCTAGTGGTTATCTTATTCAGGTATCTAATGAGAGATCTAGAGTTCAAGTCCTAGACCTTATGTATTTTTATTCCTATTTTATTTATTTAAGTGTTTGGCTAGGAGCAAAAATTCAACTAAAGCATATATATTTTTCTTTATTCTTTATTCATGATAGAATATTCTAGAATTTTGCTAAGGATCCTATGGGTGTTACAACGCCGGCGACTATAAACCCCCCGGCCGGAAGACCGTCGAACTCCGACGTTAAAAATCGAGTCGCGCCGGCGACTATAAACCCTCCGGTCGGAAGAAGACAATACAGAAGTTGACTTTTAAGTCGTTTGGCCGATCGGTCAAGTAACCAAAAGTACTTCGTGAACATCCGGCGAAAATCCCGTTTGCGAAACAGGATATATTCAGCCGAGCGGACTAGCTATGCAAAATACTTCGTAAAAAACCCGCTTCGAATACAAGAAAGGTGGGGTGAGAGGCGAATAATGAGGAGAAGCAAAGGAACATGAACAATGGTAGTTGGCGAGCCGAGCTGACAACACTCATATTGATTAGCAAAAGAAAAAGCAAATAAAAAGATAGCATTAAAGAAATTAAGGCCGAGCGGCCTAATTACAAAAATGGATAAGTGTTTGGTCGAGCGTCCGAGTTACATAAAAACTTCCTATTCTAGATAATCGTAAAGATCCTGGGGGATGGTGCCGAGAAGCGCCGCTTGGTCTTGGGCCGGAATGATGACGGAGTCGGCCAGATGACCCTTGGATTTCAAATAAGTGATGGTGGCAGTCATAGCCAGATCGAAGACTGTGTACATCCGTTCGCAGACTTTCTCCGAGAACTCTCCCGAACGGATGTAATTCAGCCTCAGGGCTACGACTCGGCCAAGCTCAGCCTCTTGATATTCTTTAAAAGCCGCCTGGGAGGCTGCGAGAGATTCCTGCAGAGTTTTCAGTTCGTCCTTATGCTTAGTTGCCTCGGCCGAGCGGCTTGCCTTCTCGCCGTCCAGCTGCTCCATCAACTCTTTAACCTTTTGCTCTAGGCCCCGAGCCTCAACATTCTTCTTCTCCAGATCAAAGATAGCCGTCTTCTTCCGCTCGGTGGCCAGGCTTATCTTGCGATTCAGTGATTTGTTTAGGCGATCGAGTTCGGCCAGATTGTGAGCCTGCTCGGCCGTCTTCTTATGCTCGGCTACCAGCAAGTCTTGGGCCTTCTTGAGCTCTTTCTGTAGCTCGGCGTAAGAAGGGCCTTGGTAGCCGGACGAGCCGCCCAGAGCTTTCAGCCTTTTCAGTTCTTCGTCTACCATCGCCAGACGATTGGAGACAGCGATCTCCTCTACCCATCTCTGCAATTAACAAAATCATTAATAGCCGATCGGAAAGAATGCGTAAAAGACTTGAGGAAATACGCTTACCCCAGTGGCCTGTTGCATGTGGCTGTTGGCTAGACTGCGGAGGGGAATCATAGCGACGCGCGCCCGAGCGTCGGCCCACATTTCAGCTAGAGGCCCCTTCAGGGTGATCGTGTGCTCGGGCGCGGTCGGCCGATCGGACTCAGGCAATAATTCTTCGGTGGGGAGGTGGAGTGAGACCCGGACGGTACGGTGATGACCGGGAGTCGTCTGAGCCGAGGCCGGTGAAGGATCGGAGGCCGGCGCAGACATCCGGGACAAAATGGTCGAGCGTTCGACTCGGCGTGGAGCGAGCGGACGAACGCTGACTAGAATGGCCTCAAGGGGATCCGCGGACGCGTCCAATTGCGAGGGGGTCCGATCGGATGAGATTGCCTGCACCGCTGGGGCTTTGCCGCGAGAATCGGCGGTGGTTCGCTCAGGTGGCTGGACGGCGGAAGTGGCCGATCGAAGGGGTGTCTCCGCTCGGCGTCTCTTCTGTCGAAGAGGGCGTCCTTCCTCTTGTGCGGAGCCTTCCTCCCGGACGGAAGCCCCTCGACTGGAAGTTAGGCCAACCGCCTGCTCCGGAAGAGAAGCCTGAGAGGCCGACTCCCCAGCATTTGTCTCGCTCTCTCCTTCGTTAGAGCCGACCGGCTGAATGCCAAGCGTCTCCATCTCTTTGGCCGCCGCGGCCTCGAGCGCTGTTGCTTTCCTTTTCAAGATGCCGGTCATCACTGACTCCATGACAATGGTCGCTGCAAAGGAAAAAGGAGAAAATCAGTTAGCAATCAAGGCAAATGTACAAGTAAGATTCTTACCAAAGCCGCTCGGGAGGGGGGTCCTGATCGGACTCAGGCCGAATATGTACATCACCCCTTCGGGCAGGAACTTAGTGATGTCAAACTTCAGACCGGCTAGCATGTTGGCGGCGTGAAGATAGTCCGATCGGGTCTTGAACCTTTTGAGCTCTGGTGAGATTGGTGGTCCGACCTGCCACTGGGTTCGGAAGGGGGCCCGCTCGGGAAAACAGATATAAAAGTAGAATTCTTTCCAATGCTTATTGGAAGAAGGTAGTTTATTGAAGAAAACTAAACCGGGCCGAGCCTGGAACATGTAAGTACCCAGCTCGGACTGTTTAGGGTAGTAAAAATAGTAGAATACCTCCGGTCGGAGGGGAATGTTGTGGATTTTGAATAGGACGACAACGCCGCATAGTAGGAGGAAAGTGTTGGGAACTAAGCTTTCGAGCGGAATGCCGAAAAAATTACAAACGTCAACGATAAAGGGATGAATTGGAAGTCGCAGGTCGGCTGTGAACTGGTCGCGGAAAACACAAAAGGCTCCGCGCGGCGGTTTGTGTGGCCGAGCCGAAGGTGAGGGTAGGATAATTTCAAGGTCGGAAGGGATGTCAAAGTTATTTACCAGAATGTCAGCATTGCGCCGATCGAAGCGCGACTCCATGGTGGTGTACCACGGGCCGAGGGCTTGGTCTTGAGGCTGAGAAGAACTAGCCATTGTCCGAACGGACGAAACCAAAAAAGGCAAAGAAAGGTGGAGGATAGAAGAAAGGGGAGGGCGAACGAAACAGCACCCCGAGGACCAAAACTCGGAAAAGAAATGCAAAGAAGACACAAGAACTAAAGAGAGAAAGTGGGAGAGCCTTACAACGAAGAGGAGGATCGAAGGAAGAACGCCGGAGATCGTCGGAGAACAGAAGAGCATGATCGTCGGAGCACTGAGAGAAGAATTGCGGAGCACGCGAGAGCAAAGGTGTGGCGGTGGAAGAAGACGAAGGCTTTATAGGGCTAAGCCCGAGCGGCCTCAGCCGTCGATTGTA
Source organism: Zingiber officinale (assembly GCF_018446385.1). Lineage (NCBI taxonomy): Eukaryota > Viridiplantae > Streptophyta > Magnoliopsida > Zingiberales > Zingiberaceae > Zingiber > Zingiber officinale. The sequence continues at coordinate 107,690,611 of NC_055986.1, forward strand.
GGTCACGGGAATCGAAGCCTGCATCTGGCCGTCCATTTCAAACTAAGGCGGTCCCATCGAAGGTAACGCCGCCGCCGTACGCTGACGGCACCAGGGGTGTCACGTGGCGCCGCGACATAGGCCACATTTAATAAGCGCGTGCTCGCCCTTAATGTCGAAGATTGGGACAGATTTCCAGAAGATCCGAGGAATGTTGGTGTTGACCGACGTTACGGCTACCCCCGTGTAGCCGAGCGGAGGGTAGTTGCATGGAAACTCCGCTCGGATCGACTGGCGGTCCAGTCAGTCGGACTAATCGCCTCCTTCGACTGGACTTGAGGGGGAGGCAAGTGATCCTGCAGGAAGAACGGGGGCCCCCTTTGAGGGAAGTCAATGACACGCAGAGGTCAAAAGTCCAAGGGCAAGATGAGGTTCGACCAGTCGGGTAAGGGTCGGATCAACCGATCGGACAGGTCATAACAGAATCAAAGATAACCCGGCGGGGAGTCAAGTTTTCGACGCTCATGGGGAACAAGGTCGCCAGGCCGAGCGGGTAGCCCGCACGGCCAAGGCATAAAATAGTAATGCTGTGAACAGTTCCATCTGAGCACACGACAGGGAATCTTTGGGCACCCGACCGGGAATCACCCGAGCGGATCCGTACCTACGTCCGGACGGACGCGAGGGGATTGTCTAGCGGCCGGACGCTCGACGCGAGCACAGAAGAGACAAAAGGACAAGGGAAACATCGGGAAACATCTTCTGACAACAAACATGTCCAACGACCAAGTCATACGCTAAACCTCACGACAGAAGGTTCTTCCGTCCCATCAGAGAGGTGCTCGGATTGTAGCGGTATGGTGTCAGGCAAGCTCCTCTGACAAGCCCATACTGAGGTATGGTAAGAGGACACGTATTCGCCTCGGTATGTGTGCATCAGCCTCCTCATAGCTCTATATAAGGGTCTTCATACTTCGCGGGAGGTACGCAATCTTGGAAGTCACTCCCTTAGTTTCCTCTTGCCTGACTTGAGCGTCGGAGGGTCGTCGCCGGGAACCCCTTCCCGGCCCGACTTCCTTGCAGGTTCACCGGAGCTCCATACGACCGGCCGGAGATCCACGTCATCAGTTCGGAGAGCGCCACGTGCCCAGCATCCATCGATTCAGCGTTCGGACAGGATCATTTGCCTTGTTGACATGCATTACATATTGTTAAGTTTAAGTTAGGTAATTTTGGTAAACCTCTAACTAATCCATTTAATTTGCTTATATTTCTGAAATTTGTGTGTGACATTCTTCTATGTCATAACCAAGTTTCTTCTTTTTGTGTTAAATAACACTTGATTGAAGAAGTGGTTAAGTTGATTGCATAGATGTTGTCTTTTCTAAATCCTTTTAGACTTATAGTAAGGTTATCCAGGTGTTTGATTAAGCATTCTGTACACAAGAACCTAACCTTATACCTAGTGTCACACAATTGACTGATACTTAAGAGATTATACTTGAAATTTTCAACAAGTAAGACATTTGTAATAATGAAGTCAAATTTTAGCTCAATGTTACTTATACCAATTACCTTGAATTTGCCATTGTTTCCAAAGACAACTGTTCCTAAGCTTTTGTAAGTAAGTTGGGTGAATTTGGTGTGATCTCCAGTCATATGTTTGGAGCAACCACTGTCCAAAATCTACTTGGTTTCCTACAATAGGTAGGAGATATAATTAATCTAAGTTCAAGCTGATAAAATTTTTAGGTTAGTTTTAAAATAAATCTTAAAAAAAATTTTAAGTTAATTTTAAAATGAATTTTAATAAATTTTTAAGTTAATAATAAATTTTTAAGTCAATAAATTTTTAAGTTAATAAATTTTTAAGTTAGAAAGAATTTTTAAAATAATTTAAAGTTTTTTTAAAAGTTTTTGAACTAATTTTTAAAATAATTTTTTAAAAGTTTTTAAACTAATTTTTAAAATAATTTTTAAAGTTTTTTTTAAAAGATTTTTTTAAAATAATTTTTAAAATAATTTTTAAAGTTTTTAAAATAATTTTTAAAATAATTTTTAAAGTTTTTAAAATAATTTTATAAAATAGTTTTTAAAGTTTTTAAAAATAATTTTAATTGAATTTGATTTAATTTAATTTAATTTATTTTATTTTATTTTAGCGGTCTTCATTGGTCATAGATCAGCATATCATAGCTCCTATTTCCCCCGTTCGAGGTCAAGCGATTGTCATATATCGTATCTCCTATCTCCTATCTCCCTCGTTCAGGGTCGAGCGGTCTTCACTGATCGCTGACCATCATATCAGATATTCTATCTCCCCCGATAGGGGGTCGAGCGATCTTCATTAGTCACGAACCAGCTTAGTGGATTCTCTTATCTTCCCCATTCGGGGTCGAGCGATTTTCACTAGTCACAGTCCATCTTATCAGAGCATTCATCTCCCCCGTTCGGGGTCGAACTATCTCCAATGATCTTGGACAGGAGTATCTCCACTGATCTTAGACCATTGAATCACCACTGGTCTAGGGTTGAAGTATCTTCACTGGTCTCAGACCAGGGTATCCTACGTGTTCCATGCCCTTCGGCCGCATGAGCCTCGCACCCACTCAAGACACTGACGTCGTGCTTTTTGCTATCCCATTCGGCAACATCCCACTCAGTACTCGATTGCCAGGCCAGCATTTTACGATCGCCCGGTCGGCATTCTCTAGGCCGCTCGTTCAGCACTCTTGTAGTCGTCTGTTCGACCACATACTTGAACTAGGTCGAACGCTTGACATTCTCTAGATGGTATAGTCAGTATTTTATGATCGATGAGTTGACACTTTCTCGATCGCCCGCTCGTCATTGCTCGCTCGTTCGCCCGGTCAGCATTTTATGGTCACCTGGTTGACATTGTTGGGTTGTCCGATCACATTTTACGGCCATTCGACTGGTATTTTTTGGTGGCTCGGACGACATTCTCCTGATCCCTCGGTTAGCATTTTCGCGGGCGCATGCTCTTCCTCGCTTATCCAATGTCTCTCCACTTGATCGGCATTCTTCCGACTACCCCGGTCGACACTTTTTCACTCGGTCTGTTCGGCATCCTGCGTGTTGCTCGGTCGACTATCATTTTACATGTCGCTCACTTAACGTTTTGTCGCTCGCCTGACATCGGTCCGGTTGTCGACTTGGTATTATTTCTTGTAGTTCACTCGACATCGCTACCATCTCTCGCGCAACGCTTTCTTGATTACTCGGTTCGCATTTTTTCAATTGCCTGATCGGCATCTTCTCGATCGTGCACTCGGCTCGATCACCCATCTTTCTATCTGATCAACATTATCTCCATTGCCTGGATGGCACTCTTTCGGTCACTCGCTCGGCATTTTCGTAGCCACTTGATCAATATCACTTGATCATTTGCTCGATCGCACCCAATCGCTCTCCCCAGCATCGCCCAGTCGTTTGCTCGATATCACTCGATCCCACTCGGCATTCACCCGATCCCTCGCTTGGCTTGACATTGTTTTTTGTCGCTCAACTGACACTTGTTTTTCATCTAATCGCCTAATCACCCTGCTTGGCATTGCCCGACAGTCTCCTCGATATTGCTTGATTTCCTGCCCAACATTGCTGCAGCTCCTCATTCGATGTTATAAGATGAGTCCGATGATCTGATTCTGCTGTGATTCTGTTTTACATCAGGCTTGGTCTAGTCAGTCGGACTTCCGCCTCCTTCGACTAGACTTGAGGGGGAGGCTTGTGATACGGATATGGCTAGAGGGGTAGAGGAGAAATTAAGAGAAATAGGAGGGTTAGGGTGGTCTTGTCATGGTATAGGGTTGTAAGGAGGAAGTGGGAGCACTATTGGGGGGGGGGGGGGGGGGCTTCTTCGTGGTCTCTTTCTGCCGCCGCCGCAGACAGAGGGGAGGACGTCGGAGCTGCCTTCGTCGCCCCCTCCTTCATCGCCGGCGAGCCACCTCTTCCTCTCTCCTTCTCCTCTCGCCGAAAGACACCTCCAGCCATCGCCCCCTTCTTCTCCTCTCTCGGCTTCGCTCTCTCACTATATTACGTCGTCGCCACAAGGACCTCACGCGCCTCCAATAAACGCAAATAGATGACGTCAACGCCGTCCTCGTCACGGTGGACTCTCCTCTCGACGATCTCCTCTTTATGCTCTGACTTCTCTCTCTCCCGTGTCTAGGCAACTGCCGGCTTCGTAGCTAGCCTGGAGCCTCTAGCCGCCAACGCCGCCCTGGAGCCGTTTTCCCTCATGCCGCCTCATGCTGCCATCTCTTCCTCCTCCCTTCGCCGACAGCCTCCACGTGCTGCAGCGCCCTTCGCCAGCAGCCTCCACGCGCTGCAGCGCCGTTCGCCGGCAGCCACCATGCGCCGACATCGCCCTTGTTCCAGCGTTCCAGTCTGTTGCCATAGCTGCGCTTCCCCCTTCTTCGCGCGCCTCCTCCATCTCTTCTTCGCAGTCGTGACTATCATCACTGGTCAGGCATGCCGTCGGTCATCTCTTTGTCTTCCAGCGTTGTCATTCACTCCATAGCCCACGGCGAGCAGTCCCCTACCGTCGACGTCGCTACCGGCATCTCAAAGCCGGTGATCCGACACTCGGCTCTCGATCCGCAGCATCGTACGCATCTAAAGTCAATCCGACATCCGATACACCCTATCGTACACTTCCAGTGTCAGTCCAATATCTGATATGCTCCTGTCGTATGATTCTGATGTTGATCGGGCCTTCGAGCCCTCGTTGTCATTATATTATGTCCTGACTTGTGTGATGTTTCACATCCTGACCTACGTGTCAATATTATATCCCGACCTGTGTGTCAATATCTTGTCCCGGCCTGCGTGCCAATGTCATAGTCCGGCCTGCGTGCCGACATAGCATTCAGTTTCTTGCCACCGCATTTGGCTCCTTGTCGTCAGATCCAGCTCTCAGCCTGATCAGAGTCAACAGCTCTTCCGGGTCACGACAACTCGACCAGCATCCCATCCGAGGGCGCCCCTCCCCGGGCCAGGGTACGTCCCTGTACTCATCTTATATTTATTTAGTTGTTCTACCATTATTCGGCCTCTTATATGTTCGTGGGACCCGCCTCGAGCATCGGGATACTAAAGACCGGGATAACCTGATCGCTGGCTGTAGGTAGCATTGACTGGGGATCTTCCGATGACTTGGTCAATATAGAAGACAGCTCACCCTCCGGATCATGGAGATGCGGTCAACATTCCAGATACGTCGTTTCGATAGTTCCGTCTTCTCATATTCCCGATAGGAACAAGAACCATGCGCTCAAACCCTAAGCCAAACCCACTGTGTTTGGTGCCAAAACGGCAGATCTCAAGGTACCATTCATAAGGCTCAAGGAGCAACCCTGCATCTTCGATTCATAGGGAATAGATAAAATCAGTCAAGAATTGCTTTACACAAAAAGAACAAAATATAGAGCAAGTCAAAGAGCTGACTACAAGGATGTTCAGAACATGAGTACCATTATTTCCGAACATGTGAATCCATTCACAGCTAAAACAGTAAACACAGACCTTTTAACTTGTATACACTTGACGGCACAAACATAGTTTAACTTGGTTTCTTTCATAATTCTGTTTGGCGTTGGAAAGATGAGATGGGGAGAAAGAAATTTAGATGTGCATCCTAAATTTAAACAACATTTTGAATTTCCAAGAGTTCAGTTGATAAGGTCCCTCGGATGGGTCTAGTGGCTAGCGTATGAGGTGTTGTCATAATGAGGTCTGAGATTTGAATCTCGGCAAAATCGAGATAAATACCTCTCTTATGTGCTAGTCACTATTCCAAGGACTAGTAGTCCCGTGATTTACCTCCTCCGTGTTGATCCTGGGATGAATTGACGGGGATGCTGGGAGCGAACGTATTCATCTTTTTTACCACAAAGAGTTCAATTTATAAGACAAGCAGATAGTGAAAAGGAAACACATGAACCTTGTAGCTTCAATTTAGTTATTTATACCGTTTTACAAGAATGTCTAAACGTTCCTCTCTTTGGCTTCCTCGAGTCAGCCCACCAACCTACAAACAAGAATTTTAAAGGCTGTAGAACAAGATTGCAGCAGTTGAACTTTCAGAACTTGAATCAATAACACAAATCAAGAAGAAAGTAGAATTTGAATCATACAGATGGATGCAACAAGAAACCAGAAGAAAATTTTCACCCTGGCTACTATACAACATCAGTCAAATGCCATACCTCGGGCACAAGCACGTCCATAGCTGCTATTGTCTTTTGGTCATCATTGAGCCTCATATAAAATGCTTTAATACCTTGTGGATAGTTATATACAATTACGGGTTTCTTGAATATCATCTCTCTCAAATAACTGAATAATCCAAAAGATCATCAGCCCCTCAAATCCTGAAATTTCCAAGACAAATAAATATGCTACTTTACTCATACCTTTCATGCTCAGATGCTAGATCTACTCCTCACTCGACCTTGTTCTCAAACTTCCTGTCTGTCACATCGGATAGAAGTTGCACATCCTTAGTGTATGAGATGTGCTCAAATGGCATAGATGAAACAAGCTTCAAATGTTCTATACCTGTCTTATCATAGTTTTTGACCATAAATTGCATGTCTTCCCAACAATTTTCAAGTAACCATTGACAAAGAAATTTTACATATTCATATCATCCTGTAGTCAAGATAACTATAATAAAGGGATAACATGAAATTTCAGGAAATATAGGCCTCAAAATCTGTGCTTTTTGTTTAGTCGCCATGAAGAAAGTAAAAACCGAATACCAGATTCGCATAAAACGCTATTGACTTGTACGAGGCTGCATCAACGCCAGTCTCATATTGCTAGAATAACAGAATAAGCAATATAGTACCTCGAGATTAGCAATGCTATCTCTAGCTCAACCATCCAAAATTCAGCCAAATGCCGTGATGCGTGGGAATGTTCTGCTCAAATAGTTAGCCCAAAGGTATAGACATTACTGAGGGCGCAAGCATATGTCTCAACCTGAAGCCGCCCAGATACCGTAAGAAAATCTTGGCGTCCAAAAAACTCTTATGCATAGTCAATCTTCCCATCCTTCTGAGGAAGCCCAGGTTTCAAATTAAATCTTTCTTCAAGCTTCGACACATTTTCCTTTGCTTTGTTGAGTTCAACTATGGAAGAAACAATCTCATCCTTGCTAGCTTTTAATGGCTTTAGCAGTGAGACTGTTGGAAGGAACGGAGGTTGAGGTTAAGTGTTTAGGAGGTGTAGAGAGAAAGGTGAGAACAAAATAAGCTCTTGTTGAAATTATAACTCTCTATTGAAACTCATGAATTGAACTTGCACGCGAACCAGCTTTGCATCACCCATTCTCACTCGCACACAACTGCACGGGTGAACATTATCGCACAACAATCTGTTCGGTGTCATGTGATGTGTACAGCCACTGTAGTCTCATTCACTTCTATTTTAGCCATCAAGGCTATTTCCTCATCCTCCTGATCATCCCTTTTGATCTGGGGGTTGAGATTTACTTCTACAATTTATGGTGAAATGGCCTAGCTTATAGCAGTTATAACATTTTGCAGACTTGCTTATGCAAAATTTCACCGAGTGTCCCTTTATGTTACACTTGGAACACAACATATCCGATCAGTAGATCCGTTCGGCATCTTCATTCTTTTCTCTCCAATCTCCTTTCTTTTTGTTGAAGTTATCCTTGAACGCCTTGCCTTTGAATTTAGCCACCAATGTCGTCTTGGTCGCTCGGCCAATTCTGTTCTCCTTCCTCAATTCAACCACTTGTAGGGAGTTCACCAGCTCGGCAAGACTTATTGCGATAAGTCACACGAGTCTTCTAGAGAAGAAATTTTTTATTCAAACTTCTTTGGCAAGCTCACCAACACTTTCTCAACAACTCTTCCGTCCGGCATAGACTCTCGAAGTAGTCTAATTTGATTAACTACTTTCATTAGTCTATCGACAAAATCTTTAACCGCTTCCATCTCCGTCATTCTTATCAACTTGAATTCCCGTCTCAAGTTCAAGACTTACATTTGTCTTATCTTGATACTTTCTTAAAACTCCTCGTTCAACCTATCCCATGCGCCTTTTGTTGTTTCACAGTCCATAATTCTTGTGAAAATTGTCTCTAATACAGCTATATGAATCATGTTGAGCGCCTTGTATCTCTTGGCATTCTCCTCGGCATAGAATTGTTGTTGCCGTACGGTCGGGTTCTCTCTCAATTCGATAGGAGGTACATCAGACTCTACCGAACTCTAGAAGTCAACATCTTTCAAAAAGGTTTTCATCTTCTCGGTCCACATGGCATAATTTTGACCGTTAAAGTTTGGTGGTGCTATGTGGGGTTTGTCATGTTGGAAGTGTTTAGATTGTACAGTACTTTGGTTTTCAAGGTTGTTAGGCTTTGATACCACTTCTCTTGTCTTTGGATCTCCAGGCCTAAAAAATAAGCTTATTCAGATGGTGGAGGATTCTTTTGCAACACTTTCTCTACTGTTTCAGCATCACTAAAAGAGTGTGCGAACCTGGAACATATCGCCAGCTCCTTCACAATCACTTGGAGTGATTATAGGAGTGTGTATGTAACGAAATCCATTTTTCATGGAGAACGTATGGGTTGCATAAGCTAACTCATCTCGAATTCGAGCAATTGCAGATATCTGCAACATGTTTAGGGCAAAAAATAACAAGAATAACGATATACTGTAGTCAGTAAAGAAGAACATAAAACATTATCAAACGATATCAAAAGAAAGAGGGGATGTGAAGGGAAAAAACGGAGGCTTCCACCGAATACATGCAAAATCATGAGTTCCAGTCTATGCACTCGAGTGGTTCCATACTCGAATATAAACTTGAAAGCATGTGACGAAGAAAAGAAGACAAATTTTAAAGAAGACGAATTTTTTAGTACCGTGTCGGTGCTGGCATGGAGGTGGACGAAGTCACGAAGGAACTCGAGAGTAAGCCACGACTTGGGGATCGGATACTTGGCCGGATCCACAGGGTCGACCTCGAGAACCTTCTCCACCCTGAGCTCGACGCTCTGCTTGGCGCCCTCAGGCAGCTTCTTGACCTCGCCCTCGACCAGGACGGAGGTTCCGGTGGGCACGAGCTGCGACACGGGAACACCGCCGCGTCGACGATAACCTAGAGGTTCGCGAGGCAGGAGCCGCCGTTGAGCTCGAGGAATGCAAAAGAACCCTTTCCCTGCTCTCGCCCCGTCTTGACCCACCAACCCACGACGACCTTCCGGCCGACGAGCTCGTCGGGGCGGCGCGGCCCACGATCGATTTGATGAAGGTGCGGGCGCGGGAGGGCTCCAGGGCGGCGCGATCGGCAGAGAGAGAGGCCGCCTCCATCGTCGATCGGAGGCGAGGCCCCGGCTAGGGTTTGGATCTGGGGGGAGGGGGTGTTTCTGGCTAATCTGGCTAATTGATTGTTTATTTAATCGCAAGATCATGGGTTCTAATTTTAATTTTGTATTTTTAAAAAATTATTTAATTAAATGCATAGGCTAGTGGCTTCCGATGTCGGCCGGCGGCGGTGCTGTAGCGGCTGGTCAGCAACGGCAGTGCCCCAGAGGAAGGCACACCCAAAAAGTTTGCCGGTCAGCAACGGCAATGGTTAAAAAGCTTCAAGAAATGAGCGGATTTAAACAAGGGAGAAGTGTATATTACGCGAAATATAAAACCCTTTCTATTAAGAGCAAGGCACACAGAAAGAAAGGCACACAATGGTAGCGAATCTGCCCTACACCAGCCAACTCAATCCTACACCAGCCAACTCAATCCTGTCCCAGGATGAAAGAAAGGAAGGCACACAAACAAACAAACAGTAGATCACTTACATATTAAGAGGAATATATTGAGCGTACGGATTTCAAGGATCACTGATACGCCAAAGTGAACATTGCGCCGGCGGCGAGGAGAACGAATTGTGGCAAGTCGGCATCGCCGCCGCCGATCCCTTCGGTGGCGTAACAGGAAAAGACAACGGCGGCTCCGAGTTTGAGGAAGAGGAAAATGAACAGAGCGGCGGCGGCAACGGGGGCGGCGCCGGCACCGCCCTCGGCGACGCAGACGCGAGCGAACACGGCCACCACGCTGGCGAGGAAGAGCAGGTAGGCGTGGAAGTAAAGGTCCAAGCCGCTGGCGCCGTCGAAGAGCACGGCGCAGGAGTCGAAGGCGAGGATGAGAGGCACCAGCAGCGAAGAGGCGGCACGCGCCCTGCGCGCGGGATCAACGGCCCAAAGGTCTAGGAACAAAAGCTCCACAGCGGTCAGGAAGATCGCGAAGAGGTCGAAGTAGATTCCCACCGCGTTCCAGCAGGAGGCTGAGGAGGAGGAAGAGGAGAAAAAGTAGAAGGCGAAGCAAATTGCGACGAGCAAGAAATTGGCCTGCATGGCTGCAGAGGAGGAGGAAGAACTGAGCCGAAATCCCCCGAAAGAAATTTTACAAACGAAACCAAGACACGCACTTGGAATGAGAGACTCTCGGGTCCATTTATAGTTTTTGAATTTCATAGTTAATTAATCGTGCCTTTGGAAAACTGGTCAGTGTGTACTTATAAGTTATCGTCAGTGTCTTTCTCCAACTTGGATCTCAATGAAAAAGTCAACTGATAAAGTTGTGGCGTCCTCTACCATATTTCTATTTTCTTTTTGCAAAATTTCTCAACCGTGCCTCTAGTTCTGGAAATTTACTAAAGACCCCACTTCCTAAATTCCCATGATTAAAACTTGAGGATAAATTGGAAATTACTCGCACGCCATTCATTAGTCCAGCGTTGCAGACTCCCGATAAGGAATACAACTTCTTTATGTTTTTTTTTTTTACTTTTTCACTCATCTAAGATTGTTTAGCTTTTCACAAAATTAAATCACTTGGGTTATAATATTATTAATGAGATGGAAAAAAATATCGATAAATTAATATTTACTAAGAGCGAATATTTTGTAAAGAAAAATATTTAATTATAACAATTTTTTAAATTAATATAAAATAAATACTTATTGCTTCTTCATAATTGGTTGAGTAAAATGTTGACTAGGCAAGTCAACTAAGTCAAGCAAGTAAATCATCCAAATTAAAATCTATCCAAAACTCATTGGCCTATCCAAACTAAGACGATGAAGCATGCATAGACAAGGAAAAAAAAAACTAACCACACATTGTGTGTCCTGTCTTATATTCGAATATTATACTCATTTACTCATCCAACCTTTAATTAGTCGCCATCACATTTGTTGAATATATAGATATTTCATTGTAATTTTTAAATTCAAAAGTGTTCAAAATAATTTTTATAATAAATTAGTTAAAGACAGATAAATATTAACTTAATAATATATCTAAGTGTTAATTTTCATATTTTTATTTTTTTAATTGATATCATGTATTCACTTACGCCGATTAATTTAAAGATGGTTGATCTAATTCCATAAAAATTTTTATAAATTACTAGGATAACTTGGTAAGTGTTCGAAGCGGACAATCTATTAACCTAGCGTTCTTAAGTCAATCGTTTATTAAAAAAAATTATCCATTAATTAAAGTTGTAACTCAATCATTAAATGCCTAATAAATCGAGAAGGTGTTCTATCACTGTACCATTATCCCGCGAGCAAATATTAATTTTTTTATTGTAGTAAAAAATAATTACACTCATTCACACATCTCTACAATTTGTCCTAAAGAGTATATATATATATATATATATATAATTGTTCTTAATTCTTTAATTCTTATATTTTTATTTTAAAATATTTTTTTTAAAAAATATGCTATTATTTTATTTATTATTATTTGATAATATATATAATATACAATACAAATTACGAATAATATATATTAATTTTCATTAAACCTTTTAAGATGTAAATTTTACCGATAGATTAGAGTGGTTAAATACTTAAATTTAAAATAGGGCTACCCATGAAAACACCTCCTCGTCGTGCCTCATGTCGTGAATTACGTCGTCCCCGTCGTGGACCCATATTATTAAATTAGTAATTGATAATTTATATCTAAACATGATAATTAAGTTAACGACTTTGAACAGAAGGAGCATGACGGAATACAGATCATTGTGTATCCCGCCATTCTCCTTCCGTTCAAAGTCGTTAACTTGTCAACAAGCTAACTAACCTGATCCAAAAGGTCAGACGAATTTTTTTAATTATTTGAGAGAAATTTAACATTAGATAAATTATCTTTGGATTTGTGAGGACGATAACTACTCAAAAATAATAAAAATTAGTTATTTTAGATAATGAATAAATTACAAAAATAATAATTATATTTTTTATTCAAAAGGGTGAAGTTTTAGAAAATTAAAAATTGGCTCTAAATAATTTTAGGCAAGGAACCTTAACATTTTATTTTATTTTATTTTAATTAGTTAATTTAATTGTGTCTTTGATAAAATTAACTCCATAGTTAATTCTAATTCCGATAGAACCGATTGATAATTGCATTCAAGTTTTTTATTATTTTAATATCTATAATAGTAATAATGTGAAAAAGAGGGACCGTGTTTAAAATTATGACGTTGAATTTTGGCAAAAAAACAAACAAAAATAAAATTGTCACCACGATCCCATAAACTTAGAAGAAAATAAATTACGGACTTATTAACTTTAACTGAATCATCTTCTTCTTAGATAGGAGAGCAGGCACGTAATAATTAAAATCACATGGTAAAAAGAATTCGTTTATCTCAATGTCTCTATTAATTTATCTCTAAATTAATAGAACAAAATAAATTATGAATGACTATTAATTATTAATACAAATGGTTAAGACATGATAGAAGGCATGCGACATCAGTCATTACACCTGCTGAATATCATGTTATACCTGTTTTGTTCAGGTATCCACTCGACTGGTGCTATTACGTTGAATTTCTCGACCTTGGTCTTAGGATTAAATATGTTCACATTGGGCTTGATTTGGTGTATTTATTGCTTTTGTCTCTTTCACCACTGGGATCTAGAAGAAAACCGTCAGGTTGGCTTATGACTTACGAGTGTGTCCTGGTCAGCTATACCAGAGCTCGCCGCCTACGCCGGAAATTTGATAAAGAATCCACTTTCTAAATTCCTATACTTAAAATTTCTTTATGTTTCTTTGCTTTTTTACTCATCTAATTTATTTTTTTTAGCTTTTCACAAAATTAAATCACTTGGGCTTTAATAAATTATTTTAATATTTACAAAATAAATATTTATTGGTTCTTGTATTTGAGTGGGTCAAGTGGACTCTAAGCAAGTTGACTAAGCTAAGCCATTAGATCATCCAAATTAAAATCTATCCAAATTCATTGTCCTAACCAAACTGCCTTGACTGGTCGAATTAATCAATCTAATATAATCACCTTCACTAATCAGTCGACTCTTTTATTTTATTAATATTTAAAAAAAAAAAACAGAATCATGTAATTCAAATGCAACATCTATCTTAGTATTATAAAATAGTAGATTGATTGAAGGGTAAAGATAATCAAATGTCCAAAATTAAAACTGATAAACAAATGTTGAGACACAACTGTCAAACCATTTCCTTATTTAAACCGCTTCGGTTTCTTGTCTGTTAAGCATACAAATGCTGTGGCGGTCCAGGCGGTTAGACCGTTGGCAGTCAGCAACCACGTGCTAAGACAAGCACAGAAAATAAAACTTAAACATTGTGAAACTTATCTTAAATTTGAATATTATACTAATTTACTCATCCAATCTATGGTTAATCGCTATCACATTTATTGGACGAGTAATTCAAATTATGTGTTTAGCCAAATAATCATAAATACATACTGATCTGGTCCAACGAGATGGTATATTGGATACGATTAGGGCTGAGAAAAAATTCGGTTAAACTGAATAAACCGACTAAATCGATTGAATTAAAAAATTCGGTTCGATTTATTCAGAAATTCGGTTTTAAAAAAAAAAATCGGTTTTTTTTAAAAAAATTCGGTTCGTGTTCGATTTTGAATTTTTTTATTCAGTTAAACCGATTAATCGAATAGACCGAATTTTTGTACCAAATCGGGTTTTTACACCATAAATTTTAGACCGAACCAAATTTTTATTAAGCCAAATCAATTTTTTAGAAAAAATCGATTTATTCAGTTTGTTCGGTTCGGTTTGTTTGGTTTTATTGAAAATTTGGTTCAGTTTGGTTCAATTTTTATCAAAAATCGATTCGGTTCGATTTGTTTATAAAAAAATCGGTTCGGTTCAATTCGATTAATTCGGTTCGATTTGATTCTGTTGTTAACAAAGAACAGAGAGAAAAAAGGCTCATTTATCTTCTATACACACACATCAGAGAGAAGACAAAAGGAACTTTAGAATGAAAATCAAGAATGGATTCATAGTGTAGATCCTCCGACGCTTAATCAGTATGATGGTTGAGTAAAAAATCGAGATGAAAATAAATAGTAGATGTGTATGCGCAATTGTAAACCATGAGGACGTTTTTTGCGTATCTCATCAACGGAGAGAACCCTCACTTTTATGCTATCTCTCATAATCTTCGTAATAATGAGATGATAGGTAATATTTAATATCAGAATATATCTGGTGATGGAAGATATACAGTCTAAAAAATGTGCAACTATCCTCCGAGGAATCTTTCATTATCGGTATATAAATCATTTTTTATAACTTTTGTCATCAATGAGACAGTTGAGAAAATATGTTGTTAGAATGTTGGGTGAAGGAAAATGTATAGCCACCCTTTGAGGAAGGTTTCATCGCACGTATATGTTATAGCAGTAGAATATTTTATGACAAGTAGTTGTTATTCTCTAATGAGTTGTTGCGATTCCCTGACAATGTTGTCTTCTATAGTTAATCTGACCGACCTAATAGTCGATCGACTGTATACTGGGAGACTAACAATAGAAATGTGGAACTAAGCTCCTAAGTATGATCAACTCTTAGATCGATCGGGTTTGTATTGAGAATTACCTCATACATTTGCCTTATATATAAGTGGGGGCGCTGAGCCTCGTAAATCCAATCGACATTGTGATCAACCAGCCATATGTTGAGAGATAGGAAGCTCTACCCTGTAAACATGACCGACGCTTAGACCGACCGACCACGACTGACCATATTATTGGTACCCCAAGGTTGTTTTGACGTGATCAAACAAGTTAGGTTAAGTTCTTCCTGTGTCTAAGTGTGCAGGAACTTAGGAGCACAGGATGTCGAGCAAAAGACACAGCTAGCGCAAAGAACAACATGGGAGAGAGCCGACGAACTCGGTGTGTCTGAGGGATGAGGTACTGTGGAAGAGTACACAGGCAGACGAGAAAGAGACGCGCGACTTTTCCAAGGGACGAGAAGTCAGGAGTGGAAGGTTGCTCGAAAAGACCGGAAGTTGGGTTCGGGTGAATCCTATTCCAGATGGCCGAGATCACCCAAGCAAGAAGAACCGGAGCGGAAGACCCTGACCGAGACGAGTGAAACTGGAGCAAAAGGCCCTGACCGAAAAAAGTCAACTTGGTTGACTTTCTTGGTTGGGCGCCCAGAATTAAATTTTATCCGGATCGTGTTTGACAGCGATCCATTGCGAAGGGAATAAAATTTTATCCCCCTCCAAGCGCCTGTAACCCTTCTAGGTGCCCCGAGCAGGGCTATATAAGCAGCCCTGCTCCCAAAGCTAAAATACAACCAGAAATATCCAAACAACACTTGTGCGCTTTTCCTTTTCTGTTTTAGCTTCACCTTGTTGTGCGTTCATTGCTGTAAAGAGGCTTCTCCGCCTGAAGGAGATTTTTTTAGTGCACTTTAACTTTCTTGGATTAATAACCTCCCCGGTTGTAACCAAGAAACTTCTCGATGCCTCTTTTTTTTATTTTCTTTATTATTCTTTTATGCAAGTGTTATATTAAGTTATAAGTCCAAAAAAGATATTTGTTTTGTTTAATTTGTATAGGGCCTATTCACCCCCCTCCCTCTAGCCAACCGCCGAGGGTCCTAACAAGTGGTATCAGAGCCAGGATGCTTTAGGAGGACTAACCACCAATCGAAGCATCAAATCGATGGCCAGACCGAGCATATACCCACCGAAGTTCGAGGGAGAGTTCATGAGCTGGAAAAAGAGAATGCAGGTATTCTTTAAAACTAATTTTGAATTGCTTTTAATAATAACGTTCAATTTTGTAGCTGTTAGAGTGTATACTAAAAGTCTAGCTTTTTGTATAATCATTTATTTTGAAATAAAAATCACTTTGGTCTAATGTCTACATTTATATGCTAAGTGTAGTTGTTCATTTAATTTATATTGAAGATAACATGGTGTGTGGTGTCACATAGAAGATCATGTTATCTGTTCCTTATAAATTATAAATAGTAGCTCACAACCAAAATGGAATGGGATAAACCATTGGAGTGTTTGTAGTGTAATTTGATATTAGTTTATCTTAACTATAAAATTACATTAGTACACTATGAGTATATTGAGTAGGACCATTTAGGTAGTTTCTTTTTATACTGACTACATAAAAGAACAAAACCTCTGTTATTATGGAAGTGCGTATTCTTAATCATGATATAATAACAAGCATGTATACTTAATATTTATTTCTTTAATTTATCAAAGGGTGAGATTTAGTTCGTTAAATCAATAGGCTCGATAAGTTGGGAAGTGATATTGTTTATATGGTGTGTTGTTGATTATAGAATGAAACCGTGTCCTAGTAATCTAGGTTGGTGATGTCCCCTTGAGGAGCTCATAAGGATTGTCATGTAAACCCTGCAGGTGGACTTAGTCCGACATGACAATAAGGTTGAGTGGTATACTCTTGGAGTTAGATATTAATTGAGTTGTCAGTAACTCATTTAATTAGTGGACATTCGATATCTTAAACACAAGGAGACTAACGCACTCATGATAAAAAAGAGCCCATATTGTAATATGGGATTGGTGTGGTAGTGCAATAATAACTCTTTAGTGGAATGAGTTATTATTGATGAACTTGAGTTGGGTGTTTAGGGCAAACACGAGAAGCTCAAGCTCATCGGGAGACCAAAACCAATTCCTCCTCTCGGTTCCTGTTGTAGCCTCTTATTTATAAAGTCTTATATCTAATTAAAGCCCAGCTTCTTACCCATCTTGATGTGGCCGGCCAAACCAAGCTTGGAGCCCAAGCTAGGGCCGACCAAGCCAAAGATTGGAGCCAAGTTGTGGTCGGCCAAGCTTGGAGTCCAAGCTAGGTGGCCGACCACATAAAAATTAAAAGGGTATTTTAAATTTTAAAATCTTTCATTTTGTGGAAGTCATTATTTTAAAAGAGAGTTTTTAAATTTTAAAATCTTTCATTTTATAGCTTTCTACAAAGGAGTAAGAGAGAGGTTTGATATCTTTCCTTATTTGTAGTTAAAAGAAATATTTTAATTTTTGATAAAACTTTCCTTTTTGGTAACCATCCACATGTTTTTAAAAGAGAGGTTTTAATTTATAAATTTTTTCTTTTATAACCAACAAGGGATTTAAAAGAGAAATTTTTTTATTAAAATTTCTTACCGGTAACAAATAAGGAAGTTTTAATTTTATGTTTAAAACTTTCCTTTTTTGGAGCACATGTGTAGGGCTGACCATGACAAGCATTAAAGGAAGTTTTAATTTTTTGTTTTAAAACTTTCCTTTTTAGTCATTGGCAAGGAATATAAGGAAGTTTTAATTATGTTTAAAACTTTTCTTTTTTGCCAAGACCAAGGATTATAAAAGAGATGGAGGGTGTGCCTCATGAGATAGCATATCTTCTATTCCTCTCTTCTAATCCTTTGGTGGATGACCCTTTTCCTTTTCTCTTCTCCTTTTATTTTCTCTCTTGGAGGTCGGCGGCATCAAACATTGCTTTCTCTTGGTGGCCGGTTGCTTGAAGGAGAAGAAGAAGAGAAGGAAGCTCTCTTGTCTAGCATCATTTGAAGGTTAGTTGGTGACTGAATCTTGGAAGCAAAAGGAAGAAGCTTCGGTGGATTTTATCTTGGAAGATTGTCACTCACACGACTTCTAAGAGAAGGAGAGGAATACAGCAGAAGATCAAGAGGTCTATGAGGTACAAAAAGGTATAACTAGTTATTTGTTTCCGCATCATGACTAGTTCATATTTTTGTATAGATCTTGAAAAACCAAACACAAGAGGTTATCGGTTTTAAGTTATCGTTTTTATTATCGATTTTATTTTTCAATTTCATATTTCGATAATGTGCTTCTATTGAGGTCTTTGTAGTTAAACCTAGTTTATTATAAGAAGTTAAATATCCGATTTCTTTGAGAGTCTTTGTCTAGGAAGTGGTGGACGATCCTATACTCAAGAAGGTCTAGTGTCTCACCATGTTTAACCTGGAAGCCGATTTTTGAAATAGATATTTGATTAACTTCTGTAATATGGTTTAACTTAGGAAGATCACATCGGTTAAAGTTGGAGTAAAAATGTTAAGTATCGTTTCCAATCCAAGTTTAACTTCTGAAGGATAATTTGGATTGATAATGTTAAGCATCGTTTGCAATCTAAATTTAATTTCAGTAGAGCACAGGATAGCTAGGATAGTTCTATGGTTGTATAAATTTTTGTACAGAGGAACTAGAACGGTATTCCGAGTAGCAACCAACAATTGGTATCAGAGCTAGGTTATACCTCTGCGTATTTGGTTTTTAGTTTAATTATGTACATGTCATACATATTTTAGGCAGGATATAGTAGGATGTGCAAATAGATTAACTCTGTGGTTACAT
Source organism: Zingiber officinale (assembly GCF_018446385.1). NCBI lineage: Eukaryota > Viridiplantae > Streptophyta > Magnoliopsida > Zingiberales > Zingiberaceae > Zingiber > Zingiber officinale. Next base: position 107,709,354 of record NC_055986.1, read on the forward strand.
ACTCCAACTATTATGGCCTATTGTGATTGTGTGTGATTGGACCCTCGGACATGTTGAGGGCATTTTATGTGAGTGCATGATTGTATTTATTAAATACAGCAGGAGCTGTATTAGTTTTAGGATTTTACATTTTATTCGATCTAGACTTTATGTATATTCCTTTGTGGAATATAGGATCGATATATGTAAAATCTTATTTTTATCGCGGATCGTATCCTTGCGAGGCGTGGTGCTCTTTGAGGACCAGAGGCGCAGCAGAAAAGGAAGCTAGATGGATGCGACGACATGAGCCCTAGGGCTGGCGGCTAGTTTTGACGACTGCTAGGGCTGGCAGCACACGGAGGGCAGTGATGGAAGATGCCATAATAGTTGAAAAATTATTTTCTCATATTTATTGCTTTTATTTGTTGTGATGTGTGTGTGCATGTTAAAATCCTCATCTTAAATAACTAAGTGGGAGAGAGATTTATAAATAAATTCCTAAATAAATTCCACGGTCTCCATTACTAGTTTGTAAGTGATGCAAACAAACTTGCACGTTGGCTCTGAGTGCCTTCCTCCACATCGGATGAGTTTGTTTGCGGATCACTAGATCAAACTTCCTTTATGGATAATTATAGGAAATTATTTAGGAGTGTGTGATCTTCTCCATCTGAAGGGGCACAATCATATTTAATGGGCTAAGTATCAAGTAATGATATACACTTAGGCGCATTTAATAGTATCCTCCCCATCGGAGTCACTGCTATTATTTATGTGACCGAAGGAATATCAACTATTAATTTTATTTGCCATAAAGTTAAGTTGACAAGAATAAAATTAATGGGTAAAATTTTCTCTTATAAATGAATGAATTTGTATACGTCCACACTATTGTGGCATACAAAATTCACGGTGTTTTGAGGTGTTGGTGAATTTAAATGATATTGTTTGAGGAATCAATATTATTCTAAATTCTTAAGTTTTGACCAAAACTTATTTTGTGATTCTTATGATGACTTTCAACTCACTTGCTATTATTATGAAAGAGAACAAACTTACTGGTCCCAATTATATAGATTGGAAAAGAAACCTGGACATTGTCCTAACTGCTGAAGGCTATAAGTTTGTACTGATAGAAGTCTGCCCTAATGTGCCTAATAGCGATTCTAGTGAAGAGGAGATTGAGTATCAAAGGAAATGGGTCAAAGCAGATGAGATGGCGCAGTGTTACATTTTGACTTCAATGTCAAATGTGCTGCAACATCAGCATCAGGTCATGCCCACTGCCTATAACATGATGCACAATCTCAAGGAACTCTTCAGATACCAGAATCGGGCTGCTAGGCAAGAGGCTATGAGAAGCTTAATGGCAGCCACCATGTCAGAGGGAACACCCGTAAGGGATCATATCCTCAAAATGATGGCTCATTTGAATGAGATACAAATACTCGGAGCTGAAATCGATGGGGAAACTCAGGTCAATATTATTCTCCAAACGCTACCCAAAAGTTTTGAGCAGTTCCACCTGAACTACAATATGAATAAAAGGATTTATTCATTGGCAGAACTACTGACAGAACTTTAGGCAGTAGAAGGGCTATTTCGTCATAGTTCTTAAATTCACTTTGCTGAAAATGTTTCTACTTCTAAGTCGAAAGACAAGAAGAAGAAAAAGAAACAAGCTGGCTCGGCAAAGAAAGTGAATCGATCTCTAAGTACTGGACTAAAAGCAGGAGTGAAGAAGTCGAAGGGCAAGTGCTTCATTTGCAAGCAGCCTGGACATTGGAAGGTGGACTGTCCTCGTAGGAAAGAGAATAATAAAGGTATACCTTATTCTCTAGTAGTTGAAACATGTTTAGCGGTATTATCTACTAGTACCTGGTGTGTAGATACAGGAGCCACTGATCATGTCTGCAATTCATTGCAGGGGTTCCAAGAAACCCGACAACTATATGAAGGAGAGATAACCATCTACATGGGCAATGCTACGAAAGTGGAGGTTGTTGCAGTGAGAGATGTTTACTTATCATTTGATCGAAATAGAACTTTGATTTTGAGAAATTGTCTTTATGTACTGAGTTTTAGAAAGAATTTAATTTCAGTTTCTAAACTGTTTTTGGATGAATATACTGTTTCTTTTGATGACAAAGTGGTTATCAAGAAAAATATGATAGTTATCTATTCTGGTACATTAGTTGGCAATTTGTATACTCTAAATCCAATAACTCCCATAAAGCAACAAATAAAAATTAATAACACATCCTCTAACTCTAATAAGAGAAAGGAACCTTCAAAAATGAACCAAACATATCTTTGGCATCTAAGGCTTGGTCATATAAACTTGAGTAGGATTCAAAGGCTAATAGCCGATGGACTTTTGGGTTCATTGGTGGTGGAAAACTTTCCAACCTGCGAATCTTGCTTGGAAGGTAAAATAACCAAGAGACCTTTTAAGGCCAAGGGGTATAAAGCAAAAGATGTGTTGGAATTGGTTCATTTTGATTTGTGTGGACCTATGACTATCCAAGCGAGAGGTGGTTTCGAATATTTTGTCTCTTTTATAGACGACTATTCGAGATATGAGTACATTTACTTGATGCGCCACAAGTCTTAGTGCTTTGATAAGTTCAAAGAGTACAAGGTTGATGCGGAGAAACATTACAGTAAAAGTATCAAGACACTATGGTCTGATCGTGGTGGCGAGTACCTCTCAGGAGAGTTTAGGAATTACTTATCAGAGGTTGGGATTCAATCCAAATTGTCTGCACCTGGTACACCCCAACAGAATGGTGTGGCAGAACGAAAGAATAAGACTCTTATGGAAATGGTTAGATCGATGATGAGTTATTTAGAATTACCAAATTCGTTCTGGGGATATACTTTAGAAACGGCAGTATACATTCTGAACTTAGTGCCTTCTAAATCAGTACCCTCTACTCCCACAGAATTGTGGAATGGGCGTAAGCCTAGTCTAAAACATGTTCGGATTTGGGGTAGTCCAGCACATGTGCTGAAGGGAGATGCTGATAAGTTGGAATCTCGTACAGAAGTTCGCTTGTTTGTAGGTTATCCTAAAGGAATGAAAAGTGGTTTGTTTTATAGTCCTAAAGATCAGAAGTCATTATTAGCACTAAGGTCCGATTTTTAGAAGATGACTATGTAATGAATCACAAGCCCATGAGTGAAATTGTTCTAGAAGAAATGAAAGAGGACACGTCTACTTTAGTACCAACAGTGCAAGATGAAATATCACAAGAAACTGCAACACGTATCACAAATGATGCACAACTATAGACAGTGCCTCGTCGTAGTGGGAGGGTTGTTAAGCAACATAAAAGATTCATGTTTTTGGGAGAGTCTTCGGACTTGATCCCATGTAAACATGAACCTGATCCCAGAACATATGAAGAAGCACTCCAAGATAAGGATGCAACATCTTGGCAAAGAACAATGAATTCAGAAATAGAATCTATGTATTCTAACAAAGTCTGGGAGCTAGTAGATGTACCAAATAGTGTAAAAACTATTGGATATAAATGAGTCTACAAAAGAAAAAGAGGGATAGACGGGAAGGTGGAAACCTTCAAAGTAAGACTTGTTGCGAAGGGGTATACTCAGAAAGAGGGAATCGATTATGAGGAAACTTTTTCGCCAACTATGCTTAAGTCTATCCGGATACTTTTATCTAGTGCTGCTCATATGGATTATGAGGTTTGACAAATGGATGTCAAGACAACTTTTTTTAATGGAAGTCATTGAAGAAAACATCCATATGAATCAACCAGAGGGGTTTATTGCAAAGGGCAAAGAGCATTTTGTATGTAATCTCAATCGGTCTATTTATGGACTGAAGCAAGCTTCAAGATCTTGGAACATCCAGTTTAATAAAGTAATCCAGTCTTTTAGATTTATTCAGTGTCCGGATGAGTCTTGTGTATACAAGAAGTGTGACAGAAATGTGGTGGTATTTCTTGTATTATACGTAGATGACATTTTATTAATTGACAACAATGTCAAAGTGTTGTCAGAAGTAAGGGTATGATTATCCAAGCAATTCGATATGAAGGGCTTGGGAGAATGTGAACATATTCTTGGGATCAAAGTACTAAGGGATCACAAGAAAAGAATGTTGTGCTTATCTCAAGCTTCATATATCAATACTATCCTAGCTCATTTTAGCATGCAAGACTCTAAGAAAGGTTTTCTACCTTTTCGACATGGAGTATCTTTATCTAAAGAGATGTCTCCTAAGACATCAAAAGAGATAGAGGAAATGAAGATAGTTCCTTATGCTTCAGCTGTAGGAAGCTTAATGTATGCAATATTATGCATGAGACCGGATATCTGTTTTATCGTGGGCATGGTTAGCAGATATCAAAGTAATCCAGGACAGGGGCATTGGACTGCCGTAAAGCATATATTAAAGTATCTGAGAAGGACTAGAGATTATATGCTGGTTTACCAAGCAGATGATTTGCTCCCTGTGAGTTACACGGATTCTGACTTCAAATTAGATAGGGACAATAGTAAGTCTACCTCAGGTTATATGTTTACTTTAGGAGGTGGAGCCATAGCATGGAGGAGTGTTAAGTAGAAATGCATTTCAGACTCAACCATAGAAGCTGAGTTTGTGGCAGCCTCTGAGACAGCCAAAGAAGCTGTATAGCTCAGGAACTTTTTGATGGACTTAGATGTGATTCCTGATTTGCCCAAAATCATTACAATTTATTGTGATAATAGTGGTGCAGTAGCAAACTTGAAGGAACCACGAGCCCATAAGGTGAATAAACACATTGAACCCAAGTACCACCTGATACGAGACCGTAAAGCGAGGAGAAGTTGTTGTCGCCAAGATTGCATCAGTAGATAACCTGGCAGATTCTTTCACTAAGGCCCTTCCGACGAAAGCTTTTGATCGGCATGTTTAGGGGATGAGAATCAGATGTATGCCAGCATTTATAGCAGCATAGTCTTTTAGTATAAGTGGGAGATTGTTAGAGTGTATACTAAAAGTCTAGCTTTTTGTATAAACATTTATTTTGAAATAAGAATCACATTGGTCTAATGTCTACATTTATATGCTAAGTGTAGTTGTTTATTTAATTTATATTGAAGATAACATGGTGTGTGTTGTCAAATAGAAGATCATGTTATCAGTTCCTTATAAATTATAAATAGTAGCTCACAACCAAGATGAAATGTAACAAACCATTGGAGTGATTGTACTGTAATTTGGTATTAGTTTATCTTGACTATAAAATTACACTAGTACACTATGAGTGTATTGAGCATGACCATTTGAGGTAGTTCCTTTTTATACTGACTACATAAAAGAACAAAAACCTCTGTTATTATGGAAGTGTGTACTCTTAATCATGATATAATAACAAACATGTATACTTAATATTTATTTCTTTAATTTATCAAAGGGTAAGATTTAGTTCGTTAAATCAATAGGCCCGATAAGTTGGGAAGTGATATTATTTATATGGTGTGTTGTTGATTATAGAATGAAACTGTGTCATAGTAATCTAGGTTGGTGATGCCCCCTTGAGGAGCTCATAAGGATTGTCATGTAAACCCTGCAGGTGGACTTAGTCCGACATGACAATAAGGTTGAGTGATACTACTCTTGGAGCTAGATATTAATTAAGTGAGTTGTTAGTAACTCATTTAATTAGTGGACATTCGATATCTTAAACACAGAGAGGCTAACACACTCATGATAAGAAGGAGCCCATATTGTAATATGGGATTGGTGCGGTAGTGCAATAATAACTCTTTAATGGAATGAGTTATTATTGATGAACTTGAGTTGGGTGTTCAGGGCGAACACGAGAAGTTCAAGCTTATCGGGAGACCAAAACCAATTTCTCCTCTCGGTCCCTGTTGTAGCCTCTTATTTATAAAGTCTTATATCTACTTAAAGCCCAACTTCTTACCCATCTTGATGTGGCCGGCCAAGCCAAGCTTGGAGCCCAAGCTAGGGCCGGCCAAGCCAAGCTTGGAGCCTAAGTTAGGGTCGGCCAAGCCAAAGATTGGAGCCAAGTTGTGGCCGGCCAAGCTTGGAGCCCAAGCTAGGTGGTCGACCACATAAAAATTAAAAGGGTATTTTAAATTTTAAAACCTTTCCTTTTGTGAAAGCCATGGTTTTAAAAGAAAGTTTTTAAATTTTAAAATCTTTCCTTTTATAGCTTTCTATAAAGGAGTACGAGAGATGTTTGATATCTTTCCTTATTTGTAGTTAAAAGAAATATTTTAATTTTTGATAAAACTTTCCTTTTTTGTAACCATCCACATGTTTTTAAAAGAGAGATTTTAATTTATAAAATTTTCCTTTTATAACCAACAAGGGATTTAAAAGAGAAATTTTTTTATTAAAATTTCTTACCGGAAATAAATAAGGAAGTTTTAATTTTATGTTTAAAACTTTCTTTGTTTAGAGCACATGTGTAGGGCCGACCATGACAAGCATTAAACGAAGTTTTAATTTTTTGTTTTAAAACTTTCCTTTTTAGTCATTGGCAAGGAATATAAGGAAGTTTTAATTATGTTTAAAACTTTCCTTTTTTGCCAAGACCAAGGATTATAAAAGAGATGGAGGGGATGCCTCATGAGATAACATATCTTCTATTCCTCTCTTCCAATCCTTTGGTGGCCGACCTTTTTCCTTTTCTCTTCTCCTTTTGTTTTCTCTCTTGGTGGTCGGCGGCATCAAGCATTGCTTTCTCTTGGTGGCCGGTTGCTTGAAGGAGAAGAAGAAGAGAAGGAAGCTCTCTTGTATAGCATCCCTTGGAGGTTAGTTGGTGGCCAAATCTTGGAAGCAAAGGAAGAAGTTTTGGTGGATTTTATCTTGGAAGATCGTCACCCACATGACGTTCAAGAGAAGGAGAGGAATACAGCAGAAGATCAAGAGGTCTATCAGCTACAAAAAGGTATAAATAGTTATTTGTTTCTGCATCATGACTAGTTCATCTTTTTATATAGATCTTGAAAAACCAAACACAAGAGGTTATCGATTTTAAGTTATCGTTTTTGTTATCGATTTTATTTTTTAATTTCATGTTTCGATAATGTGCTTCTATTGAGGTCTCTGTAGTTAAACCTAGTTTACTGTAAGAAGTTAAATATCCGATTTCTTTGAGAGGCTTTGTCTAGGAAGTGGTGGATGATCTCATACTCAAGAAGACCTAGTGCCTCGTCATGTTTAACCTGGAAGCTGATCTTTGAAATAGATATTTGATTAACTTCTGTAATATGGGTTAACTTAGGAAGATCACATCGGTTAAACTTGGAGTAAAATGTTAAGTTTAGTTTCCAATCCAAGCTTAACTTCTGAAGGACAATTTGGATTGATAATGTTAAGCATCGTTTGTAATTTAAATTTAACTTCAGTAGAGCACATAGGTAGCTAGGATAGTTCTATGCTTCTACAAATTTTTGTATAGGAGAACTAGAACGGTATTCCGAGTAGCAACCAATAGTAGCACCCGAAGGTAAGGAAGAATACCAGTGGACGAAGAAGGAGTAGGCCGACTTTGTGGCAAACGACAAAGCAGAGTTCCATCTGCTGAGGGTTTTACCACCACAAGAAGTTAACCAAATCAGCGCCTACGATTCATCAAAGGAGCTTTGGGAGAAGTTCCTTGAGCTACACGAAGGGACGTCCGAAGCCAAGCTCGTAAGACGGGATCTGCTAAGGAATCAGTTCAGTAACATCAAATTAGAAGCAGAAGAAACCGTTGCACATCTTCACTCGAGAATGAAGGAACTCATCATCGGACTCACAAATCTCAGAGAAAAGGTAAGCAACTGAGATTCGCTAAGGTATGCGTTTAATGTATTTCCTAGAACTACAGAGTGGACATCATTAGTAGATGCTTACTATATATCTAAAGATTTAGAATTTGTTACCTTAGAGGAAATGTTTTCAACATTTGAAGTCCATGAAACGAAATGTATAGATCCGAAGCACAACGTTGCCTTTAAGGCAAGGATGGACGAACAAGATTCAGAATCCTCTCTTAACAATGAAGAAACGATAATGATGGTAAGGCGATTTAAAAAATTAGTTAAATATAGAAAAACTAACCATCTGCAGGGTAGAAAGAAAAGAACAATCAGATGTTACCACTGCAATAAAGAAGAGCACGTTAAAGACAACTGTCCTAAGTTAAAGATCAAGGACAAAGGACAAAGGAAAGAATAAGAAGCCTGTCCAATCTAACAAGTACAAGACATTAAAGGCGACGTAGTATGAAACATCATCTGAATCAGAGATTGAGGCTTTCTCCGGACTTGCATTAATAGCAAGTCATCAAGAAGATGAAAATGAAGCAAGCTCGTCTGAAATGAGTATCGAGAGCATCGATGAAGGGGGAGTTACATCGGAAGAAAGCAGCAGTTCAGGGGGAGCTACGGATAATGAGATCGACAAGCTAAGTCAGGTACGATCTCTTCTTCCTGATAAGTTATTTAAATTTGTTAAATTATTATCTAAAGACTGTTGCAAACTAGAAAAAGAAAATAAAGAATTAAAGTTAATTCTTGCCAAATCTTGTCAATTAGAAGATTTTGAAAAATTAAAATTGGAAATACAAGTAGAAGACTTAAAAAATCGTGCATTCTTAAATGTGAAAAATCAAAATATTAGGAAATATAATAATTTGAACTGGTATTTTAATTACCACAAGAGACAAATTAGAAAAATTTCTCAGAAATATATTCCTAAGAGATTTCTAATTATTCCAGTTGGAATAAACTTGTATTGGGTTTCCAAATCTTGTATAAATTAAACTTTAATTAGACTTAGAGATTTCAGCGAGAAAATTAAATATTTGATTTCCTTAAGAGACTTTGTCTAGAAAGTGATTATTGCTCCAATAACAAAGAAGACCTAGTGTCTTACCACAGCCTGGAAGCCAATTAATGAAATAAAATATTTAATTGACTAACTGATAAAACATTCAATTGTAATTAAATAATACTTTAAATAGTTACTCAAACATTTTTTTCGATGTTTTTAACTTAGAATTTTTTTTTAAAAAAAAAATGACTTAAAGTTTTTTTTGGAAGTGTTAGCTTTACTTTACCAAAATTATTTTTACAAAATTAGTTTTTATAATTTGTTTAACTTAGGAAATTATTGATGTTACAAATTGTTTTGATGATATCAAAAATATTTTTTACTTATAAATTTTTTTCTAAAATTATTGTAATTTTTTTAAGTTCTATCAAAATTATTTTCAGAAACTTGATAAGTTTTTAAAAATGTTGAAAATCATATTTTGTTTTTTAACTAAAAACTTTCCTATTTTTTGAAAAATTTACCCTTAGATTTCTTTTGGTACCCTATTTTTTATGTGATCAAAGGGAGAGAAGAGAAGATTAAGTTTAAGGGGAAGCAATTTTAACTTTTTTTATTTTTACACTTTTATTGCAAAATTTATCTCTTTTACTTTATGTTAGTTTACCCTAACTTAACTTGGGTTGCTCACATAAAAAATGGAGAGATTGTTGGTACCTCAAGATTTTTTTGATGTGATCAAACAAGTTATGTTAGGTCATGTTGTGTTTAATCTAGTGTTTAAGTGTGCAAGAACTTAGGAGCACAGGATGTCAAGAAAAGGACGCAGCTAGCGAGAAGGACGGCACGGAAGAGAGCCAACGTGTTAGTTAGAGCCCTAGAGCCAATCATTTGATGATTGTATTATGGACTTGTTGTATCATATTCTTATATAAATAAAAGTATTTATTTTTCGTTATTATACTTACTTGTATTGGTGACAAATAAACTAAGTATAATAGCGTCCTTGAGTAGAAGGTTCTCACCTATATCAATCGGTTAGTTGAACCGATAGTGAGATGATATAAGGAACACTACTCTTAATCATTCCTAGTCGAGTATTAACATTCAGGGACAATGTTAATGCAATAAGTAGCATGTAGGTCAACTCGATGACTTGATCTCACAAGTCATGAATATAGAGATATCAAGTTGATACATGGGTATGCATTGGAGAATGTATACTGAATGACCCATCATGAGAAAGTATCATGGATCGTTATATGAGTGTCATATACTTTCTCATGTGGCTATTAGTATGACTACTAGTCCTTAGACCTGAAGTTACCATGGATCCCTACATAAGGAGTTATGTACTATGGATTTCGTCAAACGTCACCCATAACTGGGTGGACTATAAAGGCGATTACTGGGTATGTAACGAATTATGCAGAGGGATGTGAGTGATGTAGATGGGATCTATCCCTCCTATATGACGGGAGCGACATCAATATTCTTGATAGAGTGAGACCACGAAGTGCATGGCCATGCCCAAATGAGTCAATATGAGATATTGAGCTCATTTGATTTAGTGAGTCTACTTGGAGTTCAAGATTTAGATTGGTCAGAGGATGACACGGTCTATGCCTCACATTGATCAATCTAGATGTCTATGATAGAAGGACACTTGTCATATTTTGTGAGGAGTCACAATTAGTAGTCACAAGGTGATGTTGGATCTCAACATTCTTGTAACTTGGATAGTAATGATGTGTTGCTAGATACCGCTCATTATTTATGCTCCTAAATGGGCTTAGGGGCATTGCCAACATTACAAGAACCTATAGGGTCACACACTAAGGACAATTAGATAGAGATTAGGTTCATATGATGAACCAAGAGGATTAGATTCATGTGATGAATCAAATTAGATTAAGGGTAATCCTAATTGGGCTAATTGAGTTGGACTCAAGTTGATTCATGTGTTCAATGAGTCTAATTTAGATTATGACTCATTGAATCAATTTAATTAAATGAATTAGATTCATTATATTAAATTGACTTTAATTAAATGGTTGAATTAGATCAACCATGAGAGAGATTAAGTCAAGTTTGACTTGACTTGAGAGGAAGAGGAAGAGGAAGAGTCAAGTTTGACTTGACTTTATACCACATCATTTGTGACTTGGTATTAAGTGGCCAATGATGATGTGTCACATCATTATAGTTAACACATGTGTGTGCCACCTAATAGAGGTTACAAATTCCCTTTGCTTTAATGTGGCCGGCCACATTAATGAGAGGAGTTAGACTTTGTTGTGGCCGGCCACTAAGGGGAATGAATGGGATTCATTTTTATTCAAGGCAATTTTGATTCCATCTTCTTCCTTGCTCTCTCTTCTTGCTCTCCCTCTCCTCATCTTGCCGAGACCTTCTTGGAGTTCTAGCACACTCTAAGGTTCTCCCTCCATCGATTTGTTCATGTGGATACGCATAGAGAGTTGTTTACCTTGACAACTTGAGATCCGGCATCTCCTTGGACAAACGGGACTAGCGAAGGGCACGCTACGAGGGTAAAACTCTTTAACATATAGTTCTAGTGTAGATCTATAGGTTAGTAAACTCGTACTATTAGTTTTTCGAAAGTTTTATTCTTCGCACGGATCCAGTGGCAGGGTTTCGGGGTTTCCGCGACGCGAAAAAGTGGTTTTCGCGGCCTGAAAATCCCAACACAACGGGCTCGATACGTCTGAGGGACAAGGTGATGCGAAAGAGTATGCAGGCGGACGAGAAGGAGACGTGCAGCGTTTCCGAGGGACGAGAAGCCAGGAGCGGAAGCTTGCTCGAAAAGGCCGAAAGTTGAGTTCGAGTGAGCCCTATTCCGGATGGCCGAGATCACCCAAGCAAGAGGAACTGGAGTGGAAGACCCTGACCGAGGCGAGCGAAATCGGAGCAGAAGGCCGGGACTGAAAAAGTCAACTTGATTGACTTTCCTCTTCCGGGCGGCCGGAAACCTTCCGGGCGCCTGGAATTAGATTTTATCCAGATCACATTTGACCACGATCCGTTGCGAAGGGGATAAAATTTTATCCCCTTCTAAGCGGCCCGAGTAGGGCTATATAAGCAGCCTTGCTCCCAAAGCTAAAATACAACCAGAAATATCCAAACAACACTTGTGCACTTTTTCTTTTCTGTTTTAGCTTCGTCTTGTTGTGCGTTCATTGCTGTAAAGAGGCGTCTCCGCCTGAAGGAGATTTTTTTAGTGTGCTTTAACTTCCTTGGATTAACAATCTTCTCGGTTGTAACCAAGTAACTTCTCAGTGTATCTTTCTTTTTCATTTCTTTATTATTCTGTTATGCAAGTGTTATATTAATTATAAGTTCGAGAACAATATTTGTTTTGTTTAATTTATACAGGGGCTATTCACCCCTCCCCTCTAGCCGACCGACGAGAGTTCTAACACATATGCTAAGAGACCTTCGTGCTGCAAAATAGAGAACTATGCCCTATAAATCGAAATGACCCTTAGGCTGACCAGACATATGCTAAGAGGTAGGGAGCTATGTCCTGTAAACCCAACCGACGCTTAGGTCAACCAATTGTATGCTGAGAGTTAACTTAGTGTTGCAAGATAGGCAACCATGCCTTGTAAGCCTGACCATCCCATGGGTCGTCCGGACATATACTGAGAGGTAGGAAGCTATGCCCTGTAAACTTGACCGACGCTTGGGTCGACCAACGATATATTGAAAGTTGCCTTAGTACTATAACATAGGGAACTATGCCCTGTAAACCCATCCAGCCTTTGGGTCGACCGAACATATGTTGAGAGGTAGAGAGTTATGCCCTGTAAACCCAATTGGCGCTTGGGCCAACCGACCATATGTAGAGAGTTGCCTTTATAGGATCAAATAGACGTTAGAGGGGGGAGGGGGGGGGGGGTGAATATACTCGAGTTTGTAGTCGTCGCTCGACTGTTGATGCGTAGACTTGGGTTTATAGCCGCCACTTGGCTGTTGAAGGTGTAGACGAGGGTTTATAGTCGTCACTCATCTGTTGATAAAAACAAGGGTTTATAGTCGCCGCTCGACTGTTGACAAAAACAAAGATTTATAGTCGCCACTCAACTGTTGATGAAGACAAAGGTTTATAGTCGTCGCTTAACTGTTGACGAAGACAAGGGTTTATAGTTGCCGCTCGACTATTGACGAAGATAAGAATTTATAGTCGTCGCTTAACTGTTGACGTAGACTAGGTTTATAGTCGTCGCTCGACTTTTAACTCGGCTGAATGACACAAGAGTTTGGAACACTTTAGATTTTTACTCATTGTCTTCCTGCATTCACAAGACACACACTTATACTAGTACATCTGGATTTAACCACACACCTCTCACCCGACCCTATAACACCTAGTTTTGAACTAATAGGTTACTCTAACTCAGATTAAGCCAGCTGTAAACTAGATCATAAAAGTATAAGTGGTGGATGTCAATTACTTAGATCATCACGTGCCAACTAGTTTAGTAGAAAATAACACTGTGCTAGATTATCTAGTACTAAAGTCGAGTACATAGCAATGGGTGAGTGTGTAGCACAACTATTATGGATGATGCACTCATTAAAAGATTTTAACTTAGAATATAAAAAATGTAAAAATCTATATTGATAATATTAGTTCAATCAACTTAACCAAAAATCTAGTGCATCATTCAAAAACCAAGCATATTGAAATCAAACATCACTTTATTAGAGATCATGTCACCAAAGGAGACATTGAACTCAACATAGTTGAGTCCAAATCAAATTTGGATGGCATTTTCACGAACCATTATCGGAATCCCAATTCAGTAATCTACGAAGACGACTAGAAATATGCATGATAAACTAGGATTGTTATTATCAAATAAATTTTCAAGTGATTTGTAAATTTTAAGAAAATTACTTACTTATATTTTCTAAATATTTCTCATTTCTATAGTACTGTTGCAAAACTATTTTGGACTTAGTGTAAATTGAACCCATAGAAAGCATGATCCTATGGATCTAGGGAACAAGCATCTCACAAACATATTAGGTCTACCTTGATTGTGTATTCAAAAACATAGAATAGCGTGAGATGTGTAAGCCTTTTGTCTGGACTTCAGATGCTTGTATCAGTGCATCAAAATAAGTCTAGGTTATAAATACAACAATACATTGATCAAGTTAAGCAATTCTTCTTAATAAATAATAAGCTAGATTAAATTTTATTTAACTTGACTAATCAAGTGAACACTACTATCTTCTGGTAGATAATTAGTAACTAGCAGTTAGATATGTGTTAAGGATATTGGTAGTTGAATGATTACTTTTAAATAAAGATATCAGATTCAATGAGAGGATCTAATCATTTATCAAAAATTCTCAAGTGTTTATTTAAGTAATTTTTGAAAGAGTTTACTCAATGATTTTTAAGAAAATTTACTCCAAAATTTTTACTCAAATTTTGAAAACTATTTTTTAGAACAAATTTACTCAGAAAATGTTGAAAAAGTCTTTAGAAATTTTTAAAACAAATTATTCCAATACAGAGTATAAACCTCTCCTTGATTCCAACATATACGAACTATTTACTTTCAGTTCTCTTTCTGCATTACTATATGGCATTACTCATCTTTTATTCATTTTTATACCTTCTTTTTTTATAAATGCTAAGGGGCGTGGGGTTATGGGTTAATGTAGAAAAAGAACAAACAAATTTGATCAAGTAAATCAATTTTTAAACTAACTTAGATCATTTGTTTGCATGTTGCATATTGTCTTTTAATATTATATTTTTTTTCTAGCTTTAACATAGGTTATCATTGTATCAAAAAGGAGAAAATTATTGGTGTAATTTGCACTAATGATCTAACTCATGTTTTGATGAATAACAAGTGGATTAAAGTTAGAGTATTTTATGATCTAATTACTTTACTAAGTGTGCAGGAGTCGACGGGTTTGGGGGACCTGACACTAGGTTGAAATCCAACTCGGTCAGTGAGACCCGATAGCTGGTGCAGAGTCCAGATAGATCCGTGGGGCCTGATATCTAGTGGGAAGTCTGATTAGGTCTACGGGACCTAACAACCGTCTGAAGCCCAGTTGGGTCTGCAGGACCTGACAACTGGCGAGAAGACCTGATGGGTCTAAGATAAGTCAAGCGACTACAATTGGTAAGTGGAGGAAAGCAACTAGAGGAGAGATCCAGTGAGGGCGCATTCTCGGTTGAGCGAATTGTAGGCGTCGGTCCAACTTAGGTCCATTTGAAAAACCTAAGTTGAGACCTTAACTAGATCCTGATCTCGGGGAGACAAGACCTAATTACTACTATTATTTTATTATGTTGTGTTAACTCTATTTTGCAGGATAAATATATCTTTTATTGCCTAGACTAACTTATTTTTTTTAGGAAAGAAAAGTTGGAAAAAGAGTGTCTGAGTGCTCGGAGTCGGTCCGAGCACCCAAACCAACTGTGACCAGCGGGTGCCTAGCCAAGCACCCGGGAGGTCCAAGCGCCCGGAATTGGTCCAGGCACCCAGACCAGAAAAGTTATCCAAGAGCTGAGTTGGAGTGCGTCGAGTGGCCGAGCCCACGTCAATGGTCCAGGAGCCTGAAGGGGGGTCCTAGCGCCCAGAGGTGGATAAAAAACTTCATGGATGAAGTTTCGATGAGAGGTCGCCACGTCAGCATGGTTCAAGCTCCTGGAGGAATTCCAAGTGCCTGGAATGGGCTTATATAAAGGCCTTCGACTAGTAACTTCAGAACATCAATTGTTACAACTTTCGTACTCATGCGCTGCTCTGAAAAGGTCTCCAAGATACCTAAAAGCTGCCCCGACAACCTGTGATCAAGTTTTTAAAGTTGTATTGTCGGTATAATTTAATTCCTGCAATTCTACTTAAATGTTGTAATTGCTTCGTGATTATAGTGATTGCCCAACGAAAGTACTCAATGAGTGCGAGCCTTAGAGTAGGAGTCATCAAAAACTCCGAACCAAGTAAAACCACCTGTGTTAGCGTTCGCTTTTCATCTCTGTTCTTTTCCGCTGCGTACTCTTGATTTCAGAAAAAGTGAAAAATGCTATTCACCCTCCCCCTCTAGCGTATTTAGGGTCCTACAGTTCAGACACCCAGAAATGACCTATAAAAAGGCCTTCGACCAGAAGCTTCAATACATCATTTGCTTCAACTTTGGTACTCGCACGCTGCTTCGAGAAGACTTCGACGACGCCGAAAGGCTACTTCGACAACCAATGCTTAATTGTTCCTCTACTTTTTTTTTTGTCAATAACATTTACTTTATAGTTCTTGTACTCAAATTCTATAAATCTCTGTGAACGGATAATGATTGCCCAACGAAAGCACTCATCGAGTACGGGATTTAGAGTAGGAGTCGTCGAAGGCTATGAACCAAATAAAAATTACTTATGTTAGCGCTTGTTCTTTGTTCTTTGTTCTTTCTTCCGCTGCATATTCTTATGATTTTCAAAAAAGCGACGAATGGTATTCTCCCCATTCTAGTGGTTCTTTAACAATTTAACCAACTTAATTAATTTAAAATTAAAAACTTAAATTGAACTTAAATGATAATTAATTAAATACTAATTAAACCTTAACTAAAATATAATTAAACTTAACAAAAACAAAAATTATATGATGCAGGGGAGGCACCAAATTAGTTGGCACCTCTAAAACACATGTTGGTGCAGGAAGCATCCGACGATTGAACCTATGTTTTGATTATGCCAAAGGGTTCAAGTTAAGTTGTTTTGTGACTAACATATTTGAATGAGATTGTAGGAAAGTCCTAAGGTTACTTAGGTAAAAGTCCTAACTACGATTAGGCAGGTGGAAAATCTTAGGGGTTGGTAACCCTAGGTGAAGAAAAGTCCTAGCTGCGGTTAGGCAAGGAGAAAACCCTAAAGGGCAGTAACCTTAGGTACTAGGGGGAGGTAACCCTATTGGTAAAAAATCCTATGGGGCGGTAACCTTAGGTCCTAGGGGGTGGTAACCCTAGGTGGTGGAAAACCCTAAGGGGCAGCAACCTTAGGTCCTAGGAGGTGGTAACCCTAGGTGGCGGAAAAATCCTAGGGGGTGGTAACCCTAGGTCCTAGGGGGTGGTAACCCTAGGCAGAAAATCTAGTCGGTCTGGAGGATCAGAATGGCAGCAGGTGTGCTCTCCTGAGTGGAGTAGGTGAGGATGCGTTCCCCGCGGAGGGAACAGTAGGCGTCAATTTGACCTAGGGGTTTCGGTCGGAAATCCGAAGTCAGAACCAGACAGTCCATTGACTGTCAAACATTTATATTTATGGTATTATTATATGCTAACTTTGTTTTGCAGGATATATTGTTATTTTGTGGACTAACATATCTTGCAGGGATAAAATAAAAAGGTTTGCCTTGGATAACCAGTACCCGAGGCGCCCTCCATGGAGCTTGCAGGTGCCTCAGGTGCAAGGCAGAAGCTGAGCAGAAAGCCAGGCTAGAGGTGCCCTCATGGAGGCTTGAGGCGCATCGGACGACATTGAAGGCGCCCTCCAGGGGATTGGTGGCACCCTCAAGTGGATAGGCGAATACTTCTTCGGAGCTGATCCACGCTGCGGATCTAGAGGTGATGGAGGCGCCCTCAAGGGGCTTGGAGGCGCCTTCAATAGTCCTTATATGAAGATCTCGACCAGCAGCTTTGACAATCACTTGAAAAGCCATCTTTCTTTAGTGCGCTGCTAACAAGACATTCCGGCTAAGCTACGATAAGTTCCCGACGACCTGGAGTTGCGATTTTACGATTTCTTGTTGTTGGTATAAGTTTCCAGTGCACTTAATTGTAATCATTTCTTATAATCCTATTTACGTGATTATAGTTGTTGCCCAAAGTAAACACTCAACGAGCGTGAGCCTTGGAGTAGGAGTCGCCCTAGGCTCCGAATCAAGTAAATACTTGGGTCTTTCTGTGTTATGTTCTTTATTATTCCGTTGCTTTACTTGATAGTTTTTCGATACGAAAAGTGAAAGCCACGAGCGGTATTCACCCCCCTTCTAGCGTGTCTCGATCCAACAATTGGTATCAAAGCAGGGTCGCTTTGATTTGGTGCAACCACCAGTCAAGCATATTTTCGTGGTGTTTTTCAGTTTTTTAAAGTCGATCGGAATCGGTATTCTTGCCGCCTTCCAATTCAAATTTTTTTCGTAATCGAATTCTTCTCTCGAAGTCGATGTAACACCACTCGAGATCGTATTTTATTTTTCTTTTAAACTGCACTACTAATCCAGGATCAAGTCCTGGGACGAGTTTTTCTATTTTCTTTGCGTAGTTGATTTCGTTTTTATGGCACTCCAAGAAGGCTATAGCACCGCTCGCCCACCGCTCTTCACCGGAGAAGACTTCAGCTACTGGAAGGGCCGGATGGAGTCATACCTTCAGACTCACTTTGAAGTCTGGGTAATCATCAAATCGGGTTGGAACTACCAACTGACGGCGTCGGCAAACCAATACCATACGAGAACTGAGACGCAACTTTAATAAAGAAAGTAGAAGCCAACGCCAAGGTGACCTGCACCCTCCAATGTGGACTGACGAAGGAGGAGTTGAACCGCATCGGCCCATTCTCGAGCGCCAAAGAACTGTGGGAGAAGCTGATTGAATTACATGAAGGAACATCCGACACGAAGGTAAGTAAGAGGGATCTAATTCTCAACAAATTATACAATATAAAATTGCAAGAAGGTGAGACGGCTAGCCAACTCCACGCCCGGATATAAGATCTACTCAACGGACTCCACGCAATCGAACAAAAAGTGGAGAACAACGACATCCTAAGGTATGCCCTAAATGCCTTTCCAAGGAACACCTTGTGGGCATCCATGGTAGATGCTTACAAGGTTTCTAAGGACTTATCTTCAATTAAATTAGATGAACTATTTGCTGAATTTGAATTTCATGAACAAGTTAACACACAATCGACTGAGAAGGGTATAGCTTTGATTGCAGGTAAAGGCAGATTGTGCGAATCAAAACCAAGACGTAGAATCGAAGCAGAGTTAGAAGAAGAACCAGACTCGGATGATGATGACGACGAACTCACTGCCGAACTCGTCAATTTGGTGAGGAAGCTCTACAAAAAGAAGAAGGGCTTCAACAAGAAGGACGTTAAAAAGATGATCCAGTCCAAGGAGGCCCAACCAAAGGTGAAATTCGAAGTAACATGCTACGGCTGCAACCAAAAGGGGCATATCAAAACCAACTGCCTGAACCAGAAAGATGCGAAGAAACAAGAAAGAAGAAGGCTCTGAAGGCGACCTGGGATGAGTCTTCCTCAGAAGAATCTGACGATGAAGAGCTCGAACAGACGAGTTTTCTTGCAATGACGACCCGGGATCAAATCAACGAATCCGGAAGCGAGGACGAATCGGAAACTGAGTCCGAGAGAAGCCACGAATCTGTATCCATTTCCGAAGGGCCCAACCCCTCTATAAGTACTTCTCGTTTGTACAATTTAATTAATTATTTGATGCATAAATTAGCTAAATCTAATATTCAAATCAAGTCACTTTTAAAGGAGGTAACAACCCTTAAAGAAGTAACTAATTCCGAATCCTTGACTGACTATGTTCAGACTGGAACATCAACTCAAGTTCAAAAGCTTGAGAAAGAGAATTCCAGTCTAAAAACTCAAGTCAAAGATTTAAAGATAGCATTGGAACGGTTTACACTGGGTTCCAAGAATCTTAACTTGATTCTTGGAAAATAGAAAGTCGTATATAATCGATCCGAACTAGGATTTATAACTAACAGAAAATACCGGTCTTATCTATCACTTGTTAACAGACCAAATAGAAAGGTAGTCCAAGCATGGGTACCTAAGTCCAACTTGGGCAATCAAGTTAGACTTGGTCAATATTGGATCCCCAAGGATAAAGTCCATTACCTTGATAAACCATATCGAGACTATGATTCAGGGGGAGCCAATAGAAAAATTATCTTTATAAATAATTAAAATTGTTTGATGATTGTTATTTTTTTCTTTACAATATGCATGCTTAGATTAGATAGATTAAGGATCTAGGCGTAATTTACACTTGATTAGTTAAACCTAGGGGTTTCAAAAAGAAAATTAAATATATAATTTTTTTGAAAGACTATGTCTAGAAGTGGTGGATGATCCCATACCCAAGAAGGCCTAGTGCCTCGCCACAGCCTGGGAGTCAATCTTTGAAATGTGTATTTAATTAACTAATTGAAAAACCTAAGTCTAACTCAAATGTAAATTAATACTTAGACATAATCTAAATTAAAGATAATCATCTCACGACAACATATAAGGTTCCCTGATTGACAACTTAGAATCGGGTGAGATGGACCTAGGATGAACTTAGTCAAATTTATTTAACCTAATTTAATTTAATCTAATCAATCTTAATTCAATTTAATAAATTTAACTTAATTTTAATCTTAATTTAGAAATTATAACTAATTTTAAAATCATAATTAATTTCAAAATCTTACTTAATTTTTATAATTAATTTTAAAATCATAATTAATTTCAAAATATTAACCTTAAGTTTCACATCATAATTAAAATTTCAAATTATTAATTATTAAATTTTCATTTTCAAAATCTTAACCTTAAGTTTCACATCATAATCAAATTTCAAATTAATAATTCTTAGATATTCAAAATCTTAATTATATCTAATTTAATATGGAAGATTATTAATTGTTAATATATCTTTGAAACTTCAAAATCTAAAATATTTACTTATATTTTAAAGTTTGAAATTCAAACTCATATTTCAATTTCAATATTGACAACTCCATCTCACACTCACTCATAAGCTGAACATGCTTGATAACCTAGAATGAATGAGATAGAAAATTTAGAAAATATAAACTAATTTTTTTAAGTACATGCTTGTACTCTAGAATGCTCAAAATTATTAAGACATTAATCAAGGGGGAGTGAAGGGAGTCGAGCTAAGTTTTTTTTTAAATTTCAATTTCTTTAAAAAAAATAAAAAAATAAATTATCTACAAAAACTAAGTATTTGCTCAAGTATTTTTTAAATCACTTACTTAGCTAAGTATTTTTTTTTTGTTGTGAAAAAGAGAGTTTCAAAACTTAGGTTTATCAAATTTTATTTACATATTTTAAAGCTAAGTACTAAATTTATCAAAATATTTTTAAGTTAAGTTTTGAAAGCTAAGTACTTGACAAAACATTTATTTTCAAAATTTTGCTAAGTTTTCTTTGAAAAATCAAGTTAAAATACTTTTGAAAATGGTTTAAGTTTGTAAAATACTTAACTATGTTATTCAAGCTAAGTATTTTCAAGCTAAGTACTTAACTATGCTTTTGTAAAAAACCCCTTTAAGCTAATACTTAATCAAGTTTTTTTAAAACTAAACTTAAATTATTTTCTAAAACTTAGCTATTTGGCAAGGTGTTTTCTCAACGCAATCAATTTTAAAGCTAAAAATTTAGCTAAGTTTATTTTTCGAAAAAATATAAAAGTTTCTAAGTTTTTGTTGAAAAAGTTAGATATTTTTCAAAATATTTCTAAATTAGCTAAGTATTTTCAAAGCTAAATTTTGCTAAGTGCGACTATTCAGGAGGAGCTTAAAATTACATAGAATATTTTTCTATATTTTTCTCTCTACTTATTCTTTTTGATTTATGTCAAAGGGGGAGAGAAAAGTCAAAGTTAAAGAAAATTAAGAATTAAGAATTTAAACATAAGGAGGAGCATAAGTTTTACAAATTTTTACATTCATGCTCATATTTAAATTGTTGGTGCAATCGACCTCCAAGGTTTTAATATCAGACAAATATTTTTATGTATGTTTAAGTATGGAGCTTGATCTAGGGAAGTCCTAGTTGTAAGATAGGCAAGGAAAGTCCTAGTTGGAGGCTAGGCAAGAGAAATCTCGATAGATCGTGGAAGCCAGGTGGATAGGTCTGGAGGACCTGATCCCTGGGTAGCCGAATACTGAGGCATGGGAAATCTCGGTATATCACGGAAGCCAGATGGATAGGTCTGGAGAACCTAATCCTTAGATAGCCGAATACTGAGTCTTGGTAAGTGAAGACAAGTGGTGAAAACCCTAGGGGGAGATAACCTTAGGTAATGAGAAGTCTTGGAGGAGTGAACTCCAAGCAAGGTTGATCGGATGGTTTCCGGTCGACCGCGCGCGATCGACCGGACCAGCAGATCTCGGTAAATCTAGGTTTAGGTTTACCATTGTATTCTGCATTATTATTGCTGTTGGCTAATATAGTATTGTAGGAAAGGTCTTAGTGGATCAGACGATCAGACACTGAGCAGGCAAAGTCCAAACATGTCTGGAGGACCATGTTTGTCAGGTAAGTTGAGGTAAACAACTGGAGGAGCGACAGTGAGATCGGGTTCCTGAAGGGAACAACCTAAGGTCCCTGATCCAACTGAAGAAACCGGAAAGGTTTCCAAGTTGAGATTAAGACAATTCTACTGTCTAATATTACTCATGAATTATATATTACTGTGCTAACCTTTGTGTTGCAGGAATACTTTGTTTAACTCTGTGTTGCAGGTTCGGCCGGATTAGTCGACCGAATGTAGGGATCGATCGACCGAACCAGGATGACTCAGCACAGGTCAGTTTAATCAGCAATGATCAAATGCAGAAGGAATCTACACTGATCGGTCGACCGAACCAGAGGATTGGTTGACCGAACGATCAATATTAAAGGTGTATTAAATGCAAATCATGACAAATCTTGACGAATAGGGAAGGAGCCTGTTCGGTCAGCTGAACAAGGGGATCGATCGACCGAACCCTTAATGACCAGTTAATGCAAAAGATTGAAGTAGTGTCAGACTCAGCCAGGAAGGAAGGAAGCTGGTTCGGTCGACCGAACAGAGGGATCGGTCGACCGAACCTCAATGACACTTATAAAAAGTAGCTCGAGGTCTGAGGCTGTACAAGACTTTTCTGATCATCTCAAAACTCTTCTCTGAAAGTGGACCGTGCTACAAGTTCTCTACGACTCTTCAAGCTACTCCGTTCGGAAGTATCGACTGAGCTTCAACCTTCACTTACTATTGTCGGTATACTTTATTTGTATTACACTTAAATTCATATAAGATAGTAGGATTGTTACTATCTTATATCATTGCATATTGTACGCATTACTTCTTTCCGAGGTTTTTGGGAAGAAGAATCTTAGTGGATTGCCTATCGGTGCGGTTGTAATACCCCGGTTCTGAGATTCTGGTTAAGTATGACTTAAAAGATTTGATGGTACTATCCATATCACCAAGGTGCACTTTCCTTTTCGGAAGCTCAAATTTTAAGAACTCCAAAGTTAAGCGTGCTTGGCTTGGAGAACTCTAAGGATGGGTGACCTCCTGGGAAATTTTCTAGGTACGTGCGAGTGAGGACAAAGCACGCTGAAAAGACCTTTGGTGGTCTGTGGAGCTAGTCGTCAACCCAATGGGCAATTCTAGTGGCGTTCCCGGTTCAGTCCAGGTGGGGCCGCCCAGGCCGAGGCGTTACAAATGGTATCAGAGCGACCTTGCGACTGTGAGTGCGCTGGTGGCAGGAGCACCCAGGGCACCATCTAGCGAAGGAGATTCTGAGATTTGTCTGTGGTGTGATTCATGGTTACACAACGAGGACGTTGTGTCTTTAAGTGGGGGTGATTGTAATACCCCGGTTCTGAAATTCTGGTTAAGTATAGCTTAAAAGGTTAGATGGTACTATCCATATCACCAAGGTGCACCTTCCTTTTCGGAAGCTCAAACTTAAGAACTCCAAAGTTAAACGTGTTTGGCTTGGAGAAATCTGAGGATAGGTGACCTCCTGGAAAGTTTTCCAGGGTGCGTTGGAGTGAGGACAAAGCACGCTGAAAGGACCTCCAGTGGTTTGTGGAGCTAGTCGTCAACCCGATGGGCAATTCTGGTGGCGTTCCCGGTTCGGTCTGGGACTAGCTCCACAGACCACCGGAGGTCCTTTTAACGTGCTTTGTCCTTACTCGCACGCACCCTGGAAAACTTCCCAGGAGGTCACTCATCCTCAGATTTCTCCAAGTCAAGCACGCTTAACTTTAGAGTTCATTAGTTTGGGCTTCCGAAAAGGAAGGTGCATCTTGGTGATATGGATAGTACCATCTAACCTTTTAAGCCATACTTAACTAGAATCTCAAAACCGGGGTATTACAGCAGTCAAGAATCGCGGGCCTTGGAGTAGGAGACGACCTAGGCTCCAACCAAGTAACCGAACGAGTTTCTTTTACTTTCCGCTGCACGACTCTATTTTTTAAAGTAAAAGAAAAGTTTTAAGAGTGTGATATTCACCCCCCCCCCTCTATCGCACTCATCCGATTCAACATAAATTTCTTATTTATTGTCATATTTTTTTACTTAACTTTGAACCGTGTTGCCATAATCAAAAAGGGGGAGATTGTTGGTGCAAGAAGCATCCGACAATTGAACCTATGTTTTAATTATGTTAAAGGGTTCAAGTTAAGTTGTTTTGTGATCTAACGTATTTGAATGAGATTGCAGTAAAGTCTTAAAGTTACTTAGGCAAAAGTCCTAGCTGCGGTTAGGCAAGTGGAAAACCCTAGGGGATGGTAACCCTAGGTCCTAGGGGATGGTTGTTGGACCGTTGCAGCCGGCTAGGAGGGGGTTGTTGGATAGTCCTGCAAAATAAAAAATGAAACAACCCTTTCTCGAACTCTTTAAGCTAACACTTGCATAAATAAAGCAAAGCAGTAAATTAAGAACATAAGGAATGAGGCACAAGTATTTACTTGGTTACAACCGATGTGGTTGTTAATCCAAGGAAGTTGAAGCACTAAATACTCCTTCAGGCGGAGAAGCCTCTTACAACGTTGAAGCGCAGAAAACAGAAGCTTTAACTACAACTCTAAAGCACACAAGCATTGGAATTACAAGTAATGAGTTCGTTGAAAAGCTTCTGGACCAAGGCTATATTTATAGCCTTGGTCGGGGGGTGCCCTGAAGGGTTCCGGGCGCCCTGGGGGGGATAAAACTTTATCTCCAACGTTCAGATTGCGTTTGATGCCATTTGGTCAAGATTCAAGGTCCGGGCGCCCGGAGCCATTCCGGGCATCCCGGGCTGTTCCGGGCGCCCAGAGCACTATAGTCAACAGGAGTTGACTTTTCTCCGTCGGGACCTTCGCTCTGGTTCAGTTCACCTTGGTCCGGGTCTTCAACTCCGGATCCACTCGCTTGGGTGATCTCTGCTATCCGGAAAAGGGCTCACCCGAACCCAACTTCCGGTCTTCTCGAGCAGCCTTTCGCCCCGGCTTCTGGTCCCTCAGAATCGCCGGGTGTTTCCTTCTCGTGCACCAGCATACTCATCCGCAGTCTTCGTCCCTCGGTCGCACCCCGTGCCGACCTTCTCGCTAGCTGCATCTCTTGCTCCCCGAGCAATCTTCCGCTCCGGTTTTCGTCCCTTGGAACCACCGCACGCTTCCTTCTAATCCGTCGGTGTACTCTTCCGCAGCACCTCGTCCCTCGGACGCACCGCGTGTCGTCCTTCTCACTAGCTGCGTCTTCCCCTCGAGTACCTGTGCTCCTAAGCTCTTGCACACTTAGACACAAGATTAGAAACATACAGGACCTAGCTTAACTTGTTGATCACACCAAAACAACCTTGGGGTTCCAACAATCTCCCCTTTTTGATGTGATCCACCCAAGTTAAGCTAGGGTCAAAACAATAGACATAAGATAAAAATAACTTAATTTACAATTTAAGTGCAAAAAGATAGAAAAGATAGAAAGAATTAAATTTTGTGATTCAGTGCAAAAATTTATCTACCTCCCCCTAGACTTATATTTTTTCTTCTCCCCCTTTGATCACATAAAAAATTAGGGTTGCAAGAAAAATCTAAGGGTTGACAGTTAGAAAAATTATAAAAATATATTTCAATGATTTTCTGGAAAATATTTTCAAGTCAAGGAGAAATTTCTAAGTCAAAAATAACTTTTGAAATTTTTTTAAGTTTTCATCATCAAGAAAAAATCTTTCTAAGCTCAAAACTGTATGCAAGAAAATTTAAGAAAATTGATAACATTAAAAAAAAAATTTCTATGCATTTATTTATTTATTTATTTATTTATTTATTCTAATGCTTTTATCAGAAATTTTTAAATTTCTATTTTAATTTATCATAATTTCTTAAATTTGAAGCAAGAAAATTTGAACATGTAAAAAATTGTACAAATTGTAACATGTCATTTTCTATTGTGTTTTGAATTCCTAATTCGCAAAAATATTTTGATAGTATAAATTCTAACTTAATACATTTTTTCGACAATATAATTTGTAAAAATTCTTTTGGCAATATTTCTGTCAAAGCATTTTGCGATTCGAAGAATTCTTTCGATAATATTTCTAATTTGCAAGACAAGTTTAACAATTGATTTTCTAATCCGAAAAACTCTTTCGATAATTCAATTTTTAAATCGCAAAAATCTTCAGACAACTTTTCTATTGAATTAACCAGTTGTTCAGAGGGTAGAGGTCATACCTTACTTACCTTGTCGGTCGTTGGTTCTCCCCCTGTTGAATTACTTTCTTCCGAAGACTCTCCCCCTCTATCGATGCTCATCTAGGATGAGCTTTCTGTGGCTTTGGGATGGACTTCGGCTGTTTCGCCAGTTTCTTCATTCTCGGACTGTTCTGTCGACGGCTTGGTGTCCATGGAGTTGTTGCCTTCCAAAGGTTTTTCGTAGAGCTTCAAGAACTTCTCCCAAAGTTCCTTTGCGTTTTTAAATTCGCCAACTCTATCGAGATCTTCATTTGGTATTACGGTTAGAATGTGAAATTCTGCCCGACCGTTTGCCATTGACTCGTCACGTTGCTTCTTGTTCTAGAGGCGTAGATCGAGTTCTTCTCCATTCGTTGTCTTGGGTGCTTCATAACCACATTTCAATATTAAAGAAATACCAAAATCTAAATTTAAGTATACCTCCATTTTTTGTTTCCAAACAACAAACTCCCCCTCGAATGCAGGTGGGTAGACGTTAGTTCCGGCCATCATTTTGTTGCCTCAGTCGGCAGTTAGTCCTCCTGAAGCGCCTAGGCTCTGATACCACTTGTTGGACCGTTGCGGCCGGCTAGGAGGGGGTTGTTGGATAGTCCTGCAAAACAAAAAATGAAACAACCCTTTCTCAAACTCTTTAAGCTAACACTTGCATAAATAAAGCAAAACAGTAAATTAAGAACATAAGGAACGAGGCACAAGTATTTACTTGGTTACAACCGATGTGGTTATTAATCCAAGGAAGTTGAAGCACTAAATACTCCTTCAGGCGGAGAAGCCTCTTACAACATTGAAGCGCAGAAAGCAGAAGCTTTAACTACAACTCTAAAGCACACAAGCGTTGTAATTACAAGTAATGAGTTCGTTGAAAAGCTTCTGGACCAAGGCTATATTTATAGCCTTGGTCGGGGCGCCCCGAAGGGTTCCGGGCACCCTGGGGGGATAAAACTTTATCCCCAACGTTCAGATTGTGTTTGATGCCATTTGGTCAAAATTCAAGGTTCGGGCGCCCTGGAGCCATTCCGGGCGCCCCGGGCTGTTCCGGGCGCCCGTAGCACTATAGTCAACAAGAGTTGACTTTTCTCCGTCGGGACCTTCGCTCCGGTTTAGTTCGCCTTGGTCCGGGTCTTCAACTCCGGATCCACTCACTTGGGTGATCTCTGCCATCAGGAAAATGGGCTCACTCGAACCCAACTTCCGGTCTTCTCGAGTAGCCTTCCGCCCCGGCTTCTCGTCCCTCGGAATCGCCGCGTGTTTCTTTCTTGTCCACCAGCGTACTCATCCGCAGTCTTCGTCCCTCGGTCGCACCCCGTGCTGACCTTCTCGCTAGCTACGTCTCTTGCTCCCCGAACAATCTTCCGCTCTGGCTTTCGTCCTTCAGAACTACCGCACGCTTCATTCTCGTCCGCCGGTGTACTCTTTCGTAGCACCTCGTCCCTCGGACGCACCACGTGGTGTCCTTCTCGCTAGCTGCATCTTTCGCTCGAGTACCTGTGCTCCTAAGCTCCTGCACACTTAGACACAAGGTTAGAAACACGCAGGACCTAGCTTAACTTGTTAACCACACCAAAACAACCTTGGGGTTCCAACAATGGTAACCCTAGGTGAAGAAAAGTCCTAGCTGCGGTTAGGAAAGGAGAAAACTCTAAGGGGTGGTAACCTTAGGTACTAGGGGGAGGTAACCCTAGGTGATGAAAAACCCTAAGGGGCGGTAACCTTAGGTCCCAGGGGTGATAACCCTAGGTGGTGGAAAACCCTAAGGGGCGACAACCTTAGGTCCTAGGTGGCGGGAAACCCCTAGGGGCGAAAAAACTCTAGGGGGTGGTAACCCTAGGCAGAAAGTCCAGTCGGTCTGGAGGACTGGACTGACAGCAGGTATGCTCTCCTGAGTGGAGTAGGTGAGGACGCATTCTCTGCGGAGGGAACAGTAGACATCGGTTCAACCTAGGATTTCCAGTCGAAAATTCGAAGTCAGAATCGGATAGTCCATTAACTGTCAAACATTTATATTTATGGTATTATTATGTGCTAACTTTGTTTTGCAGGATATATTGTTGTTTTGTGGACTAACATATCTTGCAAGGATAAAATAACAAGGTTTACCTCGGATGAACAGTACCCGAGACGCCCTCCATGGAGCTTGGAGGTGCCTCGAGTGCAAGGCAGAAGCTGCATAGAAAGCCAGGTTGGAGGCGCCCTCATGGAGGCTTGAGGTGCCTCGGACGACATTGAAGGCGCCCTCTAGGGGATTGGAGGCACTCTCAAGTGGATAGGCGAAGACTTCTTCGGAGCTGATCCACGCTGCGGATCCGGAGGTGATGGAGGTGCCCTCAAGGGGCTTGGAGGCGCCTTCAACAGTCCTTATATGAAGATCTCGACCAGCAGCTTTGACAATCACTTGAAAAGCCATCTTTCTTCAGTGCGCTGCTAATAAGACGCTCTGACTAAGCTACGACAAGTTCCCGATGACCTGGAGTTGCGATTTTATGATTTCTTGTTGTCGGTATAAGTTTTCAGTGCACTTAATTGTAATAATTTCTTGTAGTCCTATTTACGCGATTATAGTTGTTACCCAAAGTAAACACTCAATGAGCACGTGCCTTGGAGTAGGAGTCGTCCTAGGCTCCGAACCAAGTAAATACTTGGGTCTTTCTGTGTTATGTTCTTTATTATTCCGCTGCTTTACTATTTACTTGGTTCTTTCTGTGTTATGTTCTTTATTATTCCGCTGCTTTACTCGATAGTTTTTCGATACAAAAAGTGAAAGCCACGAGCGCTATTCACTCCCCTCTAGCGCATCTCGATCCAATAACACAGTCCACCCATTTGGATAATTAGGACTAGATTAGAAATATAATTTGATTCTTGTCCAACCTAGTAACAGAATGGGGTGAGATGATACTACGTTAGGAAAACATGGTCTAGAGAGTCAAGTAGGGTAACATGTATCTTGCTTGGTGTACTTAGCTCAGTAGAACTAACCGAAGCTATCTCGCCACATCCTAAACTAGTTACACCTAGGTTTATCAATATGAAAATTTAAAGTTTAATTTCTTAATAAGGCTTTGTTTATAAGTAGTTGTTGCTCCGATACCTAAGAAAGCCTCTGTGTCTCACCACAGCCTGGAAGTCGATTTTTGAAATGTACATGTAATTGACTGACAGTTAAACCTAAATCTAATATAAGGCCAAATTACCTTCAAACTAAAATTTTAACATAACTCATCTTATAAAATTATAGGAATACATTGGTTGAACAATTAGACCGAGTGAGATAATTAAGGTAAATTAAAATTCAATTCAATTAAATCAAAAATTCAATTCAATAAAAATTCAATTAAATTAAAAACATTAAGATTAAAAAAACTATTAAAAATATTTTAAAAAATTAAAAAAAACCTTTTAAAAATTATATTTAAAAATTTTAAAAAATCTTTTAAAAACAATTTTAATTTATTTTAAAACCATTTTAAATTTCTTGTAAAAAAATTTTAAAAAATCATTCTAAAAATTCTTTTTAAAACCATTTTAAAAATATTTTAAAAATCCTTTAAAAAACTATTTTGAGAATTCTTTAAAAAACTATTTTAGAAATTCTTCTAAAAATCATTTAAAAAATCTTTTAAAACCACTTTAAAAATTATTTTAAAAATTTATTTTTAAAACTTTTAAAAAAATCATTTTAAAAACCCTTTAAAAAATTATTTCGAAAACCCTTTTAAAAATTATTTTAGAAACCCCTTTAAAAAAACTATTTTTAAAAACCATATTAAAAATTATTTTAAAAAACCTTTAAAAAATCATTTAAAAAATTTATTTTAAAACACTTAAAAAAATATTTTAACCTTTTAAAAATTAGTTTAAATAAAAATGTAAAAAAAATCATTTGAAAAAGCCTTTTAAAACTTATTTTAAAAACTCTTTTAAAAATTATTTTAAAATCCCTTTTAAAAATTATTATAAAAAATGTTTTAAAAATTATTTTTAAAACACTTAAAAAAACATTTTAACCTTTTAAAAATTAGTTTAAATAAAAATGTAAAAAAATCATTTGAAAAAGCCTTTTAAAACTTATTTTAAAAACTCTTATAAAAATTATTTTAAAATCCCTTTTAAAAATTATTATAAAAGCCTTTAAAAATTATTTTAAATTCTATTAAGAATCATTTTAAAATCCTTTCAAAAAGCTTTAAATTAATTAAACTGCAATTAAAACTTAAAGATAATGCAAATTAAATTTAATCCTTAGTAATTAATTAATTAATATGAAGTTCAATATTTATTAATCTTAATTTACTCAATCATTTAATATGAAATATATCTTAATCAATCCTAACTAACTCAATTAAATCTACAATAATTTAATTAAATATTTATAATTCAATAATTATTAATCAATTCACTTAAATCTTAATCAATAACTAATCATTATCCATCCAAAATATATATTAAATTAAACAATCCTAATTTAATTATTATAAAAATTAATTAATCACAATTAATTATGAAAGCATGCATAACCTTTAATTTAACTTAAATTAAAATTTAATTTTAATTTTAATTTAAATTAAGACTTAAATTAAACTTAACTTAATTCAATTAAAATTAATTAAAAATTAATTTAAGTTAATTAACGCTACTCAAATAAGTACTAAATTATTTGAATTGATTTAAGTAAGTCACAATTAATCAATATTGATAAAAATTAATCCAACTTAGTTTTACGTTAGACTATCAATCCAAAAATAAACTTAGGGGGCGTTTGGTTAAATGATGGTAATGACTATGGGTATGGGGTTTGATAGTAGAGTGGAATGAGAATAGGAATGGAAATGAAACTCATCAAGTTATATGGGTTTGGTTGATTCCCATAAATCTAGTAATCATTCCCAAAATGTCATTCCCAAACCCACAATCCAAACACTATCTTTTACTATCATTCCATTCCCTCATTCCCAAACTCATCAACCAAACACCCCCTTATTTGTTAATCCAAATTAAATGAACTTAATTTGAATTAATTAACTTAATTCAAACTTAAGAATTTGAACTTAACTTATTCTTAACTTAATTAATAAAACATTAGTAACCAATTGTTTCATTTAGCCTGAAATTTAATATTAATTTAATTAATTTAATCGGAGATTAATTCTTTAAGAATAATTAATTAATGATTAATTTAAATAATTTTATTTTAATCAAACTTAATTACAATTAGAATCGGTAAATAGAAAATATTAGTTTTTCAACGTAATATTTTTTCTGAAAATCAGTATTCCCAACACTAAGTTGCTTAAACATTTAGGTAGAACTCCTTGTAGTTAACAAAGTTAATTAGAGATGTCAGGTTAAGAGAGAGTGCCAATTTAAAGGGGAGGAAGTGCTTTGAAAATATGTTGAGCATGTTAATTAATATACCTTAAGCAAATCCAAACTTTAGTATCAAATTAAGGGGGAGAAAGTGTTTTAAAAATATATTGAGAAAGTTAACTAACACATCTTAAACAAACCCACGTATCAAATTAAGGGTAATGTCAACTAAGGTGGGAGAATAAATCAGAAAAGTAATTGCTTAGAAAAATATTTTTCAAAAATCCTCTTCTTTAAAAATTCTTATCAAATCTATTTTTCAAAAATTTTCCTACTTGAAAACTGAAAACCATTTGCTTATAAAAGAATTTTTAAAATTCAAATTTTTTAAATTCCCTTACTTAAAATTACTTATTTAAAAAAATACTTTGAAATTTATGTTATAAATTATTTTGAAAAATCTTATCTTCAAAAAGGCTGAAAATTTTATTTTGAAAGCAATTAAAAATATTTTGAAAATATCTTTGAAAATTTTAAAAAGGGTATTAAAAATATTTTGCCCTGAAACCACTTTTGCAAAGTTAAACATTAACAATTCATTTGAAAAATTGTTTACAAGATTTATATGTCAAATTTTCAATACTTATTTGCAAATTTTTAACATATTTGCAAAACTATATATTACACTCAAATCTTTTATCGATTTTCTGAATGTAACACTTAAAAATATTTTAATTCTTTTTGACATATGATAAAGGGAGAGAGTAAGAGTAAGGGCTAAAGTTAAGAAAATTAAATTATATATTTCTTGGACTTAACGCATAATCTTTTACTTAGGATTTAGGACTTAATGCATAGTCTTTTACTTAATCAGAAAGGGTTTTATTTTCCTAATTTTAACTTAAGTTGTCATTACATCAAAAAGGGAGAGATTGTTGGTGCAGGTTGCCCTAATGATCAAACTTAGATTTTTGATGTATGACAAATGTTATAGTTAAATTATGTTGCGTTCTAATCCTTTTACCAAGTGTACATGATATGAACTTGATGGGTCTAGAAAACCGAAACACCAAGCTGAAATCCAGCTTGTTGGGTTTTTCGGACCGAAAAAACCGCTTTTTGCGTTGCGGAAACCCGAAACCCCGCCACCGGATCCGTGCGAAGAAATAAAATTTACGTAAAACTTCGAGTACGAGTTTCTAGCCTAGATCTAAACTAGATCTACAAGGAGAAGAGCTTTACCCTTGATGCGATGCCCTTCGCTAATCCCGCTCGTCTAAGGTTCGCCGGATCTCGAGAGTATCAAAGTAGATACTCCTCTATGTGTATCCACACAAGCAAGAGATGGAGAAACAAAACAAAAGGTGTGCTAGCACCTTTGAAAGGTTCGGCCAAGGTGGAGGAGAGGGAGAGAAGAGAGAGCTTGAGGAAGAAGATGAGAGTTACACAAAATGAAATGAAACTCACCCAAAATCAATTGAGTGGCCGACCACATGAATGAGGTTAATAACCTCCATGGAATACCAAGAGTCACAACTCTTGGTAACTCCCATGAGGTGGCATCCCACTTAAGCAATCATGATGATGTGGAGCATCATCATTGACCCACTCTTTGCCAACTCACCAATGAGGTGGCAAATAGTCAAGTCAAACTTTACCATTCATCTTCCTCTCAAGTCAAGTTAAACTTGACCACTTCTCTCCCATGGTTGATCAAATCTAATCATTGGTTCAAGGCAATTTTAATTTAATGAATCCCTATTCATTGAATTAAATTGACTCAATGAGTCTAAATCCAAATTAGACTCATCTAACACATGAACCAAATTGAGTCCAACTCAATTAGCCTAATTTGGATTACTCTTAATCCAATTTGGTTCATCACATGGACCTAATCCTTTAGGTTCATCAAATGAACCTAATCTCCATCTAATTGCCCTTTGTGTGTGACCCTATAGGTTCTTATAACATTGGCAATGCTCCTAAACCCATTTAGAAGCATAAGTAATGAGCGGTATCTAGCAACACATCATTACTACCCAAGTTATAAGAATGTTGAGATCCAACATCACCTTGCGACTACTAATTGTGACTCTTCACAATATATAACAAGTGTGCTTCTATCCTTGACATCTAGATTGATTAATGTGAGGCATAGACCGTGTCATCCTCTAATCAATCTAAATCTTGAATCCCAAGTAGACTCACTCAATCAAATGAGCTCAACATCTCATATTGACTCATTTGGGCATGACCATGCACTTAGTGGTCTCACTCTATCAAGAATATCGATGTCACTCCCGTCATATAGGAGGGATAGATCCCATCTACATCACTCACATCCCTCCATATAATTTGTTACATACCCAGTAATCGCCTTTATAGTCCACCCAGTTACGGGTGACGTTTGACGAAGTCAAAGTATGCAATTCCTTATGTAGGGAACCATGGTGACTTCAGGTCCAAGGACTAATAGTCATACTAATAGCCACATGAGAAAGTATATGACACTCATATAACGATCCATGATACATTCTCATGGCAGATCATTCAGTATATATTCTCCAATGCATACTCATGTGTCAACTTGATATCTCCATATCCATGACTTGTGAGATCAAGTCATCGAGTTGACCTACATGCTAGTCTCGTCGCATTAACATTGTCCTTAAATGCTAATACTTGACTAGGAATTATTAAGAGTAGTGTTCCATATATCATCTCACTATCGATTCAACTAACTGATTGATATAGGTAAGAAACTTTTACTCAAGGACGCTATTATACTTAGTTATTTGACACCAATACAAGTAAGCATAATAATCATAAACAAATGCCTTTATATATATAAGAATATGATACAACGAGTTCATACAATAATCATCAAATAATTGGCTCTAGGGCTCTAACTAACACAGCTTGGTTGATAGCTAGCATGAAGTCTAAATTAGTTGAGATCTGGTAGAAAGTTATGGTGAATCAAAGGACCTAGCATAAATGAAGTCTGTAATTGGTAAGTAGAGGTAAGTAACTGGAGGGGAGATCCAGTGAGGATGTGTTCCCAGTTTAGGGAACAGTAGACGTCGACCCGACCTAGAATTTCAGAGAAACTCAAAGTCAGAATCGGATAGTTTGGAGACTGTAAACAAACATTATTACTATTCTTTTTTATATTATTACTTGTTGTGCTAACCTTATGACGCAAGAGACTGAAAAAGGATTCCAATCGCCCAAACTTGTTCCAGGTGCTCGAGTAAGGAGGCGAAGCAGCGGACGACTGGTAGAGGTGGCGCACACTAGTTGGTCGGTACATGTCAGGTCCAAGCACCCAGAATGATCCGGGCGCCCGAAGATGGATGAAATTTTAGAGATTGAGTTTTGCCGAGGTGCAGCCACATCGTCAGCATTCTAGGCGCTCATGGTGGTCCTGACACCCGAAAATAAACTATAAAAAGGCCTTCGACCAGAAGCTTCGACACATCATTCTTTTTGACTTTTGTACTCACACGCTGTTTCGAGAAGACTCCGACAACACGAAAAGGTTACTTCGACAACCAACGCTCATTGTTCCTCAACTTCTTTTTTGTTATCGGTAACATTTACTTTATAGTTCTTGTACTCAAATTCTATAGATCTTTACGAACTGATAGTGATTGCCCAACAAAAGCACTCATTGAGTGTGAGCCTTGGAGTAGGAGTCGTTGAAGGCTCCGAACTTAGTAAAAACTACTTGTGTTAGTGCTTGTTTTTTGTTCTTTCTTCCACTACCTATTCTCATGATTTTCAAAAAAATGGTGAACGCTATTCATCCCCCCCTCTCTAGTGTCTTTTCGATCCTACAAGACTTATGTTTTTGTCTATCTCTCTTGATTATATTTATACCCTTAAATACCAATTTGACACAATATATTAAAAGCAATAATTTTTTAGACGCGAATTAAATTGTTCAAGCACATTCGTGTTTAAAAATCACTGCTCTTAATATATTGAGTCAAATTGACGTTTGAGGGTATAAATATAATCAGCAGAGGTAGCCGAATACATAAAAACTAGTTTCATGCTAATATTTGTGGTCATTTGGTCCATCAGCCGATTTTGCCCAAAATCAGCTGATGGACTAAATGACATCGGATTGACATGAAACTAGCTCATATGTGTTTATCTACTTCTCTTGATTATATTCATACCCTCAAATATTAATTTAACCTCATATATTGAAAGTAGTGATTTTTTTAAACACATATATGTTTGAAAAATTTTAAAACATCAAAATTTTTAGCAAATCAGTCACTGATTTATTTTTTTTATCAAAGTTAATTTTATCCAAAATCGTTTGATGGACCAAATGACATCAAATTAATATAAAACTAGTTCTTATGTATTGATCTACCTCTCCTGATTATATTCATGCCATCAATCGTCAATTTTTTTCAATATATTAAGAGCAATGATTTTTTAAACATGAAAATATTTAAAAATTTTAATTTATATTTAAAAATTATTGCTCTCAATATATTGAGTCAAATTAATATTTGAGTGTATGGATATAATCAGGAGAGGTAGACAAATATATAAAAATTAGTTCCATGTCAATCCCCGTAAAATCGGTTGATCGACTAAATGACCTCGGATTGACATGAAACAAATTCATATATATTTTTCTACCTCTCTTGATTATATTCATGCACTCAAATATCAATT
Source organism: Zingiber officinale (assembly GCF_018446385.1). Classification (NCBI taxonomy): domain Eukaryota; kingdom Viridiplantae; phylum Streptophyta; class Magnoliopsida; order Zingiberales; family Zingiberaceae; genus Zingiber; species Zingiber officinale. The sequence continues at coordinate 107,745,704 of NC_055986.1, forward strand.
TTTTTGGTACAGTTTGTACTAACAGTTTTACTAAGATTTTGATGAATAACAAAGTAAGTTAAGTTAGGTATTGTTGTGATCTAACCACTTTACCAAGTGTGCAGGAGTTAACCAAATAAGTTAACGGGCCGACCGGATATCTGGTGCAAAGTCTAGATAGGCCAACGGGCTGATCGAATATCTAGCAAGAAGTCTAGATAGGTCGACAGACCAATCGAATATCTGGCAAGAAGTCCAGATAGGTCGACGGGCCGACCGATATCTGGCAGAAAGTCTAGTTGGGTCTGTGCATCGGACAACTGCAAACTGGTAAGTAAAGGTAAGTCACTAGAGGAGAGTGACTAAGTGGGGATACGTCCCGATTGAGAGGATAATAGGCATCAGTCCAGGTTAGGTCTATTTCGGATCCCTAATCTGAGACATTGACTAGTTCCTGGTCCTGGGAGGATAGGAATTAATTACTACTCATTATTATAATTGTGCTAACTTTGTTTTGTAAAGTAGATGTTTTAGTTTTAGGCTAGCATCTTTTTGCATGACAACAGAGCAAAAAAAGCCTTCGGATGAACAATATCCGAAGGCGCCTTCAATGCTGATAGAAGGCGCATTCGCACTATTCATGGAAGACGCCTTCAAAGGCTTTGGAAGGTGCCTTCCGCAAGATGAACTTTGGACTTCATCGCGGATAAGAGCCGGAACGATCGGGATCAGATTTCTCGGGTTAGAAGCGCCTTCAATGGCTATAGAAGGTGCCCTCCAAGCCTTTTATAGGATGCTTGCCCAAAGCTTCAAACACAACACTCATACGAGCTTCTACACATCCAAAAGGCTTTCCGATTGCTCTGGGCTCTTGCTGCGACTCTGCTACGCCCGACAACTGTTCCAAGGACTTCTAATCGTGACCGGCAGAACAACACCGACACAAAAAAAGCTCTCACTTCGATCCCTACTTGTCAGTAACAAAGTTTTTATTGTACTTAAATTATACAAACGAAAAGTGTAGTCTGTTACACTTCTCCGATCTTCTTTGTATTCGATTTCCTTTTCCAGAGGTACCGGAAGTGGCTATTAATGGATTACCCGTCAATAGGTCCACGTGACCTGGGTCTTGGAGTAGGAGTCGTTGAAGGCTCCGAACTAAGTAAACCGACCATGTTTTCTTGTGGTTGTTATTTTCAAACTCGTAAGTACTTTTCGCTGCGTGTATTCATGTTTTTAAAACGATAAAATAAGTTTTTGAAAATCACGTACCCCCTCTCACATGTGTATCGATCAAATAAATTTGACTCAATATATTGAGAGTAATGATTTTTTAAAAGCAAATATATTTGAAAAATTCAATTCATGTTTAAAAAATTATTACTTTCAATATATTGGGTCAAATTGATATTTGAGGATATTAATATAATTAAGAGAGGTATACAAATACATAGGAGCAATGATTTTTCTGAAATCAATGATTTTTTAAACACAAATTATTTTTAAAAAAATATTTTTGTGTTTAAAAAGTCATTGCTCTCAATATATTGGATAAAATTGACGTTTGAGAGCACATATATAATCAAGAGAGGTGGACGAACATATATGAATTAATTTCGTATTAATCCAAGGTCATTTAGTCCATCAATCAGTTTTGGACAAAATTGACTAATAGATCAAATGACCTTAGATTGATATGAAACTAGTTCATATGTATTCGTCCACCTCTCTTGATTATATTCATGCTCTCAAATGTCAATTTTATCTAATATATTGAGAGCAATACTTTTTTGAATACGAATTAAATTTTTCAAACACATTCGTGTTCAAAAAATCACTGCTCTTAATGTATTGAGTCAAATTGACGTATGAGTGTATGAATATAATTAGGAGAGGCAGCTGAACACATTGAAACTAGTTTCATATCAATCCGAGATTGTTTGATCAATTAACTGATTTTATCTAAATTCGACTTTGATGAAAAAAATAAATCAATCGCTTGATTTGCTCAACCTTTCAACGTTTCGACACCGAACAAAATCAATTTGATTGATAAAAAAATCAGTCAACTGATAGCGGTAAAATAGGAAATGAGTACGTGATTTGGTAATTTTAAAATTACCGTACACTATTTGATAATTTTAAAATTATCCTACACGATTTGGTAATTTCAAAAATTTATCTACGGGTTTAGTAAAAAAATCGTTAATTTTTTAATTTAGAATTTAAGATTTAAGGTTTATATTTTTTTAATACTAATTACCAATGTTTTATAAAATATATATATTAGAGTTTAGGGTTCAGTGTATTAAGATTTATATTTAAAAAAATGATAATTGATAAACAAAATTAAACTTAAACCATAAAATCCTAAATCTTAAATTCTAGACTTTAAATACTAAATGCTAAAAACATTAATAATCGACAATCGTATAGAGTGGAAGCGGCAGCCCGGATCCTCTGGACCACAAAAAATCGTATAAAAGGGTCTCACGTGCACAACGCGTGCACGCAGAAACCTCTCTAACGACAGAAACCCCAGCCCTAACTCTCACGATCCTCTCCGTCGGCGATCTCATACCTCTCACGCAGAAGACGAAAACTCCCAAGTCGTTACTCTCGCGATCCTCCACCTCTCACGCCGAAGACGAAGACTCCACCCTCGACCCGAGTTTCTGCGTGCACTTTCAAAGCCCTAACCCCTCCAACGTCCCCGACAGTCTCCATCGTCCCCGACGGCCTCCAGCCACCGCGACATCCCACTTTTGGTTTCTGCGTGCCCGCGAAAACGCGCCCAAACACAGAGGAACGCGCCCACGAGTCCCGACCTCCGGCGACGCCTAGCCCTGCCCTCACCGGCGACGGCCTCCAGCCACCACGACATCCCACTTTTGGTTTCTGCGTGCCCGCGAAAACGCGCCCAAACGCAGAGGAACGCGCCCACGAGTCCCGACCTCCGGCGACGCCTAGCCCTTCCCTCACCGGCGACGGCCCACGCTCTTTAAGTGAGGATTTAGGAGTTCAACTGTTGGTTCTAGCAAGATAGAGTTTTCCTTTAATTCATTCCTATTTAAATGTTTGAGTTCCGGATTTACAACAGCATGAGCACCTTTCCTGTTGATTTGTTTCCAATATCTTTTTAAAACAAAATTTTTACTAAATTTAGATGTGAAAGAGAGATGCCCAGCTTGTTTTGCAACATAGTTGGGCTAATCTACAACTTAGCTTGTCTAGATATGCAGACCAGACATGTTTGGTATATTAACGCTTGAGATTCAAGTTATATAGTAACTCAAACTTGAGCTTGTGCTAAAAAACCTTCTCCGCCTGATTGCAAGGTGAATTATGTTAAAAATTACTTGACTAGCAAAAAGCACAGTGAATTTCTACAAGACATACTTCTTTAATAAGTATATTGGAAATAGCTTAAAGCACTAAGTTTATGTTTTACTTATTGCTTATTAACAACATGAGATAAGTTATGTGACAATTATTGCTTATTTTCTATTTTTTTAATTTATTTAGCATACAATCTGTGAACATAAAGATATATTTGAATCTAAGTAATTCTTGTTTGCTTAATAGGTTGGTATTTCATGGCATCATCAAGTTACAGCTCCATCGACAATACGAAATTTGAACATGTACCATGTAGGGACTACGGACGAAGAACATTGGTGTGTGTTTATAGATCGACCAAAAATCCCGGAAGGAGGTATTATCGATGTGGGCAACATGACTGACAAAAGTGGATGGTAGTTGATACTCTGTCTGATGAAGATAGCGGTGGAAGGTTAGGAAGAATAGAGTCAAGGTTAGGAAGTGAACCCATTGTTTCTCGTGGACATAATCTAGGAAAGTCAAATGTACCATCAGTGGTCTGGATATTAGTTATAGTGAATCTAACTCTTTTGGTCGTGTACCTTATTACTTTGTTAGTTCAGGTAGTTAATTAGTGTTGACTAATGTTGGTGTTGTTGAACATGTTATATAATGGATATTCCAATAGCGTAATTAGTTTTTTGTTAAGATGGATGTTGTGAAACATGTTATATAATGGTTCTAAAATATTGTAATGATTTATTCTGTGTTGTTTTTCTTTCGGGGCTTAGTTCTCATCTCTGATACTTCTTCACTCAAGCAAGGATGTGAAATTATATTGAAAGGAATGTGTGCTATGTTAACAAATTTAAGGTGTCGATAAGGTTGGTCATGTGTCTCTTTTGTTCTTCTTTATGAATTTATTGAGTTTCTTTAGTGTGTTATAGCTTTTGACTTCTATTATTCTGCCTAGTGTGTTCTTGTTAAAGTCTTAGGATGAGAAATATTTTTTGTTCGACGAGGTAATTGAAGGTTCAAGTGTTGTTCTAGTTTCTTTCAGAAGACTGTTTGTTGGATGGCAATTGCAGGTCAGGCTTAAGCTCCAGCTCCAGCACATCCGATGGTTCAATGACCAGTTCAGACTTCGGACCTGTCGATGCCTCAAGTCAGGTTTCAAAACTGCAGGAGGTCTCCACCATTCTTATAGTTGCAACTTTGCTGCATTTCCTAGTTGTTTACATGTAAACCATATCTGCTATCACCATTGCTTTTGCTCCCTGCTTTTGATTTTCTAGTCACTGATTCAGCTGGTGATTTCTGAATACTATCTTTTGAATATCAACCTTACAAATATATCTTCCGATACTGCGAATCTTTGATGCTTCCGTTTGAGTATCAAAATTACGAGTCAAATTTTCTTCTACTTTTATTTAAGGAGTTAAACAACCCTTATGGTGCCCGAGTCACCGTCCGTTGAATTTGGATCAGATTGGTCGACTCATGATTTAAACCAATTTGGTTAGATCAATAATCTCAATTGATAATGCCACAATCATATAAATTGTTCACAACTATCTCATTCAAATATGTAAAAGAACGTAGTATCCTCAAATAGATGTTCAATTTAGCACTACGGAATTGCGTTCATGATACAAACATGATAACCATAGACTCGAATGGGAAATCCTACAAGTGTCAACTTCTGTGAAAAGCTATTCGAACCAGATATTATATATTAGCATTTGAAGCCATGACAAACAGACAGAATTATGATAAGAATTAGTGCAATAATGATTCCCAAAACAATCAACTTAATCTTCATGTTCTAAAGCCACATCTTCCTCTTGATATGTGTTCCTTGCTGTCTAAAATCCTGTGCCTCGGAGCGAATGTTCTCAGTCTTATCGACAAGCAACTAAATTTTCTCACCACGATCAAGAACCTATAACCCAAAAAGATCAGTTAAAAAGAAACACAAAGAATGTCCTCAAGCAGGGAATGCCAAAAACCTAAGAATGAAATAATGTGACATCACAAGCACAAAGTACCTTTTCAATGTTTTCCATCATAACTCCTTTGACTTCTGAAACCTGAGCTTTCACCTTTGTGAGTTTGCTAATCTCTTCAGGGTGATCTATGCAATACTGCATGCGCTCTTTCAGCTTGGACCTAATGGGTTAGCAAAATGTTCCATGATAATCGTGGTTAGACAAAAGCTGAAAGACTAGAATCTGAGTGATCATTGAAAACATTACCCGAATTCACGGGTAAGGCTATTGGCTGCAGCAGTTGCAGCTTTTCCTCCATATCTTTTGCTGAAGTCCTCCTTCACCCTTTCCAGAAAGGTAATGGGAATTTGCCTCCCTCGTTATTCAACGGCAACCACACAGTATGCGAGCTGCTCCATGAAGGAGAAGAAGTACAACAAGTCATGCCCGGAGGCTGTCATCTCTTCCCTTGGTAAGAACATTTTATTTTATAGCTGGCTCATAAAATATTTAATTCGTAATAAAATTATACATCAAACCAAATTCAAACTCATAAACTGATAAAGGAGTAAACACAACCTGAGCTTCAATTACCTAAAAGAATCAACTTGAATGAGTGTTCTAATTAAGAGAAAGCAAACTATGAAGTTGCAAACAAATCCAAGAATCACATACTATACGGAAACATCAAAATATATCTCAAAAGGATGTTAAGACCGTAATATGCAACTCACAAGCACTATCAGTCAAAGTAAGCGGAAACAAAATGGGGAAATGAAGAACAAAAACAAAGGTAGACACCCTAAGGAGATCAGATTCCTAGGACAACAACCACCAAAATATTCCCGCAAGCATTCAGTGAAAATGCCCTAGAGCTCCAAAATTTCCAAAAGCAATCGAAGCTCAGGTATGACTCCCAAAACATTTGGAACTTGTCAAGAAAGGAAATCATATCAATAGATTAACTACCATTTCAAGTGCACATATAAATAGACTTAGACACATACGAGATCGTCTCAATCTAAGGGGAGGAGGTTGCAGGAGGTGGTCCAGCAAACTGCATATATGAGAATTGCACCTATAACAGTAAACAACTGCAAACTATTAATGAATTTAGTTTGGGAATAAAGAAGTTACATGTAGTTCAACAAAGATGTATATATACCTAAGAAAGTTGTGATGCCAATAATGGTGGAAATTGAGTCTCAGTCATATTGAAACTACCAACAGAACTACCAATTGTTAGCACAAGATTTATAGGCTAAAACAAAAAAATAAAAAACAATCTTAGCTGGTTATAATATAAATTATCTAACATAAGTAAAACAAATACCAACTTGATGACTAAACCGGTCACATTGTACGCTGGCCACGCTGGAAATAGTTTGATCTACACCCTGTGTTATAAAAAAATAGAGTGATTTAACTTATTCGAATTTAACAACAAATAATACCGAATAAACAAAATTTGTGAAGTTTTGGAATAGAAACCATTACAATTGTTGAAGCTTGATTTGTTTTCCTCGCTGCTTTTCTTTTCCTTGAAATCTTCTCTAACCTACCTTTCAACCTTTTACCTGACACCATTTTTTTCTTCATTTTAATCTCTTTCACTCCAGTAGAGTTCCCTTCAATTTCCCAGGATGCTTGGCTCACATTTGATTGTTGGACATTTGATTCAGTACCTTGTAACTTATCATCCACCATCTTACACAAGCTCAACATAACATCTTTAACAAACATGTAAGTGTCATCCCTTTCTGCTGCCTTGGTAACCAATTGAACATTCAACCCACACAACTCTTTGTAATGCATATTTTGAAGTACTTTTGGATCCAAAATAGTATTGTTGGCCATTGAATCATTAACTCCAAAATATCCAATTTTTGCTTTTCTTGTCCACCTTTTCAATACATAATCACTTGGGATTTTCATGATATTTTTCCACGTAAATATTTTCAGAATATGAGAACACAAAATTCCAGCAAATTCATATTTTCTACAGCTGCACTCAATTTTTTTACACTCCTTGTCAAGTGTAACAATATGATGGTTTCTCTTTTTGTGAGGAGTAACTTTATATTTTGCAAATGTATTAACATCCTCACAAATTTCTAGAATAGAATCATGAGATAAACACCACTCCTGTTGAAAATATTTGTATACCTTAGGAGTATAAATTTCACTAGCATGCTTCAAAATCTCAATAGGAAACATTAAATAGGGAACAGTTGTATTAGATTTGAAATCATCTTTTAATTCCTCGTATCGACGATCATCAAGGAGTCTTTGGAAGTGACTGAAGAAGTCTAAAAACTTGTGTTTATAAGTGACATACTTTTTCACAATACTATTCATGCTCTCACTTCTTTGGGTTGTAGTCATATCTGCACAAAACATTTGTCATCCATATACTAAAGCCCATTTTTCCTTGATGTTGTACATACGCCTCAACCAATCATTGTCTTCAAGTGCATACTTGGCTAACATTATGTTCCATGCTAAAATAAAATCTTCCTCTTCATCAAAATCATATATACATGAGGCAAAATCTTTAGTAAAGTCTCTAAAGTTAGAAAAAACTCCACTCAAATGTATGACAGCATTTTGATAAATATGCCAAATGCACAAACGATGATGTGTTTCAGGCTATCTAGAAGCTAACGCCTTTGCCATTGCTGCATCTTTGATCTATAAGAATAGTAGTTGGGTTTTTCTCACCCATAGCTCTAGTTAATGTATCAAATAACCACTCAAAAGTCAAACTAGTTTCATTAATATAATAAAGCAGCACCAAAAAGTATGGATTGTTTATGATGATTAACACCTACAAACAATGCAATTGGCCGACCTTCATGTAGGTTGTGTCAAAGCAAACAACATCTCCAAATTAGCATAATCAGCTCTCATCTTAGCATCAGACCAAAAAATATTAGTAATCAAATCATCTTCATCAACTTGGATAGCATAAAAAAAATTAGGATCATCAAACTGCATTTTCTGCAGATATTCCAATACACCCCCTGTATCCCCAACTCTCATATTTATTGTTCTTTTGGATCGCAAGTAGTTTTTATAATCTTCGGGAATAAATCCTAAATTCTCCCTCCCACCTACTTGCCTCACCATAAGATCATGAGATGCTTTTGGGGGGATTCCCACATCACTTACCATCTCAATTTGTATCGCTGCAGAAGAAGAAATATTCCTATGACTTCTATAGAGGTGTGTTTTGCTTGGACTTGAGAGATAATGATTATGCTCTTTAACAAACTGCACCACAGTAAACTTGTTTTTTTTTTCGATTACAAATCTTCATTTTAGCCTCACAACCAAACCTTGTTTCATCACGACTTGCTTTGACATAAAGATCTCGTTTGTCTTTTCCTCTTTTACCTTGGGCACACAAAAAAAAAACCCTATCAAGTAATTTACCCGATTCATCCTTGTGGATTCTACCTCTCCTTATACCAAACCCAACCTTTTTAGCATATGTCAAATAAAATTGATATGCATCTTCTTCTGTTTCAAATTCCAATCCCAATTGTGGTATATCCAAATCTGTTTCAACGTTCAAGCCTATACAATCAAACAAACAAAGCAAGATGGCTAAAAAAAGAAATTTAATATAATGAAGCTCAATACAATCCCAATATGATTCTTATTACCTTCATCAATATAATCAAAGTCACCTTCTTGTCTATCTTCATTTCCTTCAAAATTCAACCGACGACAACTTATAGATTCATCCTCCATGATAATTACTTTGATCCTTTAAAAAAAAAAATTCAATTTAGGGCAAAATAAAAAAAAACAGCCACAAAAGAACTGCATGTCCTCGGTAAACCTTCAGGCCGTGGCAGAGCAATTCCAGGAGCAGGAAAAGGTAGAGGAATCATGAAAAATCAAACGAAGAAACCTATACAAGCACCCCAGGATGGCATCGGCAAGAACACTGGTGATATTGAGATGCTCTATTTCCAAGATACTTATTAAAGAAGTATGTCTTGTAGAAATTCACTGATCTTTTTGCTAGTCAAGTAATTTTTAACACAATTCACCTTGCAATCAGGCGGAGAAGGTTTTTAGCACAAGCCAACCTAATCCTAAGGGTATGAATGATGCCAAGAACTTGTTGAAAGTAAGGTAAATTACACAAATTCTACAACTCAGTTAGCAACTTACAAATGAAACAAATTAAACAAAAAATTTGTTTTAAAAAGATATTGGAAACAAATCAACAGGAAAGGTGATCATGCTGTTGTAAATCCGGAACTCAAACATTTAAATAGGAAGGAATTAAAGGAAAACTCTATCTTGCTAGAACCAACAGTTGAACTCCTAAATCCTCACTTAAAGAGCATGGGCCGTCGCCGGTGAGAGTAGGGCTAGGCGTCGCCGGAGGTCGGGACTCGTGGGCGCCTTCCTCTGCGTTTGGGCGCGTTTCCGCGGGCATGCAGAAACCAAAAGTGGGATGTTGCGGTGGCTGGAGGCCGTCGGGGACGATGGAGACTGTCGGGGGCGTTGGAGGGGTTAGGGCTTTGAAAGTGCACGCAGAAACTCCGGTCAAGGGTGGAGTCTTCGTCTTCGGCGTGAGAGGTGGAGGATCGTGAGAGTAACGGCTTGGGAGTTTTCGTCTTCTACGTGAGAGGTATGAGATCACCGACGGAGAGGATCACGAGAGTTAGGGCTGGGGTTTCTGTCGTGAGAGAGGTTTCTGCGTGCACGCATTGTGCACGTGAGACCTGTTGGATCGTGAAACGTCGATAGAGGGGGGGTGAATATCGATTCGAAAAACAACGAGTATAAAAGAGTTAAGCGCAGCGGAAATAAAATAGCTTAGACAGATGAACACGATGTTTTTTTACTTCGTTCGGAGCTTGTGACGACTCCTACTCGAAGGCACGTACTCCTTGAGTACTTTCGTTGGGCAATCACTAGCAGTTCGAATATTATTACAATTTAAAGTACAGAAATGCTAATGAAAATAAAACAAATACCGACAAGAATTAAGGACGAGGAAAAGAGCGTATTGTCGGATCTTCGTTAGCGTCGCAGGAGCGCAGAACAGTAGAGCAAGTAGTCTAAGAGTTCTGAGTTGGTTCTGATCTCTGCCTCCGCCCCATCTTTTATATGAAGCTCGGGGCGCCCTGGATCCCTTCCAGGCGCCCTGGTGAGACGTGGCAAGTCCAACCAGCGAGCTCCAAGTGGCGACGCGCGGTCAGGATAATTTTTGCCTCCAAGGCGCCAGGGTGCCTCCCGGGCGCCCGGACCTCCGGGCGCCCGGACCACCTTTTTCCAGCGAACAACTTTCCTGCAAAACAAGGTTAGTCCGAGACAAATAGATCCTGCGAAATAAAGTGTTAGCACAGTTTATGAGTTTAGAAGTATGACTTAGCAAAACAGAGTATGACCTAGATTTCATCTTTCTGAGACCGGAATCTAGTCATGATCTCGACTTAGATATCCGAAATGGATCTAAGCAGGATCGACGCCTAATGTTCCCTTCCCGGGAACGCGTCCTCGCAGTCACTCCCCTCCAGTGACTTACCTTACTTACCTGCCAGACGTCCGGTCAGCCCTTCGACCCGTCTGGACTTCTCGCCAACTATCCGGTCAGCCCGTCGACCTAGCTGGACTTCTCGCCAAGCGTCCGGTCAGCCCGTCGACCCGCTTGGACTTCTCGCCAGCTATCCGGTCAGCCCGTCGACCTAGCTGGGCTTCGTGCCAGACATCTGATCAGCCCGTCGACCTGTCTGGACTTTTCCTGCACACTCGATCAGAGTGTTTAGACAACAACAAGCTAACTTAACCTGATTTGTCATTCATCAAAACCTGGGTTAAATCGTTAATGCAAACCACACCAACAATCTCCCTCTTTTTGATGGAATGACAACCTGATTAAGTTAGTGTAAACATATGCATAAACAACATGCATTTAATGTGGTTTTTAAGTTAGTTTGTATTTTCAGTTTGGTTCAGCTAACTTAACCACCTAACCCTCCCCCTTTGGCATTCATCAAAAATAAGCATGGATTAACTAAGCATAGACTTTAGACAAAAAAAACGTCAAGATAATCTGGGGGAGTTTAAACTTTTGAAAACTTGTTTAAAGCATTAGCTTTTAGAAAAATAGCTAAGTTTAGACAAAATCTCACACACAAGTGTATAAGTTCTAAATTTCAAGATCAAATTTTAAATTTTTCAACACAAGTTTTTGTAATGCTTTTCAAATAAGTTTTCAAAAATTCCAAAACTGAGTTTGAAAAAGATTATATTTCAAAACTGATTGAAATTTATTTTTCAACACTAAGTTTGTAAAAGATTTAATTTGTAAACTTAAGTTTTTGAAAAAAAATCTCATTTCCACAATTTTCAATAACAGAGCAATTTTTTAAAACTAATTTTTGCAAAATTTAATTTTCAAATTAAGTACAATCAAATTTTGAGAAGTAGATTTTTAATTTTCAAAACTAAGTTAAATCTAATAATCAAAATCAATTTTCAATAAAAAATGAAACCCAAAACAACTTGATTGTATAAGAGTTAGTTTGCAAACATGGTTTTAAAATATTCAAAGTAGACAAAGGAGTTTTCAAAATAATTTTGTAAAATTCTTTTTCAGAAATAATTTTTTCAAAAAAGAATTTGCATATTTTTAATCAAGTTGAGTCAAAAATAATTTAAATTTTTAATTTGAAAAACTGAAGTAGTTTTATCTCTCCCCCTGAACCTGACATTAATTCAAATGTCTAACCAGTTTGTTATTGACTGACTTATCAGAAGATAGCAGCTTTCACTTGGTTAGTCAAGTTAAGGTCAATCTTAACTTGATTAATGTATATTTTGTATTTAACGCTCAGACTTATGTCGATGCACTGAAATAAGTATCTTAAGTCTTAGGCAAGTGGCCTATGCATCTCACCCCTTTCTATGTTCGTCAAACACAAGCAAGGTAAGCCTAGGGTTTTGGTGAGATGCTCAAAACTAGTCCTATGGGTACATGTTTTCTAAGGATTTTAACCTAGTCTAAGGCTAAAAATTCATTTAAAAGTCTAAAAATAGGAAAGTTTTGAAAACGAAATATGTTTTAACCTATAATTTGAGAATAACCATTTTTGAAAATATTTTTGAAATTTGAAACTCCTAGTCTATTAAGATCGAACATAATCAATCCATATCAGAAAGAACACTAGATAGATCAATAAGCATTCTACAAGTGATGTAGATAACTGAAGTGTCACAACTAGAGCTACTGAGATGAGGAAGGGGGTGGTCCAGATCCCAAGGAGCGGAGTAGTGTCATCAGCTCAGTGTGTCGAGTCTGCCTCTCGGAGACCTCTCGCCGCATGTCACGCTGAAAGTCAGAGTTCTCCTGCTGGAGACTCGCCATGGCTCTCTCTAGTCCAATCATGCGGTCGGCTAGAGTGCGTGGTGCGTGACGTGGTGCTCGAGCTGGTGGTGGAGGTGGAACGGCCTCCTCCGGAAACAGTGCAAGCATGAACTCATCCTGCTCGGCCTCCCCCTGCGTGCCTGGGTCGTGCTGGTGCCGTGCCCCCCTCTGCCAAGACATAGTACCGTCGCCCTCATCTATGTGGATACTAGCTAGAGAGAAGTTCCTAGCTGTTATGACGTCAAACTCAGTCATATAGCGAATGTCTCCTCTAGTGACATCAATGTGCAACGAGGACATATATGCTGTCAGAATGTGACAGAACGGCATGTGGACTCGTCTATTAGTCACGTATCCAGCCGAGTAGATAATAGTGGAGAAGATATGTAGGCTGATGTCAATATCTAACCTATGACTCAGGGCATAGAGTAAAAATGAATGGAATGGGCGCATCACAGCGATGCCCCGAGTAGTCAGTGGTAAAGTGCAAAAGACTAAGACCCTATAAAGAGCGTAGTCCTGGACTCGAAGTTTTACCGACCTAAACTGGGTCACAGTGGGATCTCGCTCTCCCCCAAAAAAATACGAATAAATCGTATCAAGAGTGATATGTGAGTAGAGATCTCTGAATGGTAGATCCCCGGGAGGATAGCACAAAAAGGGACAAGTGGATGGACGTAACCCTAAAAACTCCCGGATCGATGTAGGGGATAACGTGATATCAGTACCTGCTGCCCTAGTAGTGTAGGTAAGGTCGTCTACTTTCACTAAGTTGTTATAAAATTCAGCACATAGACTTATGTTTACTGGACTAGTACATTCAACAAGGTTTCGTAGGTTATAGTGGTTTATAACCTCCATAACAGGAGCACAAGAAACTAAAAAGAATGATCTATCTATGCATTTAGTCCTAATGACCATATAAATGGTTGACTCAAACCTAACTCTAAGTTCATTTGTGGGAAACCTAGGGTCAGTACTAGCGTTAGAGGGCCTAGCACCAGTATTTATTCGTTTCCTACTGTTATATCAAAGAGATATTCTAAATGAAAATATCAAGACAAATTTAAAGAATTTTTAGACAAGGAAAAAGGATTTACCGAGGAGCCATCGTAAAATATAGAACTGATGACCTCGGTTGAGTCGCGGCGGTGTCTTCACCGCAAGAAAATTTAATTTTAGAACACTCTCGCACTAAGGTTCGGATAGAACCTTGGTAAGAGTGAAACGATTTGGGGCAAGTGTTGGGGGCGCCTGCTGCCCCCTATTTATAGGGAACTCCGGGCGCCTGGGGTTGATTTCGGGCGGGGCGCCTGGATCCCCTCCCGGGCGCCCCCGAAGGGAATACTAGGGGCGCCCGCCCCTGGTTTTTGACCCTTTAAATGATTTTTTTTTTTTAGTTTAATTTAATTTTTTAAAATAACTTTTAAAGTTAATTTAATAATTTTTAAAATAGTTTTTAAAGTTAATTTAATAGTTTTTAAAGTTAATTTAATTTTTTAAAGTTAATTTAATAGTTTTTAAAATAGTTTTTAAAGTTAATTTAATAATTTTTAAAATAGTTTTTAAAGTTAATTTAAAATAATTTTTAAAATAGTTTTTGAGGTTAATTTGGTTTTAAAATTAAAAGTAAATTAATCGTAATTCATTTTAGTTATTTAATTCGAAATTTGATTAGTTCAAAATTTAACTTAACTAATTCAGTTCAAAATTTAATTTGATTAATTTAATTTGAAATTTAATTTAATTAACTTAATTTGAAATTTGATTAATTTATTTAATTTGAAATTTAATTTAATTTGATTTTGATCCTTAGTCATCTCACCCGATCTAAGTTTTCAGTCATGGAATCCTATAATTTTGTGAGATGGATTGGATTTTTAATTATGGAGTTTTGGTTTAACTTGTGTTAGATTCAAGTTTAGCTTTGGTCTCTATAAACAGACATTCTTCGGATAAACTTCTAAGCTTGGTGAGTCACATGGACGTCATTAGAAGTAACCAACCTTTCGAGGTTTTCCGAATAGTCCTATCCACGGAGCTTAGTACTAAACCTTGGTCTAACTAGTTAGGATTCATTTAAGGGTAGCTTCGGTCAGTTCTACTTGGCCAAATGCACAGATCGAAACCATATCTTTCTAGACATGCGATGCCCAAGCTTCCCTAACGTACTATCATCCAAAAACTTCACCAGTACCATGATTCACGTTAAACTTGGTCTTTTTTTAACTAATCCTAATTATCCTGCCGGGTTAGTTTGTTTAGGTTACCCTATCGGGTAAGTTAGTTTTGGAGGTGCCAGCTATTCTGGAGCCTCCCCTTGAATTATTGGCCTTTAAATTTTCGTTTTAGGTTTGTGTCGATTCCTTTTATAGTTATAATTAACTTGGTGATAATTTATATTTTGTTGAGTTTTAATATTTTTAAATTTTGATTTCTTTGATTTGTGTTTTGATTTTTGATTTAGTTTATTCAAGTTTATATAATATATTTTTTCTTTAGGTATGTAATATTGATTGATTCCTACTTGCATGGTCAAACACGCTTTCGGAACCCAAGCTTGATTAGTTGATTTGTATTGGGTTATTAATGACTTTAAGGTTTTATTTGAGTTCGACTTGTATCCAAGTCCGGTTTTATTATAACATTCTTTTTGATTGTTCAGGATTAAGTCTAAATTTTTTGATCTTGTAGTGAATTTCTCTAGTATTTCTTTTAAGTTATTAATTTCTAATTTTAATGATGAATTCTCTTCAAGTATTAGATCTTGAGTTGGATTTAAATTTTTTATTTGTTCCTTGAGGCCTTGATTTTCCTCAAGGAGTGATTTATTTTCATTTTCTATTTTAATTAACTTACTATTTAAGCAGGAAATAATTTTAAAAAACTTTTTATTTAAATTAGAATGTACCTCATCCGGGCCTTCGGAAACGAGTCCAGACTCGTGGCTTGATTCGGGTTCAGACCCGTCTTCATCTTCCGACTTGTCTTCCGTTTCAGCTTCGCGGGCCATCAGCGCGAGATGGCTCTGGTGTTTCTACTCTTCTGCCTCCGATTCGTCTGAGGAGTCGTCCCACGTTGCTTTGAGGGCCTTCTTTTTGGTTGGCTTCGGTTTGTCGAACTTCAGTCTTGGGCATTCGTTCTTGTAGTGCCCCTTTTTGTTGCATCCGAAGCACGTCACGTTCTTTTGTTCCGAGGGAGAACTGATCTTTTGAAGCTTCTTTTTCTCCTGGTGAACATTTTTCTTACTAGGTTCACCAGGTGTTCTTCGTCTTCGGTATCTTGATCAGAATCTTCTTCAGGTTCAGGCTTGTTCTTCTTTTCTTTGGATGAGCCTACAAATAAAGCAATACCTTTCTCGGCTCTAGCATTAGTTTGTTCATGTAATTCTAACTCACAAAAAAGCTCATCTAATTTTAACTTAGATAAATTTTTCAAAATTTTGTAGGCATCTACGATTGATGCCCACAAGCTATTACGAGGAAAAGCATTTAGTGCGTACCTTATTAAATCTCTGTTTTCCATCTGGTGGCCTATCGCGTGGAGTCCATTGAGGACGTCCTTGATTCTTGCATGCAGTTGACTTGCCGTTTCCCCTTCCTGCATTTTTATATTAAATATTTTATTTAAAAGTAGGTCTCTTTTTGTTACCTTCGCGTCGCTTGTTCCTTCGTGCAACTCGATCAGTTTGTCCCACAATTCTTTATCATTCTGATGTGGTCCGACGCGATTCAGCTCTTCTCCTGTTAGGCCGCAATGTAGCGTGTTGATTGCTTTGTTTTCTGTCGATGCCTTTTTCCTCATGTCCGGAGCCCACTGTTCCGTGTCTAGTGGATTTCCGGAGTTGTCGGTTGGAGCTCGGTAGGCCTTTATAACACTAAACCATTGATCGTAATCCGTCTTTAGGTATACTTCCATTCTTTTCTTCCAGTAGGAGAAGTCATCCCCGTTGAATAGGGGAGGACGTACGGGGAGGACGTACTGTGCTGAAGCCTTCTAGTTGAGACATTCTGCACACAAGTAAACAACAAAAAAAAATATTCCAAGACTTAGTCTTGGATTAGTAGTGCGGAAAAAAATTATAGCTGTATCTAAATTGGTGTTGCACCAATTTAGATTTAATTGCAACGAGAAGAAAAGTTTCTAAATTAATAATAATATCAACTTAGAATTAAGCGTAAAGCAAAAGAAGAAAAAATATTTTCACCCCCTGTCTGATTGGTGGTTGCACCAAATCAGAGCGGTACCTGCTCTGATACCACTTGTTGGATCGTGAAACGTCGATAGAGGGGGGGGTGAATATCGATTCGAAAAACAATGAGTATAAAAGAGTTAAGCGCAGCGGAAATCAAACAGCTTAGACAGATGAACACGATGTTTTTTTACTTCATTCGGAGCCTGTGACGACTCCTACTCGAAGGTCCGTACTCCTTGAGTACTTTCGTTGGAAAATCACTAGCAGTTCGAATATTATTACAATTTAAAGTACAGAAATGCTAATGAAAATAAAACAAATACCGACAAGAATTAAAGATGAGGAAAAGAGCGTATTGTCGGATCTTCGTTAGCGTCGCAGGAGCGCAGAGCAGTGAGCAAGCAGTCTAAGAGTTCTGAGTTGGTTCTGATCTCTGCCTCCGCCCCATCTTTTATATGAAGCTCGGGGCGCCCTGGTGAGACGTGGCAAGTCCAACCAACGAGCTCCAAGTGGCGACGCGCGGTCAGGATAATTTTTGCCTCCAGGGCGCCCAGGTGCCTCCCGGGCGTCCGGATCCCCTCCGGGCGCCCTGACCACCTTTTTCTAGCGAACAACTTTCCTGCAAAACAAGGTTAGTCCGAGACAAATAGATCCTGCGAAATAAAGTGTTAGCACAGTTTATGAGTTTAGAAGTATGACTTAGCAAAACAGAGTATGACCTAGATTCCGTCTTTCTGAGATCGGAATCTAGTCACGATCTCGACTTAGATATCCGAAATGGATATAAGCCGGATCGACGCCTAATGTTCCCTTCCCGGGAATGCGTCCTCACAGTCACTCCCCTCCAGTGACTTACCTTACTTACCTGCCAGACGTCCGGTCAGCCCTTCGACCCGTCTGGACTTCTCACCAGCTATCCGGTCAGCCCGTCGACCTAGCTGGACTTCTCGCCAAGCGTCCGGTCAGCCCGTCGACCCGCTTGGACTTCTCGCCAGCTATCCGGTCAGCCCGTCGACCTAGCTGGGCTTCGTGCCAGGCATCTGATCAGACCGTCGACCTGTCTGGACTTTTCCTGCACACTCGATCAGAGTGTTTAGACAACAACAAAGCTAACTTAACCTGATTTGTCATTCATCAAAACCTGGGTTAAATCGTTAGTGCAAACCGCACCAACAAGACCCTTTTGTACGATTTTTTGTGGTCCGGAGTGGTCCAGGATTATTTGGTCCAGAGGATCCGGACTGGTGGAAGCGGTAGTGTCCGGGGGGCAGAATCGAATCGAATGTCAACCTCAATTGTCCGTTGAATTTCGTCGGTCAATTCTCAATTCAATGCGATATACCTTTTATAGTTTTTGAATTTGTTTATCTTTTGGCTAGATTCTCAAATGCCAAATTCAATGCCTATATATGGCTTTTAACCCTCTAACCAAGAAAAATTTAGAGGGCGTTTGGTTCTTTGTTAGGAATAGAAATCGGAATGAGAATCATTGTATTGTGGAATGAGAATAAGTATGAGCATGAATATCACTCTTAAAAGTAATGTTTGGTTAGTTATATATTTTCTATCAGAATAAATCAAAATTTCCTTTTTTATCCTTAAAGAAAAATAAGAGAAAAAATTATATATGAGAGAAAGATGAATGTGAGAGAAAAATATGATAAAAGAGAATGATGAGAGAGAAAGTATGATGAGAAAGAAAGTGCGATGAGAAAGAATGAAGAGAGAGAAAGTGTGATGTGAAAGAATGAAGAGAGAGAAAGTGTGATGAGAGAAAATGAGAAAAGAGTGTGATAGGAGAGAGCATGATGAGAGAAGATGAGAGAGAAAATATGATGTGAGAGAAAGTACGATGGGAGAGGATGAAGAGAGAAAAAATGTAATGAGAAAAAATGAGGAGAGAGAGATTGAGGAGAGAGAAAGTATGGTGAGAGATAAAGTGTGATTAAAAAAGAGAACATTGCGTGTGATGTGAGAGATTGAGGAGAGAGAAAACATGATGAGAGAGAAAGTGTGTTGAGGAAAAAAAAGAGAGAGTGTGACAAGAGAGATTGAGGAGAGAGAAAGTGTGATGAGAGCGAAAGTGTAATGAGAAAAAAAGAGTAAAGGGAGTGTGATGGGAGAGATTGAGGAGAGAGAAAGTATGATGAGAAAAAAAGAAGGAAGAGAGTACAATGGAAGAGATTGAGGAGAGAGAAAATATGATGAAAGAGAAAGTGTAATGAGAAAAAAGGAAAGAGAGTGTGATAGGAGAGAGAAAGTGTGTGATAAAATGATGAGAGAGAAAATATGATGAGAGAGAACAAGGAGATAGAAGTGATATGAAAGAAAAAATAAATAAATATATTTTGATATTTGATATTAAAGGAGAAAATTTTAGTTTAGCTTAAGGGTATTTTTGGAATAAGGGAATATTTTGATTGATGAAAATAGGGTAATGACTCATTGAAGGGGAGGTACATGGGAATGAGTTATTACCCAATTTCAAGGATTTATTCCCTTATTTGCATTCCTATTCATATAATCCAAATATTAACAATGACAATCAATCATTTACATTCTCATTCCCCACTCCTATTCCCCTAAATCAAACGCTCCCTTATATCTAATGTCCGGTATGATATAAATTTTTTATTTTATTTAATTAAATACATAGTCTAGTGGCTCAGGTGGTAATTAGTATATTTATTTACATAACGAATAAATAATTGTAATTCCTATTAAAATGAATTTATTTATTATTTTTTAAACAATATATATTTACTAAAGAAGTTTAGACTCGTTATTTGTTGTATTAAATAAATTGATTTTTTTTATTGGTCTTCATTTCTTTATGTATAGAGTCTGAGTATTTGCATAATGTTTGTCATGTTTCCCTGGCCACTATACCGACGCGTTTCCAATGATGTTGTCTTTTAAATAAATAATAATAATAATAATAAATTTAATTATCTTCATTAACCATCCTAAGATGATCGATCATTATCTATTGGTTATGCGCCCTATACAAAGGAAAAATGTTTATAAATTTATCATAATTAGAGATTAAACGATAGATATGTAGATGATAATCAAAATTGGATGTCATAGCATGGGGAATACTATAGTAGGTATAATCACGTAGCAGTTGCAATTAACTGTTTTAAAATGATTTTGGTGGATTAAAACAATTTTAATATAATAAAAATAGATTGTCAAACCTATGACTCATTTGATTGGTTAATTTAATCGTACCTTTGGTAGAATTGCGAGTCTGAGGCATTTGATTGGTTAATTTAATTGTGCCTTTGGTAAAATTATGCACTCATTAATTTAATTGTCTTGGCCAAGTTATTGTGTATAAGTTGGTTTTGTGTCCATTTCGGCCGATTAATGAATTGAAGCAAAGTCTAACGCTCAATTAATGCCGGAGGTAAAGTCTAGCGAGTCAATGATTTCACCCACCAGAATAATATTCGCGTTGGAATCTCCCGTTCGTGTCACTCAATTAAAGAGGTCCACTTTCGAAATTCCAAAATTTTTAAAATTTCTTTATTTTTATTTTTAATGTTTTTAACCGAAGAAGAAGGAACATTGTTTTAGTGTTTCTTAAGGAGGTTCATTTTTCTTAAGAAGGTACATTGTTTTAGTGTTTTTAAAAAAAATCGCTTGATTTTTGTTTTTATTTTCAAATCCGTCCAACGAAGTAAACATGACATCACGGAGTGGAATCTTATTGTCAATCAATATTTCATTTGCATTAGGCCGTCCAAATGCTTGCTTTGCATGTCCAGCACCGCGGGAATTGGCACATGCTCTTCGCAGGTATATATATATAAAAAAGATAATTACCAGTATAAGATATTCGATCCTATAATATATATGTATATTAATTGGATATTCTATATATATGATAGATATAAAAATGGAGAATATAGAATCTATTAGAGAATACAATCTATTGTTAGAGATTTTAAGGAGTTAACTAAATTTTAAAATTACATAGAATTTAAATTCAACTTATAATAAAGATGACCTAAGTGGATGATCTCAAGCTGCCAGCAGGGACTGGTGCAGAGCGACATAGCAGATCTTGACAGAGCAGTTTTGACAGATCTGGCGAAAGGCAGACCGAGCGAGTAGATAGATCTGGCGAGCAGACAAGTCGGGCAAACAAATTGGTCGACCGGGCGAGCAGACAGATCGATCGGGCGGACAAAGAGACCGACCGGGAAAACTGACCGAGGCCGGGAATGAGGTGAATAGCTTTTGCTTGCTTCACTCCGTGTGTCTTTTCTGCTTGTGATCGCAGCCTCCTTATATAAGAGCTCAGATCAACGATAGCGTTAATGGTCGATTAATGACCATTACTAGTGGAGCAGTGAAATGTCTACTGTTTCACTCATTATTACTTGAACGTTTAGATTCTGTAAGTTGGTTGTTCCACTTGGACGAATTTTACCCCGATCAGTCCGGCATTCGACGCGCGCAGGTCGTGCCTACACACGAGTCAACATGGTTTAGTACAATCCGGGCCTTGGATTTGCATCCCCCTTGTGTACCCACGCGTGAGAGAGAGTCTCTCCCCATGCATTTGTTCATATCCTCAATGTATGTGAATCAATATAAATCAACCAACAAGCATTGAAGCTCCTAATGTGAGACTAAAGTCTCATTCACAATAGAGCTTCTCTCTTCTTTCACCTCTTCTCCATTCACATATTTAATATAATCCGATCCGAACTCGACTCATTATCATCCCTAACTGGAACACCAATATTAAAGAAGAAATATTATTTTAAATGGTAACAAAACATGTGATTATGTTTAACTAAAACATCCTTTGAAATAAGTCCTCAGATTATTTGAAAGGAAGTAAATTATGAGGTTAATTTATAGTTGAGGTGGAAGGAGTTTTTTTTCGAGAATATGCATCAGTCAAGAATTGTTCCCTTACTCTGTTATAACAAATATGCTACCCTTTAATTAATTGGACAGATATAAATATTATTTTAAATGATTAACCAATCAGGTATCTTTGAACCTGAGACGATCGATCCGACTCTATAGAAGTTTTCTACTGACCGTTAAAGAAAATCGAGAAGCACTCGTGATGGGCAGCCTAAAAGCCCAATATTTCTTAGGCTATATTTGGTAGGATATAATCTGTCTTGTAATATAATCAAAATTACATTACAATATTGATTACTTTATTAGTACAATTTTTAAATTGTAATATAATGTAATCTGGATTACAAAAGTTAATAAAGTTTTATAATCTGGATTACAATGCCAACACCATGTAATTCGATTACATTACGAGGTCATCGTTTAACTAAAATTTAGATGTCAAATATATCCCTAGTTCATTTTCGATATCAACCGGTCACCGACGTCGCTTTCGCCGTTGGGCATTGCCTTTGAGCGCCGCTGCTGCCTGCTCCTCCGGGCGCCGCCGTCAGCCATCGTCGTCGGCCACCACCTCTGAGCATCGTTGGCCACCGCCGTTGGCCACTGACAACAACCGTCGACCGCCGCTGCCGAGCACCATCAACCACCCTGCCAGCCACTGTCCATCGCCTCCGACAGAGATGCAGCGGCCGCCATCGCCTCTGGCAAAGGTCACGGGATATTTTTATTATTTTATAATAATATGAATTATATTTTTTATAAAAAATATTAGACACTATACAAAAGAATATAATCATCCTTGTAATCAAATATTAGATATATTACATTACTAAACATAGTAATATAATCAAGATTACATTACATTACATTACATTATAAATATAATGATATTATAAGTTAAATTACATTATGTCTAACCAAATACAACCTTAATTGCATATCTCATTTGAAAAAAAAATCATGCAAATATTATTTTAAAGAACTTTAGAATCTTGTATTTTAATTATTTTGAATCAATTAATTTTTATATATTATTTGTCTGCCAGCATGGCACATGTTTGTTGTTTATAGTTTATTGCTGAGGGTATTCACAGTCGTAAACATGTTAAAGAGGTTTATACTCTGTTATATCACTGCTATGATAAAAGATAAAAACCTTACTCCTTTTAAAAGCCTCACTTTTTTAAAATCCTCTCTATACTATTGTTGTTTATAAACTTGGTCTCAAAATTTTAGGATAGATTTATAAAAGAAATTATAAATCTAACCTATATAGTGTGTAAAATACGACAATAAAAATAATAATTAAATAATAAGGTTAAATAGAGGAATAGTCTTAATGGAATTTTCCAGAATTTTTAGAATTTTTCTGGAATTTTTCGGAGTCCATAATGTAATTTGGGATTTATGTGGTAGTGCGGTAATAACTTTCTAGTGGAATGAGTTATTATCGATGAACTTGAGTTGTGTGTTCGGGACGAGCACGGGATACTCAAGCTCATCGGAAGGTCAAAACCAATTTCTCCTCTAGGTCCTTGTCGTAGTCTCATTATAACCTCAAGTCCATCCAAATGTAAGACTCTTCTTGGTGTCCAAGAAGTGGGCCGGTCCAATGCTTGGTGACCAAGCAAGGGCCGACCACATTATCTTCTATAGGGGCCGACCCTTTGCTAGATGACCAAGCATGAAGGGGTCGGCCACAATAAATCAAAAAGGGAGGGTTATTTTGAATTTTTAAAATCTTCTCTTTGTAGAAAACTATAAGTTTTAAAAGAGATATTTTAATTTTTAAACTTTCCTTATTTAAATTAGGCCACATGTTTTAATAGAGAGTTTTAAAAATTTTAAAACTTTTCTTTTTTAACCATCCTCATGGTTTAAGAAAAAAAAAAAGGAAGATAAGTTTTAAAATTAAAATTTTCTATCATCATGTTAAAAAAAAAAATTATAAGAGAAGTTTTAAATTTTAAAACATGATTTTAATTTTTAGAACTTTCCTTTTTTAACTCTACTTTAGGAAAGAGAGCTTGTAAATTTTATAAGAAGATTTCTTCTTGTAAAATTTTAAAAAATATATTTCCTTATTTCTCTTGATGAGGTGGTCGGCCACCTTGCTTGGTGCCCAAGCAAGTGGCCGGCCATAATAAAATAAATTAAATCATCACAAAATCAAATTTGATGATTGATTCAATCAAGAGGAAAGAAAAGGAAAAATTAAAAGGGAAAAGGAAAAACTCTTGGATGATTTTATTTTTTGTAAAAAGTTTTTTCTTATTTGCTTTGGGCAAGTAATATAAAAGAAGGGGTGAGGGGGCTTCATGTGACACAATTCTTATTCTCTTGCTTGGAGAACCTCAAGTAGCCGACCCCTCTCTCCTTTCTCTTTTCCCTTTTGCTCTTTTCTCCTTTCTTTTTTCCCTTTTGCTCTTTTCTCCTTGATGGTGGTGGTGGCCGGATTTTAGAAGAAGAAGAGGAAGCTTTTGGATGGTGTTCATCTTGGAGAATCATTGCCCACACGACGTCCAAGGTGAGGCGAGGAATATGACAGAAGATCTCGAGGTTA
Source organism: Zingiber officinale (assembly GCF_018446385.1). Taxonomy (NCBI): domain Eukaryota; kingdom Viridiplantae; phylum Streptophyta; class Magnoliopsida; order Zingiberales; family Zingiberaceae; genus Zingiber; species Zingiber officinale. The sequence continues at coordinate 107,770,033 of NC_055986.1, forward strand.
TTAGCTTACAAAGAAAAGGTATAACTAATAGTTTTCTTCTGCATCATACTAGTTATTTTCTTTGTATGAATTCTAAATACAAGATGCAATTAGATCTAGTTTTTCGAATTTGTGTTTTCTTCTTTTTCGAATTTGTGATTCGATTGTTTTTTTTTATTAACCTAGAGTTATTTAAGAAAATTAAATATTAGCTTTCCTTAAAAGATTTTGCTTAGGCGGTGGTGGTTGCTCCCATATTCAAGAAAGCTACGTGCCTCGCCATGCAGTCCTGGAAGCCAATTTTGGAAATTAATATTTAATGGAATTAATAACTTAGGTAGATTTGAATCAATAGTGTTAAGTTCCGCTTGCGATTCAAATCTAAACCATTAAGAACAGATAAGTTAAATTTGGAATCAATGATGTTAAGTTCCGTCTGTAATTCCTAATTTAATTTCTAAAGAACACAATATGTTATTTAAGGAAAGGTTCGACACTTGTACAAAAGTTTTTGTACGGTGAAACCGGTACGTTTTCCTAGGATTAACCAACAAGAAGGGCACTTGCAACTCCTCGGGCAACTCCCTTGACTCCTCCCTAACAACTATGGCCTTCACCTTCTTCGAATCTCTGGACAGGGAACTTTCGATCGTGGAGGATTGGTGCTGCCCCTTCTTGTTATAATACTCCGGGCAGGGGTCGCGATAAAAGACTTGGAGAAAATCCTCAGGCTGCTTCCTCTTAGACCCCGTGTCCGAAGCATGGGTTTGGTCTTTTGATACTACAAGCATCTTGCGCAGTTGTGAAGCGGTGGTGTGCCTTTCGAAAGCTGCTCACTCTTGGCTTCCTTGAGCAGCTTGTACTCTCCTACTATCATGCTGACGTTGATCTTGTCAGTATCCTCCATCGTCACGTTCCAAAACAAGTGAAGGAGATTCCCATAAATGGCGTCAAATTGATCCTGTCTGAAATTGAGTTAAACGAAGGTCAACGAAGATGTCGCTGGTGTTGACGGAGAGACGACTTTTGACACACCTAGCGTATGCGCACCGGAAAAACAGACCTCCATGTGGAACTCAAGGACAGTGGTGACAAAACCGGCAATACTCCGACACTACGCACACTCAGACAAGCACACAAAGCATTAAAGACCAAAAAGTAGGGAAAAAGTCCCTGACGCAGATACCTCCGACACTCAAGTCAAGTACTTTTTCCCAGAATAACAGTATACAATGGAAAAAAGAACTATAAAAGATGAGTGTGAATATATGTGTACGTACCTTTTACCCGACATGTCCTGGCTAAGGGAGAGGACCTCCCTTTTTATATGATGTTGCATACCTTCAGAGCCTGTATGTTTTCAAAGAATGTCGGGTGTCAGGACATGTCGGGTAAAAGAGGATATATGATAGCTTTCTATTGGTGAAAGGAAGATTCCATTCGCAGTGATAGCAGACCACTAGAATATTCCCTGATACATAGCAATTATTCTCTGACAGGAGATTACGATTCTCTGACATTGTTTGTCGCTTAGCACTTTCCATCCCACCCGAGTTTAGCTACGAACAGTCGGGATAACTGTTCAGAAATTCCACCTGACTTGAGTCTTGATGAAGAGCCTGAGCTGTGGCGACCCGCTTGGGCCTTATCTGTTATCTGTATCTAAGGCTGTGGCGAGGGAGCCCTCCTTCACGCCTTGATCGCTTTAGACCGACCGGGAGTTGTTTTAGTGAAATTACCCGGCTTGCTCACACGGCCCGAATTAGGCAGGTTCAATCAGTCGGGGGCAGTCGGGGGCAGTCAGGAACTAATCCAGGGCGCCTCTTACATCTCAGATCTCGGGACCTGCCCTACTTGTGCTTGATCAGGAATTGTGCGACTGATGACATGAGGCAGTGTAACTCCCTCTTTTTCCTAACTGTTAATTTCTGACTGTCACACCCCCTTGACTTCTAACCATCACGTTCTCTTAACTTCTGACTGTCCTTGATTGTCACATCTCCTTTACTTTTAACTATCTAACCTTATCGGATCCCACCTTATCGTATCCACCTCAAAAAATATTCCTTTTTGTTTAGTCACCATGAAGAAAGCAAACAACGCTACTAACTTGTACTAGGCTGCATCAATGCCATTCTCATATTGCTAGAATAACAGAATAAGCAATATAGTCCCTCTAGATTAGCAAATGCTATTTCTGGCTCAACCATCCAAAACTCAGCCAAATGCCGTGATGTGTGGGAATGTTCTGCTCGAAAAGTTAGCCCAAATGTGTAGACATTACCGAGGGCACAAGCATACGTCTCAACCTGAAGCTAACGTGATACTGTAAGAAAAGCTTGGCGTCCAAAAAAGTCTCGTGCATAGTCAATCTTTCCATCCTTATGAGGAAGCCCAGGCTTCAAATTAAACCTTCTTCAAGTAGCGAGATTTTCCTTTGCTTTGTTGAGTACAGCTATGGAAGCAACAATCTCATCCTTGCTAGCTTTTGATTCTTCCAGTAGCGAGACAATCTCGTTTCTCCTTGACAATAAGCTCAGCAACTTCAACATCAGAGTCAGATGGTAGAGGATTCTTTTGCAACTCTTTCTCCAATTTTTCAGCATCACTAAAGAGTGTGGTAACCTGGAACATCTCACCAGCTCCTTCACAATCACTTGTGCTGGTTATAGGAGTATGTATGTAACGAAATCCATTTTTCCTGAAGACCGTATGGGTTGCATAAGCCAACTCATCTCGAATTTGAGCAATTGCAGATATCTGCAACAAGTTTAGGGGAAAAATAACAAGAATAACGACATGCTCTAGTCAGTAAAGAAGAAATTAAAACATTATCAAACGAAATAACACTAATTCGGTCATAGCTAAAAAAGTATGTTCAGAACATGAATAACACTAATTCCGAGCATATTTTAACTTGGTTTCTTTAGGACATGATGAGGAGGAAAAAAAAAATTAGATGCACATGCAGCACATCTTAGATTTAAGCAACCGGGCACCTGACCACAACTTCTCAGTTAGAAAGAAAATGACAGCACATGAACCTTCCTTCAGGGTGGCCAAATGGTCCAAACACTTCAAGCTTTCATAAAGGAGTGTGTAATTGACTATCACTTCTGCTGAAGGAAACCTATTCCAGCCAAAGGCATTCACAACCTCAGGTATGCTCCACAGTTAACATATCAAATGCAGAGGGTCACAATGCTCAGGCCAAACAAGGATGAGCGTCATTCATCATTATATCCCCAACAAGGCCTGAAATTGGCCACCTTAAGAAAATACCACTCTGACCTTACTATCTAAAAAAAATAGTCTAGTGCACGAAGCTCCTGCCATGCGGGATCCCGGGGAAGGATCCATTGTACGCAGCCTTATCCTGCTTTTTGCAAGAAGTATAAAAGGTCAGGTAAAAGATCTACCAAGGTAAATCCATCCTCCCTAGCAACTTGAACTTGTGTTCTACTGGGTTTAATCCCACCCAATTGGAGCCTGACTAGAAAATTTGACGATCTGAGGCCAGCTTGGGGAACAACTCATGTACTCTAGTTTGGGTATTCTCTCTCTTCAAACAGTGTCACACTAGTTCATCAGCCTGAGCCGCTCTCTCATTTGGTCATTGAAGCGAAAAAAGGAAAAACATGAGCCTCATAACTTCACACTAATTATTTGTACCTTTTTACGAGAATGTATAAACATTCCTCTCTTTGGCTTCCTTTAATCAGCTCACCAACCTACAAACAAGAATTTTAAAGACTGTAGAACAAGATTGCAGTAGTTGAACTTTCAGAACTAAACAATAACACAAATCAAGAAGAAAGTAGAACTTGAATCATATAGATGGATGCAACAAGACATCAGAAGAAAATTTCACCCCCGCCATATACAACCAGTCAAATGCCATGCCTCGGGCACAAGCACGTCCATAGCTACTAGTGTCTTTAGGTCATTATTGAGCCTCATATAAAATGCTTTAATACCTTTTGGATAGTTATATACAATTACAGGTTTCTTGAAGATCACCTCTGTCAAATACCTGAATAATCCAAAAGATCATCACCCACTTAAACCCTGAAATTTCCAAGACAAAATAAAATAAATATGCTTCGCAGAAACTTTACTCGTACCTGTCATGCTCAAAGGCTAGATCAACTCCCCACTCTACCTTGTTATCAAACTACCTGTCCGTCAAATCAGATAGAAGTTGCACAGCCTTGGTGCATAGATGAAACAAGCTTCAAATGTTCTATATCTGTTTTATCATAGTTTTTGACCATAAATTCCATGTCTGCCCAACAATTTTCAAGTAACCATTGACAAAGAAATTTTACATAGTTCTCAGCATAGTTCATATCATCCTGTTAAGATAACAACGAGGGAATAACTAGAATAATAGAATAAGCAATATAGAACCTCTAGATTAGCAAATGCTATCTCTGGCTCAACCATTCAAATTCAGCCAAATGCCATGATGTGTGGGAATGTTCTGCTCAAAAAGTTGGCCCAAAGGTGTAGACATTACCAAGGGAGAAAGCATATGTGTCAACCTGAAGCCGCCCGGATAACGTGCATAGTCAATCTTTCCATCCTTCTGAGGAAGCCCAGGCTTCAAATTAAACCTTTCTTCAAGCTTCGACACATTTTCCTTTGATTTGTTGAGTTCAGCTATGGAAGCAACAATCTCATCCTTGCTAGCTTTTGGTTCTTTCAGTAGCGAGACAACCTCTCCTTTCTCCTTGATAATAAGCTCAGCAACTTCAACAGCAGATTCAGATGGTAGAGGATATTCTTTTGCAACTCTTTCTCCAATTTTTCAGCATCACTAAAGAGTGGTAACCTGGAACATCTCGCCAGCTCCGTCACAATCACTTGTGGTGATTATAGGAGTGTGTATGTAACGAAATCCATTTTTACTGAAGAACGTATGGGTTGCATAAGCAACTCATCTCGAATTCGAGCAATTGCAGATATCCGAAACAGGTTTAGGGCAAAAAAAGAACAAGAATAGCGAGATTCTCTAGTCAGTAAAGAATAAACTAAAACATTATCAAACGATATCAAAGGAAATAGGGTTCGTGAGAAAGAAAAAAAAAATGGTGCCTTCGGCCGAATACGATGATAACGAAAACATGCAAAAACATGAGTTAGAATCTATGCGCTCAAGTAATTTCCATACTCTGAATATGAACTTCAAAGCATATGACGAAGAAAAGACGACGAATTTTTTACTACCGTGTCGGTGCGGGCAAGGAGGAGAACGAAGTCGCGAAGGAAGTCGAGAGTAAGCCGCGATCGGATACTTAGCCGGATCCACAGGGCCGACCTCGAGCACCTTCTCCACCCTGAGATCGACGCTCTGCTTGGCACCCTCAGGCGGATTTTTGAGCTCGCCCTCGACCATGACGGAGGTGCCGCTGGCACGAGCTGCGACAGTGGGAACACAGCCGCGTCGACGATCACCTGGAGGTTCACGAGGCAGGAACCGTCGTTCGGCTCGAGAAATGCAAAAGAACACTTTCCCTGCTCTCGCCCCGTCTTGACCCCACCCACCCACGACGACTTTCCGGCCAACGAGCTCGTCGGCCGGCGCGGTCACGATCCACTTGATGAAGGAGCAGGCGCGGGAGGGCTCCAGGGCGGGATCGGCGGAGAGAGAGGCCGCCTCCATCGTCGATCGGAGGCGGGGCCCCGGCTAGGGTTTGGATCTGGTGTGTGGGATGTTTCTGGCTAATTGATTGTTTATTTAATCGCAAGATCATGGGTTCTAATTTTCATGTTGTATTTTTACAAATTTATTTATTTAATTAAATGCATAGGCTAGTGGCTCCGGCGGACGGTCGGCCGGCCGCGGTGCTATAGCGGCTGGTCAGCGACGGTGGTGCTTCGGAGGAAGGCACACAAAATTTGCCAGTGTCAATGATTAAAAATAGCTTCAACGAATGAGCGGATTTAAAGAAGGGATTAATCTATATTGCGCGAAATATAAAACCCTTTCTATTAAGAGAGGCACACACAAGAGGAAAGGCGCACAAACAGCATGCCACGGTATATCACTTACATATCACACCATTACCTAACAAGTAACAACTGTACTAAGGGCCGTAAAGTAGCGATTTTTTATTTTTTATTAAGAGGAATATATCGAGCTTACGATTTCAAGGCTCGCAGTCACAGGTACGCCACCGTGAACATTGCGCCGGCGGCGAGTAGAACGAATTGTGGCAAGTCGGCATCGCCGCCGTCGATCCTTTCGGAGGAGTAACATGAAAAGACAACCACTGCTCCGAGTTTGAGGAAGAGGAAAACGAACAGCGCGGCGGTACTGGCAACGGGGGCGGAGCCGGCGCGGCCCTCGGCAACGCATACGCGAGCGAACACGGCCGTGACGCTGGCGAGGAAGAGCAGGTAGGCGTGGAAGTAAAGGTCCAAGCCGCCGGCGCCGTCGAAGAGCACCCCGCAGGAGTCGAAGGCGAGGATGAGAGGCACCAGCAACGAAGAGGCGGCACGCGCCCTGCGCACGGGATCAACGGCCCAAAGATCTAGGAACAAAAGTGCCGCAGCGGTCAGGAAGATCGCGAAGAGTTCGAAGTAGATTCTCGCCGCGTTCCCATAGAAGGCGGAGGAGGAGGAGCAGAAAAAGTAGAAGGACACGCAAATGGTGAGGAGCAAGAAATGGGCCTGCATGGCTGCACTGAAACCAAAACAAGGGAGGCACTTGGAATGAGAGGTCATCGGGCGCCATTCAGTCCATTTATAAGAAGCATAACTTCATATCTACTTGCCCCCACCGTCTCCAAGGCCGTAGTTCGGTGGTAGAATTGCGTCACATAATTTCATAATTAATCGTGCATTGGGGTCAAGTGACGTAGTCATCTGTACTTGTTTAATATTTTCGTCTGTCCAGGAAGGCGAGGCCATTCCCAAACCAAACCAAACAAGGAAATAAATTACAGAATATTGAAAAAAATTTGACTATAATAATTAAACTTTTAATTTATTCATTGTTGGATAATTAGTATTTGTATTTAGGTAATGATTAAATAAATATTATTATAATTCCTATTAAAATGGCTATATTTTTTTAATATATATACACTAAAAAAAAGTTTAGAATCGTTATTTATTGTATTAAATAAAATGATTATTTATTGGTCTTCAATTTATATCAGCTGCAACTTTGTGAATTAGAGATATTTGTTTGATATACAATATTTAATAGGGTATTCTTTTATTTTTTTTATTATTTTTAAAAATCGTTGTCATCCTGTGAACTTTTATTTTTTTCCCCCCGTAATAAATCCTTCTATGGCGCCGGTATAGTTGACTAGGAAACCATCGACAAACATTACGCGCATACCGATCCTTTCGAACTTTACTTAGCTTAATTCGATCCTGCACAGGACCTGCCTGCACATGTCTAGGATCGACTTAACGCAAGGAAAGTTGGAAAGGATCGATCTGTGCGTGATGTTTGCCGATGTTTTTCGGGTCAACTATACCGGCGCAAGAGAAGGATTTATTATGGGGAAAAATTAGAAGTTCACCGGATGATTGATACAAAATGTAACAGTTAATATAATAATATTATAATAGATACAATTGTATAGTAATTATGATTATATATCCCTACGAATTTTAATTTTTTATTCAATATAAAATAATTTTCATAAATTAAAAAAAAATAATATTTTGATATAATAAAAATAGATTATCACCCTCTAGGCATTTGATTGGTTAATTTAATTGTGCCTTTTGTAAAATTGTGTATCGACCAAGTAATTGTCTGTGCGTTGCTTTTGTGTCCACTTCGCCCAATTAATTAATGCTGGATGCAAAGTCTAACCTTCGAATTTGTCCATTTCCCTAGCAACTTTCTCAATGTCTTAAATATTTAAAGATGAAATCTTAATTTTAATTTTTATAAATTAACGAATAATTTTTGTTATGTATGATTGGTTTAAAAATATTAAATTTATAGACCACTGGTTACATGCGCTTTCTAATTTACTTTGATTTGATTGCTCGGAAAAAAAAATTGTAAGATTGAATCGATCACTCTAATATTTGTCATGATTTAATAGTTAAAATGACTATGATATGAATTTGATGATAAAATAGAATGAGAATGGAAATAAAAATAAAACTCATCTAGTTATATAAATTTGATTAATTCCCATAAATTTAAAAAATATTCTTAAATTATCATTTCCAAAGCATAATCTAAATATTATTTTTTATTATCATTATGTTCCTTCATTTTTAAATCCATCAACAAAACACCCCCTATAAAATCAACCATTTATTGATTTCAGTGTAGATAATAAAATTATTTTCATGTATAACATTCGGTATCAAAGTAAGCTAAAGGCGAAGCCTTTCTTCCTCTGAAGTTTCATTCTTTCTTACGAGCCGGGAAAGTAGATCTTCGAGTTTGCTATTCTTGGTTGTCATGCTCGAGCAGAGGAGGAGAGTTCGCCAAGGGAAGCATCAAACTCGACAGTCAGAGGAGAGTTCACTAAGGGAAGCATTGAACTCGATGACCTCAAGGAGAACTTCAGCAGTGTCTAGGAGACTCAAGGCAACAGTCTCAGCAACCTCAACACTCCGTGCTGGTTTCTCCCTTTCTCGCTAATTTCAGTTGCCCCTTTCTCGCCTACCCTCGTCCTCGGTGTAATCATCGATTGGGAGAGCCGGTTCCCGCAACATCTTACCCTTCCATGGATCCTTGATTTCAGCGTGACTGTTGACCTACAGCTATGCCTACGACGGCACCACAAGCACCTTCGTCTACGCTGTTGCGCACCGCTATGCCATTACCGTCTGCCAGGTTAATAGATCGAAGGCTGCCCAAAATTGACCTACGCCAAGTTTCTTAAGAAAATTGAAGGATGACAGGTAATTTTGTTCAGCCTGTAATCTCTAAGTTTGATGGACATTACGATCATTCATCTATGCTTATGAAAAATTCCATGCGCTCAAAGGAGTATTCGAGTTTGGTGGAAACTAAAATTCCTATTGCAATAGAAGGAGTTAAGCCAATTAAAGCACAACAAAAATTATTTACAAACCAGAAGCTAAAAGACTTGAAGATCAAGAATTATATGTTCCAAGCCATTGATCAAACTATTATGGAATAATCATCAACAAAGACACTATCAAACACATTTGGAACTCCATGAAGCAGAAGAACTAGGGTTCCACAAGATTCAAAAGAGCACAACTCCAAACCCTTAGGAAGGAGTTCCAGATTCTACATATGCAAGAGTGGCACACCCCAAGGGTATTCTTGTCCGTCAAATCGGGCATTATCCCCTAGTAATAATATAAGAAATAATCAATATCAAATCAATTCAAGCCAATACAACACCAATGCAATATAAAATCAACCAAATACAAATGTCAATGTGTGTTATGTATACATGTACATGAGATCATGCTACAAAGTAAAAGTCATATTATTGTAACAAAACTCAATACCGATACAGAAAGAAAAATTTAAATGCCAGCAGCAAAAAATAAACCAAACAACTCAAAAGAAAATTCAAATTCGAGTGAGACCAGCAGCCAGGACCTCTGAGTGACATACACATTTTCTACCTTTTAACCTGAAAGTCAAAGGAAAAGCAAGAGGTAATTACTACAATAACTCAGTGGGTATAAGAAGATAGTGCATGATACTACTATATATAAGGAGATTAAAAGATACTGTCTCAGGTAAAATACTTACTACAAAAATAAAAAAATTAATATAATTGTTTGCTAACTAAAAGCATAATCAATAACATAACATCCACTAACCTACTCAATCAAGTATAACTAATAAATCGGGAGTACATACAGTACATCCAAACCTGCACGAACAACCACATGACCGACATATAACAAACATATAACTAGCACTAATTATTTCGTATAACTATCACATTATGCTATCAACTAATTGAATAGTCACATAAATATCGGGTTGTTAACTCATTAATAAGTATACATTGTATGTATTGATTCCAACTTCACCTCTATCCACATTAACCTTAGAGTGAGTCCAACAAACTAATGATTCAGCTTAGAGTGAGTCTAATAACTCAAATAAGAAATTAAACTCAGGTTCTCAGCATATTAACGGAAAGTGTAGACTTTAATTTTTGACATAAGAGATTTAGGTTTTATCATCATCATGAAAATGTATTATCTACATGACATCACACGTATGATATAAATGATAACATGACATATCACATGTATGACGTATTGAGGATTGATGGCTCGGCTAGAAGGGGGTTGAATAGTTGTTTACCCAAAATCGTTTGTCTTCCTACAAATAGTTAGTACGTAGCGGATATTGAAATCACAAAACAAGATAAAGAAAGAAAACAAACTCTATACGTTGATGTAACATGGTTTAGAGATAGCTTGGTTTTATTCCACGGCTTGTCTTTGTGGTAGACGATCCCTCAATCCATTGATGGATTATTCCCCGACAATCTCTAGCTAATGCTTTCTCTTTATCAGTGGAGCAAACCTCCCACAAGGCACTCTTCTTCTTTACAAGATTGAGAATGAGAATTGGAAGAAGAGTATTAGGCTTAGAAGCTTAGGGGCAATGACTTAGGAGTATTTAACAAGAATTAGTAACCTCCTTCATGCCCCAGGTTTCCTTTAAATAGAGAGAAAAGAGTTGATCTTGTGTCAACTCATTTCCTACACCAGTCGACTGGTCCATACATTAGTCGACTGGTGTAGCCGTTGGACATAGCCAACGGGTCTCCATAAAATCTATGATTCTATTCAATGGCTCTTTACCATTCGACTGCTACAATACCAGTTGACTGGTTATAATGTTACTAGTTGACTGGCTACAATACCAGTTGACTAGTTTTCTTAACCAATGGGCATAGAAACATTCTGTGCTCTCGTAAATTTAGACCAATCGATTGGCCTCAGTATCAATCAACTGATCCCCTACATTCACTCATATTTATCCTCTCTAGAGTTGCCCTTGAAGTCCTCTTCCTCGGCTTTTGTCCTTTAGTTGTATTCGAGCCTGTAGCTCTATTTCGTGTCATCTTTCGCATTGCCTTGAAGTCTGCTTCCCTCAGCTCACTCCTTTGCTCCTCGTCCAGCGGTCCCTCTAATGCACCATCTTTCATCGATTTCAAGGACTCGAGCCATAGGATGCACTTTACCAAACTTGGTCGCACCAAGTTCTGCTCGACTCAAACAGGCATATCAAACTAATGTGAAACCTAACTTAAACTCTTTGACACATATATCAAAAGTATGATCATATTCAATCAAACTTGCACTCACATGATATAAATAATGATATAACACATCGCATGCATGACATAATTTATGATATAGTAAATGCAACTACAAGACATATAACATGGCATGAACATGACATCAATAATGTAATAGTGTCATTATTTTATTTTGAAAATAAAATATGTCTTAAAAATCTAAGGGTGTATTTGGTTTGTGCGTTTTTCATTTTCCATTTTCTGAAAACCGCACTGATCCGGTGGTAAGGACAGGGGACCCACGTCGGCGGCGGTCAACGGCACGTGGAGGTCAAAGGTCAATAGGAGCGGCCCCGAGATCCTGCCGAGCAGACAGGACCTCTGACCGGCCGACCGGATATCCCCCAAGCCGAACGGAGTATAGCTCGACCGTAGGTCGAGCTTCCGACGCTTAAGGTAAAGGAGCTTATGGGCCGAGCTGACAGGACGCTCGGTCGAAGCACAGATCACTGAGGTGCGATCCCATCCAAGCACAGGACCGAGGAGCTTCCCGCTCGGTCCAATACATACATGTACCCGAGTGCTAGGAGCGCCGAGCGGCAAGACCGCCTGGCCCTGGAACAGACAAGAGACGCAAAAGGACGAAAGGGACAGCTGGTAAACATCATCCTCGAGACGCCTACCGCCGACAAGCAGCATGGTCGGTGGCCGGACCGGACAGAGTATCTTACGGTGGAAGTTTCCATCGTCACGTTAGGGATATGCTCGGACGATTGCGGAATGGTGTCAGACATGCTTTTCCGGCACATCCATTCTAAGGTATGTCTGGGGAAGCGTGCACGCATCGATGAATGTGCACGCGCCTCCTCGGGGTCCTATATAAGGGCCCCAAACTTCAACGGAGGTATGCAGAATTTTCATCATTGTAGCCACAGTTACTCTGCCTCTTTTCTTCTTCGCCTGACTTGAGCGTTGGAGGGTCGTCGTCGGGAACCCCTTCCCGGCTCGGCTTCTTTGCAGGTTCGTCGGAGATCCACATCACCAGTCGGAGACAGCGGAGAGCGCCACGCCCCCAGCGTCCGTCGACTCAGCGCTCAGACATGATCAAATTGGCACCGTCTGTGGGAACATACCTGAATCCGAGTAGAGACGATGGAAGAAGCTGGACGCCAACTCATGGTGACGCTCTCTCCCGAAGAACTAGACACGCTCGTCCAAGCGCGAGCGGCAAAGATTGTCGAGCAACAGCAGAAGGCCCAAGCCGATCGGATAGCACAGCAGGCAACGTCGGCATCGGGCGGTCGAGCAGCACCAGAAGCTTGACCCAGAAGATCGACCGAAGCAGCTCTCAATATAGGGCCAAAACAAAGGTCCGACCTGCACTCAGGTGGAAGCCCCGCCCGCCCCGATACCATTCCATCGGGATTTATTCCAAACACCATCAGAAGTCGCTCAGGCCAACCTTGACCGAGAATCTTCATTCGACGAAGCACCCATTCGAGACAATAGAAAGGGCAAGGCGCCCCGAGCGGACATGTCACCTGAGCGGATCAACCGACAATTCTCAGACACCATCCTAAGAGACCCACTACCGAGGCACTACACGCCCCCGACGATTGGGGAATACAATGGGACCACCGAGCCGGATGACCATCTGGGTAAGTTCGACAACACAGCCACTTTGCATCAATATACGGATGGTGTGAAGTACCGGGTGTTCCTCGCCACCCTTTCTGGATCGGCGCAACGGTGGTTCCGGCGGCTGCCGGACGGGTCGATCACGAGCTTCAAAGAGTTCTACACGGCTTTCCTCCATCATTTCGCGAGCAGAAGACACTACCAGAAGACCAGCGTCAACCTGTTCGCCATCAAACAAGGCTCGAAGGAGTCACTCCGAGCCTACATCCAGCGTTTCAACCAGGTGGCCATGGACATCCCAACAATCACTTCAGAAACTATGATGAACGCGTTCACGCAGGGGCTTATGGATGGTGATTTCTTTCGCTCGCTCATCAGAAAGCCGCCTCGCGACTACGACCATATGCTGCACAAGGCTAATGAATATATCAACGTAGAGGAAGCCCAGGCGGATAAAAGGAAGGAAGCACCATCTGAGCCACCGACCTCAGCCGAGCGGAAGCCTCCCACTAGCTACCATCCACCTAGAGAACCTCAGGCGAAAGCAGCCCGACCTCATCAGCAAGCAAGGTCGCATGTCGTTCAACAAGTAGCAGTCGATCGGCCTAAGCCAAAAGGAAAGGTATGGACTCCCATGTTTTGTTCACTCCATCAGTCAGCAACCCATAACACACGTGATTGTCGGAGCCTCCCCCCAATCGCTCATCCTACGTCGAGGAACTATCGTCATCGGTCACCTTCGCCGGATCGGCGACACCGACACCAGAGCCCTGGTCGGCGTGTAGAAAGAGAATCCCCCGAGCAGCAACATCATCAGCAACCCAAGACTCAACCTCGGGCATCACACGAGCGTCCCAGGCCATCCGCTCGGGAGGAAGAGAATAGAAGCAACGCGTCCCAAGGAGAAATCAACATCATCGCTGGTAGACCAACCGGAGGTGACTCCAACATGGCAAGGAAGGCGCATGCGAGGCAGCTTACGATCCATGCAGTTGGCTGCAGTCAGGAGCGGGCGAACGGTCCCGAGATCAGCTTGGGCCTAGGGACCTCGAGGGAGTCGAAATCCCGCATAATAACGCCCTCATCATCCGAGCGGTAATAGATAACTATACTATTCATCGCATCTTTATTGATACAGGTAACTCGGTCAACATAATCTTCCAAAAGGCCTTCGACCAATTGCAAATCGACCGAGCCGAGTTGCTGCCTATGACAACCCCCCTCTACGGGTTCACCGGTAATGAAGTTTTGTCGGTCGGACAAGTCCGGCTGGCTATCTCTCTAGGAGAGGAGCCGCTCAGAAGAACGCAGACTGCTAACTTCATCTTAGTCGACGCTTCCTCCGCGTACAATGTGATCTTGGGGCGACCGACTCTCAATGAGTTCCGAGCGGTCGTCTCCACCTTTTGCCAGAAAATCAAGTTCCCAGTGGAAGACCAAGTAGGGGAGGTCCGAGGAGACCAGCTAGCAGCCCGACGGTGCTATATAGAGATGGTCCGAGCTAAAGCTAGATGCACTCGGAAAACGCCATGTGTTGAGGTAAACGCTATAACTCCCCCCCCCCCCCCCACGTTAATTTACGAGGAAAAAGAGGAAGTACAAATCCACCCTGCCAGATCGGAGGCCACGACTTTTATAGCGTCCGATCTGGAGGCAAGCCAGAAGGAGGAGCTGATCAAATGTCTCCAACAAAACTGCGATGTCTTTGCTTGGTCGACTCATGAGCTGCCAGGAGTCTCGCCGAGCATAGCACAGCACGAGCTTCATGTCCGACCAGACACCCGGCCGGTGAAGCAAAGGAAGAGGGACTTCAGTGCTGAACAGAATGTCATCATCCGAGCGGAAGTAGAGAAACTCCTGGAGCCCGGCCACATACGAGAGGTGCAGTTCCCGAGCTGGCTTGCAAATGTGGTACTAGTCTCCAAGCTGGGCAACAAATAGAGGGTCTACATCGACTTCCGGGGCCTGAACAAGGCATGCCCGAAGGATTTCTACCCTTTACCCCGGATCGACCAACTAGTAGACTCTACCACCGGGTACAAGTTGATATGCATGCTAGATGCTTATCAGGGCTACCACCAGGTGCCGCTCGCTCGAGAAGAGCAAGAGAAGGTCAGTTTCATCACGGCGGATGGCACTTACTGTTATAACGTGATGTCATTCGGTCTAAAGAATGCTGGCACAACATACCAGCGGCTGATGAACAAAGTGTTCCGAGGGGCAGATTGGGCGCAACTTGGAGGTCTACATAGACGATATACTCATCAAATCACTCCGAGCGGCAGATCTTTGCAAGGATATAGAGGAAACCTTCCAGACACTGAGGAAGTACGGAGTCAAGCTGAACCCACAAAAGTGTTTGTTCGCAGCAAAAGGCGGGTGTTTCCTGGGATACATTGTCACCGAGCGGGGTATCGAGGCAAACCCTAGCAAGGTTAAAGCACTGGAAGATATGTCGCCCCCCAGAAATCTGAGGGAAGTTCAACGTCTTACCGGTCGGATAACGGCTTTATCGTGATTCATCTCTAGAACGGTTGACCGGAGCCTCCCTTTCTTCAAGATATTGTGAAAAGCCACAAAGTTCCAATGGGACGAGGAGTGCGATCAGGCGTTCGAGGAGCTGAAGATGTACCTGAATTCTTTACCTGTGCTGGCTAAGCCGAACGTAGGCGAGCCGCTCCGCATATACCTGTCCTCCACCGAGCATGCTGTCGGCTCGGCGTTGGTGAAAGGAAGCGAAGAGGAGCAGCCCGTGTATTTCCTGAGCCACATTTTAAAAGATGCCGAGTCTCGCTACACTAGCCTCGAGAAGCTTGCGTTCACTTTAGTCCTCGCCGCTCGGAGACTCCGCCCTTATTTCTTGGCGCATACGATCATCGTTATGACGAATAGCCCACTGGGAAGAGTGCTCCTGAATCCAGAGGCGTCCAGGCGGCTCATCAAATGGACGACGGAGCTCAGTGAATTCGACATCCAGTATCAAGCCCGTTCGGCGATTAAGGCGCAGTGCTTGGTAGATTTTGTAACTGAGGTACACAATCCCGAGCCCGAAGTTTTGTGCAAAGTATTTGTGGACGGGTCATCCACTCGGCTTAGTAGTGGAATCGATATTTTGCTGCTTTCTCCACAAGAAGAGCGGATGTATCTATCCGTCCATCTGGATTACCGGGCAACAAATAATGAGGTAGAATATGAGGCCCTCATAGCCGGCCTACAAGCCGCGCGGCATGTGGGAGCCAGCCGAGTGATACTATACTCTGACTCCCAATTGGCCGCTCAACAACTTTCGGGGTCCTTCGAGATAAACAACGCAAGACTCCGGCGCTACGCGGAGGCCTTTGGAAAGCTCAGGACTAACTTCATCGAGGTTGTCATACAGAAGATCGCCCGAGCCGAGAACCAGTCGGCGGACGAGCTAGCCAAGCTCGCTAGCTCAATATCACTGATCGTCATCCAGCAGCCAATTGAGTAGGTGTCCTTGGTAGCGTACGTCGACCGGATGGAAGACCTCACATTCCTAAGCGATTGGAGAACAGCCATAATAGAATTTTTGCGTTCGGGGGCCACGCCATCCGATCGGGAGGAAGCCCAGCTATCGAGGAGGAGAGCCGACCGGTTCACACTCATTGGGGACCAACTTTACAAAAAGGCATTCTCCCGCCCGCTGCTGAAGTGTGTCAACTCGGAAGACGCAGAGTATATTCTCCAGGAAGTACATCAAGGATCTTGCGGAGGTCATCCGGGCGGGCGATCGTTGGCTAGGAAGATCCTGTTGGCCGGATACTTCTGGCCAACCCTACAGGAGGATGCCGCTCAGACTGTCGCTACTTGTCTTTCCTGTCAGAAGTACCACAGCTTCTCCCATAGGCCAACGGAGAGGATGAAGGCGTCTACTGTATCCTGCACGTTCGACCAGTGGGGTATGGATATAGTAGGACCTTTCCCTATGGCGACCGGGCAGCGGAGGTTTTTACTGGTGGCGGTCAACTATTTCTCCAAGTCGGTCGATGCCGAACCACTGGCCAAGATAACTGAGCAGATGGTCAAGAAGTTCATCTGGCAGCATATAATTTGTCGGTTTGGCATTCCTCGTCGGCTCATTTCGGATAACGGGCGGTAGTTCGTTGGTCAGCAGCTCGGAGAATGGTGCAAGGGGTACGGCATCGAACAACACTTCACTTCCGTGGCGTATCCTCAGAGCAATGGTCAAGCCGAAGTAGCCAACCGAAAGATCCTGCGAATGCTTCGGGTTCGACTCGATCACATGGGAGGAAGCTGGGTGGACGAGCTGCCCGGCGTGCCATGGGCCATTCGCACAACCCCAAAAGGAGGGAACGGGGGTAACACCGTTCCACTTGGTATACGGGGGTGAGGCGGTCGTCCCAGTCGAGGTTGGAGTCGAGTCCGATCGGATCCAGAACTACGATGGGGACAATGCCGAGCGGAGACAACTGGAGTTGGACCTAATTGACGAGGCGCGAGCTAAAGCAACCGTCCGGCTGATGGCGTACAGGCAAAGAATGAAGCAGAATTACAACAGGCGTGTAATTCCCAGAGCATTCCAGGTCGGCGACCTAGTATGGAAGAAGGTGAAGCCGGTCGGCGATGTGAGCAAGATGGAAGCTCCCTGGGCGAGGCCCTTCAAAGTCGTCGAGAAGCTCTGATCGGGTGCATACTACCTGGAAGATGAGGACGGACGGCGGCTAGAACGACCATGGAGCGCAAACCACCTCCAGCCGTACCGAACGGGGTAAAAGGTGCGCCAGTGTAATTTATTTCATGTGTGCTCCGTTTGTCTGTATCCTTTAGTTGCAGGAGTAAAAATTTAAAAAAAGAAAAAAGAGAGAGAGACAAAGGATATGAGCATTTGGTGCCGAACGGCAAAACTCCATGAAGACCGTCGAGCGGCGACGTTAAACTCTAGAGTCAGACCGGCGACTATAAATCCCCCGGCCGGAAGACCGTCGAGAGGCGACGTTAAACTCTAGAGTCGGACCGGCGACTATAACCCCCCGGCCGGAAGACCGTAGAGCGGCGACGTTAAATTCTAGAGTCGAACCGGCGACTATAAACTGTTGGTGTGGGTAGCACTAACGGTCTAACCCAGGTTTTGATGAATGACAAATAGGTTAAGTTAGTTGTGTTGTTGTCTGACACTTTGATCGAGTGTGCAGGAGAAGTCCAGACAGGTCGACGGGCTGACCAGATGTCTGGCACGAAGTCCAGCTAGGTCGACGGGCTGACCGGATAGCTGGCGAGAAGTCCAAGCGGGTCGACGGGCTGACCGGACGCTTGGCGAGAAGTCCAGCTAGGTCGACGGGCTGACCGGATAGCTGGCGAGAAGTCCAAGCGGGTCGACGGGCTGACCGGACGCTTGGCAAGAAGTCCAGACGGGTCGACGGGCTGACCGGACGTCTGGCAGGTAAGTAAGGTAAGTCACTGGAGGGGAGTGACTGCGAGGACGCGTTCCCGGGAAGGGAACATTAGGCGTCGATCCGGCTTAGATCCATTTCGGATATCTAAGTCGAGATCGTGACTAGATTCCGGTCTCGGAAAGACGGAATCTAAGTCATACTCTTGATGCTAATTTTTATTACTTAGCGTATCTGTAAAACTGTGCTAACAATCTTTGCTGCAGGGTACATTTGCCTCGGACTAACCTTTTCTTGCAGGAGAAGGACTTTCTGGAGAAGAGGGGTCCGGGCGCCCGGAGGGGATCCGGGCGCCCGGAGGTCCGGGCGTCCGGAAGGGATCCGGGCGCCCGGAGGCAAGTTTTATCCCCAGGACGACGTTGACACGGGGAGCATGCTGGTTGGGAGTGTTACGTCACATTCCAGGCGCCCGGAAGGGATCCAGGCGCCCGGAGCAGCATATAAAAGAAGCCCCAGGCAGGAGCTTCAACAAATCTGTGTTCTGAGAACTCTGAGTTCAATCACTCTGCGCTCCAACGACGTTCACAAAGCTCCGACGACTCACTCCGGTTTTCTTTTAATTCATTATTTGTCGGTATAGCTTTGTTTTTCCTTCATTAGCAATATTTGTACGTAAATTGTAATTATCCGAATTGCTAGTGAATTGCCCAACGAAAGTACTCAAGGAGTACGGGCCTTCGAGTAGGAGTCGTCACAGGCTCCGAACGAAGTAAAAATCAACAGTGTTCATCTCTTTACTTCTTTACTTTTCCGCTGCGTTTTAACTCGAGATTTTCGAATCGATATTCACCCCCCCTCTATCGAATTCAACGGTCTTACAAGTGGTATCAGAGCAGGTACCGCTCTGATTTGGTGCAACCACCAATCAGACAGGGGGTGAAATCATTTTTTTTAACAATTCCAAACTGATATTATTATCTTTTTGGAAGATTTTTTTCTCGTTGCATTTAAAATCTAAATTGGTACAACACCAACTTAGAGTTTCTATTTCTCCCGCACTGCTAATCCAAGACGAAGTCTTGGGATTTTTTTCCAGTTAATTTAGTGTGTGCAGGATAAGATGTCTCAACAAGAAGGCTTCAACACAGTACGTCCTCCCCTATTCAACGGGGATGACTTTTCGTACTGGAAGAGGAGAATGGAGGTCTACATGAAGACAGACTACGACCAATGGATGAGCGTCACAAGGGCTTACAAAATTCCAGTACAACTCCGGGAACATAGTAGACCCTGAAGACTGGACAAATGATATAAAGAAAAAGGCATCAATTGAAAACAAAGCCATCAATACTCTACACTGCGGACTAACACGAGAAGAACTGAATCGGGTCGGACCGCATCAAAACGCTAAGGAGCTTTGGGATAAACTGATCGAGCTGCACGAAGGAACAAGCGACGCGAAGGTAACAAAAAGAGATTTGCTGTTAAATAAAATTTTTAATATAAAAATGCAGGAAGGAGAAACGGCAAGTCAGCTCCACGCGAGGGTCAAAGATATCCTCAACGGTCTCCACGCGATAGGCCACCAAATGGAGAACCGAGACTTAATCAGGTACGCGTTAAATGCTTTTCCGCGAAACAATTTGTGGGCATCAATCGTAGATGCCTACAAAATTTCAAAAAATTTATCTAAATTAAAATTGGACGAACTCTTTTGTGAATTAGAACTTCATGAGCAAACTAACGCCGGGGTCGAGAAAGGTGTAGCTCTATTTGCAGGTTCCTCTAAAGAAAAGAAGAACAAGCCCGAATCCGAAGAAGATTCCGATCAAGACTCGGAAGACGAAGAACACCTGGTGAACCTGGTAAGGAAAATGTTCACCAGAAAAAAGAGAAGCTTCAGCAAACAGGATCTTCAGAAGATCAGTTCGCCAGCCGACTCAAGAAATGTCACATGTTTCGGATGTAACAAAAAGGGGCACTACAAGAACGAATGCCCAAGATTGAAACTTGACAAACCAAAGTCAACAAAGAAGAAAGCCCTCAAAGCAACATGGGACGATTCCTCCTCAGACGAATCGGAAGGAGAAAAGCACCAAAGTCACCTCGCGCTGATGGCTCGCGAAGCTGAAACGGAAGACGAATCGGAAGACGGGTCCGAACCCGAATCGAGCCACGAGTCCGCACTCGTTTCCGAAGGTTCCGAAGAGGTATACCTAAACTTAAATCGTAAATTCTTTAGAATTATCTCGTGTTTAAATAAAAAATTAGTTAAATTGGAAAAAAAAAATCGCTTCTTGAGGAAAATCAAAACCTCAAGGAACAATTAAAAAATTCGAATCCAACTCAAGATTGAACACTTGAGGAGGAGAATTTATCATTAAAAAATGAAATTAATAAGTTAAAAGAATTGTTGGAAAAATTCACAACAAGATCTAAAAATTTAGATTTAATTCTAAATAACCAAAAGGCATGCTATAATAAAACCGGACTTGGATATAAGTCAAACTCAAACAAAACCTTTAAATCATTATTAACCCAACACAAAGCAACTAAACAAGCTTGGGTCCCGAAAGCATGCTTAACCACGCAAGTAGGACTTAGTCAATTCTATATACCTAAAGATAAAATACATTATATAAACTTGAATAAATCAGATCAAAAACTAAAATATAAATCTAAATTAAAATCAAAATTCAAAACTCAACAAAATTTAGATTATCACCAAGTTGATTATAACTATAAAAAGAATCGACACAAACCCAAAATCTAAATTAATGGCCAATAATCTGTAGCTCAGAATAGCTGGCACCTCCAAAACTAACCTACCCAGTGGTAACCCAAAACAAACTAACCCTGAGTAGGTAATTAGGATTAGTTAAAGAGAGACCAAGTTTAACTTGACTCATGGTACCGTGAAGGTTTTGGATGATAGTACGTTAGGAAGCTTGGGCATCGATGTCTAGAAAGATATGGCTTCGATCCGTGCATTTGGCCAAGTGGAACCGATCGAAGCTACCTTTAACGATCCTAACCAGTTAGACCAAGATTTAGTACTAAGTTCCGTGGATAGGACTATTCGGAAAACTTCGAAAGGTTGGTTACTTCTAATGATGTCCATGTGACTCACCAAGCTTAGAAATTTATCCGAAAAATGCCTATTTGTGGAAACCAAAACTAAATCTGAATCTAACACACGTTAAACCAAAACTCCATAATTAAAAATCTAATTTCATCTCACAAAATCATAGGATTCCCTGATTGATAATATAGATCGGGTGAGATGAATAAGGCTCAAAAATTAATTTCAAAATTTCAAAATTTTAAACTTAAAAATTATTTTCAAAATTTTGACTTCAAAATTATTTTCAAAATTTTAATTTTAAACTTCAAAATTTTAACTTAAAAATTATTTTCAAAATTTTAAACTTAAAAAATTATTTTCAAAATTTTAATTTTAAACTTAAAAATTATTTTCAAAATTTTAACTTAAAAATTAATTTCAAAATTTTAAACTTAAAAAATCATTTTCAAAATTTTTAAACTTAAAAATTATTTTCAAAATTTTAAACTTAAAAATTATTTTCAAAATTTTAAACTTAAAAATTATTTTCAAAATTTTAACTTAAAAATTTATTTTCAAAATTTTAATTTTAAACTTAAAAATCATTTTCAAAATTTTAACTTAAAATCTTAAACTTAAAAATTATTTTCAAAATTTTAAACTTAAAAATTATTTTCAAAATTTTAAACTTAAAAATTATTTTCAAAATTTTAACTTAAAAAATTATTTTCAAAATTTTAATTTTAAACTTAAAAATTATTTTCAAAATTTTAACTTAAAAATTAATTTCAAAATTTTAAACTTAAAAATTATTTTCAAAATTTTAAACTTAAAAATTATTTTCAAAATTTTAAACTTAAAAATTATTTTCAAAATTTTAAACTTAAAAATTATTTTCAAAATTTTAACTTAAAAAATTATTTTCAAAATTTTAATTTTAAACTTAAAAATTATTTTCAAAATTTTAACTTAAAAATTAATTTCAAACTTAAAAATTATTTTCAAAATTTTAAACTTAAAAATTATTTTCAAAATTTTAACTTAAAAAATTATTTTCAAAATTTTAATTTTAAACTTAAAAATTATTTTCAAAATTTTAAACTTAAAAATTATTTTCAAAATTTTAATTTTAAAACTTAAAATTAATTTCAAAAACTTAAATTAATTTCTAAATTTTAATTTTAAAACTTAAATCAATTTCAAAATTTTAATCTTAAAACTTAAATCAATTTCAAAATTTTAATCTAAAATTTAAAAAAAAAAAAAGTCAAAAACCAGGGGCGGGCGCCCTTGGTATTCTCGTCGGGGGCGCCCGGAAGGGATTCCAGGCGCCCCGCCCCATCAACCCCGGGCGCCCGGAGTCCCCTATAAATAAGGGGCAGCAGGCGCCCCCAACCTCTGCCCCACTCATTCACACTTTTGCCAAGGTTCACTTTGAACCTCAGTGCGAAAGTACTCTAAATCAAAATTTTCTTGCGGTGAAGACGCTGTTGCGATTCAACCGAGGTCGTCAAATCTATATTTTTCTTCGATGGCTCCTCGGTAAAACATTCTTCCCCTCTCTAAAATTTTTTTGTCTTCTAAATTTTTTTAATATTCTTTATATATAGTAGGAAATGAACAAATACTGGTGCTGGACCCTCCAATGCTAGTACAGACCCTAGGTTTCCCACAGACGAACTTAGGATTAAATTTGAGTCCACCATTTATAAGGCCATTAGGACTACCTGCATAGATAGAGCGTTCTTCCTTAGGTCATGTCCCTCCGCTTTAGAGGTTATAGGCCACTATAACTTAAGGAACCTCGTCGAATGTACTAGTCCTATAAACATAAGTCTGTGTGCCGAATTTTGCAATAACCTAGTAAAAGTAAACGATCTCACCTATACCACTAGGGCGGCAGGCATTGATATCACATTTTCCCCTAGCGCTATCCGAGAGTTCTTAGAGCTGCGTCCATCTACTTGTTCCTTTTTGTGCTACCCTCCGAGGGATCTACCGTTCGGAGATCCCTACGCACATATTACTCTCGATACGATTTATTCGTATTTCTTTGGAGGAGAGAGAGATCCCACTGTGACACAGTTTAGGTCAGTAGAGCTTCGAGTCCAGGACTACGCTCTTTATAGGGTTGTAGTCCTTTGCATTTTACCACTGACTACTCGAGACATCACTGTGATGCGCCCTTTCCATTCGTTCTTACTTTATGCCCTGATTCATAGGTTAGAAATTGACATCAGCCTACATATCTTTTCCACCATCATCTATTCAGCTGGATATGTGACTGACAGTAGAGTCCATATGCCATTTGGTCACATTCTGACAGCCTATTTGTCCTCGTTGCACATTGATGTCACTAGGGGAGACGTTGCCCATATGACCGAGTTCGATGTTATAGTCGCTCGGAACTTTTCCCTAGCCGGCATCCATATAGATAGAGATGACGGGACTATGTCTTGGCGGAGGGGGGCACAGCACCAGCCCGATCCAGACGCACAAATGGACGAGTTCATGCTCGCACTATTTCCGAAGGAAGCCGCACCGGCTCCACCACCACCACCACCCCCAGCTCGAGCACCACGACACGCTCCCCGCACCCTAGCCGACCGTATGACCGGACTAGAGAGAGCCATGGCGAGTCTCCAGCAGGAGAACTCCGAGTTTCATCAGGACATACGACGAGAGGTTGCCGAGTTACGAGCTGCCGGGGACACCCGCCACACTGAGCTGATGGCACTTCTTCGATCCTTGGGATCTGGACCACCCCCTTTATCATCTCAGTAGCTTTAGTGATGACCTACTTCTGTAGCTACAATTTTTGTAAAATATTTTGGATTTATCTAGTGGCATTTCAAACTTACATTAAATATGTTCTATCTTAATAGACTAGGTAATTTCAAAAATACTTTCAAAATTGATTTCACCAACTTATAGGCTAAACTTGTTTGTTTTCAAACTTTCCATTTTTTAGACTTTCGAAAACAGTTTTGGCCTTAGACTAGTTTTGAATCCTTAGAAAGCATGTACCCATAGGTTTAGTTCTTGAGCATCTCACCAACATCTTAGGTTTACCTTGCTTGTGTTTGATAAACATAGAAAGGGGTGAGATGCATAGGCCAACTGTCTGGACTTAAGATGCTTATTTCAGTGCATCAACATAAGTCTGGACATTAAATACAATTCAGATATTAATCATATTAAAGTTCATCAGTCAAGTCAAACACTGATCATAATCTGACTAACCAAGTGAAAGCTACTATCTTCTGATAGTTAGTTAGTACCTAATTGGTTAGACAGCTGGTAAGCGTTAAGTATCAAATTCAGGGGGAGAAATAAAACTACTTTAGTTTTTCAAATTAAATTCTAAACTTAATTTTGAAAATCAAAATTAAAAAAAAACAACTTGTTTAAAATTGTGAAATTTTTTTCACAAACCTTTTATCCTTTTTACCTAGTCTTTGAAAACTGAACTTTTCAAAGTATTTTAAACCATGGTTTTGAATCTAGTACGTTTAAACTTTAAAAAAAAATTTGATTTTGGAAAACAAATTTTATCAAAACATTCTAAAAAGTAAAGATTTAAATTTAATTTAACCTTACTTTGAAATGTTCCTGAATCTAGTTCTTAACATTTGATTTTACTTAGTTTTGACAATTTGATTTGAAAGTTAAATTTTACAAAACTTATTTTACAAACTAAGCTTCTCAAAAACATTAGTTTTTCAAACTTAGTTTTGAAATTTTGGTTTTGAAAACTTATGTTTGAAAAGCGTTTCAAAGTTGAAACTTGTTTTGAAATTTTAATCTTGAAATTTAGACCTTATACACTTATGTTTGAAAATTAAAACTTAGCAATTTTTCTAAAAGCTAAAAGCTACTGCTTTATACAAGTTTTCAAAACTTTATACTCCCCCAAGTCAACTTGATCTTCTCTTGGATTTAAAAATTGTATTTTTTTCTTTGAATTCTGAACCAAACTCAGTTATTTTAAGTGTTATTATTTTCAGTAACTCTACACTATGATTGTTTCCCTTGTTTTTTTTTGATGAATGCCAAAGGGGGAGGAGGGTTAGGTGGTTAAGTTAGCTAAACCAATTTGAAAACACAAACTAACTTTAAAAACCACACAAATGCATGTTGTTTCGTGCATATGCTTTCACTAACTTAACCAGGTTGTCATTCCATCAAAAAGGGGGAGATTGTTGGTGCGGGTAGCACTAACGGTCTAACCCAGGTTTTGATGAATGACAAATAGGATAAGTTAGTTGTGTTGTTGTCTGACACTTTGATCGAGTGTGCAGGAGAAGTTCAGACAGGTCGACGGGCTGACCAGATGTCTGGCACGAAGTCCAGCTAGGTCGACGGGCTGACCGGATAGCTGGCGAGAAGTCCAAGCGGGTCGACGGGCTGACCGGACGCTTGGCGAGAAGTCCAGCTAGGTCGACGGGCTGACCGGATAGCTGGCGAGAAGTCCAAGCGGGTCGACGGGCTGACCGGACGCTTGGCAAGAAGTCCAGATGGGTCGACGGGCTGACCGGACGTCTGGCAGGTAAGTAAGGTAAGTCACTGGAGGGGAGTGACTGCGAGGACGCGTTCCCGGGAAGGGAACATTAGGCGTCGATCCGGCTTAGATCCATTTCGGATATCTAAGTCGAGATCGTGACTAGATTCCGGTCTCGGAAAGACGGAATCTAAGTCATACTCTTGATGCTAATTTATACTTTATAAATCGTGCTAACAATCTTTGCTGCAGGGTACATTTGCCTCGGACTAACCTTTTCTTGCAGGAGAAGGACTTTCTGGAGAAGAGGGGTCCGGGTGCCCGGAGGGGATCCGGGCGCCCGGAGGCAAGTTTTATCCCCAGGACGACGTTGACACGGGGAGCATGCTGGTTGGGAGTGCTACGTCACATTCCAGGCGCCCGGAAGGGATCCAGGCGCCCGGAACAATATATAAAAGAAGCCCCAGGCAGGAGCTTCAATACATCAGTCTTCTGAGAACTCTGAGTCCAATCACTCTGCTGCTCTGCGCTCCAACAACGTTCACAAAGCTCCGACGACTCACTCCGGCTCTCTTTTTAATTCATTGTTTGTCGGTTAGCTTTGTTTTCTTTCTTTTTCATTAGCAATATTTGTACATAAATTGTAATTATCCGAATTGCTAGTGAATTGCCCAACGAAAGTACTCAAGAAGTACGGGCCTTCGAGTAGGAGTCGTCACAGGTGTTAGGACCAAAAGTAGCTAGAGGGGGGGGTGAATAGCTCGTCGCTCGCTCGTTGCTCGGTGTTGCTTGTTTCTTCAAGAATATGCAGCGGAAAATACAGAAACAAAACACTCAACGCTAACACTAGGATTTTACTTGGTATCCACCTCCAAAGGAGGTGACTAATCCAAGGATCCACACCACGCACACACCCTCCACTATGAATAACACTCCTTTATGGTAACTACCAAAGGCGGAGAAGCCTTACAACACTCTCAATACAAGAAGAAGCAAGGGAAATACAAGATAAGCAAAAGCTTACAAGATGTGCAGTAAAAACCCTAACCCTAACTTCTCTTCTTGTTGTTGATCCGCCTCTTGACTTGGAAAACCTCCAAGATCCTTCAAGAACTGGCGATCTTAGCTTCAAGAGCGCTGTGGAGGAGTTGGCGAGAGATCTGGAGTGAATCGGTGAAGCGATACCGCAGCCATTCCACGCCTGCAGCTTAAATCGACGCCAACGGTCGGAACCCGATCGATTCAAATGTTCCCAATCGATCGGGAAGGCTTTGGATCGATTCACGGATCGATCCAGAGGGCCTCTGTGCTCTAGAAAAACGCCTGGATCGATTCACGGATCGATCCAGCGCTTATCGCGCGAAGCAGCCGCGTCCCAATCGATCCACTGATCGATTGGGATATCTGGATCGATCCACGGATCGATCCAGAGGCTTTCTGTTCGCTGGGAAAAGCCTGGATCGATCCACTGATCGATCCATCTCCTGGATCGATCCCCTGATCGATCCAGCACTTGGTTTTTGCCCAAAACCAAGTTCCAAGACTCCCAAACCAACATCCGGTCATCCTTGACCTGTTGGTACATCATGCCTAGCATCTGATCACTCCCTTGACCTGCCAGGACTTCCCACCAAGTGTCCAGTCAATTCCTTTGACCCACTTGGACTTTTCTCGTCATGCCAAGTATCTCCCTTGACCTACTTGGACTTTCCTATCATGAGTATCTGGTCAATCCCTTTGACCTATCTGTATTTCCTCGTGCCAAGTATCCAGTCAATCCTTTGACCTACTTGGACTTCCCAACACCAGATGTCCGATCATCCTTGATCCATCTGAATTTTCCCTTGCCTGGCTTCACTCACCAGGACTTTCACCTAGCTTCACTCACTAGGATTTTCATCTGCCTAACATCCCAGTCAGGACTTTCACCTGGCTTCACTCACCAGGATTTCCTTCTGCCTAACATCCCAGTCAGGACTTTCACCTGGCTTCACTCACCAGGATTTCCTTCTGCCTAACATCCCAGTCAGGACTTCCCAGTCAAGTATCCGGTCATTCCCTTGACCTACTTGACTCTTCTTCAATCAATATCTTATTGTCAAACATCTAAACTCAAACCAAGACTCAGCTTGGTCAACCAGGTCAACCTTGACCTGAGGGATGTTGCACCAACAACAGGCTCTGAACGAAGTAAAAATCAACAGTGTTCATCTATTTACTTCTTTACTTTTCCGCTGCGTTTTAACTCGAGATTTTTGAATCGATATTCACCCCCCCTCTATCGAATTCAACGGTCTTACATAAACCCCCCGGCCGGAAGACCGTCGAGCGGCGACGTTAAACTCTAGAGTTAGACCGGCGATTATAAGCCTCGATGGTCGACGTTAAACTCTAGAGTTGGACCAGCGACTATAACCCCCCGGCCGGAAGACCGTCGAGCGGCGACGTTAAATTCTAGAGTCAATCGGTGACTATAAACCCCCCGGTCGGAAGACCGTCGAGCGGTGACGTTAAACTCTAGAGTCGGACCGGCGACTATAAACCCCCCGGTCGGAAGACCGTCGAGCGGCGATGTTAAACTCTAGAGTCAGACCGACGACTATAAACCCCCCGGCCGGAAGACCGTCGAGCGGTGACGTTAAACTCTAGAGTCAGACAGGCGATTATAAGCCTCGATGGTCGACGTTAAACTCTAGAGTTGGACCAGTGACTATAACCCCCCGTCGAAAGACCGTCGAGCGGTGACGTTAAACTCTAGAGTCGGACCGGCGACTATAAACCCCCCGATCGGAAGACCGTCGAGCGGCGACGTTAAACTCTAGAGTCGTCGGAGTCGGACCGGCGACTATAAACCCCCCGGCCGGAAGACCGTCGAGCGGCGACGTTAAACTCTAGAGCCGGACCGGCGACTATAAACCCCCCGGTCGGAAAATCGTCGAGCAGTGACGTTAAACTCTAGAGTCGGACCGGCGACTATAAACCCCCCGGTCGGAAGACCGTCGAGCGGCGACGTTAAATTCTAGAGTCGGACCGGCGACTATAAATCCCCCCGGCCCGAAGACCGTCGAGCAGCGACGTTAAACTCTAGAGTCAAACCGGAGACTATAAACCCCCCGGCCGGAAGACCATCGAGCGGCGACGTTAAACTCTAGAGTTGAACCGGCGACTATAAACCCCCCGGCCCGAAGACCGTCAAGCGGTGACATTAAACTCTAGAGTATAACCGACGACTATAAACCCCCCGGCCCGAAGAGCGTCGAGCGGCGATGTTAAACTCTAGAGTCGAACCGGTGACTATAAACCCCCCGGCCCGAAGACCGTCGAGCGGCGACGTTAAACTCTAGGGTCGAAGCGGCGACTATAAACACTCCGCTCGGAAGGCCGTCGTGCAGCCGCATTAAAGCCCGGCACTTAAGGGCAAGCGAGCGGCTATCCTAAATCCCAGAAGGGACCAACGAATAGAAGCATTTTGGCATAGACTCCGCTCGGGCCATAAGGTTATTAATGACAACTAGGGGAAAACAAGCTAACATAACAAAAGTTGCATTCAAAAGTTGCATTCCAAAGTGGCATTTAAAACAAAAGTTGGCCGACCGAGCGGCAGAAATATAAAAATGCAAAAGGCACTTCATTCGAGATAAGAGACGCAAAAGGACAAAAGGGACAGCTGGTAAACATCATCCTCGAGATGTCTGCCGCCAACAAGCAGCATGGTCGGCGGCCGGACCAGACAGAGTATCGTACGGTGGAAGTTTCCACCGTCACGTAAGGGATATGCTCGGACGATTGCGGAATGGTGTCAGGCATGCTTTTCTGACACATCCATTCTGAAGTATGTCTGGGGAAGCGTGCATGCATCGATGAGCGTGCACGCGCCTCCTCGGGGTCCTATATAAGGACCCCAAACTTCGACGGAGGTATGCAGAATTCTCATCACTGTAGCCACAGTTACTTTGCCTCTTTTCTTCTTCGCCTGACTTGAGCGTCGGGGGTCGTCGCCGGGAACCCCTTCTCGGCTCGACTTCTTTGCAGGTTCGCTGGAGATCCACATCACCAGTCGGAGACAACGGAGAGCGCCACGCCCCCAGCGTCCTTCGACTCAGCGCTCGGACAGGATCATGCATGTTTTTCAAACATGGTGTTTGGTTTGTATTTTTCATGTCCATTTTCTTAAAAAATAGATAGTATTTTCTGAAAAAATAGAAAATGTCTAAAAGTCATTTTCTAGAAAACATCATTTTCAAGAAAATGAAAATGAAAAACGTGCAAACCAAATGCACCCTAATTTTCATCAAGATTTCTTTAACTAAATTAGGAAACAAATTTATAAATTTAATTACATACTTTATCAAGGAAATATTTCTTAATCAAGAAAATCTAATTAATTAGAAAATAATTCCTTAATTTTAAAAACTCCTAACTAATTAGGAAATTTATAATTAGAATTTCTTAATTAATTCAGAATCTTTCAAATTTAGAATTTTCTAAAATTATTGTAGAAACTTTTCAAAATTAGAATTTCCTAACTTATTAAGAAACTTCCTAAAATAGAATTTCTTAATAAATTTAGAATCTTTCCAAATTAAAATTTGCTAAATTATTACAGAATATTTCCAAATTTAATGCCTAAACTATTTCATAAAAATTTCAAAGTTAGAATTCCCTAAAAAATTAGGAAACTTTCCAAAATTAAATTTCTTAATAAAATAAGAAAATTTCCAAAATTAATTATATGACCAATTACAAATCGTAAAATAATTTTATGATTATGTTAAAGTACAATCAGACTCTAATACCACTATTGGGGAGTTCGATATGGGTGCATGCTAAAATACATTTCATAAACATGCATAGTGGAAGACAAAAATAATAATAATTCATAATTATTAAAAAAACACACCAAATGCATACAAGGATATATCTCATATAGGCATGATTGTAATATAAAATTTTATGGAAATAAATTTACTCTAGGTATATCTGTTGAATGATGTAGAGTGGAAATGGTATCAACCAAGTGATGCTCGGAAACCTCGCCTCTATTCATATACACGTTGAGTGATCATCGTGATGACTTCAGAAGTCACAATTTCCATCCTTGTGAAAGGTACTAGCCTTGCGTGCGAAGATGGAGTTTGGTGCCCAGTGGTGTACGCAACCTGACGACACCAAACGGAGAGAGCAACTGAACAAGAGGGTTGTTGTCCGGCCAGAAATAGGGGTTGTTCATGCCTTTTTCATCACTGTTCGGTGTCCATATTGTGCTGTCAAAGAGGTATGAGGTACCCAAAGGCTTTGGTAGTCTGATAGCAACGTTTTCTTTCTAAAATTGAGGTTAAAGGAGGTCAGAAAGGGGTTGCGGCACCGGTGATAGATTCTGTCTGCAAGTTCTTGTTGCTTGGAACGACGGTGGGCGACAGGAGCTATTGCTCCGATGCTAGCTGACGGGGATGTGTTGGCCAGAGGGGAGGAGTTGGCCAAAGGTGAGAGGCCTACGGACCAAGGAGAACCCTTCTCCTTGGTGTTGGTGTTCAACAGCAAAAGAGGGAGGAGAGGGGAGAGGAGAATTAGGTTTTCCAAAAACCTAATCTAACGAATAATTAATTAATCTTCTCCCAATCTATATCCTATATAGATTCTTTATATGAGTTTGATGAGCAAGCCCAAACCCAACCCAATAATCCTTAATCAAAACTTAACCCATTAAGCTCTTGGTTCAATTCAAAACCAAACTAACTTGGTTTAAAGACCAAACCTCTTTTAATTTAAACCAATCCAATTTTGGTTTATAATTAAACCAAAGAGGGTCCAACCCATCTTCAAAAGACGTGGCATATCTACGCTTCCATTCCAATAAATATCTTTCCATATTTGCCCTTTGTCTGGTCTAGCCAAACTTAATCTCTCTTGATCTGAGAATCTAATTCTCAAACTTGTTTTAAGTCTTTTGGATAAACTCGTAGTGTGTGTAACCTAATAGGTTCTCGGTTATGTTGATCATTCATAATTAACCATTCATTATTGATTGATCATGAGTGGCACTTAGTAGTACATCATGACCCCCAATTGACCAAAAAATCATGTGTTTGATTCCATAACTATTACTGAACCTTTCAATAGTTATAGTGAGTCGTGTCTTATTTCTTTCACTCATTATATACCACTTAGTTCAGGACATAGTCTATGTGTCTATCCCCACTAGACTAAATACGTCACACCTAGCTAAAATAATACTTTCTCATCCTATGGATTCAAATTACTTGTACATGTGTCCCAGAGTATAATACTCTTAATATGTGATGCTTTAGTTAAAGACTTTGAGTAACAATCTTGACAAGTGGTCATCGGATATACGTTTTTTCGTAAAGAGTGGTGAATCTTCTGTGGCCTATCCAAATACTTTTGAGCACTTTGACTTATACCTAATTATCTCGGGGCCACACCTCCATGGAGATGCTTGCTTAGAATGTCAAAGTATAAGTCTCTATAACCAATGTGCACTACAACAAAATTGTTAAAAGATAACAGTGAAAAATCATTGTTAAAGGCCCCAAAAATCCATTGTAAATCGACGCGTTGAGAAAGATAAGGTCTTCAAAAGACAACAGTTTTTAACTATTGTCATTTTAAGGAAAATACAATAGATTTTAACCATTATCTTTTGAGGCCCTTATCTTTCTCAATTCATCGATTTACAATGGATTTTTTGAGCCTTTTATAGCGATTTTTCACCATTGTATTTTAAGTGAAAAGACAATGGTTTATAACTGTTATCTTTGAGCGCCCTATCTTTCTCAATGCATCGATTTACAATGATTTTCGATAACAGTTTTTTACCATTGTATTTCAACCATTGTCTTTGAATAATCTATCTTTCTCAATGTGTTGATTAACTCTGAGCTTCAGAAGCAACATGAGTTGATGGGCGCTTACGATATGGTTGAACATCTTTGTCACCTATATCAAGGACAAGCAAGGCACTAGAAGAGGAACTCCAAAGAATACCCGGAAGATCTTAAGAAGAAGATAAATAAGATTTCTACTTCAGGTATACATGTTATAGAAGTCAACCTCTCTATTTCTTCATCGTGGGTATTAGATACCGGATGTGCTTCGCACATTTGTACTAATGTACAAGCGCTGAGAAATAGCAGGGCATTGACGAAGGGTGAGATAGACCTATGAGTAGGCAATGGAGCACGGGTTGCTGCTATTGCTGTAGGAACTTACCATCTATCTCTGCCCTCTGGGCTTGTACTAGAATTAGATGATTGTTGTTATGTGTCTGCCTTGACTAAGAACATAATTTCAGTTTCTTGTTTGGACAAGAAAGGATTTTCGTTTACAATAAAGAACAAATGTTGTTCCGTCTATTTAAACGATATGTTCTATTGTAGTGCACCTCTGATAAACGGACTCTATATTCTAGACCTTGAGAGCCCTATCTATAACATAAATACCAAGAGGTTCAAGTCAAATGACATGAACCAAACCTACCTCTGGCACTGTCGCTTAGGTCATATAAATGACAAGCGCTTATCCCAGCTCCATAAGGATGGTTTGCTGGACTCATTTGATTTAGAATCATATGAGATATGCGAGTCATGCCTACGAGGCAAGATGACCAAGACTCCCTTTAGTGGGCATAGCGAGAGAGCAACTAATTTGTTAGGACTCATACATAGTGATGTATGTGGCCCTTTCAATGTTGCTGCTAGAGGCGGTTATAGATACTTCATCACATTTACTGATGACTTCAGTAGATATGGTTATGTGTACTTGATGACACATAAGTCTGAATCCTTTGAAAAGTTCAAAGAATTCAAGAATGAAGTACAGAACCAGCTTGGCAAGAGTATTAAGATACTTCGATCCGATCGAGGTGGAGAATACCTTAGCCATGAGTTCTGTGACTACCTAGCCGAGTGTGGGATCCTATCCCAACTCACTCCTCCTGGAACACCACAGTGGAATGGTGTATCCGAAAGGAGGAATCGTACCCTATTAGATATGGTGTGATCGATGATGAGTCACACAGATCTTCCGACATACCTTTGGGGCTATGCTCTAGACACGGCAGCTTTTATACTCAACCAAGTTCCATCCAAGGCCGTGATAAAGACACCATATAGGATATGGACTGGGAGAGATGCCCAGGTGTCTTTCATGAGGATTTGGGGTTGTGAGGCTTACGTTCGACGTCAAGTCTCAGACAAGTTAGGACCCAAATCCGACAAGTACTATTTTATTGGATATCCCAAGGAAACTAAGAGATATTACTTCTACATTCCCAGTCAACACAAGGTAGTTGTGGCAAAGACTGGGGTCTTTCTAGAAAGGGACTTTGTTTCTAGAAAGACTAGTGGGAGCGCGTTAGATCTTGAAGAAGTTCAAGATGCGAACAATAGCACTGAAGCCTCGATGGAAGTTGAACTGGAACCACAAAGTGTTGTGGATGATGTTGTTCCACAAGGAGTTGAGGATCAACAATCAGTTCAAGTAGACATACCTCTTCGCAGGCCTGATAGGGTGCGTCGTCAGCCTGAGAGATACTCATTTCTCTTGTCTGACCATGATGACGTTGTGCTCATAGAAGATGAGCCTACCACCTATCAGGAAGCTGTGATGAGACCAGATTCCGAGAAATGGCTAGAGGCCATGAGATCCGAAATGGAATCCATGTACACCAACCAAGTATGGACTTTGGTTGATCCACCTGAAGGGGTAAAACCCATTGGGTGTAAGTGGGTCTTTAAGAGAAAGACTGACATGGATGGACTTATCTATAAGGGTCGCTTGGTAGCTAAAGGTTTCAAGCAGATTCATGGTATTGACTATGATGAAACATTTTCTCCAGTAGCGATGTTTAAGTCCATTCGGATCATGCTTGCTATTGCAGCTTACCACGATTATGAGATCTGGCAAATGAACGTCAAAACCGCGTTTCTGAATGGAAACCTATTCGAGGATGTGTACATGACACAACCTGAGGGTTTTGTAGATCCACAGCATACTAGCAGAGTATGCAAGCTGCATAGGTCCATTTATGGACTAAAGCAAGCTTCTCAGAGCTGGAATCTTCGATTCGATGATGCAATCAAACAGTTTGGTTTCATCAAGAACGAAGATGAACCTTGTGTCTATAAGAAGGTTGTAGGGGATATAGTTGTCTTCCTCATATTGTATGTGGATGACATACTACTCATTGGGAAGGACATCCCTATGCTTCAGTCTGTCAAGATTTGGCTAGGGAGTTGCTTCTCAATGAAGGACTTAGGTGAGGCATCTCGGATTTTAGGGATACAGATCTATAGAGATAGATCTAAGAGATTTCTTGGCCTAAGTCAGAGTACATACATTGACAAGGTACTCCTTCGGTTTGCCATGCAGAACTCCAAGAAGGGATTTCTGCCGATGTCACATGGCGTGAGTCTTTCGAAGACTCAAGGTCCCTCTTCTAGAGAGGAGAGAGACCGCATGGATCAGATCCCTTATGCCTCAGCCATAGGATCGATCATGTACGTCATGCTATGTACTCGACCTGATGTCTCGTATGCTTTGAGCATGACAAGCAGATACCAGTCAGATCCAGGTGAAAGTCACTGGATAGCAGTCAAGAATATTCTTAAGTACTTAAGAAGGACTAAAGAATATTTCTTGATATATGGAAACAATGATGAGCTAGCTGTAAAGGGTTACAGTGATGCTAGCTTCCAAACCGACCAGGATGACTATAGATCACAGTCGGGGTTCGTGTTTTGCATTAATAGTGGTGCTGTGAGCTGGAAGAGTTCGAAGCAGGACACAGTAGCTGATTCTACGACAGAGGCCGAGTATATTGCTGCATCAGAGGCAGCAAAGGAGGCAGTTTGGATTCGTAAGTTCATCACTGAACTTGGGGTGGTTCCTAGCATTGTTGACCCTATTGAGCTCTATTGTGACAACAATGGAGCTATAGCACAAGCGAAGGAACCTCGCTCACACCAGCGGACCAAACACATACTACGACGCTTTCATCTCATTCGAGAGATCATCGAACGAGGAGATGTGAAGATTTGCAGAGTACCTACAGAAGCTAACATCGCAGATCCCTTGACCAAGGCTTTGGCACAGAGGAAGCATGATGGTCACACTAGGTCATTTGGGCTTAGAGCCTACACTGATTGGCACTAGTGCTAGTGGGAGATTGTTAGCTAGAGCCCTAGAGCCAATCATTTGATGATTGTATTTTGGACTTGTTGTATCATATTCTATATAAATAAAGGCATTTGGTTTTTGGTTATTATACTTACTTGTATTGGTGCCAAATAAACTAAGTATAATAACGTCCTTGAGTAGACGGTTCTCACCTATATCAATTGGTTAGTTGAACCGATAGTGAGATGATATAGGGAACACTACTCTTAATCATTCCTAGTCGAGTATTAACATTCAGGGACAATGTTAATGCAATAAGACTAGCATGTAGGTCAACTCGATGACTTGATCTCACAAGTCATGGATATGGAGATATCAAGTTGACACATGGGTATGCATTGGAGAATGCATACTGAATGACCCGCCATGAGAAAGTATCATGGATCGTTATATGAGTGTCATATACTTTCTCATGTGGCTATTAGTATGACTACTAGTCCTTAGACCTGAAGTCACCATGGTTCCCTACATAAGAAGTTATGTACTTTGGTTTCGTCAAACGTCGCCCGTAACTGGGTGGACTATAAAGGCGATTACTGGGTATGTAACAAATTATGCGGAGAGATGTGAGTGATGTAGATGGGATCTATCCCTCCTATATGACGGGAGAGACATCGGTATTCTTGATAGAGTGAGACCACGAAGTGCATGGCTATGCCCAAATGAGTCAATATGAGATATTAAGCTCATTTGATTGAGTGAGTCTACTTGGAGTTCAAGATTTAGATTGATTAGAGGATGACACGGTCTATGTCTCATATTGATCAATCTAGATGTCTAGGATAGAAGGACACTTGTCATATATTGTGAGGAGTCACAATTAGTAGTCACAAGGTGATGTTGGATCTCAACATTCTTGTAACTTGGGTAGTAATGATGTATTACTAGATACCGCTCATTACTTATGTTTCTAAATGAGTTTAGGGGCATTGCCAACGTTATAAGAACCTATTGGGTCACACACAAAGAACAAGTGGATGGAGATTAGGTTCATATGATGAACCAAGAGGATTAGATTCATTTGATGAATCAAATTGGATTAAGAGTAATCCTAATTGGGCTAATTGAGTTGGACTCAAGTTGATTCATGTGTTCAATGAGTCTAATTTAGATTATGACTCATTGAATCAATTTAATTAAATGAATTAGATTCATTATATTAAATTGGCTTGAATTAAATGGTTGGATTAGATCAACCATGAGAGAGATTAAGTCAAGTTTGACTTGACTTGAGAGGAAGATGAAGAGTCAAGTTTGACTTGACTTTATGCCACCTCATTGGTGAGTTGGCATTAAGTAAACCAATGATGATGCTCCACATCATCATGGTTACTTAAGTGAAGTGCCACCTCATGGGAGTTACCAAGAGTTGTGACTCTTGGTATCCCATGGAGGTTACAAACCACTTAATTAGATGAAAAGAGTTTCATTTTTACAAGTGTAACTCTCATTCAAGTGATCTTCCTCCTCCTAAGCTCTCTTCTTGCTCCTTCTCTTCTCTTGGTCATGGTTTCAAGCAAGGGAGAAGAAAGGAGAGTGAATCTAATCCAAGAAGAAAGGTTAGTGAAAGTCATATAGAGATTTTAGAGGAGTGTGTTCTCTTCTTTTCCTTTCTTCTTCTTCCAATCCTACCCGAGAGCCCTAGAGAGTGCTAGCACACTTGTGGTGCTCTCTTCTCCATCCTTGAGTATTAGAGAACACATCTTGTTCGTGTGGATATCACTAGAGAGTTGTCTACGTTGACAACTTCGAGATCCGACGTACCTTGGACGAGCGGGATACGCGAAGGGCACGCATCGAAGGTATAAAATATTTTTCCTTTGTAGATCTACTGTAGATCATCATTTGAAACTCGTAATCGTAATTTTGAAATTTTTCTTCGCACGGATCCGTTGGCTTTGGGGCTTTCGGGGTTTCCGCGACGCGAAAACGCGGTTTTCGCGGCCCGAAAAACCCAACAGATGCATCTGAGGAACGAGGTGCTGCGGAAGAGTACAAGGGCAGACGAGAAGGAGCGCATGACGTTTCTGAGGGACGAGAAATTGGAGCAAAAGGTTGCTCAAGAAGGCTGGAAAATGGGTTCGGGTGAGCCTTATTCCGATGGTTGAAATCACCCAAGTAAGTGGAACCGGAACAAAAGATTCAGACCAATGCGAGCGACACCAGAGTGGAAGACCGAGATTGAAAGTCAACAAAATATTGACTTTTTCAATCCAGGTGCCCAGACCTAGTCCGGGGTCCCCGAACCCCTGGGACAGCCGGGGGGGTACCTCGGCTCTGCAGAGTTGCAGATGTTTGTGTCAACCCGGTCTGGGTGTCCAGAACCCTTCCGGGCGCTCGGACCAGAAACTTTATGGAAACACAACGTAGCGTAATTTGTTGCGACAGAAATAAAATTTGACCCCCCTACAAGTGCTTGGAACCCTTCCAGGTGCCCCAATCAAGGCTATAAATATAGCCCTGATCCTAGAAGCTAAAATCAACACTTGTAATTTATCCTAATTAAATTTAACTTTATAGTTGTGAGCTTTGACTGCTATAAGAGGCTTCTCCGCCGGAAGGAAACATTAGTGAGCTTTCAAATATCTTGGATTAGCAATCCTCTGATTGCAAACCAAGTAACTTTCGGTGCCTCTTTCTTTTATTTAATTTGTGTATTATTTCTGTTTGTACAAGTGATTGTGTTAATCAAGCTGCATGTTTTGAGAAAGGTGTTTTTATTTTTACAAGGTAATTCACCCCCCTTGCTGGCCGCCAGGGGACCAAGACATTCGAAGCCAAGCTTGTAAGGAGAGATCTACTTCGGAACCAACTGACTAATCTGCGACTAAAGGAAGGTGAAACAGTTCCTCAAATGCACGCCAAGCTAAAGGAACTAGTCACTGAACTCATGAATCTCGGAGAAAATGTAACAAACTGATATTCGCTAAGGTATGCGTTTAATGCTTTCCCTAGAACTCTTGAATGGTCAACTCTAGTAAATGCATATTATATCTCTAGAGATTTATAGGTAAGCGATTTAACAGAACTATTTTCTACTTTTGAAATTCATGAGTCTAGATGCACAGATTTAAAGGAATCAAAGCACAATATTGGATTGAAGGCAAAAATGAACGAACCAGATTCTGAAACATCTCTCGATGATGATGAAATGACATTTATGGTAATAAAGTTTAAAATGTTTGTTAAAATTAATAAATTCAATCAAGTGCAAGCTAAAAGAAGAAAAAGGAAAGTGAGGTGTTATCATTACAATGAAGAATGGCACGTCAAAGACAATTGCCTAAAACTGAAGAACAAGGATAAGTACAAGAACAAAGATAAAAAAATCAACCCAGATGAAGCACAAAAATCTAAAGGCGACGTGGGATGAAATATCGTCATCAGATTCGGAAGTAGTAGTCTATGCCGGACTTGCACGATGACAAGTTACTAAGAAGATGACAAAGCAAGCTCAACCGAAATGAGCATCGAGAGCATCGACGAAGGGGGAGTCACTTCAGAAGGAAGTAGCAATACAGGAGGAGCATCAGACAACAAGATCGACAAGGTAAGTTAGGTACGATCTCAACCTCCTGATAAATTATATAAGTTTATAAAAATACTTTCAAAAAAATCTTGTCATTTATAAATTGAAAATGAAAAATTTTAAAAGGAAAATGAAAAATTAAAAATAACTTTAGCAACATCTTTTCGATTAGAAGATTTGGACAAATTGAAAATAGAAAATGAAAAATTGAAATAATAAATAGAACATTTGAAGAATTCTGCATTTTCAGATTTTACTACTTTTAAAAATTATCAAGGACTTAATTGATATTTTAGATATAATAAGGGTCAAATTAGAAAATTATCATCAAAATATGTTCGAAAAAAATTTCTAATTAATCTAGTAGGTAGGAACCTATATTGAGTTTCAAAATCATGCTTAAATTATTTTTTTACATGTCTTATTTTTAATTTGATTTAATATTATTTTTTCTTAGAATTGTCAAAATAAATTGTATCGTATAATTTTTAATTGAAATTAATTTGATTTAATGTTTCCGAGAAGGAAGATTTCATTCTCTATAGAAAAAATTTTAAAATATTTTGACTGTTAAATTATTTTTTATGAATTTTTTAACAAGAATTATATTTTTTTATTTAAAAATATTTCACAAAGTTACTTTTGTAAACTTATTTTTTTTGTGAAAATTTATGATGTTCTCTATTCATGAAAATATTTTCAAAATTTTGTGATCGTTATTGAATTTTATATAAATTATTTATCTAAATGTTAATTTTTAATATTAAAAATTCTTGAAAAGTTAAATTTTGGAAATTTATTTTTTTGCAAAAATACTTCTTCTAATACATTCTCAGAAATTTTTTCAAGATTTTTCAAGCTTAAAAACTATTTTTAAGAAATATTTTACGAAAATACAACTTTCTGTTAAAAACAATTTATTACTACTCAAATAATTTTAAAATTTTCATTAAAATTTTATTACTACTTTGGATATGTCTATTTAACTATTATACAAATTTTTAGAATTTTTCAACACTTAAAATTAATTTTAAAATTATTTCTCCAAAAATGCTTCCTAAATCGGAAAAGTTTAAAATTTTAAAATTTTAAATTTTTCTGAATATTAGTAAGTTTTAGAGATTATTTTAGATTTATTTCAAACATTTTTTCCAATATTACCCCTATTTTAATGTGATCAAAGGGGGAGAATTAGAAATTAAGACTAGGGGGTAGAGTACATTTTAAATTATAAATTATAAATTATATACCTGTTATTTTAATATTGTTTGTCTTGATTTACCCTAACTTAACTTGAGTTGCTCACATCAAAAAGGGAGAGATTGTAAGTAACTTGTGGTAGTTTTGATATGATCAATCAAGTAAAGTTAAATTCTGTTATCTTTTGATGTCTTGTGTCTAAGTGTGCAGGAAATTAGGAGCATAAGAAGTTGAGTGAAAAATGCAGTTAGTGAGAATGAAGGCATGGGAGAGAGTCAATGGGTTTGGTGCATCTAAGGGATGAGGTGCTACGGAAGAGTACGATGGCTGACGAGAAGGAAGCGCACGGCATTTCCGAGGGATGAGAAATCGGAGCACAAGACTGCTAGAGAATGCCGGAAAATGGGTTCGCGTGAATCCTATTCCGGATGGCAGAGATCACACAAGCGAGTGGAGTCGGATCGGAGCAAAACTGGGCAGTCAACGAGCTGTTGACTATCCTGGCACCTTGACTTGGATGCTCCGGGTGCCCGGACCCCCTTAGTCATCCCAAAGGCGCCTCAATGCCTGCCTCGTCAAGGAAGGGCGCCCGAGCTCCTGGACCTGCTTCGGGAGCTCAAACCAGGATAAAATTTTATCCCGCGCCTGTTGCATAGTTGTTTGCATGATGATAAGATTTGCCAAACTGGGGGCGCCCGTAGAGGGTCCGGGCACCCGAACCGTGCCATGTCAACAAAAGGTGGTTTTTGATCAGTGGGCTACAAATAGAGCACTGGTCTTTTCTTTTTTGAATAACACACTCTATACTTCAAGTTTTATTCTATTTTTCATTTCCAAGCGTTATTTCCGTGTACAAGGCTTCTCCGCCTTCGACGTTTTGTTCAAGAAGGAAATCTTCATAGTAAGCTTATTTGCCTTGAAGTAGCAATCCTTTGATTGCTAACCAAGTAAAGTGATTGTCTCATACTTCTCTTTTATTCTGTAATATTTCTTTAAGTGTGCAATTCTTTTAAAGTCCAATTATTTGAGAAAGATATTTGTTGTTTATTTGTATAAGACAATTCACCCTCCTCTTGTCAATCTCGAGAGACTTACAAAATGTACATTTAATTCAGACTAATAAGGAGCATGGTGTATGGACAACTAGAAGTCATGTATGCTATTCCAGATATATGGGCTGATTTAAATGTTAAGACTGTGAATCATAGTCAAACTTTTGTGAAATAGACAACAAATAAGTCATAAAATGATGTTATTATACACACACATACATTTATTCATGCTAAATTTTATTTGACCTCTAATCACATTACATAATCTGCAAATAAATAGGCATGCTCAAGTTTTCTTATCTTCATGAACAAACTAAGCATTTTTATCTCTACCTATAGCATACATATTTGTAAATTGACACATGATTTTAAGTTCCATGTACATTCTAAGTGATTAAAAAAGTTATGTTACTATTCAAATGACTTGTTTTTACATAAGTAGAATTATACTAGTGAACATTAAGAAAAACTAAAATTTTTAATGCGGAATTACTAGTATTATCATCTTTGTCATATACAACTGTTGTATAGAAGATCCAAACTATAAAAGGAAATATTGAATAGTTTGATTTCTAGTGAGCAAAAACATTTTTATGCTTAAAATTATTAAAACTTTCATACTAGATACCTTAATAAAAATTTCAGTATTTGAAGAACTTCATTTCTAATCTAATAAAACTAAATTTGATGAAAATATACCTCAGGAATTTGAAGGAACTGAGAGCTTATTTCATGCTGCTCTAACACTCGTGGTATAAGATGCTTGAGAGCTATCTTTAGTTTTTCTTTAGGTGTATAGCCAAGAAGCTCAATGACTTCCATTTGATCTAAGAGTGGAGGAGGAATAGGTCGAATTCTATTTGCAGCAGCAACAAAAATTACCTTTGATAGATCAAAAGAGCATTCAAATAACTAAAAAATAAATTAAGAAATTTTTACAATAAAACAATTAAGAATTAATCAGATTAACATGAGAATTGAAAAGGCACTCATTTTAATAGTATTTTACTAAATGTATCCATCCAGCTAGTAGGGAAGTTGTACGGAATAGAAATTCAGCAAGTAGCATAGTTGCGGATACTGATCATTGAAAGTTTTATTTTGTTCTAGATCAAGAACTTCCAACAATGCAGATGCTAGATCCCCGAATATCATATCCCGCCTTATCAATTTCATCAAGGTGGCAAAAGGTGAATACGCTCGCCCTCGCGCCCCCGTCAATCCGTCCCAAGGTCAACACGGAGGAGGTAAATCACGGATGATGACTAGCCTTTGGAATTATCAATTTCATCAAGCAGCATAGCTGGATTGCTGACAACCACTCTTTGCAGACTAATTAAATGAAATATGGATGGTGTATGTTAGGTGAAACAACAAGCCAATAAGTAATCAAACATATTTCGTGGACATAGATACATAGAACTTAATGAAACA
Organism: Zingiber officinale; assembly: GCF_018446385.1. Taxonomy (NCBI): domain Eukaryota; kingdom Viridiplantae; phylum Streptophyta; class Magnoliopsida; order Zingiberales; family Zingiberaceae; genus Zingiber; species Zingiber officinale. The sequence goes on from NC_055986.1 coordinate 107,813,236, forward strand.
AATATTTCTTAAGTAACTTAGGTGACGTTTGGTTCTCTCTTAGGAATCGGAATGAGAATGGGTATTATAGTATTGTGGAATGAGAATGAGCATGAGCTTGGGTATCATTCTTAAAAATAATGTTTGGTTAATTGAATATTTTCAATCGAAATGAACCTAAATTTTCTTTTTTATCCTTAGAGAAAAAAATTAGATGGAAGAGAAAGTTGAATGTGAGAAAAACATATGTTTAGAGAGAATGATGAAAGAGAAAGTGTGATGGGAAAAAAATGAAGAGAGGGAAAGTGTGATGAGAGAAAATGAGGAGAGAGAGCGTGATAGGAGAGATTGAGAAGAGAAAAAGTATGATGAGAAAGAAAGAGTGATAGGAAAAAATGAAGAGAGAGAAAGTGTGATGAGAGAAAAATGAGAAATTGATGAGAGAATGTATGATGACAAAATGTGATGAGAGAGAAAGTGTGATGGGAAAAATGAAGAGAGGGAAAGTGTGATGAGAGAAAATAAGGAGAGAGAGTGTGATGGAAGAGAATGAAAAGAGAGAAAGTGTGATGAGAGAAAATATGGAGATTGAGTATGGTAAGAGAGATTGAGGAGAGAGAAAGTATGATGAGAGAGAAAGTATGATGAAAAAAATAAGGAAAGAATGAAGAGAGAGAAAATAATGAGAGTGTATGATGAGAGAGAATACAGAGAGAAAATGGTAGAGAATCTGTGATGAGAGAGAATGTGATGAGAGAAAATGAGAAGAGAGAGTGTGATGTGAGAAAATATGGAGAGAGAGTATGGTAAGAGAGATTGAGGAGAGAGAAAGTATAATGAAAAATTGAGGAGATAATGAAGAGAGAGAAAATAATGAGAGAGTATGTGTGCTGAGAGAGAATATATAGAGAAAATAGTAGAGAATGTGTGATGAGAGAGAATGTTGAGAGAGAAAATGTGATGATAGAATGAGGAGAGAGAAAGTATGATGAGAGAGAATAAGGAGAGAGAGTGAAATGAAAGAAAAATTGAACAAATATACTAAGGGTATTTTTGTCCAAATTTAATTCTTATTCTCATTCCATTAAAACCCAAGGGAGAGGATGGATTTCATCTATATCTAAATTTTTGGATTTCATTCCAAAATTTTAATTTCATTCCCATCAACCAAATATAAGATTTAGGAATGAATCCATTCCTTCATTCTCAAACCTTTAACTCAAACACCACCTTAGAGTATTTGACAGAATCTACTAGCTTAAGAAGTAGAGGCTACTAAATCAGATTACATAAACAATGAAGCTAGGACAACTCAGAATTTGTAAAGGCTGCACCAGTGAAGGTTAGATGAAAACTTTTGCAAGGTAGTGCCAGTCAGCACTAATCATGTTCTTCCTCGCATGTGCAAGTTGAGTCATCGCTCTCCTTACTAAACTTGGACCACGAGGGAAGCACATGATTCGAGAGGAAAATAGGATAAGATTTTTTTTTTTAAAAAAATAACAAATTATACAAGATTGTGAATCTAGTACATTTGACTCACCTAGCATAAAGAAGCATGTATGCACCTTTTGACAAAACTTTCTCAAGCTCCACGGGTTGAACCTATTCAAAAATAATATTTATATCATAACAATTTTGCTTTTAGATGTAAGTGTTTACATTGAACACTGTCAATAATAAGATCTAATGAAACAAATGCACTGCTGCTTCTGGAGTCAAGTATGTACTATTTGTTTATGAGGAAGTGACACATGATACAGGTTTTAAAATAAAGACAACGGCCGTTGTCTTTTGTGTTTTACAACACCACAAAGACAAGTTTTGTTGTCTTTTACGAAGTCACAAAGGTTTCTCCTTAAACAGTTTTTTAATATTTTTGTTGTAGTTAAAGTTTATGCTACTCCACAAAACATTTGTAGGTAAATTAGTTAGCATGAACATTTTAGTGTAGAGAAACATTCTCGACAGTATAGCAATGTTTGCAGTGTCATCTAATTTAAGCATAGAAACCTCAACATAAATAGGAATCAAATATCAAAACAAACAAAGGCCCACAAAATAAATTACTAACCAATGCCTACCATTTGGAAATGTGAAATATCCTTCCCCTGTAAGTTTTGCATGTTGCGCACACAAGCTTTCAATTTTCTATTTAATGAATGTATCTTTTCTTTTCTCATTCTCAAAATATATTAAATATATTGATCCTTTGCTCATCTCATAAATTATCCTTTGTACATTCTCTTTATCAACTCCTTCTATTCCTATAAAAAAAAACCATTAGTATTGAGGCACTAAAAAAAGCATAAATACAAACCATTAATATTGTTCAATTTGTAGCTATTAGCCAACATAAATGAATCAAAAAATAAATAGTAAAGTGTTATAGAATACTTATATACAATAATAGCATGCTTCATTTCTAGGAATACAAACATCTCAACTTCATGACCATACATTCTAACCTGCATAATTGATAAAACATAGAAATTTTCCTGAAATTTATATTTAAGATAATTTATGGGAAGGCAAATTACTTATCTAAAAGGAACATAGTAACTATTCATTAGGAAGTTAGTAACTATTTCATAACCCTGGCCAGGCTCTCTATAAAAGACAGGAGGAAATTTCATGGATTACTTTCTCTTAGAGCCTCGATCCGAGACGTGAGCCGGTTCTTTAGAAACTTCAAGTAACTTTCGTGGTCGGGAGGCAGTAGTTTGTTGCTTTTCAGAGGCTGCCCGCTTCTTGGCCTCTTTGAAGAGTTCGTACTCTCCCGCTGTCATGGTTACATTGATTCTACCAGAATCCTCCATCTTCACGTTCCGGAATAGGTAGAGAAGATTCTCACAGATGACGCCAAATTTGATCCCGTCCGGAAGCTAAGTCAGACAGAGGCTGGCTGCGCTGTCGCTGGTGCTGACGGAAAATCGCGGAGACGCCTGGGTGACCGGGTACCTCCTGGAAAGGTTCCCACGAGCGGATGACAAAGGGTGATGACGTGGACGACGACGCGAGGGTTCTGCGCACACTCAGACAAGTCCCCTTCATGTTAGAGACCAAGAACCAGGGAAAAAGTCCCCGGGTCAAGCCCTCTTACGCTCAAGTCAGGTACTTTTTCCCCAGAAGCACAGTGAAATGACGAAAAGTAAAAGACGAGAATGAAAAGACGAATGAGTGTACCTGCGTAGAGACAAAGCCCCCCTTTTTATATGGTTGTGGGTGCTTCTGGAGTCTGACGGGTGTCAAAGAATGTCGGGTGTCAGGATTTGTCTGGCGGTGAATGATACATGGCATCTTCCTATAGGTCTAAGGAGGAATCAGTGGCCAATGAACCTTAGACCGTTAGCATATTCCCTGATATGTAGTGATTATTCTCTGACGGATTGTTATGATTCCCTAGCTTGATTGTCGTATAGTATAGGCTCGCCCCGGTCTGTTAACCTTCGACTGGGTCCTCGTACCTGTAAATCTTGACCTGTATGCACAGACCTACATTTCTCGGTGCATTCCCTAGCTTGTTTGTTGTCCCTCAAATCTAAATCTGTACGTCTCGCCATGCATTCGTCATTCGGTCTATCTCGGTAGATCCATACCTGCGTCTACCGCCCTGCCAATAAAGGCCTTCGCTTATCGTTCCTTAAGTATCGTTCTGTATGCACGACCCCTATTCTGTATCTTACCTTGACCTGTAAGCCGTCGTCCACATATCCTGACCTGTATGTCTTTGGTTCGTGTATCCTGTTCTGCATATCTTGTCCTGTAGATCTCGACCTGTAAGCCTTCATCCACATATCCTGACCTGTATGTCTTTGGTCCGTGTATCCTGTTATACATATCTTGTCCTGTAGATCCCGACCTGTAAGCCTTAGTCCGCATATCGCGACTTGTATGTCTTTAGTCCGCATATCCTGCTCTGAGAGCCTTGATTTACGTGCCCCGACCTCTATGCCTTGGTCCATGTGTCATATTCCGCAAATCTATAAGTCCTAACCTATAATCATTGGTTTGCATATTCCGACCTGTACGCTTTGATCCGTGTATCCTGTGCCGCAAGTCTATAAGTCCTGACCTATAATCCTTAGTTTGCATATTCCGACATGTACGCTTTGGTCCGTGTACCTTGTGCCGCAAGTCTATAAGTCATGACCTGTAATCCTTGGTTTGCATATCCCGACCTATACACTTTGGTCCGTGTATCTTGTGTCGCAAGTCTATAAATCCTGACCTGTAATCCTTGGTTTGCATATTCCGACCTGTACGCTTTGGTCAATGTATCTTGTGTCGCAAGTCTATAAGTCCTGACCTGTAATCATTGGTTTTCATATTTCGACCTGTACGCTTTGATCCGTGTATCCTATGCCGCAAGTCTATAAGTCCTAACCTGTAATTTTTGGTTTGCATATTCCGACCTGTATGCTTTGGTCCGTGTACCCTGTGCCGCAAGTCTATAAGTCCTGACCTGTAATCCTTGGTTTGCATATCCCGACCTGTACGCTTTGGTCCGTGTACCTTGTGTCGCAAGTCTATAAGTCCTTACCTGTAATCCTTGGTTTGCATATTCTGACCTGTACGTTTTGGTCCATGTATCTTGTGCCGCAAGTCTATAAGTCCTGACATGTAATCCTTGGTTTGCATATTCTGACCTGTACGCTTTGGTCTGTGTACCCTGTGCCGCAAGTCTAAAAGTCCTGACATGTAATTCTCGGTTTGTATATCCCGACCTGTACGCTTTGGTCTGCATATCTTGTTTTACAAGTCTATAAATCCTGGTCTATATGTCCTACCTTCCGAGTTCTTACTTGACATGTAGGCCTAACTCTGGCATGCCACTTGTGCCCTACCAGGACCATCCTGTAACCTGACCCTTTAAACCCCACGTAGGCCGGACTTTTGACCTCCACGTAGGTTAGACTTTTGACCACCACGTAGGCTTGACTTCTGACTGTCTCGTGGGTTTGACTTCTGACCGTCCCGAGGGCTTGACTTCTGACGACCGCCCCGAGGGTTTGACTTCCGACCACGTCCGCTGTTCGACCCCACTATCATGCACCGTATCAAATAGTATCCTCGATGATATATTAATTAATTTATTTATTAATTTATTTATTTTAATACAATTTCTTTAAACTTTCATGCTCTCTTAACCTGATTTCAGTTTCTGTATTATCTGTTCGATCGGCATTGGACTAAGCCTGATACTGAATGGAAATGGATAGTTGATGATTTTTTCTTGTTCTTTGGCATTTCCATGCACTCAGTGGTAGAGTTTATGCTTTTCCGTCTTTCGGATGATCATGCTCCCCAAGCTTTACAGATAAAATTATAACTTGTGCCATTCTGCAGTTGACCTTACTATCTGGACAAAATCCAGGTTTAATTCCACCAGCAATTTTTTTTTTTTTTAAAAAAAAAGAACAACTCGGTTGACAAAACTCCCACCATATAAGATCCCGGGAAAAGATCCACCAGCAAAGATTATTGATGCCTAAATTTATCCTCGTCTAGTCATGTAAATTATGTTGCTTAGGAAGTAAACTTTTTAGTTTGCCTCTCTGTTTAATTATAATACATCAACTTAGTACTTTTTTTATTCTCTGAAATGATGATAACAGATAAAGATGAAGGAAATGCCCTGGGAGAATGAGATCGGATAGGGAGAAGTACAGCAGAAGCTGGAAGGCACACAAATTAAAGCCGTTATGTCCCCTACTCATCCCACTATTAAAAGGAATATATATGGGGAAAAAAATTCTCTGCACCTCTAATCGGTTGATTATAAGTTCATCTTATAATTTATCTTTTTTTATATAATTTGAGAATGGATTATGAAAGACATCCAAAATGAGCGTTTGAAATGAGCATAATTATTTTTTACTATAATTAATAAAAATATATCAAATGGGCACAGACTTAATACCCTACAATGTCAGAGCACCACAGAAGAGGCACAGGAGTAGACCTGACCATGATTCGAAATCGACAGTTTGACGGTTTGGAATTGATAGTTTGGCAGTTTGAAACTGCCGGTTCAACGATTCTTGGCAGGTCCCCATAACCTTAACCGCCCGAGACGGTTATAGTTCACGGTTTGCCACGGTTCAAGATTATTATATTAAAAAATTTAAAATTTATTTTAAAAAAAGGGCTTGTACTCATTTAAGTTGTCTACATATCCATTTAGGGTATAGGAAAATCAAAGTCCATGTAGTTCTTTTATATTTTTACCTTTTTACATTTGAAAGTAGCGTTGTCACTCACTTCCATTTCCTGTTCATATTGTATTCATTCATTCGGTATCAAAATCTTTAACTTTGTCATCTGAAAGTTGCATTCCTTGGATTCTTTTCTCGATGCTGGTCCAATCGTCGAGTAATGCTTGGTTTTCCAATAAGTCGGGAGATAAAGTTGATTGTTGTTCATCTAATATGTTATTGCCAGCACTGGACATTTGCTCCACAGCAATAGTTGACACTTAATAAGTTAAAATTTCTTTGGCGATCACGGAGAGGACGGGAAAGCTCTGAGCCTTCTGTGACCACTACTTTAAGATATCAAATTTTCGTTATCTGCTTCATTAAAATTAAAAGAAGTCGTAAAATAATTCTCAAGTTCCTGTGTGAAACTTAAGAATCCCCGTGGACATTTCGTACGTGCTTTTAATAAAAGTTGTGCTTTTATAAATTTTAAATTACTACTACTAGTTTATTGTATTTCAGAAATATTAATTTGTGTTCCATATTTTACATAATATTAATTATAAATATCATATAAATAAATTCTAATATTATATATAATATTAATTGGATCACGAGGAAAAGAATCTTTAATCGAAATTAAAGAGTTTTCATATATATAGTTAATATTTTTTTTATAAAACTTTTAATTTAAATCTAGGATCTAAAGTAAATAAAATTAAATAAATTTTAAAAATAAATAATTTTTTTTCATTTACATTTTATAGCTAATATGCAAGAAGATAAAGATTCATTATTAATATATTCATTTAAAACTAATATTATATTAGAAAAATTTTCTAAAACTAATTGAGCAGTAGGATAATAAACACCAGAAAGTTGTTCAGTTGCATCATTAAATATTTTTTAAAATTTTATAAAATACTACTATAAATATTTCATTGTTGTGAAACTAAATATATATTAGTATTAGTATTTTGTTCAAAAAAAAATGAACATAATAATTTCTTTATATTGAAATGAATCTTGTAATAATTGATATGTTGAATTACAACGTATTGATACATTATGATGAAAATTTTTTAGGTTTCATTCTATTAGTTTTACAAAACCTACTCAATTATTTCATATAAATGGATGCAACCATAAATAAGAAATTACAAATATAATTTTCTAAAATTTTTAATCCATTAGTTTAATATAATTTTCTAAAAATTTTAATCCATCTTGAACACAAATTTAAAATATGACATATACAACAAATATGAAAAAACAAATCACCAATAATATGTTGACAAAAATATTTTAGATCATTTATACAAGCGGTATTGGAACTAGCATTATCTAATGATATTGAAAATATTTTATGAGTTAATTCATATTTTTCTAAAATTAAACATAATAATTGTGCGATGTTATGAGTGTTATGTGATTTATCAAAAACTATATAAGCTAACAATCTTTTTTTAAAGATGTCAAGAGTTATCGATCCCATAACAAGTCACACTCATATACGAATATGTTTATCAATGACTACTCTAAATATCATAACATAAAAAAAAATTATTATCTAATTTTACTAAATTTCATCAATTAAATTCTTTTATCCTTGTTTTATTAATTTTTTTAATTGTACAAATAAACGTAGTCCTAGGAATACATTTAGTACATAGATTAAGAGATTTTTTATAAAAATCTTTAAATGTGCATTTAGATCCAAAATTAAAAGAAAGATATTCTACGGAAATAAATTTAGATTATCTTAATTTATTATCTGAAAATAAAAATAAATCGGAATCAGTACTATTATACAAATAAACGTAGTCCTAGGAATACGTTTAGTACATAGATTAAGAGATTTTTACAAAAATCTTTAAATGTGCATTTAGATCCAAAACTAAAAGAAAGATATTCTACGGAAATAAATTTGGATTATCTTAATTTATTATCTAAAAATAAAAACAAATCAGAATCAGTACTATTGTTAGTTAAAGGGAATCTAGATAATTGTGTTTGAGAACGGTCGAGTCTATATTTTATCGGGTGCTTCGTTTTTACATGACATTTCAATGATTCATAGCTGTCACTGGTTTGGAATTTGTAGGAAACATTACAGTGTTTACATTTTGCACGTAATTCTTCTGACGAAAGAGTGACCTTCTCAAAATATTTAATGAACATAGAGAACTTTAGAGGAGGAATTTACCAAACCTTAGAAGTAATTGCATCGGTACTTATATTTCGGGTGTTGGATTCGGAAGGCGTTCGGTCTCATCATCGGTGGATTGAATGTTGGGGTATTCGCGCGGATTCACTATTTCCTTTCTTTTCCAAGCTCGAGATGATATACCTTCATGGTCTCCTTTCATTGTAATTGAAAATTGAAAATAAAAGTGCGTAGAAATAGAGACGAAGATATATAGAGAATGTGAAATTGAAATTAAAAATAGGGAAGATGTGTGTGAAAATGATGAAATGAACTCTTTATTTATAGAGTTTAGATAATAACATATACTAAATCATAGTCATTGATAAAAAAAGGTCAAATAATCTTAACTATTGAAAAAAATATCTAAAAAAATCCCCCAACCCCCTTAACGGCCAACGGACAAAAAAAAATTGGAGTGAATAAGTGGTCTTTCGATTTTTTTTTTACCCTGAACCCTGAATTGATCTGGTAGGTTCTGGTTCATCCTAGTGAACCGGATCAACGGGCAACCAACCCGTTGACCTAGTTACGATCCCACAAGTTCCGATTTGTGCCGATGAACTAGATCAACGGGCAATCAACCCGTTGACCAGTTACAGACCCGGCCCGAGCCGAGTCTGGACAGGACCGGGCCTGGTGTCGGGTCTACAGAGGAGCACTTCGAGTGAATGAAAGCATCTGTACTCGGGCTTCCTTTCTTTCTTTCTGTTCACCTGATCAATTCCAGAGGCAATTCTTCGGTCGCAGGTTCCTTCCCTTTGATTTGTTGTATTTGTTCTATTTTTTTTCTCTCAGAATTGCTCAACTGTGGCTCGAATTTTGTAAATTTATTAAAGAGACCCACCTTTTAAAATTCCTAAAATTAAAATTTCTTTGTTTTTATTTACTTTTTTACTCATCTAAATTTTTTAGCTTTTCACAAAATTAAATCAGTCGGGTTTTAATGTTTTTAATGCGATAAAAAAATTAAATCAATATTTAAAATGCAAATTATATATTTTTTAAAATTAATCAAGTAAAATTTAAACATTTGAATTATAAAAAAAGTAAATTATTAAACTATTTTATGCACGACTCCCTGTGTAAGAATAAAGATAACTAGTAGGAAGAATTGCGCAAATAGCAATATTAAATTATGTAATCAAATCATCACAATTTAATATTGTTTTAGACTGATAAAGCAAATGTTGACACATAAATGTTACACCATTTCCTTAATCTGCAAACCACATGTTGTGCTGGTCAACGCGGTTGACCCTTTGCAGTGTCATTGGCCAGGTGCAATCTATGACACAGAGAAGCACCCACAAACAAGACATTATCATACTGTATTTAGCCAAATAATTACAAATCCAGACCATTATTTATTTGAGTGATTTATTAGGATGTAGCTCCGGTAACAATTCAGACATACTGTATTAGTTCTTTGGCTAACGGTAACGTTTTGTTTTTTCCTCCCTCCGAACAACTTTGAGATCGTGAAGTTGGATCCGCTATTAGATACATATACCCATTACACGAAATAATGATTTAGATTCCAGTAATCCAGTATCTATTTAGATCGTGAAGTTAGATCCGCAGCTTAGTTTGAACTAATGATTCCCCGATGTCTAATTATTTCCTGATGTTCTTGTCTTCACAAGACAACATTAAGCTTTCTGCATTCACATAGCAGAAACCTGTGTTTTGACAACAAACTGATCCAACTTCTGACAAGAAAATATGAAGTAGAAACAAAACCAATTCTTGTATTTGATTAAACAGAATACCCATTCTAGATGATACTAAGATCTTCTCTTTAAAATGGTCGATGACAGAGGGTGATAGTTCAGCCAAGGGAAGCCAAATAGCCAATAGAGTGAGTAATCAAAGATGAGCCCTTACTCGAATATAAACATGAAGGCATATGACGAAGAATTTTTTAGTACCGTGTTGGTGCGGGCATGGAGGAGAACGAAGTCACGAAGGAACTCGAGAGTAAGCCGCGATCGGATACTTGCCCGGATCCACAGGTCCGACCGCCAGCACCTTCTCCATTGTCGATCGGAGGCGGGGCGACGGGTAGGGTTTGGATCAAATTGTAACTTTCTGGCTAATTGATTGTTTATTTAATCCCAAGATCATGGGTTATAATTTTAGTTTTGTAAAATTTAAATTTATTTAATTAAATACATAGACTAGTGGCTCCGGCGGTCGGCCGGCGGCGGTGCTCGGGAGGAAGGCCCTTACAAAAATTTGCGGGTGTCAATCATTAAAAAAAAAAAAAAAAAAGCTTCAACAAATGAGCGGATTTAAAGAAGCGTGAAGTATATATTACGCGAACAATAAAACCCTTTTTATTTAGAGGAAAAGAAAGGCAAACCAAGGTGCTGCTATATCACTAACATAGCACAGGTACGATTTGGAGGCTCACAGGTACGCCAACGTGAACATTGCGCCGGCGGCCAGGAGAACGAATTGTGGCAAGTCGGCATCGCCGCCGTCGATCCCTTCTGTGGCGTAACAGGCAAAGACAACGGCGGCTCCGAGTTTGAGGAAGAGGAAAATGAGCAGCGCGGCGGTGGCAGCGGGGGCCGCGGCCGCGGCGGTAGTGGCGGCGCCTGCCCCGGCGCGGCCGTCGGCGACGCAGACGCGAACGAACACGGCCGCCACGCCGGCTAGGAAGAGCAGGTAGGCGTGGAAGTAATAGTCCAAGCCGCCGGCGCCGTCGAAGAGCACGCCGCAAGAGTCAAACGCGAGGATGAGAGGCACCAACAGCGAAGAGGCGGCACGCGCCCTGAGCGAGGGATCAACGGCCCAAAGATCTAGGAACAAAAGCGCCGCAGCGGTCATGCAGAGCGCGAAGAGTTCGAAGTAGATTTTCGCCGCGTTCCGGCCGGAGGCGGAGGAGGAGGAGAAGAAGAAATACAAGGCGACGCAAATAGTAAGGAGCAGGAAATTGGCCTTCATGGCTGCAAAGGAGGAACAACAGAGCCTGGAGGGGAAAGGATTGGATCCGAGCTGTGGCGGATCATGGAGGGGTCAGGGGTATAAGAAGGGGCGGATGACCGCCGTGTCCATTTCCGGGAGCTCCTCAGACGCGTTACGCGTAGGAGGAAAATGAGTAGGACTAATGATGTTGACTGTTCTGTCTTTTTGTTAGCTAAATTCTTTTTCTTCTATTTATTTATTTTGCTGCTGCTGATTTTTTCCCCATATTTATAATAGAGTATCTAATATTTTGTTCAATTCATTATGAAGAACGAGCGGGCCGGAACCATTCGCATGTGTTCAATTTCCGCGGTGAGCAATTGATAATCCAAATAGCAGGTCGGAAAATGCATGTGGGTCCCATCCCGATATAAATTTGACCCAATTGTAGATAACATATGAGAAAAAGGACTAATAAAGTCAAATTAGAATAAATACGCTATTATTACCAATTACCAAAATCCACTCAAAGTTTTGAAATTTTCAAAAGGGCATCTGAATTGCATTTTTTTTTCCAAAACATACACTTAATTTCAAAAATATCCTTTCTATCTTTTAACTTTAAATTAGAGTAAAAAATTATTATTATTATTATTATTATTATTATTATTATATAAACAGAATCAGATTGAACTAAACTAAGAAAAATAAATAAATAATTTAATTATTTCACTCATAAATTTCATACAATCCTTAAAAAAAAAATTAAAAAAAAAAATCATTAAACTCATAATGATCTTCTAAGTATGCATGCAGTCTTCATTGGCAAACACAACTTTTCATGCACTCCCTATTGAAAAAATTCTTTGTTTTCACTCCCTAGTCTAGTAAACTTACCTAATTACCCTTGATATTTTAAGTATAAAAAGTCTAAAAATAAGTATAAATCCTCTTAAATTCAGTACATTAAACTAGAATCTAGTATATTTTTTATCAAATTGAGTACGATTCTTTTTCCACCTCAATTGGATGGAAAATATACTAGATTTTCTTTAAATGACACTCAATTGGATGGAAAATATACTAGATTTTCTTTAAATAATACTCAATTGGATAAAAAATATACTAGATTTTTTTCAAATGGTACTGAATTTAGGAGGAATTATATTAAATAGGAAAAAAGTCGTACTCAATTAAATAGAAAATATACTTATTCTAGTTTAAAATGCTGAATTTAATAGGAATTATACTTATTTTTAGACTATTTATACCTAAAAAAATATGAAAGACAATTTTAATAGAAAATATGCTCAAATATACTATGTTTTCTTTAAATGATACTCAATTTGATAGAAAATATACTAGATTTTTTTAAATGATATTTAATTGGATCAAAAATATACTAGATTTTCTTTTTTACATGGTGCTGAATTTAAGAGGAATTATATTAAAACAGGAAAAATATATACTCAATTTAATAGAAAATATACTCGATTCTAATATAAAGTGCTGAATTTAAGAGGAATTATACTCATTTTGGACCCTTTTGTACCTAAAAATCTGAGGGGTAATTAGGTACAATATTTGCATGAGGGAGTTGAAGTAAATAAAACTTTGCATGTAGGGAGTGGAAACAAAAATTTTTATGAGTGGGGATTGCATGCAAAATTCAAGTTGTCATTAGGGATTTTTCTCTACTTTACCGATCTTCGGGAAAATTTGCATGCAGTCTCCATTGACAAACATAATTTTGCATGCAGTCCTTACTTCCCAAATTCTTTGTTTTCACTCCTTAGTCAAACATATTTACTTAATTACCCATGATATTTTTAGGTATAAAAAGTTCAAAAATCAGTATAATTCATCTTAAATTCAGTACATTAAATTTAGAATCTAGTATATTTTTTTATCAAATTAAGTACGATTCTTTTTTCATTTTAATTGGATGGAAAATATATTAGATTTTCTTTAAATAGTACTCAATTGGATGAAAAACATACTAGATTTTCTTTAAATGATAAATAGTGCTGAATTTAGGAGGAATTATATTAAGAAAAAAGTTGTGCTCAATTTAATAGAAAATATACTCGATTATAGTTTAAAGTGCTGAATTTAATAGGAATTATACTCGTTTTTAGACTATTTGTACCTAAAAAATATGAGAGATAATTTTGATAGAAAATATATTCGATTCTAGTATAAAATACTGACTTTAAGAAGAATTATACTCATTCTTGGACTTTTTATACCTAAAAAATCTTAGGGCAAGTAGGTCATGATATTTACATGAGGGGAGTTGAAGCAAAGGAAACTTTACATGTAGGGAGTGGAAATAAAGTTTTTTGGATAGAGGGACTGCATGCAAAATTAAGAATGAGATTGGGGATTTTTCTCCACTTTACCGATGATTAAATCGTCCGGCAAATAATTAAGAAATTAGGATATACTATAAAAGATATTTTTCCTAAGCTGACCGTATGAATGATGGTATCTAAGGTATCGTGGCCAGAGTTCTCTGCGAGCACTGTTTGGAACCACGAGAAGGGCATCAGCAAAAGCTTCGACTGCAATTTGTGCAGATGAACATCTTGATATATATAGTTGTATGCCTGACATTTCAGAATAGCTTACCCCTTGAACAGTTCTCTTTACATTGTTGATCAAATGCTGTCTTGCAGCAACCTCAAACGCCCCAACACCCTGTCAAAATGAAGATAATGAAAATAACAGAGATTTGGACTTCTTATTTTCTACTCATTTATGGTGGATCCGTATTCACAATTTTGAAAATCAATGCAACTGACGATCAAAAAGTAATGTGCTGCACCATTTGCATGACTACTTATTCTGTCTGAAAATGAAAAGGTGGAAAGTTAGGAAGGTGATGATTTTATTGATCGATTGTAGATCTCGTTTTGCTTTGTAAAATAAAAAATGTTAGTGTCGAGATAGGGAAAGGGTCCCTTATATTGATCCTCCGACGTTCAAGTCAATCATCGGAATAGTAGAAGAAAGTGGAGCAACAGTAACTCTAGTGCAAACAATGAATCTCGTGCACCACTGCAGGTGATGGACCCCCCCCCCCCCCTTTTATATAAAGTCCTGGCGGGCAACATGCATGCTTCTCGAGGCATGAGCGTGTTCTCCAATATGTCCTATGAAAGGACTTGTCAGGAAAGTACCTTTGACATCATACCTTAACAGAGCATGCATATCCCTGACAAGACAGTAGAAGCTTCCGTCGTACGGTCTGTCTATCGACCATGCTTCGTGTCAGAGGCACTATCTCTCAAAAGGATGTCGAGAGATACTATAGTGGTCTTGTTGCTTGGCTGAGCAGGATAGCCGCTCGGCTGGGACTCCACTCCGTTCACGGCCAGTCCTGCTGCTTGGCCGAGCAAGGTAGCCGCTCGGCCGGGACTCCTCCGTTCTGTTAGCCTCAGTTGCTCTCCCCTGTGGTGACTACGTAGTAATATGTCCTCCCCTATTCGGACAAGCTATTCGATCTCCTTTGGCGTCTTGCTGCTCCGTACTGAGCGTCGATTGTCTTATGTATTATCCCGAGCTGGACGAGTGGTATGCTCGGACATGTCTCTGCCGATCGGCCCTTTGATACCCAGGCGTTGACCACCTTGACTTTGACCTCCACCTTGGTAGCTGACCCCGTGGTAGGTGGGCCTTCCTATATCTGTTGGTTACTACTCGGAAAACCTAGAGGTTCCACTGTACAAAAATTTTGTACAAAGGTCTGAACCTTTTCCTAGCTACCATGTGTTCTTTTAAATTAAATTTTGGATCGCCTGCGGAACTTAACACGTTTGATCCAAAACTTAATCTATTCGTTCTTTTAGGTTTTGACTTGGGTCTCCTGCGGAACTTAACACGTTCGACCCAAATCACCTTAAGTTATTAATTCCATTAAATATTAATTTCCATAATTGGTTCCCAGTACTGACGTGGCGAGGCACACGACCTTCTTGGATATGGGAGCAACCACCACCGACTAGACAAAACCTTTTATAGAAAGCTAATATTTAATTTCCTAAAATAACTTTAGGTTAACCGAAAAGAACAATCAAATCACAAGGAAAAATAAAACAAAAGAACACAACATCGAAAAACATATTCGAAATACTAGAATCGTAAGCCTATTGTATTTGGTATTATTTCCAAAAATAACTAGTATGATGCGGAAAGAAAAATTACTAGTTATACCTTGTAGAAAAACCTCTTGATCTTCTACCGTATTCATCTTCTAACCTCGGACGTTGTGTGGGCAACGATCTTCTGAGATGAGAAACCACCAAGCACCTTCTTCTCCTCCTAGCTAGGTTCGGCCAAAACAAGAAAGCTTCACCAAGGAAGAAGAAAAACACCAACCAAGCTCCAAGAGATGCAAGCTTTCTCTCCTTCTTCTTCTTCTTCTCCAAGTAGTATCCGGCCTCCACAAGAGCTCCAAGCAATAGAGAGTTTCGGCCACCACAAAGAGGAAGAGGAGAAGAGATGATGGCCGGCCACAACACAAAGGAAAAGAGGGAGAGAAATAATAGAGGTTCCTCTCATGAAGGCACCCCCACCCCTTCTTTTATATTCCTTGGCCTTGACAAATTAGGAAATTTAATTACAATAAAATTTCCTTAATTTCTTTGACATGATTTAATTTAGAAAAATAAAATAAAATTTCCCAATTAAATCAATATTGACCGGCCACATCAAGAGAAATAAATTAGACAAGTTTTAATCAACAAATTAAAACTTCCTAATTTATTTTCAGAAATTTTAAAAATAAAATTTCTCTTCAAAAAATCTCTTCATGGTTGATAAAAAGAAATTTCTATAATTTTAATTTTACAACATGTGAATAATTTTTAAAGAGAAAATAAAATATCTCACCAATCTACAAATAAGGAAAGAGATCTAATCTCTTTCTTTAATCTTTTGTAGATCCTTTTTAAGAGAGATATTTTAATTTTAATTATCTTTAATAAATTATATCTTCCACATAATAAAAATTAAAATTAAAAATCTTTTTTAATTTAATTATGTCCGGCCCTACTAGCTTGGGTTCAAGCTAGGGCCGGCCACCCTAAACCCATGCTTAGGTCGGCCCTAGCTTGGTTCCCAAGCTAGCTTGGCCGGCCCCCTTTAGGTGGGTATAGAAGGTGGGTATAGGTGGGTATTGTTGGTGCAACATCCCTCAGGTCAAGGTCGACCTGGTTGACCAAGCTGAGTCTTGGTTTGAGTTTAGATGTTTGACAATAAGAAATTGATTGAAGATGAGTCAAGTAGGTCAAGGTTGACCGGATACTTGACTGGGAAGTCCTAACTGGGATGTTAGGTAGAATGGAAGTCCTGGTGAGTGAAGCCAGGCAGATGGAAAACCCTAGTGAGTGAAGCTAGGTGAAAGTCCTGGTGAGTGAAGCCAGGTGAAAGCCCTAGTGAGTGAAGCTAGGCAGATGGAAAACCCTAGTAAGTGAAGCTAGGTGAAAGTCCTAGTGAGTGAAGCTAGGCAGATGGAAAACCCTAGTGAGTAAAGCTAGGTGAAAGTCCTGGTGAGTGAAGCCAGGTGAAAGACCTAGTGAGTGAAGCTAGGCAGATGGAAAATCCTAGTGAGTGAAGCTAGGTGAAAGTCCTGGTGAGTGAAGCCATGCAAGGGAAAATCCAGATGGATCAAGGATGATCGGACATCTGGTGTTGGGAAGTCGGCAGAAGGATTGAGTTGGATACTTGGCACGAGAAAATCTGAGATAGGTCAAAGGGATTGACCGGACATCGATGGAAGTCCAAGTAGGTCAAGGAGTGACCGGATATTTGGCATGAATAGAAAAGTCCAAGTGGGTCAAAGGGATTGACCAGACACTTGGTGGGAAGTCCTAGCAGGTCAAAGGAGTGACCAGATGCTAGGCATGATGTACCAACAGGTCAAGGTTGACCGAATGTTGGTTTGAGAGGCTTGGAACTTGGTTTTGGGAAAAAACCAAGTGTTGGATCGATCAGTGGATCGATCCAGGCCTTTTCTAGCGAACAGAGAGCCTCTGGATCGATCTGTGGATCAATCCAGATGTCTCAATCGATCAGTGAATCGATCGGGACGATGCTGCTTCGCTCGATAAGCGCCGGATCGATCCGTGGATCGATCCAGGCGTTTTTCCCAGAGCACAGAGGCGCTCTGGATCGATCCGTGGATCGATCCAAAGCCTCCCCGATCGATTCGGAACATTCGAATCGATCGGGATCCGACCGTTGCGTCGGGTTTAAAGCCGCAGGCGAGCGTGGTCTTCGGTATCTCTTCACGATCTCTTCTCCGATTCACTCCAGATCTCTCGCCAGCTCCTCCACAGCACTCACAAAGCTCAGATCGCCAGTTCTTGAAGGATCTTGGAAGCTTTCCAAGTCAAGAGGCGGATCAAAGGCAAGAAGAGAAGCTAGGGTTAGAGTTTTCTGTACTCATTGTAAGCTTTGCGCTTGTATTTTGTTTCCCTTTCCTTTCTTCTTGTACTGAGAGTCTTGTAGGGCTTCTCCGCCCTCGGTAGTTACCGAAAAGGAGTGTTTTCATAGTGGAGGGTGCGTGCGTGGTGTGGATCCTTGGACTAGTCACCTCTTGTGAGGTGGATACCAAGTAAACCAACCGTGTTAGCGTTGTGTGATTGTTTCTTTGTATTTCCGCTGCACATCTTTGAAGAAACAAGCAACGCCGAGCAACAAGCGAACGCGACGAGCTATTCACCCCCCCCCCCTCTAGCTACTTTTGGTCCTAACAAGTGGTATCAGAGCAAGGCCGCTCTTCACCGGAATCATCGCCGGAAGGGTCAAGCATATCAAGAAAAGCTAGAGGGTGAAGAAGTTGGAGCAAATTCTTCAAGTTCAAGATTTTATCAAGCTCAACTTCAAGATGCAATTCCAAGATGGACTTGGATTTGACACAAGGGTGGCTCCACCATACACTTCTACAAGTTTTGATTCTTGGAGATCAAGAATCGAAAACTTTCTTATGATGGAGATAGAGCAATGGTTTGCTCTAATGGAAGGCTTCGAACTCCAAGGGCAAGCTTCTAAAGAAAAGCAGATGGAGCTCGGAGAAAATTCAAAGGGGCGAGGCAAATGACAAAGTGACCAAGCTTTTGGTCAACTTATTGCCTAGCCACATCTTGGCTCAAGTTGGAGAATTCGAAGATGCCAAGGAGCTTTGGAGCAAATTGGCCAAGCTTCATGAAGAGATCCCCTCCACTGTACGAGATCAAGAAGAATCCAGAGAGGGAGACTCGTGGAGCAAGACCAAGAGGAGGATTCCGAGGTTGAGAGATGCTCAACCTCCGAAGAAGAAATCCAAGAAGCTTCATCCTCAAGGGAATGCAACGAAGGGAACAAGGAGGAGCATACTCCTTGTTTCATATTCAAGATGATGAAGCCTCCACCTCTAGGATTGAGGGGAGCAAGCCTTGGTGACACCGGATCAAGAAGAAGGAGAAGCTTCTACATCCGGGTCAAGAGAAGAAGAGGAGGAAGAAGCTTATACCTCCACAAGTCAAGAAAAATCAAATGGAGGAGAATCAAGGTCCGATCAAGAGGAAGCTTCTACCTCCGGATCCAAAGAAAAGATGCCACCTACAAGCAAAGGTATAAATATTTCAATTAATAATAAAAATCATATTATTTGCTTTGAATGTAGGAACATGGGCACTACAAGAGCAAGTGCCTAAATTAGCCAAGAAGAAGGGCCAAGTGGCACAAAGGGCAAGGTGAAGCCCAAGGAGACCATCCCACGCAAAGAAGAGCAAGGAGCATATTATATGCTTCTCTTGCAATCAAAGGGGCATTACCAGTCAATGCCTCAAGGGAAGAAGATGGTCAAGGCTCAAGGAGGCATTAGTCAAGGGGAGCCTCAAGGTAAAGAAGAAGGTAACATTTATTGAGCCTACTCCTTTAAATTATGGTAAAAAGCATGATAGTTCTAATTTTTATCATTTTAATGCAATTTACCATAAGAATAGGAAGCATGAGGGCTTTAAGGAAAAGCATGTGACCCTACATGCCAAAACTACTACACCTAAGGCTAGGAATGTAGGTAAAAGTCTAGGCAAGAACTCTAAGGATTGTAGATACAAGCCTAGAAACAAAAATGCTCATGGACTTAATGAAAAACCAAATTCTAAGGATTTAATGATAGAAAATCAAGTCTTGAGATCAAGACTTGATAAAATGGAAAAGACCCTAAAAAGGATGGAAAATATCCTAAAAGGGCAAAATGAGCAAAACCTAGGGCTAGGAAAGTCAAAGTCATCAAATAGCCATAGAGGTTTGGGATACAAACCAAAGGCTAAGAAGGATGTGCCTAGTTATCATAGGGTTCCATATAGTTATGGAACAAACCCTAAGTCTAGAGGTCAAGTCAAGGATACAAGGGAAGATATCCCTAGAAGTATCTTTGCAACCAAAGTGACTAAGACTTCTAAGAAGTCTAAGAAAGTCACTAACAAGGTCACAAGGGAGGCTATCCCTAGGGTTGACCTAGAAAATGTGACCAAGGCTTCTAAGAAGCCCAACAAGGTCACTAGGAAGGTATCTAGGGAAGTTATCCCTAGTGAGTACCTAGAGCATCCAAGGAGCACCAATAGGTGTTGGGTTCCTAGGAGCATCTTCTCTACCCCATAGATGGGTTAGAGAGTGTCAACTCCGATTAGAAGGGTAGTTAACCCAACTTTGAGGAAATTGACACTCAAGGAGCATTTTCAAGGTTTTTGTTAACCTTTGAAAATGAAATGGAACTATTATTTACTCCTTGAAAGAGTAAAATGTGCCTAGTGGTGAAAATTTGATTTTAATCTTAAAAGGCACATATTGGGAAATTCATAAGAGCTACCAAGTTGGGATTTTGGTATGTTCTTAGGAAATTTAAGGCAATCCGGGCCTTAACTTTGAAGTGCTACTCTTGTGGAAAAATGAAATATGCCAACATTTGAGGATATGCTTAATTTCAACTGGCATAAATTAATCAAGGGAATTAGAAATGCCAATTTAGGCTTTGACATTTTCTTGAAGCACTTTAGGGCAATCTAGGTTTAAGTTGTAAGTTTAGCTAAGGTTTTAAGGATACTTAGATAGTTAATCTAGGTATATTTTATTTATGCTAAATCTTGCCATGATTGTTTGCCCATCATATGTCATGACATCATGTCTATTTTTGCGTTCATGTTTTATTATGAAAAATCCAAAAATACCATGTCATGACATTCATACATCATGTAATTATAGGATATTTTCTTTTGAAAATTATTTCTTTTTGATGTATGTCATAACATTATCATGCATTAAGTTTAATTCCTTGTAATTAAGGACAAAAGGCATTTAACAACACTTATTAACAAGTGACATCCTAGGTGGGTGTCTAATATCTCCAAAATGCCTAGATAGATATGCATGATCCCTAGATTAGGGCAAAACCAAAATCTACATCTCACAAAGACCTATAAGATGACTTGTATGTGTTTTAGTGCACATTAGATACAAGTGAGATGTTAGGATGATGAACAAAACTCAAGATGTTGATTTAGTGCATTCTTTTGAGTTTTAGTTTCATCAAAACACATAGATATGTGTTTTCCCATCATTGGGAAAGCTAATGTACAAGTCATGTGCATTAAGCCCAAGGAATATGGTGGGATATTGGTTTGAAAAAGTTTTCAAAATGATTTTGGAAAACCTTGGTGAAGGCTATCTTTTGATAGTAATCACCATTGAATAGTTAGACACAAACTTAAAGAAAACACTAAAGTTTTTGCAAGTTTTCAAGTTTGTGTCAATCTTTGAAAATATGATGTATTTTCATAGAAAACTATTTTTTCTTGATAATATATGCCCTAAACAATGTCTACACGAAATTTCATAATTTTTGGATTTTTGTAGAATTTTCTAGGGGTTTCTGAAGTTGACTGAAATGGAATTTCAGCAACTATCAGAGTTCCGATCGATCCATGGATCGATTGGAGTGCCTGAATCGATCCATGGATCGATTCAGAAGGCAAATCTCGCGAGCATTAGCTCTCTGGATCGATCAGCCGATCGATCCAGGTAGTCTGAATCGATCAGTGGATCGATTCAGAAAGGTTCAATCGATTGGAACCCAACTCCAATCGATCCAAGTTGCTGATTTTGGCTGGGAAAGCCTGATTTCAGCACTTTGAACCTATTTTTAGTCTAGGTACTCATTCCAAACCCTTAAAATACATTTGTATACATAAAAAGGGTGTTTTCGTGTTGAAAACAAGGATGGAATGGTAAAGGAAGGCTAAGTTGAAGTTTAGGTTGAGGTTTGTTTCAAATTTTGAACATTTGAACCTCAAAACTTCTAAATTTGGATTTCCTAAAGGTTTAGGAATTCCAAGTCATTGTTGGTGCAATGACAGAAGTTACCACTATGTCTTTAGGGGGAGGGACTCTTTAAAGACATGAAAAATTATTTTTCATGAACCTTGAAAGGTGGTTAACCTTCTTTTAAGGAAAATGCTCATGTATGAGCTTTTGAACTTGAAATGGGGAGTGGATATCCTCATTAGTTCAAGTGGGAACTCACGTGGTTAGAAAATGCTCAGGGTTGAGTATTTGTCTACAATGAGGGAGAAGTTAAGGATAAATGAAGGGTATGGGACCTTCTTTATCGTGTTGATCACAACGAGTGATGTTGTGAACAACGATGAGCAACTCTTCAGGGGGAGAGTCGTCAACAAATGGATTTGTTGATGTGTATCCAAAATTGGGGCATGAGTTGATGTGTGCCCAAAGATGGGTTGATGTGTGCCAATAGGGGGAGAATGAAAGGACCTGTGAATGGGTGTAAGTTAGGCTTTCATTACCTAGAGGGAGTGTGCCCTCTTAGGGGGAGAATGAAGAGCTTAATTTATGTGTTCATTACCCAGTGGCATGAGGATTGAGGCTATAAGATTAGCCTAACTTACATGTGGTATTGTAAGTGTTATTGTGGTATTGTCAAACATCAAAAAGGGGGAGATTGTTGGTGCAACATCCCTCAGGTCAAGGTTGACCTGGTTGACCAAGCTGAGTCTTGGTTTGAGTTTAGATGTTTGACAATAAGAAATTGATTGAAGATGAGTCAAGTAGGTCAAGGTTGACCGGATACTTGACTGGGAAGTCCTAACTGGGATGTTAGGTAGAATGGAAGTCCTGGTGAGTGAAGCCAGGCAGATGGAAAACCCTAGTGAGTGAAGCTAGGTGAAAGTCCTGGTGAGTGAAGCCAGGTGAAAGCCCTAGTGAGTGAAGCTAGGCAGATGGAAAACCCTAGTAAGTGAAGCTAGGTGAAAGTCCTAGTGAGTGAAGCTAGGCAGATGGAAAACCCTAGTGAGTAAAGCTAGGTGAAAGTCCTGGTGAGTGAAGCCAGGTGAAAGACCTAGTGAGTGAAGCTAGGCAGATGGAAAATCCTAGTGAGTGAAGCTAGGTGAAAGTCCTGGTGAGTGAAGCCATGCAAGGGAAAATCCAGATGGATCAAGGATGATCGGACATCTGGTGTTGGGAAGTCCAAGTAGGTCAAAGGATTGACTGGATACTTGGCACGAGAAAATACAGATAGGTCAAAGGGATTGACCAGACATCTGATGGAAGTCCAAGTAGGTCAAGGGAGTGACCAGATACTTGGCATGAATAGAAAAGTCCAAGTGGGTCAAAGGTTGACGGACACTTGGTGGGAAGTCCTAGCGGTCAAAGGGTGACGGATGCTAGGCATGATGTACCAACAGTCAAGGTTGACCGAATGTTGGTTTGAGAGGCTTGGAACTTGGTTTTGGGCAAAACCAAGTGTTGGATCGATCGCTGGATCGATCCGGGATCTGGATCGATCGGTGGATCGATCCGGGCCTTCTGCGAGAGAGCCTCCGGATCGATCCGTGGATCGATCGGATGTCTCAATCGATCGATGAATCGATCGGGACGATCTTTCGCTGATCAGCGCCGGATCGATCCGTGGATCGATCCGAGCGCCTAGGAGGCGCTCTGGATCGATCCGTGGATCGATCCAAAGCCTCCCCGATCGATTCGGAACATTCGAATCGATCGGGATCCGACCGTTGCGTCGGGTTTAAAGCCGCAGGCGAGCGTGGTCTTCGGTATCTCTTCACGATCTCTTCTCCGATTCACTCCAGATCTCTCGCCAGCTCCTCCACAGCACTCACAAAGCTCAGATCGCCAGTTCTTGAAGGATCTTGGAAGCTTTCCAAGTCAAGAGGCGGATCAAAGGCAAGAAGAGAAGCTAGGGTTAGGGTTTTCTGTACTCATTGTAAGCTTTGCGCTTGTATTTTGTTTCCCTTTCCTTTCTTCTTGTACTGAGAGTCTTGTAGGGCTTCTCCGCCCTCGGTAGTTACCGAAAAGGAGTGTTTTCATAGTGGAGGGTGCGTGCGTGGTGTGGATCCTTGGACTAGTCACCTCTTGTGAGGTGGATACCAAGTAAACCAACCGTGTTAGCGTTGTGTGATTGTTTCTTTGTATTTCCGCTGCACATCTTTGAAGAAGCCGGCCCAAGCTGACAAGCTACTTCCCCCCTCTAGCTACTTTTTTATGGTATAGTACTCTATAAATAAGAGGCTACGATAGGGACCGAGAGGAGGAATTGGTTTTGGTCTCCCGATAAAATTAAGCATCCCGTTTTCGCCCCGAACACACAACTTAATTTTATCAATAATAATTCATTCAACTAGAGAACTATTATTGAACTACGATCCCAAATTACATTTTTGGGCTCCTTCTTATTATGAGTGTGTTAGTCTTCCTGTGTTTAAGATATCGAATGTCTACTAATTAAGTGAGTTACTGACAACTCATTTAATTAATATCTTAGTCCAAGAGTAGTACCACTCAACCTTATCATCATGTCGGACTAAGTCCACCTGCAGGGTTTAACATGACAATCCTTATGAGCTCCTCTTGAGGACATTATCAACCTAGTATCACTAGGACACAGTTTCCTTCTATAATCAACAACACACACTATAAGTGATACCATTTCTCAATTTATCGGGCTTATTGATTCATCGAACTAAATCTCACCCATTGATAAATTAAAGAAATAAATATCAAATATATGTGCTTGTTATTATATTAGGATTAAGAGCACACACTTCCATAATAACTGAGGTCTTTGTTCCTTTATAAAGTCAGTATAAAAGAAACGACCTCAAATGATCCTACTCAATACACTCTAAGTGTACTAGTGTAATTATACAGTCAAGATAAACTGATACCTTATTACACTACGACCTTCTAATGATTTGTTCCTTTCCATTTTGGTCGTGAGCTACTGTTTATAATTTATAAGGTACTGATAACATCATCTTCTGCATGTGACACCACATGCTATATTATCTACAATATAAATTAATTGAACAACTACAAACAAATGTAGATAATTTGACCAAATGTGATTCTTTATTCAAAACAAATATTTATAAAAGCTTAGGCTTTCAGTATACACTCCAACAATATCGTCACATCACAAGCGTCTCCTTCAAGTCTAGTCGAAGGAAGCTGCAAGTCCGACTGACTGGACCAGTAGAGTCTTCGGTGGCTTCCACGTCTTCGCCGTTCGGCTTCGCATTGCCAAGATGGGTCTGTAACTGTCACTTAGATCACGCCTTTCAAAGTAGATTGCGCCTCAGCAGCTCGGTTGTGTGATAATCCCTTATCTATACCCGGTCGAGACGATGAGTGACAACACTTGGCGAATCTTCTCCTTTCCTTGCGTCTCCTCTGCTGAACGTCCTGACGTCATCAAAATTTCTTGAAAATCATGCAAATCTCCTATCATTATGGCCAAGCACGCGACCATACCTTTTAATTAAGCCTCATTCATGCCTTCCGCTAGTTGAATGTCACGTGTCCCACTTTCTGCCGTCAGCGATGCGACAGACGCCATTTCAAATTCAACAGTTGGATCTTCTCCTAGTTTTTCGTAACCCTGAATCGGACGACTCAGGTCGATCGGCTGCGAAGCTTATAAACCCCTCGTGTGTCGTCGTCTTATTCCTTCCTCAGACTTTCGTCTTCAATCTTTCTCCACGACGCTCCGCTTCTTCTTCTTCTCCGGCGATCTTTCCTATAAGCTCCTTCACTTTTTCTCATTTGAATCTGTTCATTGTTCTTCCTCGACCCCTTTTTCGGTGGCTAGTTCCTCGCAACCCTCCATCTTTGTCCCTGGGCTCTGATATACCTCCGCTGAGTCCAGATTTGACGGGGACTATATTGAAAGCCTGAAATCCATATATGAATTTCGGTCCGATTCAAGTTGTTATTCCTTCTGCATACGATAAGTCGCACGAACCACCCCCAGGTTTTTTTTTGTGTTTCTTTAAGGACCAATTTATTATCGGTTTGTGGTTCCCTGTTCATCCATTTTTCTCCATTGTATGTAAATATTTTCATATTTCTCTTAATCAATTAGTGTCAAACTCCTTTTGCCTGCTATATGGAGTCGTAGTTTTGTTCTGCTTGCACAGCATTCCTTTGATTTCTCAGCTCTTTCATTACTTTTATTATCCAAAATTGTCCGAGCCAAAGACCTTTTTGTTCCAAGCTCGAGTGAGCTTAGTCTTCTTCGATAAGATGTCGTACTCCAGTAAGCATTGAATGGACCACTACTTCTTTGTTCGCTTTCCCAAGCGGCCCGATTTCCCAACCGGTTGACAGCTAGAGGTGAGGAGCCCACCATCGCTCAGGAAGTACAAAAGCCGATCGGACTATCTCCAGGCAGCTTCAAGCTTGACCGGTCAGAAATACCACATTCATAAGCTGTTGCAAAAGGGCATCCTTTATGTGTTCGGCTTGAGCTCGATCTGCATGAAGCTTCAGTCCAGCCTAGGTATACTCTTTCTTTCCCCAATCTTTGAATTTAACTGATTTTTCCTCCTCTTTTGCAGCTCGAATCATGTTACGAGCATGTCTGGCTGGTAAGTGCAAGGTCGCGGACGTAGAGATCAACCCTGCGGCTGTGGCCGAGCTGGAGAGTCACGACCTACAACTAGTCGACTCCCACGAGGATTCGCTCGGTGAGGAATGTTGGAGTGTATACTGAAAGCCTAAGCTTTGTAAACATTCATTATGAATAAAGAATCACATTTGGTCTAATTATCTACATTTGTTTGTAGTTGTTCATTTAATTTATATTGTAGATAACATAGTATGTGGTGTCACATACAGAAGATGATGTTATCAGTACCTTATAAATTATAAACAGTAGCTCACGACCAGAATCGAAAGGAACAAACCATTAGAAGGTCGTAGTATAATTAGGTATTAGTTTATCTTGACTATATAATTACACTAGTACACTCAGAGTGTATTGAGTAAGACCATTTGAGGTCGTTTCTTTTATACTGACTTTATAAAGGAACAAAGACCTCGGTTATTATGGAAGTGTGTGCTCTTAATCCTAATATAATAACAAGCACATATATTTGATATTTATTTCTTTAATTTATCAATGGGTGAGATTTAGTTCGATGAATCAATAAGCCCGATAAATTGGGAAATGATATCACTTATAGTGTGTGTTGTTGATTATAGAAGGAAACTGTGTCCTAGAAATACTAGGTTGATAATGTCCCCAAGAGGAGCTCATAAGGATTGTCATGTTAAACCCTGCAGGTAGACTTAGTCCGACATGACGATAAGGTTGAGTGGTACTACTCTTGGACTTAGACATTAATTAAATGAGTTGTCAGTAACTCACTTAATTAGTGGACATTCGATATCTTAAACACAGGGAGACTAACACACTCATAATAAGAAGGAGCCCAAAAATGTAATTTGGGATTGGTGCGGTAGTTCAATGATAGTTCTCTAGTGGAATGAATTATCATTGATAAAATTAAGTTGTGTGTTCGGGGCGAACACGGGATGCTTAATTTTATCGGGAGACCAAAACCAATTCCTCCTCTCGGTCCCTATCGTAGCCTCTTATTTATAGAGTTCTATACCCACCTATACCCACCTTCTATACCCATCAATAAGGGGCCGGCCAAGCTAGCTTGGGAACCAAGCTAGGGCCGGCCTAGGTATGATTTTGGGTGGCCGGCCCTAGCTTGAACCCAAGCTAGTGGGGGCCGGCCAAATTAAATTAAAAAAAAAATTAATTTTAATTTTTATTATTATGTGGAAGATATAATTTAAAGAGAATTAAAATTAAAATATCTCTATTGTAAAAGATCTACAAAAGATTAAAGAAAGAGATTAGATCTCTTTCCTTATTTGTAGATTAGAGAGATGTTTTATTTTCTCTTTAAAATTATTCACATGTTAATAAAATTAAAATTATAGAAATTTCCTTTTATTAACCATGAAGAGATTTTAAAGAGAAATTTTATTTTTTAAAATTTCCGGAAACAAATTAGGAAGTTTTAATTGTTGATTAAAACTTGTCCTCTTTTGTTATCCAATGATGGCCGGCCACTTGAAATTAATTGGGGAAATTTTATTTTATTTCTCTCAATTAAATCATGTCAAGGAAATTAAGGAAAATTTATTGTAATTAAATTTCCTAATTTGCCTAGGCCAAGGAATATAAAAGAAGGGGTGAGGGTGCCTTCACAAGACACAACATCTATTATTCCTCTCCCTCTTTTGTTCCTTGGTGTGGCCGGCCAACCTCTCCTTCTCTTCCTCTTGTGGTGGCCAAACCCTACCCTTCTATTGGAGCTCTTGTGGTGGCCGGATACTACTCGGAGAAGAAGAAGAAGAAGGAGAGAAAGCTAGCATCTCTTGGAGCTTGGTTAGTATTTTGTTTTTCTTCCTTGGTGAAGCTTCCTCTTTGTTGGCCGAACCTAGCTAGGAGGAGAAGAAGGTGATTGGTGGTTTCTCGTCTCGGAAGATCGTTGCCCACACAACGTCCGAGGTTAGAAGAGGGATACGGTAGAAGATCAAGAGGTTTTTCTACAAGGTATAACTAGTAAATTTTATTTCCGCATCATGCTAGTTATTTATGGAAATAATACCAAATACAAGAGGCTTACGTTCTAGAATTTCAAATATGGTTTTTCGAAGTTGTGTTCTTTTGTTTCTTTCTTTTCCTTGTGATTTGATTGTTCTCTTTGGTTAACCTAAAGTTATTTTAGGAAATTAAATATTAGCTTTCTATTAAAGGTTTTGTCTAGTCGGTGGTGGTTGCTCCCATATCCAAGAAGGCCATGTGCCTCGCCACGTCGATCTGGAACCTTTTATGGAAATTAATATTTAATGGAATTAATAACTTAAGGAGACTTGGGTCGAACGTGTTAAGTTCCGCAGAGATCCAAGTCAAAACCCAAAAGAACAAATAGATTAAGTTTTGGATCAAACGTGTTAAGTTCCGCGGCGATCCAAAATTTAATTTAAAAGAACACATGGTAGCTAGGAAAGGTTCAGACCTTTGTACAAAATTTTTGACAGTGGAACCTATAGGTTTTCGAGTAGCAACCAACAATTGGTATCGAGCTAGGGTTTTGCCTCTGTGTATTTGGTATTTAGTTTAATTATGCACATGTCATACATAATTTAGGCGGGTTAATAGTAGGATGTGCTAACTCTATGGATGCAGGATCCAACTATTATGGCTTTTAGTTAATTATGTGTGTGATTAGACCCTTGGACATGTCAAGGGCAATTTATATGTGTGTGCATGATTGTATTAAAATACAGAGCTGTATTTAGTTTTATTAGGATTTTATTTTGATCTAGATACATGTACATTCCTTTTATGGAATATAGGATCAAAAATGTAAAATTCTATTTATGTCATGGATCGAATCTTGCAAAGCGTGGAACCTTCTAAGGACCGAGGCGCAGCGGAACTCGGAGCAAGATGGATGCGACAGTTAGACCCGATGGCGGTGGCCAAATATGGCAGCATTGGATGACAACACACGGAGGACAATTAAAGATAAAAGCCATAATAGTTGAAAATTAGATTTTCTATTTATTGCTTTTATATTGTCCTGTGTGTGCATGTTAGTTTACAAGTTTAGTAGGCTAGCATAGTTAAAATTCCTCATTTGTAAATAACTAAGTGGGAGAGGATTTTAAGTAAATCCATGGTCTCCATTCTTGGTTTGTAAGTGATGCAAACAAGCTTGCGTTGGCTCGAGTGCCTTCCTCCATAACGGATGAGCTTGTTTGCGGATCACTAGAACAGACTTCCATTTTGGATGACTATAGGAAGATAATTAAGAGCGTGTGACCTTCCCCAACGGAAGGGCATAATCTTATTAATGGACTTAGTGTCAAGTAATGGTGAACACTTAGACACATCTAATAGTATCCTCCCCAAGGAGTCATTGCTATTATTTGTGTGACCAAATAATACCAACTATTAATTTTATTTGTCAAAAAGTTAGGTTGACAAGATAATAAAATTAATGGGTTAAAACCCTCCTTTTACAAATGTTGAAATTGTATACGTCCACACTAACGTGGCATACAAAATTCACGGTGTTATGAGGTGTTGGTTAATTTAAAATAGTATTGTTTGAGGAATCAATATTATTCTAAATTTAGAGTTCTGACCAAAAGTTATTTGTGATTCTTAGGATGACTTTCAACCCACTGTCCATCATACTTCAACAAAATAGACTTACTGGACCAAATTACATAGATTGGAAAAGAAACCTGGATATTGTTCTTACTGCTGAAAGCTATAAATTTGTACTGACTGAGCATTGCCCTGATGCACCTACTGGTGAATCTACCCAAGAGGAGATTGAATATCATAGGAAATGGGTAAAAGCAGATGAGATGGCGCAGTGTTACATTTTGGCTTCAATGTCAAATGTATTGCAACATCAGCATAAAGATTTACCAACAGTTTATGATATTATGAACAATCTCAAGGAACTCTTTGGTCATCAGGATAGGGCTTCTAGACAAGAAGTCATGAGAAAGATAATGACAGCCACCATGCAAGAGGGTACTCCTGTAAGGGATCATATCCTAAACATGATGGCTTATCTGAACGAGATACAGATCCTTGGAGGAGAAATTGATGGGAAACCCGGATCGATATGATCCTCCAAACGCTACCTAGAAGTTTTGAGTATCACTGAACTATAATATGAATAAAAGGATTTATTCATTGGGAACTACTGAAACTTCAAGCAGCAGAAGGGTTATTTCGTCACAATGCTCAAATTCACTATGTTTGAAAATGGTTCTACTTCTAAACCGAAAGGAAAGAAGAAGAAGAAACAAACCGGTTCAAGAAAGAAAGTGAATAAATCTCAGTGTACGGGATTTAAAGTTGGAATGAAGAAGTCGAAGGGCAAGTGCTTCATCTATGAGCAGGCAGGACATTGGAAGGCGGACTGTCTCGTAAGAACAAAAACAAAGGTATATCTCATACTCTAGTTGTTGAAACATGTTTAGCGGTGTTATCTACCAGCACCTGGTGTGTAGATACGGAGCCATCGATCATGTCTGCAATTCCTTGCGGGGTTCCAGGAAACCCGACGACTATCTGAAGGGAGATTCCATCTACATGGGCAATGCTACTAAGGTGGCGGTGTTGCAGTGGGAGACGTCTACTTATCTTTTAGTAGAAATAGAAATTTGGTTTTAAGAAATTGTCTTTATGTACCCAGTTTTAGAAAGAATTTAATTTCAGTTTCTAAACTATTTTTAGATGGATATTCAGTTTCTTTCAGTAACGATGTAGTTATTAAAAGAAATAAAGTGATTATCTGTTTTGGTGCATTAGTTGGCAATTTGTATATCTTAAATCCAATTTCTTCCACAAAGCAAAACATGGAAATTTATAACTCATCTTCTAATTCTAATAAGAGAAAAGAACCTTCAGAAATGAATCAAGCATATCTTTGGCATCTAAGACTTGGTCATATTAATTTAAGTAGGATTCAGAGGCTTATAGCCGATGGACTTTTGAGTTCATTAGAGTTGGAAAATTTTCCAACTTGTGAATCTTGCTTAGAAGGTAAAATGACCAAGAGGCCGTTCAAGGCCAAGGGGTATAGAGCCAAAGAAGTGTTAGAGTTGGTTCACTCTGATTTGTGTGGTCCTATGTCTGTCCAAGCAAGAGGAGGTTTTGAGTATTTTGTCTCTTTCATAGACGATTATTCAAGATATGGATACATTTACCTAATGCGCCGCAAGTCCGAATGCTTTGACAAGTTCAAAGAATACAAGGCTGATGTGGAGAAACGATTAGGTAAAGTATCAAGACACTACGATCGATCGTGGTGGCGAATACCTCTTAGGAGAGTTTAGGAATTACTTATCGGAGGTCGGATTCAATCCCAATTGTCTGCACCTGGAACACCCCAACAGAATGGTGTAGCGAGCGAAGGAATAGGACTCTTATGGAGATGGTTAGATCGATGATGAGTTATTGGAATTACCAATTCGTTTTGGGGATATGCTCGGAAACGACAGTTTCGAACTTAGTACCTTCTAAATCGGTTTCTTCTACTCCCATAGAATTGTGGAATGGCGAAAACCAGTCTAAGACATATTCGGATTTGGGGTAGTCCGGCACATGTCGTGAAACGAGATGTTGATAAGTTAGAATCTCATGAAGTTTGCGTGTTTGTAGGATATCCCAAAGGAAGCGAAAGGTGGTTTATTTTATAGTCCTAAGACGGAAGGTCATTGTTAGCACCAATGCCCGGTTTTTAGAAGAAGACTATATAATGGATCACAAGCCCGATAGTAAAGTCGTTTTAGAAGAACTTAGAGAGGACATGTCTACTTCATTCAACAATACAAGATGAAGTACCACAAGAGACCGCAACACGTGTCACACATGATACACAACCACGCAGACGGTGCCTCATCGTAGTGGGAGGGTTGTGAGGCTGAGAGATTCATGTTTTGGGAGAGTCTTGGACTTGATCCGGTAAACATGAACCCGATCCCGGTCATATAATGAAGCACTCCAAGATAGATGCAAGATCTTGGCAAAAGGCGATGAATTCGAAATAGAGTCTATGTACTCTAATAAGGTGTGGGAGCTTGTAGAACCACACGATGGTGTAAAAGCATTGGATGCAAGTGGATCTACAAAGGAAAAGAGGACGGACGGGAAGGTAGAAACCTTCAAAGCTAGGCTTGTTGCAAAGGGTACACTCAAAAGAGGGAATCGATTATGAGGAGACCTTTTCACCCAGAGAATGCTTAAGTCTATCGGATACTCTTATCCATTCTTTGCTCATATGGATTATGAGATTTGGCAAATGGATGTCAAGACGACTTTCCTTAATGGAAGTCTTGAAGAGAACATCCATATGAAGCAACCGAAGGGTTCATTGAAAAGGCAAAGAGCATCTAGTGTGCAAGCTCAATCGGTCCATTTATGGATGAAGCAAGCTTCAAGGTCTTGGAACATCCGATTTAATGAAGTAATCCGGTCATATGGATTTATTCAAAGTCCGGATGAGTCTTGTATATAAGAAGTGTAACGGAAGCGTGGTGGTATTTCTTGTACTATACGTAGATGATATTTTGTTAATTGGCAACAATGTCAAGGTATTATCGACGTAAGG
Source organism: Zingiber officinale (assembly GCF_018446385.1). NCBI lineage: Eukaryota > Viridiplantae > Streptophyta > Magnoliopsida > Zingiberales > Zingiberaceae > Zingiber > Zingiber officinale. The sequence continues at coordinate 107,846,055 of NC_055986.1, forward strand.
GTATGGTTGTCAAACAATTTGATATGAAGGACTTAGGAGAATGTGCACACATTCTTGGGATCAAAGTTATAAGGGATCGTAAGAAAAGAATGTTGTGTCTATCCCAAGCTTCATATATAGATACAATCCTTGTTCGTTTTAGCATGCAGGATTCCAAGAAAGGTTTCTTACCTTTTAGACATGGAGTAGCTTTATCTAAAGAGATGTCTCCAAAGACATCAAAAGAGATAGAGGACATGAAAGCGGTTCCTTATGCTTCGGTGTAGGAAGCCTAATGTATGCAATGCTATGTACGAGACCGATATCTGTTTTGCCGTGGGCATGGCAGCAGATATCGAGTAACCTGGACAAGGACATTGGATGCGGTAAAGCATATATTAAAGTACACGAGAAGGACTAGAGATTATATGCTAGTTTACAGGGATATGATCTCCTGTGGGTTATACGGATTTTGATTTCCAATCGATAGGGATAACAGTAAGTCTACATCCGGCTATGTGTTTACTTTAGGAGGTGGAGCCATTTCATGGAGGAGTGTTAAATGCGTTTCGGACTCAACCATGGAAGCGAATATGTAGCACTTCCGAGGCGAAGAAGCAGTATGGCTCAGAACTTTCTAATGGACTTAGATGTGATTCTGGTTTGCCCAAAATCATCACAATTTATTGTGATAACAGCGGTGCAGTTGCAAACTCGAAGGAACCACGAGCCCATAAGGCAAGTAAACATATAGAGCGCAAGTACCACCTGATACGAGATATCGTGAAGCGAGGAGAAGTTGTCATCGCCAAGATTGCATCAGCAGATAACCTGGCAGATCCTTTCACTAAGGCCCTTGGCGAAAGCTTTCGATCGGCATGTGGAGGGAATGAGAATCAGATGTATGGTAGAAGATATGGCAACTTAGTCATTAGTATAAGTGGGAGATTGTTGGAGTGTATACTGAAAGCCTAAGCTTTGTAAACATTCATTATGAATAAAGAATCACATTTGGTCTAATTATCTACATTTGTTTGTAGTTGTTCATTTAATTTATATTGTAGATAACATAGTATGTGGTGTCACATACAGAAGATGATGTTATCAGTACCTTATAAATTATAAACAGTAGCTCACGACCAGAATGGAAAGGAACAAACCATTAGAAGGTCGTAGTGTAATTAGGTATTAGTTTATCTTGACTATATAATTACACTAGTACACTCAGAGTGTATTGAGTAGGACCATTTGAGGTCGTTTCTTTTATACTGACTTTATAAAGGAACAAAGACCTCGGTTATTATGGAAGTGTGTGCTCTTAATCCTAATATAATAACAAGCACATATATTTGATATTTATTTCTTTAATTTATCAATGGGTGAGATTTAGTTCGATGAATCAATAAGCCCGATAAATTGGGAAATGATATCACTTATAGTGTGTGTTGTTGATTATAGAAGGAAATTGTGTCCTAGAGATACTAGGTTGATAATGTCCCCAAGAGGAGCTCATAAGGATTGTCATGTTAAACCCTGCAGGTGGACTTAGTCCGGCATGACGATAAGGTTGAGTGGTACTACTCTTGGACTTAGACATTAATTAAATGAGTTGTCAGTAACTCACTTAATTAGTGGACATTCGATATCTTAAACACAGGGAGACTAACACACTCATAATAAGAAGGAGCCCAAAAATGTAATTTGGGATTAGTGCGGTAGTTCAATGATAGTTCTCTAGTGGAATGAATTATCATTGATAAAATTAAGTTGTGTGTTCGGGGCGAACACGGGATGCTTAATTTTATCGGGAGACCAAAACCAATTCCTCCTCTCGGTCCCTATCGTAGCCTCTTATTTATAGAGTTCTATACCCACCTATACCCACCTTCTATACCCATCAATAAGGGGCCGGCCAAGCTAGCTTGGGAACCAAGCTAGGGCCGGCCTAGGTATGATTTTGGGTGGCCGGCCAAATTAAATTAAAAAAGAAATTTAATTTTAATTTTTATTATTATGTGGAAGATATAATTTAAAGAGAATTAAAATTAAAATATCTCTCTTGTAAAAGATCTACAAAAGATTAAAGAAAGAGATTAGATCTCTTTCCTTATTTGTAGATTAGAGAGATGTTTTATTTTCTCTTTAAAATTATTCACATGTTAATAAAATTAAAATTATAGAAATTTCCTTTTATTAACCATGAAGAGATTTTAAAGAGAAATTTTATTTTTTAAAATTTCCGGAAACAAATTAGGAAGTTTTAATTGTTGATTAAAACTTGTCCTCTTTTGTTATCCAATGATGGCCGGCCACTTGAAATTAATTGGGGAAATTTTATTTTATTTCTCTCAATTAAATCATGTCAAGGAAATTAAGGAAAATTTATTGTAATTAAATTTCCTAATTTGCCTAGGCCAAGGAATATAAAGAAGGGGTGAGGTGCCTTCACAAGACACAACATCTATTATTCCTCTCCTCTTTTGTTCCTTGGTGTGGCCAACCTCTCCTTCTCTTCCTCTTGTGGTGGCGAACCCTACCCTTCTATTGGAGCTCTTGTGGTGGCGGATACTACTCGGGAAGAAGAAGAAGAAGGAGAAAGCTAGCATCTCTTGGAGCTTGGTTAGTATTTTGTTTTTCTTCCTTGGTGAAGCTTCCTCTTTGTTGGCCGAACCTAGCTAGGAGGAGAAGAAGGTGATTGGTGGTTTCTCGTCTCGGAAGATCGTTGCCCACACAACGTCCGAGGTTAGAAGAGGGATACGGTAGAAGATCAAGAGGTTTTTCTACAAGGTATAACTAGTAAATTTTATTTCCGCATCATGCTAGTTATTTATGGAAATAATACCAAATACAAGAGGCTTACGTTCTAGAATTTCGAATATGGTTTTTCGAAGTTGTGTTCTTTTGTTTCTTTCTTTTCCTTGTGATTTGATTGTTCTCTTTGGTTAACCTAAAGTTATTTTAAGAAATTAAATATTAGCTTTCTATTAAAGGTTTTGTCTAGTCGGTGGTGGTTGCTCCCATATCCAAGAAGGTCATGTGCCTCGCCACGTCAGTACTGGGAACCTTTTATGGAAATTAATATTTAATGGAATTAATAACTTAAGGAGACTTGGGTCGAACGTGTTAAGTTCCGCAGGAGATCCAAGTCAAAACCTAAAAGAACAAATAGATTAAGTTTTGGATCAAACGTGTTAAGTTCCGCAGGCGATCCAAAATTTAATTTAAAAGAACACATGGTAGCTAGGAAAAGGTTCAGACCTTTGTACAAAATTTTTGTACAGTGGAACCTATAGGTTTTCCGAGTAGCAACCAACAAGGAAGAGGGAACGCAAGCATTGGGGAGAGCAGGGGGAGCCAGCCAGACCACTTCTAGTGGAGCGGATGCGACAGTGGACCTTCCTCCCGAACGATCGTCAATGATTCCGATAATGGTGGCTTCGGAGTTAGCCACTTCCGGTGAACCCCTGCGACATCGCAAGAGACGCCGCGCGAAAGCGTCCTCCCGGTCTGCTACTTCCGCACTGCAGACTCCAGCACGAGGCAGTTCGCGACCACCCTCCGAGTAGGGCGAGACATCTACGCCTGTTCCCCCCCCCCCCCATCAAGTAGAGGCAGCGCTTCACACCTCCCTTTCATCCGACTGGACACCGTCTTTGTCTGGGCTGTCGTAAGGGACCATTTGTGCACCACCGGTCACCTTCATACCGTCTCAATCCTTGCCGGAGCCCAAGTATCCCATATCCAACTAGTTCCCACATCTTGGTCTACGGGCAGGGGGACTTCAGACCCCTCTGGCCCGAGTAGCAAGAGGCAAATAACGACGATTATCCATTTGTCAATCGACTAGTACCGCAATGCAGACGACCCGACGCCCCTCACCCCCGAGCACCAGATAAGGATCCAAGGGCCGCTAGCACAAATATGGGCCGATGCCCCAGCCCGTGTGGCGGTCATCTCTCCGGGGGAGCTCGTTAACAGTTACACTCAGATGTCCACTAGGGTATGTATGCTGCTTTTGTATTTACTTTTTATCCGTTCGACATTTACTTTTTATCCGTTCGGCACTTACAATTTTCCTGTTGCTGTAGTTATGAGTAGAAAGCCTAGTTATGTGCCATAGGCTTGCATATTTGGAGCAAAAAATCCAGCAGCTGCGTGCTCCGAACGGTCAATCAGCTGCTTCACAGGCGGGTTTGGAGTAGATGAGCGCCGAGGTGGCCCAATTAAAGGTCAATCTGTAGAGGAGCTCTAAGTTGCTGGAGGCAGAAAAGGGCAAGCGTGCCGAGTAGGCAACGTAGCTAGCGAGACTTAACAAGCAGGCAACTTCCTTCGAAGTGAAGATCCACTCGGCTAACACCAAAAAGCTCTGAGCCATCGAGGATTTAGATATCAAGAACAAAGTGTTGGATCGTAAAGTTCGATAGAGAAGGGAGGGGTGAATAGCGATCATCGAAAATTAGTTATCGAGTAAGCAGCGGAAACAGAAAAATAAACACAATGCTAACAAAACTAATTTTACTTGGTTCGGAGCCTTCGTCGACTCCTACTCCAAGGCTCGCACGTGAGAGTGCTTTCGTTGGGCAATCACTAATAATTCATAAAAGTGTTACACAATTTAGTACAAGAATTTGAAAAGAATACCGACAATAAGGAAAATGAAATTGAGTTGCAGGTTATCGGAGGAGCTTCGCAGCGTTGCAGGAGTAGTGCACAATAGAGCAATCGTAGAAGGAAGTTGTTCATTTTGCTTCAGGTGGAGGACTCATATAGGTGTCTTCGAGCACCCGGATCCCTTCCGGACGCTTGGACTGTGACGTCGGCACAGCCAATCAGTACGCTCCACGTTTGCGACGAGATAAACTTTTGCATTCCGAGCGTCTGGACCAACTCCGGGCGTCGGATCCCTTCCGGGCGTCCGGACCACTTTTTCTAGCAAAAGCTTTTTTCTGCAAGAAAAAGATTAGTCCAAGGCAATAAACATTATACTACCCTGCAAAACAAAAGTTAGCACAAATATAATGAAAACAAGGTAGTAATTAGATTCTATCTCTTCGAGACCAGAATCTAGTCACGATCTCAACTTAGATTTCCAAAATAGATCTAAGTTGGATCGACGCCTACTATTCCCTCAAACGGGGAACGCGTCCTCTCCAAGTCACTCCCCTCCAGTGACTTATCTTAACTTACCATTTTGCCAGACAGCCGGTCAACCCGTCGACCTATCTGGACTTTGTGCCAGTTATCCAGACCGTTGATCTAGCTGGACTTCCTTGCAACACTGAGTTAGCACAATAGATAAAATAATACAATAAAACATTATTAACAGAATTCAAGATTTGCTGGTCCGGTCGACCGCCAGTCGGTCACATATAACCTAGGGTTATCTCCCCCTAGGGTTGCCTAGCTTCATTCACTAGGACTTCCATTGCCAGAATTCACTCACCAGGACTTCCTCCACCTAGCTTCACTACTAGGGCCCAGCTTCACTCACCAGGACTTCTTCCACCTAGCTTCACTCGTTAGGGCCTGACTTCACTCACTAGGATCCGACTTCAGTCACTATGACTTCCACCACCTAGTTTCACTCACTAGGCTCAGCTTCACTCATTAGAACTTCCACTACCTAGCTTCACTCACTAGGGCCTAACTTTACTCACCAGGACTTCCACCACCTAGCTTCACTCAATGGGGTCTGGCTTCACTTACTGGAACTTCCACCACCTAGCTTCACTACTAGGGCCCAGCTTCACTCAGTAGACTTCTCACTTACCTATCCTTTGGTTAGGACTTACCTTTGCTGGTCATCTAGTCCTGACTAGACTTCTCTCTTCCAAACATCAAGTCCTGTTTAGATCAATCCTTGGTCAAATTGACCAAACTTAGGTATATTGTCAAACATCGAAAACCTAGAGGTTGATTGCACTAACACAAAGAAGCTCAGGTCCAGGCTCAAAGTCTGAAGGAGACAGAGGTCGCCCTAAATGTTGAGGGGGAGGGTCGGTTAGCCAAGCAGTCCACAGCGAGGGCCCAACTCGACGCAAAGGATGAGGAGTTGGCCACTTTGAAGGCGGACTTAGAAGCATCTCAATCGACCTTAGAAGTGTTAGAGTGTATACTAAAAGCCTAGCTTTTGTAAACATTTATTTATGAAATAAAAGAATCACATTGGTCAAATGTCTACATTTTATTTGTTAACTATAGTTGTTCAATTAATTTATATTATAGATAACATGGTATGTGATGTCACACATAGAAGATCATGTTATCAGTTCTTTATAAATTATAAACAGTTACTCACGACTAAGATGGAAAGGAACAAACCATTGGAATAATCGTAGTGTAATTAGGTATTAGTTTATCTTGACTAATAAATTACACCAGTACACTCTAAGTGTATTGAGTATGACCATTTTAGGTAAGTTCTTTTTATACTGACTTAATAAAAGAACTAGACCTTAGTTATTTTGGAAGTGTGTGCTCTTAATCCTAATATAATAATAAGCACATATATTTAGTATTTATTTCTTTAACTAATCAAAGGGTGAGATTTAGCTCGATAAATCAATAGGCCCGATAAGTTGGGAAATAATATTATTTATAGTGTGTGTTGTTGATTATAGAAGGAAATTGCGTCCTAGTTATCTAGGTTGAGAATGTCCCCAAGAGGAGCTCATAAGGATTGTCATATTAAATCCTGCAGGTGGACTTAGTCCAACATGACAATGAATTTGAGTGGTACTACTCTTGGAGCTAGATATTAATTAAGTGAAGTTGTTAGTGACTTACTTAATTAGTGGGCATTCGTTATCTTAAACACAGGGAGATTAACACACTCATATATGAAGGAGCCCATAATGTAATTTGGGATTAGTGCGGTATTGCAATAATAACTCTCTAGTGGAATGAGTTATTATTGATGAACTTGAGTTGTGTGTTCGGGGTGAACACGGGATACTCAAGCTCATCGGAAGGCCAAAACTAATTTCTCCTCTAGGTCCCTGTCGTAGCCTCATTAAAGCCTCAAGTCCACCCATATAAAACCCTTCTTGGTGTCCAAGAAGAGGTCGGCCCATGGCTTGGTGACCAAGCCAAAGGGATCGACCAATCTCCTTCACAAAGGGGCCGATCCTTTGCTTGGTGTCCAAGTAAAGAGGGGCTGACCATAATATGTTAAATAAGGAGGGGTGTTTTGAATTTTTAAAATCTTCTCTTTGTAGAAAACTACAAGTTTTAAAAGACAGTTTTTAAAATATAAAATTTTCCTTATTTGAATTAGGCCACATGGTTTAATAGAAAGTTTAAAAGTTTTAAAACTTTCCTTTTTTTAACCATCCTCATGGGTTTTAGAAAAAAAGGAAGAGAAGTTTTAAAATTAAATTTTTCTATTTTTGTAACCATGTTAAAAAGGAAATTTTAGAAGAGAAGTTTTAAATTTTAAAACTTGGTTTTAATTTTTAAAACTTTCCTTTTTAACATCCACATTGGGAAATTTAAAAGAGAGCTTGTAAAATTTTATAAGAGATTTTCTTCTTTGCTTATAAAATTTTTACAAAAGAATTTCCTTCCTTTTAAGTGGCCGGCCACCCTTGCTTGGTGCCCAAGCAAGGGGTTGGCCAATTAAAGATCATCCAATCATTGATTTGGTGATTGATTCAATCAAGAGGGAAGAAAGGAAAAATAAAAAGGAAAAAGGAAAAATAAGAGGAAGATTTTAATTTTTGTAAAAAGTCTTTCCTTATTTGCCTTGGGCAAGTAATATAAAAGAAGGGGAGAGGAGGCCTCATGAGATAACAATTCTTATTCTCTTGTTGGTGCTCCTCTTGTGGCCGACCCTCTCCCCTCTTCCTTTCCCTTTTCTCTTTTGTTCCCTTAAGGTGGTGGTGGTCGAAACATAGAGAAGGAGAAGAAGGCTATTGGGTGGTGTTCATCTTGGAGGATCGTCGCCCACATGACGTCCAAGGCGAGATGAGAAATACGACAGAAGATCTCGAGGTCATTAGCATACAAAGAGAATGTATAACTAGTAATTTTCTTCCGCATCATGCTAGTTAATTTTTCTTTGTTAGAATTCCAAACATAAGAGGCAATAGATTCTAGTTTTCAGATTTGTTATTCGAGTTTGTGTTTTTGTTTTTCGAATTTGTGATTCGATTGTTCCTTTTGGTTAAACCTAGAGTTATATAAGGAAATTAAATATTAGCTTTCCTTAAAAGGCTTTGTCTAGGAAGTGGTGGTTGCTCCCATATCCAAGAAGGCCTAGTGCCTCGTCATGCTTAACCTGGAAGCCAATTTTAGAAATTAATATTTAATTGAATTTATAACATAGGTGGATTTGGATCAATAGTGTTAAGTTTCGCTTGCAATCCAAGTCTAAATCATTAAGAATAGATAAGTTAAATTTGGAATCAATAATGTTAAGTTCCGTTTGCGATTCCTAATTTAACTTCTAAAGAACATAATAGGTTATTTAGGAAAGGTTCGACACTTGTACAAAATTTTTATATAGTAGAACCGGTACGATCTTCCTAGGACTAACTAACAATTGGTATCAGAGCTAGGGTTTGCCTCTGTGTGTTTTGGTTTTCAAATTAATTATGCACATGTCATACATAATTTAGGCAGGATAATAGTAGGATGTGCTAACTTTGTGGTTGTAGGCTCTAACTATTATGGCATTTATATATTGTGTGTGAATCGACCCCTTGGACATGTCAAGGGCATTATTTTGTGTGTGCATGATTGTATGTATTAAATACAACAGGAGTTGTATTAGTTTTAGAATTTTACTTTTTTGTTTGATCTAGTATACATGTACATTCTTTTATAGAATATAGGATCGATATATATAAAATTCTACTTTTGTCGCGGATTGTATCTTTGCGAGGCATGGTGCTATTGGAGGACCAGAGGCACAGCAGAATAAGAAGCAAGATAGATGCGACAACTCGACCCGATGGCGGTAGCTAAAGATGACAGCAGCTAGGGTTGGAGCATACTGAAGACAGTGATGGAAAAGGTCATAATAGTTGGAAAAATAATTTCCAAATTTATTGCTTTTATTTACTGTGATGTATATGTGCATGTGATATATGCTAGCATAGGTTAAAATTCCTCACCTTAAATAACTAAGTGGGAGAGGGATTTTAAATAAATTCCACGGTCTCCATTACTGGTTTGTAAGTGATGTAACAAGTTTGCGTGTTGGCTCTGAGTGCCTCCCTCCATAACGGATGGATTTGTTGCGGATCATTAGATCAAACTTCTTTTATGGATGGTTATAGGAAATTATTTAGGAGCGTGCGATCTTCTCCAACTGAAGAGGCACAATCCTCTTTAATGAACTAAGTATCAAGTAATGGTATACACTTAGACGCATTCAATAGTATCCTCCCCAACGGAGTTACTGCTATTGTTTTGTGTGACCAAAGGAAAACCAACTATTAATTTTATTTGTCATAAAGTTAGGATGACAAGATAATAAAATTAATGGGTTGCACCCTCTTCTTACAAATGTTGATTTTGTATACGTCCACACTAACGTGTCATGCAATATTCACGGTGTTTTGAGGTGTTGGTAAATTTAAATAGTATTGTTTGAGGAATCAATATTATTCTAAATTTAGAGTCCTGACCAAAATTTATTTTGTGATTCTTAGGATGACTTTCAACCCACTGGCCATTATTCTGAAAGAGAATAGACTTACTGGTCCTAACTATATAGATTGGAAAAGAAACCTGGATATTGTCTTTATTGCTGAAAGCTATAAGTTTGTACTGTCAGAGGTATGCCCAAATACACCTAATGGTGACTCTACCCCAGAGGAGATTGAGTATCATAAGAAATGGGTAAAAGCAGATGAGATGGTGCGGTGTTATATTTTGGCTTCAATGTCAAATGTATTGCAACATCAGCATCAAGATTTACCAACTGCTTATGATATAATGAACAATCTCAAGGAACTCTTTGGGCACCAGAGTCGGACTGCTAGGCAAGAGGCAATGAGAAAGTTAATGATAGTCACCATGTCGGAGGGGACACCCGTAAGGGATCATATCCTCAAAATGATGGCTTATCTGAATGAAATACAAGTCCTTGGAGGTGAAATCGATGGGGAAACCCAGGTCGATATAATTCTCCAAACGCTACTGTAACGACCCGCCTTCTACTGGCTAGGCTGTGAGGCCGATCGCTACATTATGCTGTCTAATTCATGTGCGGAAAACTGATCTCATTAAAATTTTACTAAACTAATAAATATGCTTCTGTTAATCGCTATACTATCTGAGCTAAATGTTTAATTACCCTCGTGAATTGTTGTGGCTCTGCTAGAAGGGGTGTTCTAGGTCTTAACTGTCATCTGGGGCTAATCCAGGTGTTTTCAGCTAATGCTAGGCCTCGGATCGATCCACGGATCGATCCAGCGTGCTACTGTGCACGGTGACCAACTTGGATCGATCGGCTGATCGATCCAGGTTGAGTAATCGATCCAGTGATCGATTCAGGACCCTACTGTATGCGGGAATTAGCGTCTGAATCGATCGGCTGATCGATCTAGAATGTTCAATCAATCCAGTGATCGATTCAACAATACGCTGCACGCGGGTTCGGCTCGGATCGATCGGCTGATCGATCCACGAACCTTCTGTTCGCGACAGAGCTCGGCTGGATCGATCGACTGATCGATCCAGACACATTCTGTTCGTGGGGTAAACTGCCCAATCGATCAGCTAATCGATTGGGGGCCTCCAATCGATCGGCTGATTGATTGGAGTTTCTGATTTTGTAGCTGGGCTCTGATTTCAGCATTTGATTCGTGCCAAAATCGCTAACACAAACTCTAAACTAACTGAAATGCATTCTAACATCAATTACTTAGCATTCTAAACATAGCATGGTGCATAACTCACTAGTTCATGTCTCTTTAAACAAACTGAAATGCGAAAACTAAACATAATAAGGTTCTAATAGTTAGATTTGCTAAATCCCTAATATCTTCATCCCAAACTCCTTTACCACACACATCTTTCGTTGTTGCATTGAACTCCTACCTCCACTAGTCCATCTTTCCTTTACCTTTATCTGTAGTATAAGGAAAAATAGTATCTGTAAGCTTGAGAGCTTAGTAAGAAACCATCTAACTCACAAAACATGCATACGATGCAAATTATGCTTTGAAAACATGCTGTTTGAAATACATACTGAATATGCTAAGCATGGCATGACATACAACATATAGAAAGCAAAACTGATCATGGGAATAAAGCTAATCACAAACTATCATGTTGTATCAACAGAAAGCTAAACTGATACAAAACTGAGCTAAGCTATTACTAAACTAATGCTGAAGCTATACTGAATTCACATAACTATTTTGTGAGGTTTGAAAACTACATATAATAAGTGAAAATACATAATCAAGCTGCTGTTTGGGCCCGGCAACTGTACTTGCTGTGCCCGCATCCCTAACTAGACCCGGGGTTGCAAGTCCCAAATTTAGTAGGCTCTACTAGGTTAGCTGAACCTAGGGATGACTATGGGAGCCCAACCCAATGGATATCTAATCCTGTACAGTGCCACTGAAAAGGTAAAATACTGAATATAGCTAATTATTACTCGTCTTGCTCTTTCTAGGTTATCTGAACCTAGAGCTAGGTTGTCTGAACCTAGAGGCAACTGTGGGAGCCCACCCATTGGACATCTAGTCCTATAAGAGCTGTAGCAAGACTAAATAAGCTGTGCAAATGTTTCTATTGCATTTGTCTAAGCTAATAAAATGCCTAAGTTGCATTTTAACTGTGCTATCAATTAAATAGAACACTTGGTATGCGCTAATTCGCATCCTTCTTGCCGAAAATCTACATACTACTAAACTAAAGCATAAAATTCATACGAAAGCTACTTATACTGCAGGTGAGGGGTTTCTTACCTCTTGTGTTAATTTTCTTACGATTCTAATCGCTAGATTTCCGGAGGAGACGATCCTTTCGATGATCTTCTCGCGTCTATGCGTTCCTCTCGCGGAGAGAAGCGTCCTCATGTCGGAGTCGTCGCCGGAAGGTGTCCTCGAAGCCCTAGGAAAGGAACCTTAGGTTTGTTCTTGTGGTTGGCGCCGAGAGAAGGAGAGGGAAAGGGGCGGCGGGATTAGGTTGAGGAGAAGAAAAGTCACGATCAAAAATAACTCTTCACTAATTTATCTCCCTATTTATATTAAGTGGGTAATTTCACCCAACTCAAATATAAATTTAATTGTTCCCCTTTTCTTTCAGCACGGCCCTGCTAGGTTCACCTGGTTACTTTGGTTCACCATAAGTCATAGGACCCATAGGTCTCGGGTTAGATTCCTGCGTAAGCTATTTTCGTTTTCTATTTATTTTTGCTACTTCCGCTACTCTAAAAATTCCATAAAAATATTCTAAAATTCCAGAAAATCATAGAATATTTCTAAAATAGTTTTGAGAATTTTTGGGCGTTACAGCTACCCAGAAGTTTTGAGCAGTTCTGCCTGAACTATAACATGAATAAAAGGGAGTATGCGTTGGCGGAACTTCTGACAGAACTACAGGCAGCAGAAGGTATATTTCGTCACAATTCTCAGATTCACTATGCTGAAAATGGTTCTACTTCTAAGTCAAAAGGGAAGAAGAAGAAGAAACAAATCTTTTCAGCAAAGAAGGTGAATAAACCTCAGGGTACAGGACAAAAAGCTGGAATGAAGAAACCGAAGGGCAAGTGCTTCATCTGCAAGCAGTCAGGACTTTGGAAGGCGGACTGTCCTCGTAGGAATCAGAACAATAAAGGTATATCTCATTCTCTAGTAGTTGAAATATGTTTAGCGGTGTTATCTACCAGCACATGGTGTGTAGATACAGGAGCCACTGATCATGTCTGCAACTCTTTGCAGGGGTTCCAGGAAACCCGACAACTATTTGAAGGAGAGATAACTATCTACATGGGCAATGCTACTAAGGTGACGGTTATTGTAGTGGGAGACGTCTACTTATCTTTTGATAGGAATAGAAGTTTGGTTTTAAGAAATTATCTTTATGTACCCAATTTTAGAAAGAATTTAATTTCAGTTTCTAAACTGTATTTGGATGGATATTCTGTTTCTTTTAGTAACAATGTGGTTATAAAGAGAAATAAGGTTATTATCTGTTCTGGTGCATTGATTGACAATTTACATACTTTAAATCCAATTTCTCCCACAATGCAAAATATGGAAATTAATAACACATCTTCTAACTCTAATAAGAGAAAAAAACCTTCGAAAATGAACCAAATATATCTTTGACATCTAAGGCTTGGTCATATTAACTTAAGTAGGATTCAAAGGCTTGTAGCCGATGGACTCTTGGGTTCATTAGAGTTGGAAAACTTTCTAACCTGTGAATCTTGCTTGGAAGGTAAAATGACCAAGAGACCTTTTAAGGCCAAGGGATATAAAACCAAAGATGTGTTAGAACTAGTTCATTCTGATTTGTGTGGTCCTATGTCTATCCAGGCAAGAGGTGGTTATGAATATTTCGTCTCCTTTATAGACGATTATTCAAGATATGGATACATTTACTTGATGCGCCGCAAGTCTGAATGCTTTGATAAGTTCAAAGAATATAGGGCTGATGTGGAGAAACGTCTTGGTAAAAGTATCAAGACACTACGGTCTGACCGTGGTGGCGAATACCTCTTTGGAGAGTTTAGGAATTACTTATCAGAAGCCGGGATTCAATCCCAATTGTCTGCACCTGGTACACCCCAACAGAATGGTGTGACAGAACAAAGGAATATGACTCTTTTGGAAATGGTTAGATCGATGATGAATTATTCAGAATTACCAAATTCATTTTGGGGATATGCTTTAGAAACAGCAGTGTACATTCTGAATATGGTACCTTCTAAAACAGTTCCTTCTACTCCCATGGAATTATGGAATGGGCGTAAGCCTAGTCTGAATCATATCCGAATATGGGGTAGTCCATCACATGTGCTGAAGGGAGATATTGACAAGTTGGAATCACGTACAGAAGTTTGTCTGTTTGTGGGATATCCTAAGGGAACGAAGGGTGGTTTATTTTATAATCCTAAAAATCAGAAGATCATTTTTAGCACCAATGTTTGATTTTTAGAAGATGATTATGTAATGAACCATAAGCCCATGAGTAAAATTATTCTAGAAGAAATAAGAGAGGACACGTCTACTTTAGTACCAACAGTACAAGATGAAGTACCACAAGAGACTGCAACACGTGTCATACATGATACACAACCAGAGATAGTGCCTCGTCGTAGTGGGAGGGTTGTGAGGCAACCTGAAAGATTCATGTTTTTGGGAGAGTCTTCGAACTTGATCCCGGGTAAACATGAACCTGATCCCCGGACATATGACGAAACACTCCAAGATATAGATGCAGCATCTTGGCAAAAAGCGATGAATTCTGAAATAGAATCCATGTATTCTAATAAGGTCTGGGAGCTTGTAGAATCACCTGATGGTGTAAAAGCCGTTGGATGCAAGTGGATCTACAAAAGGAAAAGAGGGGCAGGCGGGAAGGTAGAAACCTTCAAAGCAAGGTTTATTGCGAAAGGGTATACTCAGAAAGAGGGAATCGATTATGAGGAAACTTTTTCGCCGGTAGCTATGCTTAAGTCTATCCGGATACTCTTATCCATTGTCGCTCATATGGATTATGAGATTTGACAAATTGATGTTAAGATAGCTTTCCTTAACGGAAGTCTTGAAGAAAACATCCATATGAAGCAACCAGAGGAATTCATTGAAAAAAGAAAAGAGCATCTAGTATGCAAGCTGAATCGGTCCATTTATGGACTGAAGCAAGCTTCAAGATCTTGGAACATCCGGTTTAACGAAGTAATCCAGTCATATGGATTTATTCAGTGTCCGGATGAGTCTTGTGTATACAAGAAGTGTAACAGAAACGTGGTGGTATTTCTTGTACTATATGTAGATGACATTTTGTTAATTGGCAACAATGTCAAAGTGTTATCGGGCGTAAGGGTATGGTTGTCCAAACAATTTGATATGAAGGACTTAGGAGAATGTGCACACATTCTTGGGATCAAAGTCATAAGGGATCACAAGAAAAGGATGTTGTGCCTATCTCAAGCTTCATATATAAATACGATCCTTGCTCGTTTTAGCATGCAGAACTCCAAGAAAGGTTTCTTACCTTTTAGGCATGGAGTAGCTTTATCTAAAGAGATGTCTCCGAAGACATCAAAAGAGATAGAGGACATGAAGACAGTTCCTTATGCTTCGGCTGTGGGAAGCCTAATGTATGTAATGTTGTGTACGAGACCTGATATCTGTTTTGCCGTGGGCATGGTTAGCAGATATCAGAGTAACCCTGGACAAGGACATTGGACTGCTGTAAAGCATATATTGAAGTACCTGAGAAAGACTAGAGATTATATGTTAGTTTACCAAGCAGACGATTTGCTCCCTGTGGGGTTACACGGATTCAGATTTCCAATTAGATAGGGACAACAGTAAGTCTACATCAGGCTATGTGTTTACTTTACGAGGTGGAGCCATTGCATAGAGGAGTGTTAAGCAGAAATGCGTTTCAGACTCAACCATGGAAGCTGAGTATGTGACAGCCTTTGACGCAGCCAAAGAAGCTGTATGGCTCAGGAACTTCCTAATGGACTTATATGTGATTCTTGGTTTGCCCAAAATCATCACAATTTATTGTGATAATAGCGGTGCAGTTGCAAACTTGAAGGAACCACGAGCCCATAACGCAAGTAAACATATAGAGCGCAAGTACCACCTAATACGAGACATCGTCAAGCGAGGAGAAGTTGTCGTCGCCAAGATTGCATCAACAGATAACCTGGCAGATCCTTTCACTAAGGCCCTTCCGGCGAAAGCTTTTGATCGGCATGTGGAGGGGATGAGAATCAGATGTATGACAGCAGATATGCCAGCTTAGTCTTTTAGTATAAGTGGGAGATTGTTAGAGTGTATATTAAAAGTCTAGCTTTTGTAAACATTTATTTATGAAATAAAAGAATCACATTGGTCAAATGTCTATATTTTATTTGTTAAGTGTAGTTGTTCAATTAATTTATATTGTAGATAACATGGTGTGTGGTGTCACATATAGAAGATCATGTTATCAGTTCTTTATAAATTATAAACAGTTGCTCACGACTAAGATGGAAATGAACAAACCATTGGAATAGTCGTAGTATAATTAGGTATTAGTTTATCTTGACTAATAAATTGCACTAGTACACTCTAAGTGTATTGAGTAGGACCATTTTAGGTAAGTTCTTTTTATACTGACTTAATAAAAGAACTAGACCTTAGTTATTATGGAAGTGTGTGCTCTTAATCCTAATATAATAACAAGCACATATATTTAGTATTTATTTCTTTAACTTATCAAAGGGTGAGATTTAGCTCGATAAATCAATAGACCCGATAAGTTGGGAAATGATATTATTTATAGTGTGTGTTGTTGATTATAGAAGGAAACTGTGTCCTAGTTATCTAGGTTGAGAATGTCCCCAAGGAAAAATAAAAAGAAAAAAGGAAAAACAAGAGGAAGATTTTAATTTTTGTAAAAAGTCTTTCCTTATTTGCCTTGGGCAAGTAATATAAAAGAAGGGGAGAGGAGGCCTCATAAGATAACAATTCTTATTCTCTTGTTGGTGCTCCTCTTGTGGCCGGCCCTCTCCCCTCTTCCTTTCCCTTTGCTCTTTTGTTCCCTTAAGGTGGTGGTGGCCGAAACATAGAGAAGGAGAAGAAGGCTATTGGGTGGTGTTCATCTTGGAGGATCGTCGCCCACACGACGCCCAAGGTGAGGCGAGAAATACGATAGAAGATCTCGAGGTCATTAGCATACAAAGAGAAGGTATAACTAGTAATTTTCTTCCGCATCATGTTAGTTATTTTTTCTTTGTTAGAATTCCAAACACAAGAGGCAATAGATTCTAGTTTTTCGGATTTGTTATTCGAGTTTGTGTTTTTGTTTTTCGAATTTGTGATTCGATTGTTCCTTTTGGTTAAACCTAGAGTTATATAAGGAAATTAAATATTAGCTTTCCTTAAAAGGCTTTGTCTAGGAAGTGGTGGTTGCTCCCATATCCAAGAAGGCCTAGTGCCTCACCATGTTTAACC
Source organism: Zingiber officinale (assembly GCF_018446385.1). NCBI lineage: Eukaryota > Viridiplantae > Streptophyta > Magnoliopsida > Zingiberales > Zingiberaceae > Zingiber > Zingiber officinale. The sequence continues at coordinate 107,863,178 of NC_055986.1, forward strand.
TGTAAGTCAATTTTGGAAATTAATATTTAATTGAATTTATAACATAGGTGGATTTGGATCAATAGTGTTAAGTTTCACTTACGATTCAAGTATAAATCATTAAGAACAGATAAGTTGAACTTGGAATCAATAATGTTAAGTTCCGTTTGTAATTCCTAATTTAACTTCTAAAGAACACAATAGGTTATTTAGGAAAGGTTCGACACTTGTACAAAATTTTTATATAGTGGAACCGGTACGATCTTCCTAGGACTAACCAACAAGAAGAGTCTAGCCGGCTCGAGATGCAGAAACATGCTAACCTCTGCTCGGACCCCTTCAATGACCGACTCACCGACCGAGCACTTCGCCTCTTCAATCTGGCCATCGATAGGATGCTAGACTAGCTAAAGGATGACGATCATATTCCTGCCACTCTGAGTAACCAGGTCATCAGTAGGGACAAGCTGACCGAATCACTGCCCAATATGTTGGATTAACTAGAGTGAACTAGCCTCCTACGGAGCTTGCCTTTTTTTGTTCTGCCTTCCTTATCTTGTGCAAACTTTGCAAGTGTTAATGTAAGATCGACCATTCGACGTACCTTTTTATTTAGTGTTATTCCATCATGTTGCGTCGTTCGGTGCTTCTTTATTCAGCTTTTGTTGCAACCACTTGTGCAATCATCACTGCTCTGCTAGAATAGGGCTACGATCCACTTACTGTTTTGTGGAAAATTTCTAAGTGTGGCTCCATGGACTATCGATCCTTGATGTTATATTTGTCGATCATCTTTATTCGTAGTAGGCTTAGTTGTAGAGCGGTCAATCAACCATTTTTCGTTGTAGCCTCGGGTTTAAAATTGTCATTTGACTGTTGATGAAGACCGCGATTTAACGTCGCTGATCGACAATTGAAATGCGTAGACACGAGTTTAAGGTCACCGCTCGACCGTTGATGAAGACTAGGTTTTAACATCGTCGCTCGACGGTTACAATGCATAGGCGAGGGTTTAAGGTCGCGATCGACCGTTGACATAGATGAGTGTAAGGTTATCGCTTGACCATTGGCATAGACGAGGGTTTAAGGCCACCGCTCGACCGTTGACATAGACGAGGGTTTAAGGTCACCGCTCGACTGCTGATGTAGACGAGGGTCGACCCGCTGATGTAGATGAGGGTTTAAGGTCGTCACTCGACTGCTGACGTAGACGAGGGATTAAGATCGCCGCTCAACCGTCGATGAAGACTAGGGTTTAAGGTTGTCGCTCGACCGTTGACGTAGACAAGAATTTAAGTTCGCTGCTCGACCGTTGACGTAGACAAGGGTTTAAGGTCGTCGCTCGACCGTCGGTGAAGATTAGGGTTTAAGGTCGTCGCTCGACCATTGACGTAGAAAAGGATTTAAGGTCACCACTCGACCGTCGGTGAACACTAGGGTTTAAGGTCACCGCTCGACTGTTGACGTAGACAAGAGTTTAGCGTCACTGCTCGACCGTCGGTAAAGATTAGGGTTTAAGGTCACCACTCGACCATCGGTGAAGATTAGGGTTTATAGTTGCCGCTCGACTTTTAACTTGGCCGATCGGCACAAGAGTCTTGAACACTTGGGATTTTTATTCATTCTCTTCCTGCATCCACAAGTCATACACATACACAAGTATATAGGTATTTATTCATGCACCTCTCACCTTACCCTATAGAGTTGGTGATGGTTCGCGCTCAGGGGTCGATCGAGATTTCTTCCATGATAGCATTCACCTCTAAGTGCATGTTCTTCCTGTTAGAGTGTATAATAAAAGCCTAGCTTTTGTAAACATTTATTTTGAAATAAAGAATCACATTGGTCAAATGTCTACATTTATATGCTAAGTGTAGTTATTCAATTAATTTATATTGTAGATAACATGGTGTGTGGTGTCACACACAAAAGATCATGTTATCAGTTCCTTATAAGTTATAAAAAGTAGCTCACGACTAAGATAGAAAGGAACAAACCATTGGAATAGTCATAGTGTAATTTGGTATTAGTTTCTCTTAACTATAAAATCACACTAGTACACTCTGAGTGTATTGAGCAAGACTATTTGAGGTAGTTTCTTTTTATACTGACTATATAAAAGAACAATACCTCTGTTATTATGGAAGTGTGTACTCTTAATCATGATATAATAACAAGCACATATATTTAATACTTATTTTTTTAATTTATCAAAGGGTGTGATTTAGCTCGTTAAATCAATAGGCCCGATAAGTTGGGAAATGATATTATTTATATGGTGTGTTGTTGATTATAGAATGAAACTGTGTCCTAGTAATCTAGGTTGATGATGTCCTCTTGAGGAGCTCATAAGGATTGTCATGTAAATCCTGCAGGTGGACCTAGTCCGGCATGACAATGAAGTTGAGTGGTACTACTCTTGGAGATAAATATTAATTAAGTGAGTTGTCAGTAACTCATTTAATTAGTGGGCATTCTATATCTTAAACACAGGGAGACTAACACACTCATGATAAGAAGGAGCTCATATCGTAATATGGAATTGGTGCGGTAGTGCAATAATAACGCTTTTGTGGAATGAGATATTATTGATGAGCTCGAGTTGAGTGTTCGGGGCGAACACGGGAAGCTCAAGTTCATCGGGAGACCAAAACCAATTCCTCCTCGCGGTCCCTGTCGTAGCCTTTTATTTATAAAGTTTTATACCCACCTAAACCCACCTTCTTACCCATCCCAAGGTGACCGACCAAGTCATGCTTGGAGCCCAAGCAAGGGTCGGCCAAGATAAGGCTTGGATGGGTTGAGGTGTGGCCGGCCTAGCTTGGAGCCCAAGCTTAGGTGGTCGGCCACAATTAAATTAAAAGGGATTTTAATTTTAAAATCTTTCCTTATGTGGAATCCATGATTTAAAAGAGAGTTTTAAAATTAAATCTTTCCTTTTATAGTTGCTACAAAAGATTTAGAAAAAGGTTTGATATCTTTCCTTATTTGTAGTCAAAAGTAAGATTTTAATTTTGGAGAAAACTTTCCTTTTTGTAATCATCCGCATGTTTTAATAGAGAGATTTTAATTTATAAAAGTTTCCTTTTATAACCAACCATGAAGGGAATTTTAAAAGAGAAATTTTTATTTTAAAAATTTCATGAAACAAATTAGGAAGTTTTAATTTTGTGTTTAAAACTTTCCTTAATTGGAGGACTTGTAGGTGGCGGGCCATTAAGGGATTAAAAAAGAAGTTTTAATTTTTTTGTTTTAAAACTTTCCCTTTTAGTCATTGGCAAAGAATATAAGGAAGTTTTAATTATGTTTAAAACTTTCCTTATTTGCCAAGACCAAGGAATATAAAAGAGAGGGTAGAAGTGTCTCACCTCACAACATATCTTCTATTATTTCTCCCTTCTATTCCTTGGTGGTGGTGGCCGACCCTCTCTTCCTCTTCTTCTCCTATTCTTCTTCCTTGTGTGGCCGGCGGCATCTTCATCTCAAGGAGCTTGGTTTGTGGCCGGATCTTGTTAAAGGAAGAAGGAGAGATAGGAGACTTTGTTTCTTAGCAACCCTTGGAGCTTGGTTGGTGGCCGAAACTTGCTTGGAGAAGGAAGCTTGGATGGATTCTCGTCTCGGTAGACCGTCACCCACACGACGTCCGAGATAAGAAGAGAAATACGACAGAAGATCGTGAGGTCTATAAGCTACAAAAGGTATAACTAGTTATTAGTTTCCGCATCATGACTAGTTCATCCTTTTGTTTAGATCATGAAATACCAAACACAAGAGGCTAACGATTCTAGGTTTCGAATTTATGATTCGAGTTTGTGTTTCTTTTGTTTTTTCGATCTTGTGATTCGATTGTTCTTAATGGTTAAACCTAGGGTTACTATAAGGAGATTAAATATTGAATTTCGTTGAAAGGCTTTGTCTAGGAAGTGGTGGATGATCCCATACCCAAGAAGGCCTAGTGCCTCGCCATGTTTAACCTGGAAGCCGATCTCTGAAATAAATATTTAATCAAATTTGTAACATAGCTGGATTTAGATTAATAATGTTAAGCATCGTTTGCGATCCAAGTCTAAACCACTAAGAACAGATAAGTTGAATTTGGAATCAATAATGTTAAGTTTTGTTTGCGATTCTAAATTTAATTTCTAAAGAACACAATAGGTTGTTAGGAATGGTTCAGAACTTATACAAAATTTTTGTACAAGGGAACCAGTACGATATTCCGAGTAGCAACCAACACTTCCGAGCAGCCCTTCCGCCTTCACCATCTCGACATAGCACCGCCGAGTGGTCAGCTGATCGCCCTTGACTACACCCACCTCGTTATCCACAGAAAATTTTATCTGGAAAAATGTGGACACCACCGCTCGGAACTCGTTGAGGGCCGGTCGGCCCATTATGACGTTGTAGGCGAACGACCCGCCCACCACAATGAAGTTCGTCGTTCTCGTCCTCTTCAGCGGCTCCTCTCCGAGAGAAATGACCAGTCGTGCTTGGCCGATCGACAAAACTCCATTGCCCATGAATCCGTAGAGTGGGGTCGTCATTGGCTGCAACTCGCTACGATTGATTTGCAACTGGTCAAACGCCTTCTTGAATATAATATTTACCGAGCTCCCTGTATCAACAAAGGTCTGGTGAATAGTATAATTAGCGATCACCGCTCGAATGATCAGGGTGTCATCGTGAGGGATCTCTACTCCCTTTTAGTCTCTCAGGTCAAAACTAATCTCGGGTCCCTCGGGTCTCTCATTGTTGTATCCAACAGCGTGGATCTCGAGTTGCCGAGCGTACGACTTCCTCGCTCGATTGGAATCACTATCGGTCGGCCCACCTGCAATCATTCCAATTTCTCCCCGAGCGATATTATTCCTGTTCTCTTCTTCCCGAGGCAATGGTCTATTCTGCTTGGCAGAAGCTCGGGTAGGACTCGTGTTGTTCCTTCGCCGGGGTTAATGATGACGCCGCTCAACTGCCCCTCTCTCTTCCTCCATCAAGTCGATTGACCGACATTTATGATGTAGATTGGGTGATGGTGACCACCGACGATATCCTCCTAGAGCCAGTTGGCATGCGATCGGAGTAAGATCATAACAGTCGCTCGTGTTGTACGTTGTCGACTGATAGAAGGAGCAAAATAGTGGCTTCCATGCCTTGCCTTTTGCAGCCTTTGAGCGATCAACTATCACATGTTGCACGATATGCATCTAGGGTTCATGGTGTGACTATGTTCCCGCCAATTGGGGCCCCTTTGGGGGTTGATGGTTACTCGATTGTCGTCGCTCGGATGCCGCTATGGGCTCGACAGGCACCTCCTTTATTCTGGCCGCTTGGGCTTCCTCCACGTTTATGTATTCTGTGGCCCTCTTGAGCCGATGGTCGAAGTCCCTTGGTGGCTTTCGGATGAGCGACCAGAAGAATTCTCCTTCGATGAGGCCTTACGTGAAGGAGTTCACCAACATTTATGTAGAAATCGAGGGAATGTCCATGACCACCTGGTTGAAGCACTGAATGTAGGCCCTTAGTGCCTCTCTTAGCCCTTGCTTCAGTGAGAACAAGTTTACGCTCGTCTTCTGGTGACGACGGCTGCTAGAGAAATGGTGTAGGAATGTTGCTTGAAATTCCTTAAAGTTGTGGATGGAGCCGATAGACAGTCTCTTAAACCAACGTTGTGCTGACCCAGAGAGGGTGGTTAGGAAGAACCGACACTTCACCCCATCCGTGTACTGATGAAATGTGACCGCGTTGTCAAACTTGGCCAAGCGGTCATCCGGATCAGTAGTTCCGTCGTATTCCCCGATAACTAGTGGGGTATAGTGCCGGGGCAGGGGATCATTCAGAATCCCTTGCGAAAATTGTCGATTGATTCGCTTGGGAAAATCATCGTCCCTTGGCGCCTTCCCCTTTCGCGCGTCCCAAATGTGCGCATCATCCGATGAAAATCCCCGGTCATTGTACGCTCAGCCGCGTTCCTCCGATGGGGTCTTGAACAGGGCCCAATGGAAGGGGATCGGTGCATTGGGTGCCTCCCCATATGTGCCAATCGGTTTCTTGTTCTTTCCTCGAGCGAATATTTGGTCAACTCGGTCACTACGCTCAGCCGGTCGACCAACGGCTGATGCTATGTGTTCCTGCGCTTGGCGTTCGGCCAGCGCCTGTTATTATTGCTGCTTCACTATCTTGGCCGCTCGGGCTTATACCAGCATGTCGAGCGATCCTCTTTTGTCAGCATCACCGTGGTGAATCGTCTAGCGTTCTCCATCTTCTCGTTCGGATGTAGGCTACATTCCCACAGACGACGCCAAAATAATCCTGTCCGAAAGCGAGAAGGTGGAAAGCTAGGGAGGTGGTGGCTTCGCTGATCGCCTGTAGAATTCGCTCCACTCTGCAAAATAAGTAACGTCAGTGCCGAGCCAGGAAAGGGGTCCCCGGCGTTGGCCCTCAGACACTCAAGTTAGTCACTGGAATAGTGGAAGAAAGCAGAGCAACAGTAACTCTAGTGCAAATAATGAATTTCATGTACCTCTGGCGGTGATGAACCCCCCTTTATATAGAGTCCTGGTGGGTGATATGTACGCTTTTCTAGGTATAAGCGTGTTCTCCAATATGCCCTATGAAAGGACCTATAAAGAAAGTACCTTTGACACCATACCTTAACAGGGCATGCATATCCATGATAAAATAGTAGAAGCTTCCGCTGTATGATCCGCTTATTGATCATGCCTCGTGTCAACAATACTATCTCCCAAAAGGATGTCGAGAGATACTATAGTGATCCCGTTGCTTGGTCGAGCAGGGTAGCCGCTCAGTTGGGACTCCGCTCTGTCCACGGCCAATTCCATTGCTTGGCGGAGCGGGGTAGCCGCTCGGCCGGTACTCCTCCGCTCCATCGACCTCAGTTGCTCTCCCCTGTGGTGATTACGTAGTAACATGCTCTCCCCCGTTCGAACAAGCTATCCAGTCTCATTTGACGTCCTGTTGCTCCATACTGAGCGTCGACTGTCTTACGTATTATCCCGAGCTGGATGGGTGGTACGCTCGGACATGTCTTCTCCGGTCGGCCTTTTGACATTCAGGCATTGACCACCTTAACTTTGACCTCCATCTTGATAGTAGATCCAATGTCATATAGGCCTCCCTATATTGCCACATCAGAAGCAATTAACATACATAGAAGAATCAAACCCCATCATTACATTTCACAGACTAAATATGTTCAAATAATAGAATTAAAAATAAGATTCAGGCAGCGCAGTCTAAGCAAACGCGAGCATTTGCATTGATTTCAAGAATAAAATTGGCTGCTGGCGGTGTTAGGATGTATACTAAAAGCCTAGCTTTTTGTATAAATATTTATCTAGAAATAAGAATTACATTGGTCAAATGTCTACATTTACGATAAATGTAGTTGCTCAATTAATTTATATTGTAGATAACATGGTATGTGGTGTCACACACAGAATATCATGTTATCGGTTCCTTATAAATTATAAACAGTAGCTCACGACCAAGATGGAAAGGAACAAACCATTGGAAGGTCGTAGTGTAATTAGGTGTTAGTTTATCTTAACTATATAATTACACTAGTACACTTAGAGTGTATTGAGTAGGACCATTTGAGGTCGTTCCTTTTATACTGACTTTATGAAGGACCAAAAACCTCAGTTATTATGGAAGTGTGTGCTCTTAATCCTAATATAATAACAAGCACATATATTTGATATTTATTTCTTTAATTTATCAATGGGTGAGATTTAGTTCGATAAATCAATAAGCTTGATAATTTGGGAAATGATATCACTTATAGTGTGTGTTGTTGATTATAGAAAGAAACTGTGTCCTAGTGATCTAGGTTGAGAATGTCCCCAAGAGGAGCTCATAAGGATTGTCATGTTAAACCCTGCAGGTAGACTTAGTCCGACATGACAATGAAGTTGAGTGGTACTACTCTTGGAGCTAGATATTAATTAAGTGAGTTGTCAGTAACTTACTTAATTAGTGGGCATTGTTATCTTAAACATAGGGAGACAAACACACTCATAATAAGAAGGAGCCCAAAATGTAATTTGGGATTGAGGCGGTAGTTCAATAATAGTTCTCTAGTGGAATGAATTATTATTGATAAAATTAAGTTGTGTGTTCGGGGCGAACACGGGATGCTTAATTTTATCAGGAGACCAAAACCAATTCCTCCTCTCGGTTCCTATCGTAGCCTCTTAATTATAGAGTACTATACCCACCTATACCCACCTTCTTACCCATCCCATAGGGGCCGGCCAAGCTAGCTTGGAGACCAAGCTAGGGTCGGCCAAAGTTTGGTTCATGGGTGCTTCAAGGTGGCCGGCCCTAGCTTGGGTTCAAGCTTGATGTGGCCGGCCCAAATTAAAATAAAAGGATTTTTATTTTTAAAAATTTTTCTTATGTGGATAACATGATTTAAAAGAGAGTTTAAAATTTTAAATCTTTCCTTTTATAAGATTCTACAAAAGATTAAGAGAAGAGCTAAATCTCTTTCCTTATTTGTAGATTAAAAGGTTGATTTTAATTTTGGTAAAAACTTTCCTTTTAACCATGTTTATGATTTAAAAGAAAGTTTAAAAAATTAATAATTCTCTTTTATTAGTTTCTACAAAAGATTAAGAAAAAATTTGATATCTTTCCTTATTTGTAGATTGAAAGGAGATTTTAATTTTTAGAAATAATTTTCCGGAAATTATCCACATGTTTAAAGAAAGATTTAATTTATAAAATTTCCTTTTAACCAATCATGAAGGTGTTAGGATGTATACTAAAAGCCTAGCTTTTGGTATAAACATTTATCTAGAAATAAGAATCACATTGGTCAAATGTCTACATTTATGATAAATGTAGTTGTTCAATTAATTTATATTGTAGATAACATGGTGTGTGGTGTCACACACAGAGGATCATGTTATCAGTACCTTATAAATTATAAACAATAGCTCACGGCCAAGATGGAAAGGAACAAACCATAGGAAGGTCGTAGTGTAATTAGGTATTAGTTTATCTTAACTATATAATTACACTAGTACACTTAGAGTGTATTGAGTAGGACCATTTGAGGTCGTTTCTTTTATACTGACTTTATAAAGGAACAAAGACCTCAGTTATTATGGAAGTGTGTGCTCTTAATCCTAATATAATAACAAGCACATATATTTGATATTTATTTCTTTAATTTATCAATGGGTGAGATTTAGTTCGATAAATCAATAAGCCCGATAAGTTGGGAAATGATATCACTTATAGTGTGTGTTGATTATAGAAGGAAACGTGTCCTAGTAATCTAGGTTGAGAATGTCCCCAAGAGGAGCTCATAAGGATTGTCATGTTAAACCCTCAGGTGGACTTAGTCCGACATGACGATGAAGTTGAGTGGTACTACTCTTGGAGCTAGATATTAATTAAGTGAGTTGTCGGTAACTTACTTAATTAGTGGACATTGACATCTTAAACACAGGGAGACTAACACACTCATAATAAGAAGGAGCCCAAAATGTAATTTGGGATTGGTGCGGTAGTTCAATAATAGTTCTTTAGTGGAATGAATTATTATTGATGAAATTAAGTTGTGTGTTCGGGGCGAACACGGGATGCTTAATTTCATCGGGAGACCAAAACCAATTCCTCCTCTCGGTCCCTATCGTAGCCTCTAGTATATAGAGATTTATACCCACCGCATACCCACCTTCTTACCCATCTAATGGGGCCGGCCAAGCTAGCTTGGAACCCAAGCTAGGGCCGGCCAAGACCAAGTAGATGAGCCATGTAGGTGGCCGGCCAAAGCTTGGGTCCCAAGCTTAGGTGGCCGGCCACTAGAATATTAAAAGAGATTTTTATTAAAATTATTTCTTATGTGGATATCAAGGTTTTAAAAAGAGAGTTTAAAAATTAAAAATTTCCTTTTATAGCTTTCTACAAAAGATTAAGAGAAGAGATTAATCTCTTTCCTTATTTGTAGATTAAAAGGATGGTTTTAATTTTTGGTAAAAACTTTCCTTATTTGTAAATCATCTACATGTTTAAAAGAGAGTTTAAAATTTGAAATCTTTCCTTATTTGTTGATTAAAAGGTGGATTTCAAATTTTAAGAAAACTTTTCTTTTTAACCATGTTCATGATTTAAAAGAAAGTTTAAAAATTAAATATTCTCTTTTATAAGTTTCTACAAAAGATTAAGAAAAGATTTGATATCTTTCCTTATTTGTAGATTAAAAGAGATTTTAATTTTTAGAGATAACTTTCTTTTTATCCATATTTTTAAAAGAAATATTTTAATTTATTAAATTTCCTTTTTATAAACCAATCATGAAGGGATAAAATTATTGGAGAAATTTTTATAAATTTCTAGAAACAAATTAGGAAGTTTTAATTTTTGTTTTAATTAAAACTCTCCTTGTTTTGGGGAAAGAGGTGGCCGGCCAAATAAATTGGAGAAGAGAAAATTATTTTTAATTAAATAAATTTTTCTTTTCATGGCAAAAGAATTAAGGAAGTTTTTATTTAAATTTCCTTATTTGCCAAGACCAAGGATTATAAAAGAGGGGGTAGAGGAAGCTTCATGGTGAACGACTCTATTCTTTTTCTTCCTTGGTGTGGCCGGCCCCTAGAGGTTCCCCTTCTCCTTCTCTCTTCTCCTTCTTGTGGCCGAGACTTCATCATCTCTTGGAGGCATAGAAGTGGCCGGATCTAGCTTGGAGAAAAGGAGAGAAAGGAGTCTTGTTTCATGCATCCCTTGGAGCTTGGTTGGTGGAAAAAGATCTTCATCTTTTGGAAGCATTGTGCTTGGCCGAAACTTGAAGAAAGGAGAAGAATGTGCTTTGGTGGTTTCTCATCTCGGAAGATCGTTGCCCACACAACGTCCGAGGTTAGAAGAGGAATACGGTAGAAGATCAAGAGGTCTTTCTAAAAGGTATAACTAGTATTTTTCCTTTCCGCATCATACTAGTTATTTTTGGAAATAATACCAAATACAAGAGGCATGCGATTCTAGTATTTCGAATTTGTTTTCGATGTTGTGTTTTTTTTGTTTTTCTTTTCCTTGTGATTTGATTGTTCTTTTCGGTTGACCTAAAGTTATTTAAGGAAATTAAATATTAGTTTTCCTTAAAAGGCTTTGTCTAGTCAGTGGTGGTTGCTCCCATATCCAAGAAGGCCATGTGCCTCGCCACGTCAGTACTGGAAGCCAATTTTGTAAACTAATATTTAATGAAATTAATAACTTAGGTGATTTGGATCGAACGTGTTAAGTTCCGCAGGAGATCTGAGTCTAAACCTAAAAGAACAAATAGATTAAACTTTGGATCAAACGTGTTAAGTTCCGCAGGCGATCCAAGTTTAATTTAAAAGAACACATGGTAGCTAGGAAAAGGTTCAGACCTTTGTACAAAATTTTTGTACAGTGGAACCATTAGGTTTTCCGAGTAGCAACCAACAATTGGTATCAGAGCTAGGGTTTTGCCTCTGTGTATTTGGTATTAGTTTAATTATGCACATGTCATACTTAATTTAGGCAGGATAATAGTAGGATGTGCTAACTTTGTGGATGCAGGATCCAACTATTATGGCTTATAGATGTTGTGTGTGTGATTGGACCCTTGGACATGTCAAGGGCATTTTATTGTGTGTGCATGATTGTATTATAAAATACAGCAGGAGCTGTATTTAGTTTTATTAGGATTTTATTTTTTGATCTAGATACATGTACATTCCTTCGAGGATTATAGGATCGAAAAATGTAAAATTCTATTTATGTCGTGGATCGAATCTTGCAAGGCGTGGAACCTTTTGAGGACCACAGGCACAGCGGAACAAGGAGCAAGATGGATGCGACAACTAGACCCGGTGACAGTGGCCAAAGATGGCAGCAGCTAGGGTTGGCGACACACAGAGGACAACAATAGATAAAAGCCATAATAGTTGAAAATTAGTTTTCCATTTATTGCTTTTATATTGTGCTGTGTGTGCATGTTAGTGTACATGTCTAGTAGGCTAGCATAGTTAAAATCCTCATTTATAAAAAAACTAAGTGGGAGAGGGATTTATTTTTAAAATAAATTCCACGGTCTCTATTACTGGTTTATAAGTGATGCAACAAGCTTGCGCGTTGGCTCTGAGTGCCTTCCTCCATATCAGATGAGCTTGTTTGCGGATCACTAGCTTAAACTTCCATTTTGGATGACTATAGGAAATTAATTAAGAGCGTGTGATCTTCCCCATCGGAAGGGGCACAATCTTATTAATGGACTTAGTGTCAAGTAATGGAATACACTTAGGCACGTCTAATAGTATCCTCCCCATCGGAGTCACTGCTATTATTTGTGTGGCCAAAGAAAACCAACTATTAATTTGTCAAATAAATAGGTTGACAAGATAATAAAATTAAAAAAAAACTCCTCTTACAAATGTTTGATTTTGTATACGTCCACACTATCGTGGCATACAAAATTCAACGGTGTTTGAGGTAATTTTATTTTGTCATAAAGATTTATTGACAAGATAATTAATGGGTAAAACCCTCCTCTTACAAATGTTTAAATTTTGTATACGTCCACATTATCGTGGCATGCAAAATTTACGGTGTTTGAGGTGTTGGTGAATTTAAATAATATTGTTTGAGGAATCAATGTTATTTTAAATTCAAAAAGTTTTGACCAAATATTTGATCAAAGACAGATCAACTATTAATTTTATTCGTCATAAAGTAAAGTTGACGAGATAATAAAATTAATGGATAAAATCTCCTCTTTGATTTTGTATACGTCCACACTATCGTGGCATACAAAATTCATGGGGATTTTAAAGAATTGATCTTGACCAAATATTTTTGTGATTCTTAGGATTTAAAATGTTTGTCAATCCCCTAGTTGTTATACTATAGAAAAGACTTAGTAGTCCCAATTGTAATGATTGGAAATAAGACTTGGACATTAAGGTTAACTGTCTTCTTAGAACTAAGAACAATATAGGTGTATTTAATTCATTAGTAGAAACATGTTTAATGGTGTTATCTACCAGAACCTGGAGTGTGGATACAGATGTCATTAATCATGTCTACAATTCATTGCAGGGTTCCAGGAAACCCGACAACTAAATGAAAATAAAAACACCGTCCACATGGGCACTACTGCAAAAGTAGCAGCTGTTGCAGTGGGAGAGGTTTATTCTCTAATAGGAATAAAATATGGATTATTAGAAATTGTCTTTACATACTAAGTTTAGAAAGAACCTGATTTCAGTTTCTAAACTATTATAGAATAGATATTGTGTCTATTTTGATAACAAAGTTGTTATCAAGAAAAATAGGGAAGTTATCTATTCTGGTATGTTGGTTGACAATTTATAATCTAATAACTCTCATGATGCAACAAATGGAAATTAGTAACACATCTTCTAACTTTAAGAGAAAGTAACCTTCGGAAATGAACCAATTATATCTTTGGCATCTAAAGCTAGGTTATATTAACTTAAGTATGATTCATTGGTAGCTGATGAACTTTTGGGTTCATTAGTAGCGGAAATCTTTCCAACCTGCGAGTCTTACTTGGAAGAAAAAATAACCAAGAAGCTTTTAAGTCTAAGGGGTATGGAGCCAAAGATATGTTCGAATTGGTTCATTCTGATTTGTGTGATCCTATGACTATCCAGGCAAGAGGTAGTATCGAATATTTCATCTATTTTATAGATAACTATTCAAGATACAAATACATTTACTTAATGTGCCGCAAGACTAAGTACTTTGATTAGTTCAAAGAGTACAAGGATGATGCGGAGAAACGTCAAAGTAAAAGTATCAAGACACTACGGTGAGATCGTAGTGGCAAGTACCTCTTGGGAGAATTTAGGAGTCACTTATCAAAAGTAGGGATTCAATCCAAACTAACTGCACCTGGTACACCCCTACAGAATGGTGTAGAAAAAGGAAGGTATAGGACTCTTATGGAAATAAGTAGATTGATGATGAGTTATTTGGAAAATTACCAAATTCATTTTAAGGATATACTCTGGAAACAGAAGTGAACATAGTACCTTCCAAAGTCAGAACTCTCTACTCATATAGAATTGCTAAATAGGCATAAGCCTATTTTGAAGCATATTCAGATTCGGGTAGTCCAGCACATATGCTGAAGAGAGACAATGATATGTTGGACAGGAATTCACTTGTTTGTAAGTTATCCTAGAGAAATGAAAGTAGGTTTATAGTCTTAAAAATCAGAAGGTCATTGTTAGCATCAATGATCGGTTTTTTTTTAGAAAAGGACTATGTAATAAACCACAAGCCCATAAGTAAATTTGTTCTTAAAGAAATTATAAAGGACATGTCTAATCTAGTACCAACTATACAAGATGAAATATCACAAGAAACTGCAACACGTATCACAATTGATACACAAATATAAACAGTACATCATCGTAGTGGGAGGGTTGTCAAACAACCAAAAGGATTTATGTTTTGGGAAAGTTTTTGGACTTGATCCCAAATGAACATGAGTCTGATCCCGGAAATATGATGAAGCACTCCAAAATAAAGATGCAGCATCTTGGCAAAGAGTAATGAATAACAGAATTAGAATATATGTATTCTAATAAAATCTGGAAGCTTGTAGAACCACCAGATGGTGTAAAAGCCATTGGGTGTAAATAGGTCTACAATAGGAAAAGATGGATAGACAGGAAGGTGGAAACTTTCAAAGCAAGGCTTGATTAAAAAGGAAACTTTTTCACTGGTAGTCATGCTTAAGTCTATCCGGATTCTTTTATCTATTTGGCAAGTGGATGTCAAGACAGCATTCCTTAATGGAAGTCTTGAAGAAAGCATCCATATAAAGCAACTAGAAGGGATCATTGCAAAGGGCAAAGAGCATCTTGTGAGAGCTCAATCAGTCTATGGACTGAGGCAAAGCTTCAAGGTCTTAGAACATCCGGTTTATCAAAGTAATCCAGACCTATGGATTTATTTAGTAACCGGATAAGTCTTGTGTATACAAAAAGTATGATGGAAACGTTGTGGTATTTCTTGTACTATACGTAGATAACATTTTTGGTAGTTGGAAACAATATCAAAGTGTTGTCAGAAGTAAGGGTATGATTGTCCAAACAATTCGATATGAAGGACTTGGGAGAATGTATATATTCTTGGGATCAAAGTAATTAGGGATCGCAAGAAAAGAATATTTTCCTTATGCTAAGCTTCATATATCGAAAAAATCCTTACTCGTTTTAAGCATGCAAAACTCCAAGAAAGGTTTCTTATCTTTTTAGCATGGAGTAACTTTATCTAAAGAGATGTCTCCGTAGACATCAAAGTAGATAGAGGAAATGAAGGTAATTCTTTATGCTTCGGCTGTCAGAAGCCTAATGTATGCTATGCACGAGATCAGAAATCTATTTTTCCAAGGGCATAGTTAGCAGATATCAAAGTAACCCTGGACAAGGACATTAGACTGCAGTAAAGCATATATTGAAGTACCTTAGAGGCACTAGAGATTATATGCTAGCTTACAAGGCAGTTAATTTAGTCCCTGTGGGTTGCATGAAGTTTGACTTCCAATCAGATAGGGACAATAATAAGTCAACCTCGGGGTTTTGTATTTACTTTAGAAGGAAAAGTCATAACTATGGAAGAGTGATAAACATAGGTGTTTTTCTGGACTCCACCATAGAAGCTTAGTATATGGCAAGCCTCTGTGGTAGCCATAAAAGCTGAATGACTCAATAATCTCAAGATAGACTTAGATATGATTTCTGGTTTGTCCAAAGATTATTACAATTTATTGTAATAATATTGGTGCAGTAGCAAACTCGAAGAAACCATAAGTCTATAAGGCAAGTAAACACAATAGAGCGCAAGTACCACCCAATACGAGAAATCGTATAAACGAGGAGAAGTTGTTGTTGCCCAGATTGTATCAGATGATGACCTATAGATTTTTTCACTAAGGCTCTTAAGGCAAGAGCTTTTGATGGGCATGTTGAAGGGTTGGGAATCAGATGTATGGCAGCAGATATAGCAGCTTAGTCTTTTAGTATAAGTGGGAGATTGTTAGGATGTATACTAAAAGCCTAGCTTTTGGTATAAACATTTATCTAGAAATAAGAATCACATTGGTCAAATGTCTACATTTATGATAAATGTAGTTGTTCAATTAATTTATATTGTAGATAACATGGTGTGTGGTGTCACACACAGAGGATCATGTTATCAGTACCTTATAAATTATAAACAGTAGCTCACGGCCAAGATGGAAAGGAACAAACCATAGGAAGGAACAGTAGCTCGATTTTTAGAAAATGACTATGTAATAAACCACAAGCCCATAAGTAAATTTGTTCTTAAAGAAATTATAAAGGACATGTCTAATCTAGTACCAACTGTACAAGATGAGATACCACAAGGAAACTGCAACACGTATCACAAATGATACACAATTACAGAAAGTGCCTCGTCGTAGTGGGTGTGTTATTAAGCAACCTAAAAAGATTCATGTTTTGGGAGAGTTTTTGGATTTGATCCCTGGAGGACATGAACCTAATCTCCGGACATATGACGAAGCACTCCAAGATAAAAATGCAGCATCTTGGCAAAGAGTAATGAATAACATAATTAGAATATATGTATTCTAATAAAATCTGGAAGCTTGTAGAACCACCAAATGGTGTAAAAGCCTTTGGGTGTAAAAAGGTCTATAATAGGAAAAGAGGGATAGACAGGAAGGTAGAAACTTTCAAAGCAAGGCTTGATGAAAAAGGAAACTTTTTCACTGGTAGCCATGCTTAAGTCTATCCAGATTCTTTTATCTATTTGGCAAGTGGATGTCAAGACAGCATTCCTTAATGGAAGTCTTGAAGAAAGCATCCATATAAAGCAACCAAAAGAGTTCATTGCAAAGGGCTAAGAGCATCTTGTGTGCAAGCTCAATCATTGAGGCAAAGCTTCAAGGTCTTGGAACATCCGGTTTATCAAAGTAATCCAGACCTATGGATTTATTTAGTAACCGGATAATTCTTGTGTATACATAAGGTGTGATGGAAACGTGGTGGTATTTCTTGTACTATACGTAGATAACATTTTTGGTAGTTGGAAACAATATCAAAATGTTGTCAGAAGTAAGGGTATGGTTGTCCAAACAATTCGATATAAAGGACTTGGGAGAATGTAGAAAAGAATATTTTACTTATCCCAAGCTTCATACATCGGAAAAATCCTTGCTCGTTTTAAGCATGCAAAATTCCAAGAAAGATTTCTTACCTTTTTAGCATGGAGTAACTTTATCTAAAGATATGTCTTTGTAGACATCAAAGGAGATAAAGGAAATAAAGGCAGTTCTTTATGCTTCGACTGTCGGAAGCCTAATGTATGCTATGCACGAGATCAGAAATCTGTTTTGCCAAGGGCATAGTTAGCAGATATCAAAGTAACCCTGGACAAGGACAGTGAACCGCAGTAAAGCATATATTGAAGTACCTTAGAGGCACTAAAGATTATATGCTAGCTTCCAAGGCAGTTAATTTGATCCCTGTGGGTTCCACAGATTTTGACTTCCAATCGGATAGGGACAATAATAAGTCAACCTCGGGGTTTTGTATTTACTTTAGAAGGTAAAGTCATAACTATGGAAGAGTGATAAGCATAGGTGTTTTTCAGGACTCAACCATAGAAGCTGAGTATATGACAAGCCTCTGAGGCAGTCATAAAAGCTGAATGACTCAATAACCTCAAGATAGACTTAGATATGATTTCTGGTTTGTCCAAAGATTATTACAATTTATTGTAATAATAGTGGTGCAGTAGCAAACTCGAAGAAACCATAAGTCTATAAGGCAACTAAACACAATAGAGCGCAAGTACCACCCAATACGAGAAATCGTATAAACGAGGAGAAGTTGTTGTTGCCCAGATTGCATCAGATGATGACCTATAGATTTTTTTCACTAAGGCTCTTAAGGCAAGAGCTTTTGATGGGCATGTTGAAGGGTTGGGAATCAGATGTATGGCAGCAGATATAGCAGCTTAGTCTTTTAGTATAAGTGGGAGATTGTTAGGATGTATACTAAAAGCCTAGCTTTTGGTATAAACATTTATCTAGAAATAAGAATCACATTGGTCAAATGTCTACATTTATGATAAATGTAGTTGTTCAATTAATTTATATTGTAGATAACATGGTGTGTGGTGTCACACACAGAGGATCATGTTATCAGTACCTTATAAATTATAAACAGTAGCTCACGACCAAGATGGAAAGGAACAAACCATTGGAAGGTCGTAGTGTAATTAGGTATTAGTTTATCTTAACTATATAATTACACTAGTACACTTAGAGTGTATTGAGTAGGACCATTTGAGGTCGTTTCTTTTATACTGACTTTATAAAGGAACAAAGACCTCAGTTATTATGGAAGTGTGTGCTCTTAATCCTAATATAATAACAAGCACATATATTTGATATTTATTTCTTTAATTTATCAATGGGTGAGATTTAGTTCGATAAATCAATAAGTCCGATAAGTTGGGAAATGATATCACTTATAGTGTGTGTTGTTGATTATAGAAGGAAACTGTGTCCTAGTAATCTAGGTTGAGAATGTCCCCAAGAGGAGCTCATAAGGATTGTCATGTTAAACCCTGCAGGTGGACTTAGTCCGACATGATGATGAAGTTGAGTGGTACTACTCTTGGAGCTAGATATTAATTAAGTGAGTTGTCAGTAACTTACTTAATTAGTGGGCATTTGACATCTTAAACACAGGGAGACTAACACACTCATAATAAGAAGGAGCCCAAAATGTAATTTGGGATTGGTGCGGTAGTTCAATAATAGTTCTTTAGTGGAATGAATTATTATTGATAAAATTAAGTTGTGTGTTCGGGGCGAGCACGGGATGCTTAATTTTATCGGGAGACCAAAACCAATTCCTCCTCTCGGTCCCTATCGTAGCCTCTAGTATATAGAGATTTATACCCACTGCATACCCACCTTCTTACCCATCCAATGGGGCCGGCCAAGCTAGCTTGGAACCCAAGCTAGGGCCGGCCAAGACCAAGTGGATGAGCCATGTAGGTGGCCGGCCAAAGCTTGGGTCCCAAGCTTAGGTGGTCGGCCACTAGAATATTAAAAGGGATTTTTATTAAAATTATTTCTTATGTGGATATCAAGTTTTTTAAAAGAGAGTTTAAAAATTAAAAATTTCCTTTTAT
Source organism: Zingiber officinale (assembly GCF_018446385.1). Taxonomy (NCBI): domain Eukaryota; kingdom Viridiplantae; phylum Streptophyta; class Magnoliopsida; order Zingiberales; family Zingiberaceae; genus Zingiber; species Zingiber officinale. Next base: position 107,882,372 of record NC_055986.1, read on the forward strand.
AGCTTTCTACAAAAGATTAAGAGAAGAGATTAATCTCTTTCCTTATTTGTAGATTCAAAGGATGGTTTTAATTTTTGGTAAAAACTTTCCTTATTTGTAAATTATCTACATGTTTAAAAGAGAGTTTAAAATTTGAAATCTTTCCTTATTTGTTGATTAAAAGGTGGATTTTAAATTTTAAGAAAACTTTCCTTTTTAACCATGTTCATGATTTAAAAGAAAGTTTAAAAATTAAATATTCTCTTTTATAAGTTTCTACAAAAGATTAAGAAAAGATTTGATATCTTTCCTTATTTGTAGATTAAAAGATATTTTAATTTTTAGAGATAACTTTCTTTTTATCCACATGTTTAAAAGAAATATTTTAATTTATTAAATTTTCTTTTTATAAACCAATCATGAAGGGATAAAATTATTGGAGAAATTTTTATAAATTTCTAGAAACAAATTAGGAAGTTTTAATTTTTTGTTTTAATTAAAACTCTCCTTGTTTTGGGGAAAGAGGTGGCCGGCCAAATAAATTGGAGAAGAGAAAATTATTTTTAATTAAATAAATTTTTCTTTTCATGGCAAAAGAATTAAGGAAGTTTTTATTTAAATTTTCTTATTTGCCAAGACCAAAGATTATAAAAGAGGGGGTAGAGGAAGCTTCATGGTGAACGACTCTATTCTTTTTCTTCCTTGGTGTGGCCGGCCCCTAGAGGTTCCCCTTCTCCTTCTCTCTTCTCCTTCTTGTGGCCGAGACTTCATCATCTCTTGGAGGCATAGAAGTGGCCGGATCTAGCTTGGAGAAAAGGAGAGAAAGGAGTCTTGTTTCATGCATCCCTTGGAGCTTGGTTGGTGGAAAAAGATCTTCATCTTTTGGAAGCATTGTGCTTGGCCGAAACTTGAAGAAAGGAGAAGAATGTGCTTTGGTGGTTTCTCATCTCGGAAGATCGTTGCCCACACAACGTCCGAGGTTAGAAGAGGAATACGGTAGAAGATCAAGAGGTCTTTCTAAAAGGTATAACTAGTATTTTTCCTTTCTGCATCATACTAGTTATTTTTGGAAATAATACCAAATACAAGAGGCATGCGATTCTAGTATTTCGAATTTGTTTTCGATGTTGTGTTCTTTGTTTTTTCTTTTCCTTGTGATTTGATTGTTCCTTTCGGTTAACCTAAAGTTATTTTAGAAAATTAAATATTAACTTTCCTTAAAAGGCTTTGTCTTGTCGGTGGTGGTTGTTCCCATATCCAAGAAGGACATGTGCCTCGCCACGTCAGTACTGGGAGCCAATTTTGGAAAATAATATTTAATGGAATTAATAACCTAGGTGATTTGGATCAAACGTGTTAAGTTCCGCAGGAGATCCAAGTCAAAACCTAAAAGAACAAATAGATTAAACTTTGGATCAAACGTGTTAAGTTCCGCAGGCGATCCAAGTTTAATCTAAAAGAACACATGGTAGCTAGGAAAAGGTTCAGACCTTTGTACAAAATTTTTGTACAGTGGAACCATTAGGTTTTTCGAGTAGCAACCAACAGAAGGGATAAAAATTATTGGAGAAATTTTTTATAAATTTTCGGAAGCAAATTAGGAAGTTTTAATTTGTGTTTAAAATTTTATTAGCTTGGAAATTTTATGGTGTGGCCGGCCATTGTAAATTGTAAAGAAAAATTGTTTTTAATTAAATAAATTTTCCTTTTCAATGGCAAAAGAATTAAGGAAGTTTTTATTAAATTTTACTTATTTGCCAAGACCAAGGATTATAAAAGAGGGGGTAGAGAAGGCTTCATGGTGAATAACTCTATTCTATTTTCTCCCTCTTTTTCTTCCTTGGTGTGGTCGGCCATCCTCTCCTCCTCTCTTCTCTTTGATGGCCGAACCTCATCCTTCTTGTGGAGACTCATATGGTGGCCGGATCAAGTTTAGAGAAGATGAAGAAGAAGGAGAGAAAGAAAGTTTTGTTTCTAGCATCCCTTGGAGCATGGTGGTGGTGGCCAAACCTTTTCATCCTAGGAGAAGTTTTGATGGCCGAAACTTGTAAGGAAGAAGAAGGTGCTTGGTGGTTCTCATCTCGGAAGATCGTTGCCCACACAACGTCCGAGGTTAGAAGAGGAATACGGTAGAAGATCAAGAGGTCTTTCTAAAAGGTATAACTAGTGTTTTTCCTTTCCGCATCATACTAGTTATTTTTGGAAATAATACCAAATACAAGAGGCATGCGATTCTAGTATTTCGAATTTGTTTTCGATGTTGTGTTTTTTTTGTTTTTCTTTTCCTTGTGATTTGATTGTTCTTTTCGGTTGACCTAAAGTTATTTAAGGAAATTAAATATTAGTTTTCCTTAAAAGGCTGTGTCTAGTCGGTGGTGGTTGCTCCCATATCCAAGAAGGCCATGTGCCTCGCCACGTCAGTACTGGAAGCCAATTTTGGAAACTAATATTTAATGAAATTAATAACTTAGGTGATTTGGATTGAACGTGTTAAGTTCCGCAGGAGATCTGAGTCTAAACCTAAAAGAACAAATAGATTAAACTTTGGATCAAACGTGTTAAGTTCCGCAGGCGATCCAAGTTTAATTTAAAAGAACACATGGTAGCTAGAAAAAGGTTCAGACCTTTGTACAAAATTTTTATACAGTGGAACCATTAGGTTTTCCGAGTAGCAACCAACAATTGGTATCAGAGCTAGGGTTTTGCCTCTGTGTATTTGGTATTAGTTTAATTATGCACATGTCATACATAATTTAGGCAGGATAATAGTAGGATGTGCTAACTTTGTGGATGCAGGATCCAACTATTATGGCTTATAGATGTTGTGTGTGTGATTGGACCCTTGGACATGTCAAGGGCATTTTATTGTGTGTGCATGATTGTATTATAAAATACAGCAGGAGCTGTATTTAGTTTTATTAGGATTTTATTTTTTGATCTAGATACATGTACATTCCTTCGAGAAATATAGGATCGAAAAATGTAAAATTCTATTTATGTCGCGGATCGAATCTTGCAAGGCGTGGAACCTTTTGAGGACCAGAGGCGCAGCGGAACAAGGAGCAAGATGGATTCGACAACTAGACCCGGTGGTGGTGGCCAAAGATGGCAGCAGCTAGGGTTGGCGACACACGGAGGACAGCAATAGATAAAAAAAAATTAGTTTTTCTATTTATTGCTTTTTATGCTGTGTTGTGTGTGCTTGTTAGTATGCATGCTAAGTAGGCTAGCATAGTCAAAATTCCTCACTTTAAATAACTAAGTGGGAGAGGGATTTATTTTTAAAATAAATTCCACGGTCTCCATTACTGGTTTATAAGTGATGCAACAAGCTTGCGCGTTGGCTCTGAGTGCCTTCCTCCATATCAGATGAGCTTGTTTGCGGATCACTAGCTTAAACTTCCATTTTGGATGACTATAGGAAATTAATTAAGAGCGTGTGATCTTCCCCATCAGAAGGGGCACAATCTTATTAATGGACTTAGTGTCAAGTAATGGTATACACTTAGGCACGTCTAATAGTATCCTCCCCATCGGAGTCACTGCTATTATTTGTGTGGCCAAAGAAAACCAACTATTAATTTGTCAAATAAATAGGTTGACAAGATAATAAAATTAAAAAACTCCTCTTACAAATGTTTGATTTTGTATACGTCCACACTGTCGTGGCATACAAAATTCAACGGTGTTTGAGGTAATTTTATTTTGTCATAAAGATTTATTGACAAGATAATTAATGGGTAAAACCCTCCTCTTACAAATGTTTAAATTTTGTATACGTCCACACTATCGTGACATGCAAAATTTACGGTGTTTGAGGTGTTGGTGAATTTAAATAATATTATTTGAGGAATCAATGTTATTTTAAATTCAAAAAGTTTTGACCAAATATTTGATCAAAGACAGATCAACTATTAATTTTATTTGTCATAAAGTAAAGTTGACGAAATAATAAAATTAATTGATAAAATCTCTTCTTTGATTTTGTATACGTCCACACTATCGTGGCATACAAAATTCATGGGGATTTTAAAGAATTGATCTTGACCAAATATTTTTGTGATTCTTAGGATTTAAAATGTTTGTCAATCCCCTAGTTGTTATACTATAGAAAAGACTTAGTAGTCCCAATTGTAATGATTGGAAATAGGACTTGGACGTTAAGGTTGACTGTCTTCTTAGAACTAAGAACAATGTAGGTATATTTAATTCATTAGTAGAAACATGTTTAATGGTGTTATCTACCAGAACCTGGAGTGTGGATACAGATGCCATTAATCATGTCTGCAATTCATTGCAGGGTTCCAGGAAACCCGACAACTAAATGAAAATAAAAACACCGTTCACATGGGCACTACTGCAAAAGTAGCAGCTGTTGCAGTGAGAGAGGTTTATTCTCTAATAGGAATAAAATATGGATTATTAGAAATTGTCTTTACATACTAAGTTTAGAAAGAACCTAATTTCAGTTTCTAAACTATTATAGAATAGATATTGTGTCTATTTTGATAACAAAGTTGTTATCAAGAAAAATAGGGAAGTTATCTATTCTGGTATGTTGGTTGACAATTTATAATCCAATAACTCTCATGATGCAACAAATGGAAATTAGTAACACATCTTCTAACTTTAAGAGAAAGCAACCTTCGGAAATGAACCAATTATATCTTTGGCATCTAAAGCTAGGTTATATTAACTTAAGTAGGATTCATTGGTAGCTGATGAACTTTTGGGTTCATTAGTAGTGAAAATCTTTCCAACCTGCGAGTCTTACTTGGAAGAAAAAATAACCAAGAAGCTTTTAAGTCTAAGGGGTATGGAGCCAAAGATATGTTGGAATTGGTTCATTCTGATTTGTGTGATCCTATGACTATCCAGGCAAGAGGTAGTATCGAATATTTCATCTATTTTATAGATAACTATTCAAGATACAAATACATTTACTTAATGTGCCGCAAAACTAAGTACTTTGATTAGTTCAAAGAGTACAAGGCTGATGCGGAGAAACGTCAAAGTAAAAGTATCAAGACACTACGGTGAGATCGTAGTGGCAAGTACCTCTTGGGAGAATTTAGTAGTCACTTATCAAAAGTAGGGATTCAATCCAAACTAACTGCACCTGGTACACCCCTACAGAATGGTGTAGAAAAAGGAAGGTATAGGACTCTTATGGAAATAAGTAGATTGATGATGAGTTATTTTGAAAATTACCAAATTCATTTTAAGGATATACTCTGGAAACAGAAGTGAACATAGTACCTTCCAAAGTCAGAACTCTCTACTCATATAGAATTGCTAAATAGGCATAAGCATATTTTGAAGCATATTCATATTCGGGTAGTCCAGCACATATGCTGAAGAGAGACAATGATAAGTTGGACAGGAATTCACTTGTTTGTAAGTTATCCTAGAGAAATGAAAGTAGGTGTATAGTCTTAAAAATCAGAAGGTCATTGTTAGCATCAATGATCGGTTTTTTTTTAGAAAAGGACTATGTAATAAACCACAAGCCCATAAGTAAATTTGTTCTTAAAGAAATTATAAAGGACATGTCTAATCTAGTACCAACTATACAAGATGAAATATCACAAGAAACTGCAACACGTATCACAATTGATACACAAATATAAACAGTACATCATCGTAGTGGGAGGGTTGTCAAACAACCAAAAGGATTTATGTTTTGGGAAAGTTTTTGGACTTGATCCCAAATGAACATGAGTCTGATCCCGGAAATATGATGAAGCACTCCAAAATAAAGATGCAGCATCTTGGCAAAGAGTAATGAATAACAGAATTAGAATATATGTATTCTAATAAAATCTGGAAGCTTGTAGAACCACCAGATGGTGTAAAAGTCATTGGGTGTAAATAGGTCTACAATAGGAAAAGATGGATAGACAGGAAGGTGGAAACTTTCAAAGCAAGGCTTGATTAAAAAGGAAACTTTTTCACTGGTAGCCATGCTTAAGTCTATCCGGATTCTTTTATCTATTTGGCAAGTGGATGTCAAGACAGCATTCCTTAATGGAAGTCTTGAAGAAAGCATCCATATAAAGCAACTAGAAGGGATCATTGCAAAGGGAAAAGAGCATCTTGTGAGAGCTCAATCAGTCTATGGACTGAGGCAAAGCTTCAAGGTCTTGGAACATCCGGTTTATCAAAGTAATCCAGACCTATGGATTTATTTAGTAACCGGATAAGTCTTGTGTATACAAAAAGTATGATGGAAACGTTGTGGTATTTCTTGTACTATACGTAGATAACATTTTTGGTAGTTGGAAACAATATCAAAGTGTTGTCAGAAGTAAGGGTATGATTGTCCAAACAATTCGATATGAAGGACTTGGGAGAATGTATATATTCTTGGGATCAAAGTAATTAGGGATCGCAAGAAAAGAATATTTTCCTTATGCTAAGCTTCATATATCGAAAAAATCCTTACTCGTTTTAAGCATGCAAAACTCCAAGAAAGGTTTCTTATCTTTTTAGCATGGAGAAACTTTATCTAAAGAGATGTCTCCGTAGACATCAAAGTAGATAGAGGAAATGAAGGTAATTCTTTATACTTCGGCTGTCAGAAGCCTAATGTATGCTATGCACGAGATCAGAAATCTATTTTTCCAAGGGCATAGTTAGCAGATATCAAAGTAACCCTGGACAAGGACATTAGACTGCAGTAAAGCATATATTGAAGTACCTTAGAGGCACTAGAGATTATATGCTAGCTTACAAGGCAGTTAATTTAGTCCCTGTGGGTTGCATGAAGTTTGACTTCCAATCAGATAGGGACAATAATAAGTCAACCTCGGGGTTTTGTATTTACTTTAGAAGGAAAAGTCATAACTATGGAAGAGTGATAAGCATAGGTATTTTTCTGGACTCCACCATAGAAGCTTAGTATATGGCAAGCCTCTGTGGTAGCCATAAAAGCTGAATGACTCAATAATCTCAAGATAGACTTAGATATGATTTCTGGTTTGTCCAAAGATTATTACAATTTATTGTAATAATATTGGTGCAGTAGCAAACTCGAAGAAACCATAAGTCTATAAGGCAAGTAAACACAATAGAGCGCAAGTACCACCCAATACGAGAAATCGTATAAACGAGGAGAAGTTGTTGTTGCCCAGATTGCATCAGATGATGACCTATAGATTTTTTCACTAAGGCTCTTAAGGCAAGAGCTTTTGATGGGCATGTTGAAGGGTTGGGAATCAGATGTATGGCAGCAGATATAGCAGCTTAGTCTTTTAGTATAAGTGGGAGATTGTTAGGATGTATACTAAAAGCCTAGCTTTTGGTATAAACATTTATCTAGAAATAAGAATCACATTGGTCAAATGTCTACATTTATGATAAATGTAGTTGTTCAATTAATTTATATTGTAGATAACATGGTGTGTGGTGTCACACACAGAGGATCATGTTATCAGTACCTTATAAATTATAAACAGTAGCTCACGGCCAAGATGGAAAGGAACAAACCATAGGAAGGTCGTAGTGTAATTAGGTATTAGTTTATCTTAACTATATAATTACACTAGTACACTTAGAGTGTATTGAGTAGGACCATTTGAGGTCGTTTCTTTTATACTGACTTTATAAAGGAATAAAGACCTCAGTTATTATGGAAGTGTGTGCTCTTAATCCTAATATAATAACAAGCACATATATTTGATATTTATTTCTTTAATTTATCAATGGGTGAGATTTAGTTCGATAAATCAATAAGCCCGATAAGTTGGGAAATGATATCACTTATAGTGTGTGTTGTTGATTATAGAAGGAAACTGTGTCCTAGTAATCTAGGTTGAGAATGTCCCCAAGAGGAGCTCATAAGGATTGTCATGTTAAACCCTGCAGGTGGACTTAGTCCGACATGACGATGAAGTTGAGTGGTACTACTCTTGGAGCTAGATATTAATTAAGTGAGTTGTCAGTAACTTACTTAATTAGTGGACATTTGTTATCTTAAACACAGGGAGACTAACACACTCATAATAAGAAGGAGCCCAAAATGTAATTTGGGATTGGTGCGGTAGTTCAATAATAGTTCTCTAGTGGAATGAATTATTATTGATAAAATTAAGTTGTGTGTTCGGGGCGAACACGGGATGCTTAATTTTATCGGGAGACCAAAACCAATTCCTCCTCTCGGTCCCTATCGTAGCCTCTTAATTATAGAGTACTATACCCACCTATACCCACCTTCTTACCCATCCCATAGGGGTCGGCCAAGCTAGCTTGGAGACCAAGCTAGGGCCGGCCAAAGTTTGGTTCATGGGTGCTTCAAGGTGGCCGGCCCTAGCTTGGGTTCAAGCTTGATGTGGCCGGCCCAAATTAAAATAAAAAGATTTTTATTTTTTTAAATTTTTCTTATGTGGATAACATGATTTAAAAGAGAGTTTAAAAATTTAAATCTTTCCTTTTATAAGATTCTACAAAAGATTAAGAGAAGAGCTAAATCTCTTTCCTTATTTGTAAATTAAAAGGTTGATTTTAATTTTGGTAAAAACTTTCCTTTTAACCATGTTCATGATTTAAAAGAAAGTTTAAAAAATTAATAATTCTCTTTTATTAGTTTCTACAAAAGATTAAGAAAAGATTTGATATCTTTCCTTATTTGTAGATTGAAAGGAGATTTTAATTTTTAGAAATAATTTTCCGGAAATTATCCACATGTTTAAAGAAAGATTTAATTTATAAAATTTCCTTTTAACCAATCATGAAGGGATAAAAATTATTGGAGAAATTTTTTATAAATTTCCGGAAGCAAATAAGGAAGTTTTAATTTGTGTTTAAAATTTTATTTGCTTGGAAATTTTATGGTGTGGCCGACCATTGTAAATTGAAAAGAAAATTTGTTTTTAATTAAATAAATTTTCCTTTTCAATGGCAAAAGAATTAAGGAAGTTTTTATTAAATTTTCCTTATTTGCCAAGACCAAGGATTATAAAAGAGGGGGTAGAGAAGGCTTCATGGTGAATAACTCTATTCTATTTTCTCCCTCTTTTTCTTCCTTGGTATGGCCGGCCATCCTCTCTTCTCTTTGATGGCCGAACCTCATCCTTCTTGTGGAGACTCATATGGTGGCCGGATCAAGTTTAGAGAAGAAGAAGAAGAAGGAGAGAAAGAAAGTTTTGTTTCTAGCATCCCTTGGAGCATGGTGGTGGTGGCCGAACCTCTTCATCCTAGGAGAAGTTTTAATGGCCGAAACTTGTAAGGAAGAAGGAGGTGCTTGGTGGTTCTCATCTCGGAAGATCGTTGCCCACACAACGTCCGAGGTTAGAAGAGGAATACGGTAAAAGATCAAGAGGTCTTTCTAAAAGGTATAACTAGTGTTTTTCCTTTCTGCATCATACTATCTATTTTTGGAAATAATACCAAATACAAGAGGCATGTGATTCTAGTATTTCGAATTTGTTTTCGATGTTGTGTTTTTTTTGTTTTTCGTTTCCTTGTGATTTGATTGTGCTTTTCGGTTGACCTAAAGTTATTTAAGAAAATTAAATATTAGTTTTCCTTAAAAGGCTTTGTCTAGTCGGTGGTGGTTGCTCCCATATCCAAGAAGGTCATGTGCCTCGCCACGTCAGTACTGGAAGCCAATTTTGGAAACTAATATTTAATGAAATTAATAACTTAGGTGATTTGGATCGAACGTGTTAAGTTCCGCAGGAGATCCGAGTCTAAACCTAAAAGAACAAATAGATTAAACTTTGGATCAAACGTGTTAAGTTTCGCAGGCGATCCAAGTTTAATTTAAAAGAACACATGGTAGTTAGGAAAAGGTTCAGACCTTTGTATAAAATTTTTGTACAGTGGAACCATTAGGTTTTTCGAGTAGCAACCAACAGGCAGGGCTGTCGGCAACACAGACGCGTGCAGGCTACGCTGACGAGGAGGAGCAGGTAGGCGTGGAGGTAATGGTCCAATCTCCGGCGCCGTCGAAGAGCATGCCGCAGGAGTCAAAGGCGAGGATGAGAGGCACCAGCAGCGAAGAGGCGGCACGCACCCTGCGCACAGGATCAACGGCCCAAAGCTCTAGGAACAAAAGTGCCACAGTAGTCAGGAAGAGCGCGAAGAGTTCGAAGTAGATAGATTCTCGCCATGTTCCACTACAAAAGAAAGCAGGATTACCGACGGGGTTACCGACGGAATTTTAATTCCGTCTGTAACCTATAATGTTTCCGACGAAATCATTAATTCCGTCGGTAAACCCTATTGGTACCGACGGAAGGAAAAATTCCGTCGGAAAATCAAGGATTTTACCGACGGAATAATTCATTCAGTCGGTGAAATTATAGGTTACCAACGAAATTAAAATTTCGTCGGTAACGCTCCCTAAAAAAACCCTAACCCCTCCCTCGTTCCCTCACACGTGCGGCCGACTCCTTCGTTCTCCCCGATCCCGATCGCAAGTTAGGTTTTTTTTTGTTTCTTTTCCTGCGATCGGCAGTTGCCGCCGGCCTGTGCCCACAACCGGCCGCTGGTGGCGTCCGCCTGCGCCGTCAGCGGGCTTCTGCGCCCACCAGCGGACGGCGGCGTTCGCCTGCGCCCGCCATCGATCGACGACGGCCGCCTGCCGCCTTCTGGGGCCGCCAGTATCGACCTGCGCCTGCCTGTGGCCGGCTGACAGGTTGTGCTTGTTGCCGCGAGCAACTTGTCATTTATTTTTGTCATAATTTTTGAGCTAAATTATTTTTATTTTGTAAACAGGTAGCATTTGCTGCTCTTCTCCGGTTGACCTACACATCTTCAGGTAAAATTTACTAAATTATACCGTATGTCATTTAACATGGTTAAATTTAGAAATATGTTATGTTAGTATGTTAATTTATAACATAATATAGTCTGTTTGTTTGTTTTGTGTTAGTATGTTAATGTATGTTAATTTCTAGTTCTCAATATATTAGTTTTAGGTGAAAATGTCTATGAACAAAGCTTGGATGTACAATCGATTAGAAAAAGAATTTATCAGAGATGATTTTATTGCTGAAGTTGAACAGTTTGTGAACTTTTCTAAAAGTCACCCTGAATGTATGAATGGTGCTGAATTATGGTGTCCATGCAATCATAAAAAATGTCAAAATTGAGCTTTCCGTGATGAGGATACTGTAAAAATGCATATATGTAGAAATGATTTTGTGCCAAATTACTACAATTGGTACTATCACGGAGAGCCTTATTTATATGAACCAATTGGATCTTCTGGTGGTTCGTCATCTAGGACAACTGTTACCCCTCCTGAAGCATCAACTAATATTGATATTGTAATGCAATCAATGGTTCATGATGTGATGAATGTTGTAGTTGATTATTCCAATATAGATGAAATACCAACATCTGAATATCAGTAACTATATGAAATGTTAAAAGCTAGTGAAAGAGAAGTGTGGAAAGACATTCCCTCTGGTCATTCTCAATTATAGGCTACTGCAAGGTTATTAAATATGAAAGTAGAACATCATTTTTCAGAAAGATGTTACGATGACATTTGTCAGTTGATGTCAGAATTGCTTCCTGCTGATAACATAATGACGGATAGTTTTTACAGTACAAAAAAATTGATCAGAGGTTTAGGTTTACCTGTGGAGAAGATTGATTATTGTATAAATAACTGCATGATATTTTGGAATGAAGACAATGATCTGCGTGAATGCAAAATCTGTACACACCCTCGTTATAAGCATGGTACTCGCATACCAGGGCAGAAGAAGAAAAAAATTGCTTGGAAAGTGATGTATTATTTTTCGTTAACTTCTATACTTCAACGTTTGTATGCATATACTGCTACAGCTTGTCATATGACGTGGCATCATGAGCATGAGCACGATGGAGGTATAATGTGTCATCCTTCTGATTCACTTGCATGGAAACATCTAGATGTTGTATTTCCTACTTTTGCAATGGAACCACGTAATGTGAAATTGAGACTTTCTACAGATGGATTTCAGCCATTTGGACAGTGAGGGCAACAATATTCATCTTGGCCGGTTATATTAACACCGTATAATTTACTGTCATGGATGTGTATGAAAGATGAATTTATGTTCCTTACAGTACTTATTCCTGGTCTAACCAATCTCAAAGAGAAGATAGATGTTTTCTTACAACCTCTGATTGCCGAGTTAAATGAATTATGGAATGTGGGGTCGGTGATTTATGATGTTGCAAGTAAAACTAATTTTAGATTACATGCTTCATTATTATGGGCGATCAGTGATTTTTCAGCATACTCAATGTTGTCGGGTTGGAGCACGGCTGGTAAATTAGCATGTCCACACTGCATGACTGATTCTAATGTATTTTCATTACCTTACAGTGGGAAGGTGTCTTGGTTTGATAATTACCGTAAATTTTTACCACTTGATCACTCTCTTAGGCGAAATAAGAAAATTTCCTAAAAAATGTTGTAGTCAGAAAACCCCCTCCACTCCATGCTTCAGGTGAACAAATCATTGAGCAAATTGATAGTTATGGATTTCTACCAGTATCTCAATCTGGTTATGATGAGATAAATAAATATATTGTTAGGATGTGCAAGTGTGGTTGGAAGAAAAGAAGCATTTTTGGGAGTTATCATATTGAAAATATCTGCTTATTCGACATAATTTAGATGTTATGCATATTGAAAAAAAATTCTTCGATAATATCTTTAACACTATAATGAATGTGCCTGGAAGAACTAAAGACACTGTAAAATTACGCGAGGAATTAAAAGAACTAGTCAATAGACCAGAGTTGCATCAAGATGAAATAACTAATAGATTTCAAAAGGCTTGTTATACATTGGACAAAGATGGCAAGCAAGCTTTATGTAATTGGTTGAAAGAAATAAAATTTCCAGATGGTTATGCCTCAAATATGGCTCGATTCGTGGATATGAATAGATTAAAGATGTTTGGAATGAAAAGTCATGACTGTCATGTATTTATGCAAAGACTTATTCCAGTAACTTTCCATGACTTACTTCCTCAAAATGTTTGGCAAGCACTCACTGAATTAAGTCTATTTTTTAGAGATTTGATAGCAAGGTGTATTACGATGGATGATATGTTTCAGCTAGAAACAGACATTCCTCTCATATTATGTAAACTTGAGCGCATATTTCTACCAAGTTTTTTTTGATTCAATGAAACATTTACCAGTATATTTACATACGAGGCACAAATAGCAGGTTCTGTGCAGTACAAATGGATGTATCCATTTCAACGATTTTTGAGGAAATTAGAAAATAATGTTCGTAACAAAGCAAGAGTTGAAGGGTCAATATGCAATGCTTATCTAGTTGAAGAAACATCTTCTTTCTGCTTCTATTATTTTATTGATAGTGTTGGTTGCTACTGGGAATATCGTACCGATTCCCCTGTACAAAAATTTTGTACAAGTCCTGAATCATTCCTAACAACCTATTATGTTCTTTAGAAATTAAATTAGGAATCGCAAACAGAACTTAACATTATTGATTCCAAATTTAACTTATCTGTTCTTAGAGGTTTAGACTTGGATCGCAAACGATGCTTAACATTATTGATCCAAATCCACCCATGTTACAAATTCAATTAAATATTAATTTTAGAAATTGGTTCCCAGGTCAAACATGGTGAGGCACTTGGCCTTCTTAGGTATGGGAGCATCCACCACTGCCTCGACAAAACCTCTTAACGAAATTCAATATTTAATTTCCTTATAGTAACCCTAGGTTTAACCAAAAAGAATAATCGAATCACAAGATCAAAAAATAAAGAAACACAAATTCGAAACAAATTCGAAACCTAGAATCACTAGCCTCTTGTGTTTGGCATTTCAAAATTCTTACAAAGGAAAAACTAGTATGATGCGGAATAGAATTACTAGTTATATCTTTCTTTGTAAGCAATAACCTCTTGATCTTCTATCATATTCCTCTTCTTATCTCGGACATTGTGTAGGCAACGATCTACCGAGATGAGAACTACCAAGACTCCTTCATTCTTGCAAGTTTCGGCCACCAACCTTCAAGCTCCAAGGGATGCAAGAGCAAAGCCTCCTTTCTCTCCTTCTTCTCCAAGCGAGAACCGGCCACCAACAAGAACTCCAAGAGAGGGATGCACCGGCCACTAAAGAAGAAGAGAAGAGGAGAAAAATAGGGTCGGCCACACCAAGGAAGAGAGGAGGGGAATACTAGAAGATATGTTGTGAGATGAGAAACCTCTACCCCCTCTTTTATATTCCTTGGTCTTGGCATATAAGAAAATTTAATTATAATTAAAATTTCCTTATTTTCCTAGCCATTGGTTAATAAGGAAAATTTAATTAAAAATTCCCTTTAAACCCTTTACATGGCCGGCCCCTTCACATGCTCCAAATAAGGCAAGTTTTAAACACAAAATTAAAACTTCCTTATTTGTTTCCGGAAATTTTTAATAAAAATTTCTGTGATAATTTTTCTCTTCATGGTTGGTTATAAAAGGAAATTTTATAAATTAAAATCTCTCTATTAAAACATGTGGATGATTTCCAAAAAGGAAAGTTTTCTTTAAAATTAAAATCTTCCTTTTAACTACAAATAAGGAAAGATATCTAATCTTTCTCTTAATCTTTTGTAGAAAGCTATAAAAGGAAAGATTTTAAATTTTAAACTCTCTTTTAAAATCATGGCTTCCACATATGGAAATATTTTAAATAAAATCCCTTTTATTCTTTACATGGTCGGCCACACCAAGCTTGGGCTCTAAGCTAGGGCCGACCACCTTTACTTGGCTCAACCTTTGGCTTGGCCGGCCCAAGCTTGGACTCCAAGCTTGCTTGGTCGGCTACCTAAGGTTGGGTAGGAAGGTGGGTATAAGTGGGTATAACACTTTATAAATAAGAGGCTACGATAGGGACCAAGAGGAGAATTAGTTTTGGTCTCCCGATGAAATTAAGCTTCCCGTGTTCGCCCCGAACACCCAACTTAATTTCATCAATAATAATTCATACCACAAAAGAATTATTATTGAACTACCGCACCAATCCCAAATTATATTTTGGGCTCTTTCTTATCATAAGTGTGTTAATCTCCCTGTGTTTAAGATGTCGAATGTCTACTAATTAAATGAGTTACTGACAACTCTCTTTAATTAATATCTTAGTCCAAGAGTAGTACCACTCAACCTTATCGTCATGCCGGACTAAGTCCCTCTGCAGGGTTTACATGACAATCCTTATGAGCTCCCCTTGGGGACATTATCAACCTAGATTAGTAGGACACAATTTCCTTCTATAATCAACAACACACACTATAAATAATATCATTTCCCAACTTATCGGGCCTCTTGATTTATCGAGCTAAATCTCACCCTTTGATAAGTTAAAGAAATAAATACTAAGTACACGTGCTTGTTACTATATCGGGATTAAGAGCGCACACTTCCATAATAACAAAGGTCTTGTTCTTTTATTAAGTCAGTATAAAAAGAACTTACCTTAAATGGTCCTGCTCAATACACTCAGAGTATACTAGTCTAATTTATCAGTCAAGATAAATTAATACCTAATTAACTACGACTATTCCAATGGTTTGTTCCTTTCTATCTCAGTCGTGAGCTACTGTTTATAATTTATAAGGAATTGATAACATTATCTTCTGTGTGTGACACCACACACCATGTTATCTACAATATAAATTAATTGAACTACTACAATTAGCATAAATGTAGAAAATTTGACCAATGTGATTCTTTATTTCAAAATTAAATGTTTACAAAAAGCTAGGCTTTTAGTATATACTCTAACAATCTCCTACTTATACTAAAAGACTATGTTGTCATAAATGTTGATATTCATCTGATTCTCATTCCTTCAACATGTCGATCGAAAGCTTTCGCCGGAAGGGCCTTAGTGAAAGGATCTGTCAGGTTTTCCGCTGATGCAATCTTGGCGACAACAACTTCTCCTCGCTTTACAATGTCTCGTATCAGGTGGTACTTGCGCTCTATATGTTTACCCGCCTTATGGGCTCGTGGTTCCTTCGAGTTTGCTACTGTACCGCTATTATCATAATAAATTGTGATGATTTTGGGTCAACCAGGAATCACATCTAAGTCAATTAGGAAGTTCCTAAGTCATACAGCTTCTCTGGCTACCTCAGAGGCTGCCACATTCTCAGCTTCCATGGTTGAGTCAGAAACGCATTTATGGTTAACACTCCTCCATGCAATGGCTCCGCCTTCTAAAGTAAACACATAGCCTGATGTAGACTTACTATTGCCCCTATCTGATTGGAAGTCTGAATCCGTGTAACCCACAGGGAGTAAATCATCCGCTTGGTAAACTATCATATAATCTCTAGTCCTTCTCAGGTACATTAATATATGCTTTATAGCAGTTCAATGTCCTTGTCCAGGGTTACTTTGATATCTGTTAACCATGCCCATGGTAAAACAGATATCTTGTCTCGTACACAGCATAGCATACATTAGGCTTCCAACAGTTGAAGCATAAGGAACTGCCTTCATGTCCTCTATCTCTTTTGATGTCTTCGGAGACATCTCTTTAGATAAAGCTACTTCATGCCTAAAAGGTAGAAAACCTTTCTTCGAGTCTTACATGCTAAAACGAGCAAGGATTGTATCGATATATGAAGCTTGGGACAAGCACAGCATCCTTTTCTTGCGATCCCTTATTACTTTGATCCCAAGAATATGTGTGCATTCTCCTAAGTCCTTCATATCAAATTATTTGGACAACTATACCCTTACTTCCGACAACACTTTGATATTGTTTCCAACTAACAAAATGTCATCTATGTATAGTACAAGAAATACCACCACATTTCCATCACACTTCTTGTATACACAAGACTCATCCGGTCACTGAATAAATCCATAAGTCTGGATTACTTTATTAAACCGGATGTTCCAAGACTTTGAAGCTTGCTTCAGTCCATAAATAGACCGATTGAGCTTACATACTAGATGCTTTTTGCCCTTTGCAATAAACCCCTCTAGTTGCTTCATATGGATGCTTTCATCAAGACTTCCTTTAAGGAAAGTTGTCTTGACATCCACTTGCCAAATCTCATAATTCATATAAGCAGTAATAGATAAAAGAATCTGGATAGACTTAAGCATGACTACCGGTGAAAAGGTTTCCTCATAATCGATTCCCTCTTTCTGAGTATACCCCTTCGCAACAAGCCTTGCTTTGAAGGTTCCGACCTTCCCGCCTGTCCTTCTTTTTCTATTGTAGACATAATGGCTTTTACATCATTTGGTAATTCTTCAAGCTCCTAGACTTTATTTGAATACAAATATTCTAATTCTGTATTCATTGCTCTTTGCAAAGATGCTACATCTTTATCTTGGAGTGCTTCGTCATATATTCGAGGATCAGGTTCATGTTTACTTGGGATCAAGTCCGACGACTCTCCCAAAAATATGAATCTTTCATATTGCCTTACAATCCTTCCACTATGACGAGGCACTATCTGTTGTTGTGTATCATTTGTGATACGTGTTGCAGTTTCTTGTAATATTTCATCTTGCACTCTTGGTACTAAAATAGGCATGTCCTCTCATATTTCTTCTAGAATAATTTTACTCATGGGCTTATGGTTCATTGCATAATCTTCCTCTAAAAATCGAGCATTGGTGCTAATAATGATCTTCTGATTTTTAGGATTATAAAACAAACTACCTTTCGTTCCCTTAGGATATCCTACAAACAGACAAACTTCTGTACGTGATTCCAACTTGTCAATATCTCCCTTCAGCACATGTGCTGGACTACCCCATATCCGGATATGATTCAGACTAGGCTTACGCCCATTCTATAATTCCATGGGAGTAGAAGGAACTGTTTTAGAAGGTACCATATTCAGAATGTACACTGCTGTTTCTAAAGCATATCCCCAAAATAAATTTGGTAATTCTAAATAACTCATCATCGATCTAACCATTTCTAAAAGAGTCATATTCCTTCGTTCTGCCACACCATTATGTTGGGGTGTACCAGGTGCAGACAATTGAGATTGAATCCCGGCTTCTGATAAGTAATTCCTAAACTCTCCAAAGAGGTATTCGCCACCACGGTCAGACCGTAGTGTCTTGATACTTTTACCAAGACGTTTCTCCATATCAGCCTTGTACTCTTTGAACTTATCAAAGCATTCAGACTTTTGGCGCATCAAGTAAATGTACCCATATCTCGAATAGTCGTCTATGAAAGAGACAAAATATTCGAAACCACCTCTTGCCTGGATCGACATAGGACCACTCAAATCAGAATAAACCAGTTCTAGCACATCTTTGGCTCTATACCCCTTGGCCTTAAAAGGTCTCTTGGTCATTTTATCTTCCAAGCAGGATTCGCAAGTTGAAAAATTTTTCAACACCAATGAACCCAAGAGTTCATCGGCTATAAGCCTCTGAATCCTACTCAAGTTAATATGATCAAGGCTTAGATGTAAAAGATATGTTTGGTTCATTTCCAAAGGTTCCTTTCTCTTATTAGAAGATGTGTTATTAATTTCCATTTGTTGCATTGTGAGAGTTATTGGATTTAGAGTATACAAATTGTTATCCAACGTACCAGAATAGATAACTTCCTTATTTTTCTTGATAACACCTTTGTTATCAAAATAGACAGAATATCCATTCGTGTATTGTTTAGAAACTAAAATTAAATTCTTTCTGAAACTGGGTACATAAAGATAATTTCTTAAAATCAAACTTCTATTCCTATCAAATGATAAGTAGACGTCTCCCACTGCAACAGCCGCCACCTTAGTAGCATTGCTCATGTAGACGGTTATCTCTCCTTCAAATAGTCGTCGGGTTTCCTGGAACCCCTGCAAAGAATTGTAGACATGATCAGTGGCTCCTGTATCTACACACCAGGTACTGGTAGATAACACCGCTAAATATGTTTCAACTACAAGAGAATAAGATATACCTTTATTGTTCTCTATCCTACGAGGACAGTCCGCCTTCCAATGTCCAGACTGCTTGCATATGAAGCACTTGCCCTTTGGCTTCTTCATACCAGCTTTTGGTCCTGTTCCTTGAGGTCTATTCACCTTCTTTATTGAGCCAGCCAATTTCTTCTTCTTCTTGCCTTTTGACTTAGAAGTAGAACCATTTTCAGCAAAGTGAATTTGAGAATTTTGACGAAATAGCTCTTCTGCTGCCTGAAGTTCTGTCAGCAGTTCCGCCAATGAATACATCCTTTTATTCATATTATAGTTCAAGAGAAAATGCTCAAAACTTCTGGGTAGCATTTGGAAAATAATATCGATCTAGGTTTCCCCATCGATTTCTCCTCCAAGGATTTGTATTTCGTTTAAATAAGACATCATTTTTAGGATATGATCCCTTACGGGTGTCCCTTCTGACATGGTGGTTGTCATTAATTTTCTCATATCTTCTTGCCTAGCACCCCGATCCTGGTGTCCGAAGAGATCCTTGAGATTGTTCATTATATCATAAGCAGTTGGTAAATTTTGATGCTGATGTTGCAGCACATTTGACATTGAAGCCAAAATGTAACATCACGTCATCTCATCTGCTTTTACCCATTTCTTATGATACTCAATCTCCTCTTCACTAGAATCACTATTAGGCACATTAGGGCAAGCCTCTAACAGTACAAACTTATAGCCTTCTGCAGTTAGGACAATGTCCAGGTTTCTTTTCTAATCTATATAGTTGGGACCAGTAAGTTTGTTCTCTTTCAGTATAATAGCCAGTGGGTTGAAATACATCCTCAGAATCACAAAAAAAAATTTGGTCAAGACTCTAAATTTAGAATAATATTAATTCCTCAAACAATATTATTAAATTTACCAACACCTCAAATCACCGTGAATTTTGCATGCCACGATAGTGTGGACGTATACAAAATCAAACATTTGTAAGAGAAGGTTTTACCCATTAATTTTATTCTTGTCAACCTAACTTTATGATAAATAAAATTAATAGTTAGTTTTCCTTCGGTCACACAAATAATAGCAGTGACTCCGATGGGGATGATACTATTAAATGTGCCTAAGTGTATACCATTACTTGATACTTAGTCCATTAAATAAGATTGTGCCTCTTCCGATGGGGAAAATCACACACTCCTAATTAATTTCCTATAATCATCCAAAATGGAAGTTCGATCTAGTGATCCGCAAACAAACTCATCCGATATGGAGGAAGGCACTCAGAGCCAACGCGCAAGTTTGTTTACATCACTTACAAACCAGTAATGGAGACCGTGAAATTTATTTTAAAAATTCCTATCCCACTTAGTTATTTAAGGTGAGGAATTTTAACCTAGCAAGCACACATCACAGTAAATAAAAGTAATAAATATGGAAATTAATTTTCCAACTATTATGGTCTTTTCCATCACTGTCCTTCGCATGCTACCAGCCCTAGGATTCATGCCGTCGGGTCCATCGAACTTCCTTTTCCGCTGCGCATCTGGTCCTCCAATAGCACCACGCCTCGCAAGGATACGATCCGCGACAGGAAAAATAAAATTTTACATACATCGATCATATATTCCACAAGGGAATGTACATCAAGTCTAGATCGAACATAAATGTAAAGTCCTAGGGCTAATACAGCTCCTGTTGTATTAGTTAAATACAATCATGCACACACAATAAAATATCCTTGACACGCACAAGGGTCCAATCACACACAATAACCATAAGTCATAATAGTTGGAGCCTGCAACCACAGAGTTAGTATATCCTACTATTATCCTGCCTAAATTATGTATGACATGTGCATAATTAAACTGAAAACCAAACACACAGAGGCAAACCCTAGCTCTGATACCAATTGTTGGTTGCTACTGGGAATATCGTATCGGTTCCCCTGTATAAAAATTTTGTACAAGTCCTAAACCATTCCTAACAACCTATTGTGTTCTTTAGAAATTAAATTAGGAATCGCAAACAGAACTTAACATTATTGATTCCAAATTTAACTTATCTGTTCTTAGAGGTTTAGACTTGGATCGCAAACGATGCTTAACATTATTGATCCAAATCCACCCATGTTACAAATTTAATTAAATATTAATTTCAAAAATTAGTTCCCAGGTCAAACATGGCGAGGCACTTGGCCTTCTTGGGTATGGGAACATCCACCACTGCCTCGACAAAACCTCTTAACGAAATTCAATATTTAATTTCCTTATAGTAACCTTAGGTTTAACCAAAAAGAATAATTGAATCACAAGATCAAAAAATAAAGAAACACAAATTCGAAACAAATCCGAAACCTAGAATCACTAGCCTCTTGTGTTTGGTATTTCAAAATTCTTATAAAGGAAAAACTAGTATGATGCGGAATAGAATTATTAGTTATAGCTTTCTTTGTAAGCAATAACCTCTTGATCTTCTATCGTATTCCTCTTCTTATCTTGTGGTTGGTTATAAAAGGAAATTTTATAAATTAAAATCTCTCTATTAAAACATGTGGATGATTTCCAAAAAGGAAAGTTTTCTTTAAAATTAAAATCTTCCTTTTAACTACAAATAAGGAAAGATACCTAATCTTTCTCTTAATCTTTTGTAGAAAGCTATAAAAGGAAAGATTTTAAATTTTAAACTCTTTTTTAAAATCATGGCTTCCACATATGGAAATATTTTAAATAAAATCCCTTTTATTCTTTACATGGTCGGCCACACCAAGCTTGGGCTCCAAGTTAGGGCCGACCACCTTTACTTGGCTCAACCTTTGGCTTGGCCGACCCAAGCTTGGACTCCAAGCTTGCTTGGCCGGCCACCTAAGGTTGGGTAGAAAGGTGGGTATAAGTGGGTATAACAATTTATAAATAAGAGGCTACGATAGGGACCAAGAGGAGAATTGATTTTGGTCTCCCGATGAAATTAAGCTTCCCGTGTTCGCCTCGAACACCCAACTTAATTTCATCAATAATAATTCATACCACTAAAGAATTATTATTGAACTACCGCACCAATCCCAAATTACATTTTGGGCTCTTTCTTATCATAAGTGTGTTAATCTCCCTGTGTTTAAGATGTCGAATGCCCACTAATTAAATGAGTTACTGCCACCTAAGGTTGGGTAGGAAGGTAGTTATAACAATTTATAAATAAGAGACTACGATAGGGACCGAGAGGAGGAATTGGTTTTGGTCTCCCGATGAAATTAAGCTTCCCATGTTCGCCCTGAACACCCAACTTAATTTCATCAACAATAATTCATACTACTAAAGAATTATTATTGAACTAATGCACCAATCCTAAATTACATTTTGGGCTCCTTCTTATCATGAATGTGTTAATCTCGCTGTGTTTAAGATGTCGAATGTCCACTAATTAAATGAGTTACTGACAACTCTCTTTAATTAATATCTTAGTCCAAGAGTAGTACCACTCAATCTTATCGTCATGTCGGACTAAGTCCACCTGCAGGGTTTACATGACAATCCTTATGAGCTCCCCTTGGGGACATTATTAACATAGATTAGTAGGACACAGTTTTCTTCTATAATCAACAACACACACTATAAATAATATCATTTCCCAACTTATCGGGCCTCTTGATTTATCGAGCTAAATCTCACCCTTTGATAAGTCAAAGAAATAAATACTAAGTACACATGCTTGTTATTATATCGGAATTAAGAGCACACACTTCCATAATAACAAAGATCTTGTTCTTTTATTAAGTCAGTATAAAAAGAACTTACCTTAAATGGTTCTGCTCAATACACTCAGAGTGTACTAGTGTAATTTATCAGTCAAGATAAATTAATACCTAATTACACTACGACTATTCCAATGGTTTGTTCCTTTCCATCTCAGCCGTGGGCTACTATTTATAATTTATAAGGAATTGATAATATTATCTTCTGTGTGTGACACCACACACCATGTTATCTACAATATAAATTAATTGAGCTATTACACTTAGCATAAATGTAGATAATTTGACCAATATGATTCTTTATTTTAAAATTAAATGTTTACAAAAAAACTAGGCTTTTAGTATACACTCTAACAGATAGTGTGCAGACAAGACATCGCAAGTGTCCTAGAAATTCTGATGATACTTGTCAGTCGATAAATTCATCGATGCTTTCTATTTTTAAGTTTTCTGGTAAGTTAATGGATGCATCGCTTTCTATATGGTTAACCGAGGAAGAATATCATGCTGCAAGAATATATATACTCTTAAATTGTGAAGAGGTCAAACCATACATAAAGTAAGTAAACTTCTTAAATCAAACATTTATCCTCCGTTTAATTATTTTGCTTGGTATCCCAATTTTAATATAATTAGTTTTTTTCTCAGCTTGTACGAACAACAATTATATCTACAAAACCCATCAATTGGTGCAAGTGAGGTAGCTACAAAGTTAGAGATCGAATTTGCATTGTGGTTTCAAATATTTGTAAGTTAGAAAATTTATGAAATTTTTGAGTTCATGTTTATTAAGAAGTGTACTAAGATATATATTACTTATTTTTATAGGTGAAAGACCGTAAAATATCAAATGTGCAATATGATAGGATAATCAATGTTGCATCAGGACCTCTTCGTAAAATAAAGGTGTATTCTGGTTACTATGTTAATGGCCTTAAATTCCACATGGCACAACGAGATTCACGGAGATTAACTTATAATTCTGGTGTTTGCGTCAAAGGATCTATGGGCAGCAATAACACTGAGTTTGATTACTATGGTAGACTTGACGAAATTATAGAGATTGAATATCCTGCAATACCAATAAAGAGGTGTGTGTTGTTCAAATGTTCATGGTATGATCCGACCCCAAGAATAGGTACTAGAATTCATCCAAATTATAATTTAGTTGAGGTTAATGCAAATAAGAGATTCAACAAGTTTGAGCCTTTTATTTTCGGAATACAAGCGGGTTAAGTTTTCTATCTTGAATATCCTACGAAGAGAAGAAGATCTAGTGAATGGTTGTCTGTTTGTCGAATCAAGCCTCACTCGACCATAGAGATGCCGAATACAATCACTGCTCAAAACCATGATGCATTTCAGAATGATGAAGTGGAGAGATATTCAGTTGATTTACAACACCAATCTACTTCTCAATTACTTGTAGATGCTAATGACATTTACGAAGAGATAGATAATGGGGAGATGTCCAATAGTGAGGATGAAGTTGAACTAAGCTCATCTAGTAATGAGGACATAGAAACTGTTAATGTTGATTAGTCAGATGTTAATGATGATTAAATATTAACATTATTATTTCCGTCGGTAAGTAATGTTTTCATATTGTTTTGTATTTATATTATCAGGTTTTTAGACCGTACTATGATGTGTTGCAATGTTATTTTGCATATATCATTATGGCAGAGCAACAGTCTGTGGCACCCCGTGGCTACAAGGTTCTTACCATTGTCGAGGACTCGTAAGTATTTTGTACTATTAATTCAAGTTTATATATAACTTTAGTTATAATATATTTCTCATAACTTTATATTATTTTGTGCAGGTTCACTCCAGATGGGCACAGAGTTGCCACATATATCACTGCAAAATTCAAGGAATGAGTTAGCGCGTCTGGTACTACATGGAGGCATGTAAACCAGGAGATGAAGTTATTTTATTATAATGAATTTGTGGTAAGTAAATTTAATATATTTCACATTCTATAATATAGTTATCATTTAAACTAAATGTTTAACTTATAATTACAGAAAAGATATATATGGGTGGACGGGCAAGAAGACCAATTTAAAGCTACATGGAATACTTACTGTGTCAAACTCTACAAAGATCATATGTATTACATGAGAAAGAAGGGCACTAGGCCTGCGTATATTTCGGAGGTGATATGGAGTACATGGATGACCACCTGGGTTGCAGAAAGGTGGCAAGCTAATGCCGAAAAGGTAAAAGCAAATAGGAATACAGAGCCACGTGGCCCGAGCACCGGAACCGCTCGGCATACGTCAGGATCCAGATCTATTGTTGAGCATACCATGGATCTAGTGAGTATAATTTAAAATTATACTTTGTAACAAATGCCTCCTTTATTACCAACCTTGTATTGTTGAGCATACTAATTTTTTCCCAAATTTTTTAATGTAGGAACGTGAGTTTGCCCGACAGCCTACATGTATAGAGATTTTTCTCAAGACCCACAAGAAGAAGGATGGGTCATTTGTTGATTCTCGATCTCAAAGTCTACATGTAAGATTATTAACTTTAGTACATTTGTTCATTTCTATCTTGATTAGTAATTAGTAATACAGATCAAATTGGATATTATATTATTTTTTATCCAGCAACAAATGATATAAAGGGTGGCTCAGGCATCTCAGCCATCAGCAGAGGGTGGAGAGTCACAGTCTTTATCCACCGACGATCTAAATGAGATTTATTATGATGTTGTCAGTGGAAGGACAAAAAACTCCACCCTCTACGGCCTTGGCTCTCAGGCCAAAGTGGCATTTGATCGTTTGAGGAATCCAGTAGGTCGTGCTAGTTCCTCTTCTTCTAGTGAGATGCAGTCTTTAAGACGTGAAAAATCAAGAACTGCGTTCTCAACTGAAATCAATGGATCAGAGGATAGCTGATATGGATCAGTGGAGAGCTGCTGAGGAGAAGAAGAGAGATGAACGTGACAAGAGTAATGAATAGCTCATGGCCCAAATGCGGGCAATCGTGGCTTCTTTCACCCAGGCATCACAAGGTTCTGAGTCACAGGAGACTCAAGATCCATCAGACGGTGATCATTAGCTTTTTTGAGGTTTGTTCAACTACACTTTAGTTTTTTATTTATTATATAGAATGTGAGCCTGTTTTGATATTATAATATGTTTATTTCTAAAGGTTTTCTTACTATATGTTTCAGAAGTCACGTTCAGTCCTATTTACATATTGGCTCTTCACTACATCATTTGCTAATTTTTGTTCAGGTGTTATCATTTCATATAAAATTCGTTATACATATATATGCAAATGGGTCATTTATACATAATTTTGTATTTGCCTTTCTACATGATTTTCTTTATGATTCTGCGTTCTTGTATTATTTGGACTACATTCTAGTTCGGTATGTATTATGTAAACTTGGCTTTAGATATGGATATGTGTGGAATATATATTATGTAGATTTGGTTAGCTATGGATTGTATGGAAAATATTTTGTTTGGTGGATTTTATTAGTGTGATTGTCATATGATATATATATATATATGTGTGGATTATATTTGATGTAAATTATATTTGTTGTGGATTGTATGATACCATCGATTCTGATGGTTTGTTTATATATTTGGAAAATATATATGAGAACAGCGTGTAAACGAAATGAATCTGTGATTTTTTTTTGATTTCCCGTCGGAATATCGACGGAACCCGTTCCGTCGGTAACCTATCGAAACCACAAATTTCGATAGGTTACTAACGGAACTAACTAGTTCCGTCGGTAATTATCGACGGAATCAACTATTCCGTCGGTGATTACCGACGGAACCGATAGTTCCGTCGGTATATTCCAGTTTCCCGACGGAACAGTAGATTCCGTCGGGAAATTTCTGCCATTTCGTAAATTGTTATTTCCCAACAATACCGACGGAATTTTAATTCTATCGGTATATATTGCTGACGGAATTATGTTTTCAATCGGAAATCTTGGGCCGTCGGATATTTTATCGACGGAATTTATTCCGTCGGAAGTCTGTCGGTACGTACATGTACCGATGGATAATTCCGTCGGTAAAATTACATTTTTTTTCTAGTATTCCGACCTGAGGAGAGGAGGAGGAGGAAGAGGAAGAAGGAGGAGGCGGCGGCAAAGCATATGGTAAGGATCGAGAAATGGGCCTGCCTGGTTGGAAAGAAAGCAAGAATAGAAGGGACAGAAGTTGTTCAAACGAAACCAAGCGAGACATTTGGATGATGAGATTGTTGGTTAACCATCATCAGTCCATTTTATTGGAGTAGAAATAGACACACAATTAAAAACCAACCTTTGGGGTATTTGATTGGTTAATTTGATTGGGCCTTCGGTAAAATTGTCATCGTGTACTCGTTGCTTGCGAATTGATTAAGTACATATAACGCTTAATATTAAAACGCTTCCGAAAATACACGGAAAAAAAAGGGACAAAGGCACCAAAAGCCGTCGTACACATCACACTTTTTATTAAGAGGAATATATCGGCCGTGCGATTTCAAGGCTCACCGGTACGCAAACGCGAGCATTGTGGCAAGTTGGCATCGCCGTCGAACCCTTCGGACAGGAAAAAGACAACGGCGGCTCCGAGTTTGAGGAAGAGGAAAACGAGCAGCGATGCCGACTTGCCTGATTAATTCTGAAGGTATAGTCTTTCTGTTGTTGTATGATTAATTCTGAAGTTATTGTCAGTGTGTCTATTTTGCCCGATCAATTCTGAAGGTATAGTCTTTCGTGTTGATCGTTGCAGTCAGTGTGTTGATTTTACCTAATTAATTCTGAAAATAGAGTATCGTTATTAATTCTGAAGGTATAGAATTGACCGATTAGAATTTGGTCAAAGAGCCAATCCTTGGCTTAAGGAAAAGAATAAAGGCAGGACTCATCCTTTTCGTGGTCTTTCACGTCGACCCATACCTTTTTAAAAGAGATAGATACATCATGAAAGACAGGATCTTTACACAGAAAGGCTCTATTTTATATCAGTTACGAATTGATTCCAAATCTATTAGAATAACCATTTATACAGATACTAACTGCATGCATCAATCCGTAGAGACAGAAAACTCTTATAATCATTGATATCTTATTATCTCTTTTCTTTAAATTGTATTCTTTGATATTCTCGATTACTTCTCAAGAGGAGTACTCGTGTAATGTTATAGATTAATCTTTTGAATGTTTCTGTGACTATTTGGACAATAGAAAGTTGTCTTTAATTTTATCAGTAATAAGGGGCATGGCAATATTTAAACTTTCTCCAAACTGAAATTAACTGAATTATAAATTTCAATTGCATTTGATTTAGTTTGAACTAAATGATTCCCTGATGCCTGCTTTTTTTACAGAAATATGTTTCTATTTTTTTACAAAACAACATTAAACTTTCTGCCTTCCAAAATAAGAGAGATGAAGTATAAGCATTTGTATAACGTAGCAAAATGAATTCTTATATTTGATTTTAGAAAAAAATAGCTATTCTAGATACTAAGATTCTCTGGGTGAAAGTTTAGAAAAGGGAGTCTGATAGAGTAATCAAAGATCAGCCCTCCTGGAAATCTTGGAAAGGGGATAGCATCTCGGATGTTGTCGATGCCGGTAGCAAAAAGAATCATTCGCTCAAACCCTAAGCTAAACCCACTGTGTTTGACAGTGCCAAAAGGGCGGAGCTCAAGGTACCATTCATAAGGCTCAAGTGGCAACCCTGCATCTTCGATTATAAGGGAATAGATGAAATAAGTCAAGATAAGCTTTAAACAAAAAGGATAAAATATAGAACAAGTCAACAAGCTGACTACAAGTATGTTCAGAACATGAATAACACTAATTCCGAGCATACCAATCCATTCATAGCTAAAAATGCAAACACAGATTTTTTTTGAACTGTATATGCTTGACGGCACAAACACGTTTTAACTTGGTTTCTTTCATAATTCTATTAGGCCTTGGAAGGACATGACGGGGAGAAAGAGTTCAGTTTAATAGACTAGCAGATAGTGGTAAAATCAAACCCCACCCGCCCCAAAAAAGGAAACACATGAGCCTTATAGGTTCAATTTAATTATTTGTACCTTTTTACGAGAATGTCTAAACGTGCCTCTCTTTGGCTTCTTCCAATCAGCTCACCAACCTACAAACGAGAATTTTAAAGACTGTAGAACAAGATTGCAGCAGTTGAACTTTCAGAACTTGAATCAATAACACAAATCAAAAAGAAAGTAGAACTTAAATCATATTGATGGATGCAACAAGACGTAAGACGAAATTTCACCCCCGCTATATACAACCAGTCAAATGCCATACCTTGGGCACAAGCACGTCCATAGCTGCTACTTCTTTTGGTCATCATTGAGCCTCATATAAAATGCTTTAATACCTTTGGATAGTTATATACAATTACAGGTTTCTTGAATATCACCTCTGTCAAATACCTGAATAATCCAAAAGATCATCACCCCCTCAAATCTTAAGCTGCCCTGATACTGTAAGAAAAGCTTGGCGTCCAAAAAAAGTCTCGTGCATTGTGAATCTTTCCATCCTATCTAGATCGTGAAGTTGGATCGACAGCTTAGTTTGAACTAATGATTCCCTGATGCCTACTTATTTCCAGATGTTTTTGTCTTCACAAAACAACATTGAGCTTTCTGAATTCACATAGCAGAAACCTGTGTTTTGACAACAAACTGATCCAACTTCTGATAAGAAAGTATGAGATATGAAGTAGAAACAAAACTAATTCTTATATTTAATTAAAAAATACCTATTCTAGAATAAGACATTTTCTTTAAATAGTTGATGACAGATGGTGATAGTTCAGTAAAGGGAAGCCAATAGAGTGAGCAGCCCTTCCTGGATATCTTGGGAAAGGGATAACATCTAGGATGTTATCGATGCCGGTGGCAAAAAGAACCATACGCTCAAACCCAGTGTGTTTGACAGTGCCAAAATGGCGGAGCTCAAGGTACCATTCATAAAGCTCAAGTGGCAACCCTGCATCTTCAATTCTAAGAGAATAGATGAAATAAGTGGAGATATGCTTTACACAAAAAGAACAAAATACAAAACAAGTCAACATGCTGACTACTATTTTGTTCATAACACGAATTCAGAGCATATTAACCCATTCGTAGCTAAAAAGTAAACACAGATCTTCTAACTTGTATATGGTCAACAGCACAAACATATTTTAACTTGGTTTCTTTAATAATTCTGTAAGGCGTTGGAAGGACAGGATGAGGAGAAAGAAATTTGGATGCACATATCATAGATTTAAGCAACTGGGCGACTGACAACTTCTCAGTTAGAAAATGACAGCACATGAACCTTCCTTCAGAGTGATCAACCACTTCAAGCTTCATAAAGGAGTGCAAAATCGGACTATTACTTCTGCTGAGAGAAGCCTATTCTGGCCAAAGACATTCACAACCTCAGGCATGCTCCACAGTTAACATATCAAATGCAGAGGGTCACAATGCTCGGGCCAAACAAGGATGAGCACCATTCATCATTATATCCCCAACAAGGACTGAAATTGGCCGCTTGAAAGGAAAAAAAAAAACACTCTGACCTTACTATCTAACACCTATAAAAGGCCAGGTAAAAGATCTACCAAGGCAAATCCATCCTCCCTAGCAACTTGAACTTGTGTTCTTCTGCAATTAATCCCACTCAATTGGAGCCAAACTGATTAGAAAATCTGACAACCTGAGGGCCACCTCAGGGAACAACTGATGTTGGCTTTTAGAAGGATGAAGGGATACAAGGCTACTCTAGTTTGGGTATTCTCTCTCTTCAAACAAGTGTCACACTAGTTCATCAGCCTGAGCCACTCTCTCATTGGGTCATTGGAGCCAAAAGATCTGAACCTTCTTCACTTTAATTATTTGTACCTTTTTTTGAGAATGTCTAAACGTTCCTCTCTTTGGCTTCCTTCAATCATCTCACCAACCTACAAATTGATACATATTGAAGTAGAGAACAATATAAAAATAAAGAAATTCAAAATCTGATGTATTATTTGATATTGAACATATTTGTGGCATAGCCACAACAATCTTATAAAGACATCATCGATAGTTCTAGAATTACATTAGTTATTGCTTAATTAATTTGATCATCATCTACTAGATTCATGAAACCTCACAATGCATGCATCGGTTTTAATTCTATGCATGCATGTGCATTAATTCTCAAAATTAACTTTTAACAAAGAATTTTAAAGACTGTAGAACAAAATTGCAACTGTTGAATTCTCAGAACTTGAATCAAGAACACAAATTGAGAAGAAAGTAGAATGCATTGACTTAGACCTCTATCTTGATAGTTGGCCCCGTGCCAGGTGGGTCTCCCTATATCGTCACATCACAAGTTTCTCCTTCAAGTCTAGTCGAAGAAGGTTGCAAATCCGACTGACTGGACCAGTAGAGTCTTCAGTGGCTTCCACATCTTCACCGTTCAGCTTCGCATCGCCAAGCAGGGTCTTAACTGGCACTTGGACCACACCTTTCGAAGTAAATTGTACTTCGGCCATTCGGCTATGTGATAATCCCTTATCTATAGCGACAACACTTGGCGAATCTTCTCCTTTCCTTGTGCCTCCTTAGTTGAACGTCCTAACGTCACCAAAATTTCTTGAAAATCGTGCAAATCTTTGTAAATATTTTCATATTTCTCTTAATCAATTAGTGTCGAACTCCTTTCGACTGCTGTGAGGGGTCGTAGTTTCGTTCCGCCTGCATGACATTCCTTTGACTACTTGGCTCTTCCATTACTTTTATTATCCAAAACTATCCGAATCGGGGACCTTTTTGTTCCAAGCCCGAGTTGATTTAATCTTTTTTTGATAAGATATCGTCCTTCAATAATCATTGGAGGAACCACTACTTCTTTGTTCGCTTTCCCGAGCGACCCGATTTCCTAACCAACTGGCAGCTAGAGGTGACGAGCCCACCATCGCTTAGGAAGTACAAAAGCCGATCGGACTATTTCCGGGCAGCTTCAAGCTTGGCCGGTAAGAAGTACCACATTCATAAGTTGTTGCTGGAAAGCATCCTTTACGTGTTTGACTTGAGCCCGATCTGCACGAAGCTTCCGTCCAACCTAGGTTCGCTCTTTCTCCAAACTTTGAATCAAACTGATTTTTCCTCCTATTTTGCAGCTCGAATCAAATTGCGAGCACGTATGGCCAGCAAGTGCAAGCTCACGGATGTAGAGATCAACCTGCAGCCATGGCTGAGCTGGAGAGTCACGGCCTACAACCGGTCGGTTCCCATGAGGACCCGCTCGACGACAAAGAGGGAACGCAAGCATTGGGGAGCACAGGGGGAGCCGGCCAGACCTTTGCTAATGGAGCGACTGCAATAGCGGACCTTCCTCCCGAACAATCGTCGATGATTCCGATCGCGGTGGCTTCGGAGTCAGCCACTTCCGACGAACCCCTGCGACATCGCAAGAGACACCGCACGGAAACATCCTCCCGCTCTGTTACTTCCGCATTATAGACTCTAGCACGAGGCGATTTGTAACCACCCTTCGAGCGGGGTGAGACATCTACGCCCGCTCTGCTCAAACAAGTAGAGGCAACGCTTCACACCTCCCTTTCATCCGACCGGACACCGTCCTTGTCCGGGCTGCCTTAAGGGATCATTTGTGCACCATCGGTCGCCTTCATACTGCCTCAATCCTTGCCGGCGGCCCAAGTGTCCCGTATTCGACCAGTTCCCACATCTCCATCTACGGGCAGGGCAACCCCAAACCCCTCTGGCTTGAGCAGCTAGAGACAAATAATGGCTATTATCCATTTACCGACCGACGAGTACTGTAGTGCGGATGACCCGGCGCCCCTCACCTCGAGCATCAGATAAAGATCCAAGGGTCGCTCGCACAAATATGGGCCGATGCCCGGGCCTGTGCGACGATCATCTCTCCGGAAGAGCTAGCTAATAATCACACTCAGATGTCCACTGGGGTATGTACACTGCTTTTGTATTTACTTTTTATCCATTCGACATTAATTTTTATCCATTCAACACTTACAATTTTCCTGTTGCTGCAGTTCTAGGTAGAAAGTTTGGTCATATGCCACAGGCTCATCTATTTAGAGTAGCTGCGTGCTCTGAGCAGCCAATCAGCCACTTCACAGGAGGGTTTAGAGTAGATGAGCGCCAAGGTGACCCAATTAAAGGTCGATCTGTAGAGGAGCTTCAAGCGGCTGGAGGCAGAAAAGAGCAAGCGTGTCGAGCAGGCAATGTAGTTGGCGAGTCTCAACAAGCAGGCCACTTCCTTTGAAGTGAAGATCCACTCGGCCAACACCAGGAAGCTCCAAGCCATCGAGGATTTTGAGATCAAGAACAAAGAAGTTCGGGTCTTGGCTTAGAGTCTGAAGGAGATAGAGGTCGCCCTAAATGCCGAGGGGGAGGGTCGGTCAGTCGAGCGGTCCATAGCGAGGGCCCAGCTCGACGCAAAGGATGAGGAGCTGGCTACTTTGAAGGCGGACGTAGAAGCATCTCAATCGGCCTTGGAAGTTTACCAAAGTGCGGAGTCTAGCCGGTTCGAGATGCAGAAGCAGGATTACCTCCACTCTGACCCCTTCAATGATCGACTCACCGATTGGGCGCTTCGCCTCTACAACTTGGCCATCAATGGGACGCTCGACCAGCTAAAGGAAGGTGGCCATATTCTTGCCTCTCTCTTCCTCCATCCGGCCAGTTGACCGACATCTATGATGTTGATTGGGTGATAGTGACTACCAACGATATCCTCGTGGAGCCGGTCAGCATTCGATCGGAGTAAGATCATAACAGTCATTTGTATTGTGCGTCGCCGACTGATGGAAGGAGCAAAATAGTGGCTTCCATGTCTTGCCTTTTGCAGCCTTCGATCGACTGGCTGCCATATGTTACATGACATGCATCCGGGGCTGATGGTGTGACTGTGTTCCCCCTGATCGGGGCCCCTTTGGGGGTTGATGGTTACTCAATTTTCGCCGCTCGGATGCTGCTATGGGCTAGACAAGCGCCTCCTTTCTTCTGGCCGCTTGGGCTTCCTCCATGTTTATGTATTCCATGACCCTCTTGAGCATATGGTCGAAGTCCCTTGGCAGCTTCCGAATGAGTGACCAGAAGAATTCTCCTTTGGTGAGGCCTTGGGTGAAGGCGTTCACCAACATTTCTGCAAAAATTGAGGGAATGTCCATGACCACCTGGTTGAATTGCTAAATGTAGGCCCTTGTGCCTCCCTTGGCCCTTGCTTCAGTGAGAACAAGTTTACGCTCATCTTCTAGTGGCGACGACTGCTAGCAAAATGGTGTAGGAATGCCACTCAGAAGTCCTTGAAGTTGTGGATGGAGCTGATCGACAGTCTCTTAAACCAATGTTGTGTTGACCTAGAGAGGGTGGTGAGGAAGAACCTGAAGGATCAAAAAGAATTTAGATATCTCCACAATGGTATGATATTGTCCACTTTGTGCCTAAGCCCTCATCTTAAGCTCTATAAAAAATGCATCATGCCAATGGAGATATTTTATTCTTATAAGCCCATGATCTTTTCCATATTTTTCAATGTGGGACTATGTTTGCAACCTTACAACCCTAACAATCCCCCCTCAAACAAAGGACCACAAGCTCCCTAACATCCGATCCTCGACCCACTAAGACTTCCTGCCCCTTGGTCCACCTAATCTACTAGGACTTTCTTGCGTAGCCGCAACTAGGACTTCCTGCC
This sequence comes from Zingiber officinale, assembly GCF_018446385.1. Taxonomy (NCBI): domain Eukaryota; kingdom Viridiplantae; phylum Streptophyta; class Magnoliopsida; order Zingiberales; family Zingiberaceae; genus Zingiber; species Zingiber officinale. Next base: position 107,916,725 of record NC_055986.1, read on the forward strand.
CCTCGGTCCACCCGACATACTAGGACTTTCTTGCCTTGCTGCAACTAGGACTTCATGCCCCTCGATCCATCTAACCTACTAGGACTTCCTTGCCTAGCCGCAACTAGGACTTCCTGCCTTGTATCTGGTTCTCTTGATACGAACACGGGAGCCCCCACTTCTTTGTTCGAGGTTAATATTCCACCCACATGGTTTGATTGGACCATGACTCTTGCGCACAGTCAGGGGTTAGTCATTCTGGCAGTTCAAGCTCTGATACCACTTGTTAGTGTAGGAGGTCGGATGGCCAGCTTGAAGGGGGGTTGGATAGACGGCGCCTCCAAATCGATCGCTTCTCCTAGAGATGTTAGCTTGCGCAGCGGAAATACAAAACAAACAAGCTGACTAAAGACAAGAATAAGAAAGAATGCAAACCGCTAACAAGCTCGTTTACGTGGTTCGGAGATAAGATTCCTACTCCACGATGTTTCCTTGAGGTGGACGATCCCTATCCGTCGGTGGATTACTCCCCGGAAGACCTCCGGCTAGCTCACATAGCTCCTTGTGGGTGGAGAAACCTCACCACAACTCTTACCAAGGACTCTTGAGAAGCTAGGGCACTGGTAGACTACTAATAGGGGTTAACCACCTCTATTTCGTCAACTTCAACCAAGCTTCCAATGCTTGGTTATATAGGCCACGGGTTAGAAAACTCCGCCTACCAGTCGACTGCCAAAACATGCAGTCGACTGCCCTTCGTGGAAATTCGACCGTTGCAGCCCATCGGCTCGATACCAACCCTCTGTTCGCAACCAGTCGACTGCACCAGTCGACTAATGAAATCACCAGTCCACTGCTACAGTACTGCTACAGTAACGCTACAGTACTGCTACAGTAAAACCCTAAAACTAGGATTTTACTCTTAGTACAATCTCTCATGCACTCGTACCCTCACCCTTATGACTCATTTGACACTTCATTTACAGCTTTGACGTCTTGCCTTCAAGCCTACTTCCTTTGGCTCTCGTCCCTCGGATGCATGCAAGCCTGCGGCTCGTCTCTAATGCCATCCTTCGCGTATGCCTCGAAGTTGCTTCCCTCGGCCCTTGTCCTCGCTGCCTTGTCCACGGTCCCTCGGATGCTCCATCCTTCACCAGACCTGAAGCCATCAACCTGAGTCACATGTGTATCCTACAATCCTGCACAACTCAAATACACATATCAAATACAATGGTGAACCTAACTTAAACCCTTTGCCCAAACACCAAAACACATGGTCCCGCGGACCATTGGGATTGCTTCAACAATCTCCCCCTTTTTTGTGTTTAGCAATACGTTTAAGTTAGGGAAAACATATAGCAAATAATCATGCTAAAAACAAATGGACTTACGTTGCCAAGGGTACACACTTGGACTTACACCGCCAAATGGACTTACGTTGCCAAGGCTACACACTTGGACTTATATCACCGAATCAAAAACAATGCAACATGCATTTGAACCTATCACAAGGCTCCTCCTACACCTAAGCTCCCCATTGAGTTAGGAATTTTACCATAAGGCTATTTAAGAACCTGTCACAAGGCTCCCCCTACACCTATGCTCCTGAGCTAGGAATTTTACAATTGCAAAGGTATTTTCATGTTTTCCCAACTAAATCTTACTTCTCCCCCTTTGCCTAACATCCAAAAAGTTCTCCAACAATATCTCAATTGTTGAAAACTTGTCATCCAATTGATCCTAAACTCATGTATTTATCCCCCATGGATCTCATACATCTATACGAGTTTACCCGGTCAAAATCCAGTGTTGAAGACACTTTCAGACTGGTATCAGTCGACTGGAGGAAGTACCAATCGACTGGCCGCTACTAGCTGAGCGAATAGAATGCTTCTATTCGCTGCCAGTCGACTGCTAAAACATGCAGTCGACTGGTGCAGTCGACTGCTGATCCTGTCCGAATCGTTGAACCAAAGGACGCTGGGCACGTGGCACGCTCCTAGTCGATGAAGTGGACCTCCGGCTGGTCGAACGAAGCTCCGGCGATCCTGCACAAAAGTCGAGCCGGGAAAGGGTTCCCGGCGGCGACCCTCCGACGCTCAAGTCAGGTAAGTGGTGGAAAAAGTGGCTGCCAAGCTTGTATCATACGTGTGTACCTTTGGAGAAGTAATAGGCTCTTTATATAGGGCGAGGAAGGAACTAATGCCCGTCCACAGAGGTGCATACGTGTCAGCAGCCCATACCCCAGTATGCACCTGTCAGAGAGCTTACCTGACACCATACTGCTACAGTCCGAGCATGTTCTTCGATGGGACAACAGGACCCCCCGTTGTCAGACTAGGAGTATGGCGTAGCCATACGACTTGACGACTGTCAGAAGATGTTCCCGTCTTTTACCCTCCGCCCGACCAGGACGCCCGTCCGGCCGTCCGGACGAAGAACCTTCCGCTCGGTCATTATGTATTGCTTTATCTGAGCGTCGGAACCCTGGTCCTTACCAGGGTGCCTTTTACTACCAGATGTCCCTTTCTTCCGAGTCCGATCGGCTTGTCCTTTTCCGGCGAGCCACTGGGCCCCTTGACCTCCACGTGGCGTTGACCCCTCCTTCTGGGGTTCCGGATTCTTACCACCGGATCAACTGCTAAAACTAGCAGTCGACTGGCACAGTTTTTCAGCCTTTTTCAGCATTTCTGACCCAATTTTAGAAATGCACCAATAATTTCACAGACCTCCAAAAATCCCCAAATTTTGTGAAGAGGCCTGTTTTACCCATGTCTACTTGGAAAAAATACATTCAAAAATGTATCTATCACCAATCTCAAGATTGACACAAAACACAAAACTAGCTAAAAATTTCAATTGAACATTGACCTAAAGTCCTAGTTGTGGCTTCCTCTTGATGTATTTACCCATACTAACCCACAATGCATCCCTAGCATTGGTTTATATGGCATATATACATCCAAAACTAATTATCATGCTATATGACCCCAATGTCATATTTCTTGCATGAAACACTATCCAATTATGCCAAATCCATAGGTTTGAGACTCAAGTCCGTCTCCAAATCACTTGACACAATCCATGACCCTTCTAGACTCCCAAGTAAAACTCACTTGAGATCCATTAGCCATGGGTCTCAAATTGACTCTTTGAGCTCCCCCTAAAGCTCTTAGCCATAGCCACCTCCCTAGGTGACTCATCCACAATCGCTAGGCCACATCGGTACACCTCCGGTGACACTTGGCCTACAAATCTAACCTTCTTAACCTTGGACACTTTGTCCTTGGTTAATTTATCCTTACCTTTAAATGACTTTCCCTTACCATTTATTGGCTTCTCCTTGCTATAGTCATATGCAACCCTAGCATAAGACTTTCCCTTAGCCTTGGAGGACTCTCCCTTGCCATGATCATTTGCCACCCTAGCATGTGATCTCTCCTTGGCCTTGGAGGGACTGAATCGGTATCCCAAACCTGATCTATCATGGTTGGGTCTTTGGCTACCCAACACCATATTTAATTCCTTAGATCCAACATTGAATCTCTTAAGGAATTGTTCTAACTTATCAAGCTTTCCCCTTAAGGCTTGATTCTCCTTCTCTAGGTTCCTAACCCTAGAGGTAATTTGTCCAAATTGGACATTCCTAGACCTACCCTTTCTAGGCATATGTCTCCCCTTCTTAGGATTAATGCCTTGGGTCTCCTTAGGTCTACCATTTCTAGATTTATCATGAATTGTTCTCCTAGGGTTATGATCTACAATTACCCTACTCCTATCATGATATTTAAATCCAAAATTATGCATGGGCATATAATGATTAACATTAGTTTTCCTAGCATACATGGAGGAATTTAAATTTGACTTCAAATTTAAACTAGGGTTTACCTTACCCTTTACCTTTGGAGCTCTCCCTTGACTTGTGCTCCTCTTCTTTTCCCATATCTTCAAGTGCGCCAATTTCTTGAGCTCTCCTCTCCTTGGGCACTTTGTGTGGTAGTGACCCCACTCACCACATGTAAAGCACCTAATGTGCTTCTTCTCCTTCTTCTTACTACAACTCACATTAGTTTCTAAATTAACTTTAGTGAGTTTAGGGTTTACCTTCTTTACCTTCTTGAGCGAAGGACACCTACTCTTGTAGTGCCCCATCTTACCACACTCAAAGCATTTGATGTGATCCTTTATGCTCTTCTTGGTAGTTGAGGTGGAAGGTTGAGCTTCCAAGATCTCCTCTTCCTTGGATTGCTCTTCTTCCTCTTCACTTGAAGATGTGGGTGGTTCCACTTCTTCCTCCCTTGAAGATGTGGATGATACCTCCTCATCTTCCTTCTCCTCCTCAAATGTTGAGCTCGTGTCAACATTCGATTGGTCCTTCTCTTCTTGGACCAATGAGTCATTCTCCTTAGGTTCTTCCTCTTCTTGGATTTGTGTAGGACTCTCATGAAGCGTAATTACTTTTTTCCAAAGGTCAATTGCATTCTCGTATTCACCTACATTCAATATCACATTAGGTGGTAATAAATTAATTAAAATTCTAGTTACCTCCTTGTCCGTCTCCGATTGCTCTCTTTGCTCCTTGGTCCAATATCGACGTCGGAGACACTTTCCCTTCTTGTCCGTTGGAGCTTTAAACGGTTCCTCCAACGCAATCCATTGGTTCCAATTCATTTGGAACCACATCTCCATGCGCTTCCTCCAATAGTCGAAGTCCTCGCGCTCGTATGGAGGTGGGATTCGGATGTCCCATCCGAGAGGTCCCTCCGACTCCATCTTCTTCCTCTAGCCGCTCTCTTGGCGATTAGTCCAACAAGAGCTCACCTAGCACTGATACCACTTGTAGGAGGTCGGCCGGCCGGCTTGAAGGGGGGTTTGATAGACGGCGCCCCCAAATCGATCGCTTCTCCTAGAGATATTAGCTTGCGCAGCGGAAATACAAAACAAACAAGCTAACTAAAGACAAGAATAAGAAAGAATGCAAACTGCTAACAAGCTCGTTTATGTGGTTCGGAGATAAGACTCCTACTCCACGGCGTGTCCTTGAGGTGGACGATCCCTATCCGTCGGTGGATTACTCCCCGGAAGACCTCCCGCTAGCTCACATAGCTCCTTGTGGGTGGAGAAACTTCACCACAACTCTTACCAAGGACTCTTGAGAAGCTAGGGCACTGGTAGACTACTAATAGGGGTTAACCACCTCTATTTCGTCAACTTCAACCAAGCTTCCAATGCTTAGTTATATAGGCCACGGGTTAGAAAACCCCGCCTACCAGTCGACTGCCAAAACATGCAGTCGACTGCCCTTTGTGGAAATTCGACCGTTGCAGTCCAACGGCTCGATACCAACCCTATGTTCGCTACCAGTCGACTGCACCAGTCGACTGCACCAGTCGACTGATGAAACCACCAGTCGACTGCTACAGTACTGCTACAGTAACACTATAGTACTGCTACAGTAAAACCCTAAAACTAGGATTTTACTCTTAGTACAATCTCTCATGCACTCGTACCCTCACCCTTATGACTCATTTGACACTTCATTTACAGCTTTGACGTCTTGCCTTCAAGCCTACTTCCTTTGGCTCTCGTCCCTCGGATGCATGCAAGCCTACGGCTCGTCTCCAATGACATCCTTCGCGTATGCCTCGAAGTTTCTTCCCTCGGCCCTTGTCCTCGCTGCCTTGTCCACGATCTCTCGGATGCTCCATCCTTCACCAGACCCGAAGCCATCAACCTGAGTCACATGTGTATCCTGCAATCCTGCACAACTCAAATACACATATCAAATACAAGGGTGAACCTAACTTAAACTCTTTGCCCAAACACCAAAACACATGGTCCTGCAGACCATTGGGATTGCTTCAACAGTTAGGACCCTTGGTGGCCGGCTAGAGGGGGAGGGGGTGAATAGCCCCTACACAAATACAAACAAATGTAACTTTCTCATACAACTAACTTAATTAAAGAACACTTGCATAAGAAATGATAAAAAAATCAAAAAGATAGAGGCTCACAGATTTACTTGGTTACAACCGAGAAGGTTGTTAATCCAAGATAGTTGAATCATACTAAAAATCTCCTTCAGGCGGAAAAACCTCTTACAGCAATGAACGCACAGAAAATAAGAACCTAAACAAAAACTGAGATGTGTACAAGTGTTGTTGTAAGAATGCTTGTTCTATATAGCTTCTTGGACTAAGGCTGTATTTATAGCCTTGGTCAGAACGCTTGAAAGAGTTCCAGGCATCTGGAGTGGGATAAAAACTTATCCCCGATGCAACTGTCAAAGACCACATCGAAATGGCTAAAATTAGATTCTGGGCGCTCGGACTGCTCCAGGCACCCGAAATGGTTCCAGGTGCCTCGAAGGGAAAAAAGTTGACTTTCTCTCCAGGCCTCCATCTTCAGCTCCTCTTGCTTTGGTTCGGGTCTTCCGCTCCGACTCTGTTAGCTTGGGTGATTTCGGTCATCCGGAATAGGGCTCACCCGAACCCAACTTCCGACTTTTTCCTCGAGCAAGCTTCCGCTCTGGCTTCTCATACCTCGGAATCGTTGCATGCTTCCTTCTCGTCCGTCAGCGTACTCTTCCGCAGGTTCGTCCCTCGAACGCACCAAGCCCGTCGGCTCGCTCCCGTGCCGACATTCTCGCTAACTGCATCTTTTGCTTCCTGAGTAATCTTCCGCTCCAACTTCTCGTCCCTCAGAAACATCGCATGCTCCCTTCTCGTCCGCCTGTGTACTCTTCCGTAACATTACGTCTTTTGTTCGACTTCATGTGCTCCTAAGTTTCTACACACTTAGACGTAGGGTTAAACACAACAGGACCTAACCTAACTTGTTTGATCACATCAAAACAACCTTGGAGTACCAATAATAACTTAGAATTATTTTTTTTAACTTGTAAAACTTAGAAAAATTTCTCATTTTTTTTCTCTCAAATCTGTTTAACATAGAGTTTTTTTTATATTAGCTTTCCTTTACAAAACTTGTAAAAACTTTCAAAATGTTTTAAGAGTTAAACTTTCTTAATTTTGAAAAAGTATCCTTAGACTTTTTAAGGTACCCTATTTTTTTATGTGATCAAAGGGGAAAAGGGAATATTAAGTATAGGGGAAGGTAGAAAATTTTTATTTTTTTACACTTTATTGCAAAATTTATTGTTTTTACTTTATATTACTTTATGTTGGTTTACCCTTACTTAACTTGGGTTGCTCACATAAAAAAGGGGAGATTGTTGGTACCCCAAGGTTGTTTTGATGTGATAAACAAGTTAGGTTAGGTCATGTTGTGTTTAACCCTATATCTAAGTGTCCAGAAACTTAGGAACACAGGAGTCAAGCAAAAGACACAATGTTGTAGAAGTGTACATCGGAGGACAAGAAGGGAGCGTGCAATGTTTCCGAAGGACGAGAAGCTGGAGCGGAAGATCGGTCGAGGAGCAAAAGACACAGCTAGCAAAAAGGTCGGCACGAGAGAGAGCCGACAGGCTTGGTGCGTCCGAGGGACGAAGCTGCGGAAGAGTGCGCTGGTAGATGAGAAGGAAGCATGCGACGATTCCGATGTACGAGAAGCCGGAGTGGAAACTTGCTCGAGGAAAAGGCTGAAAGTTGGGTTTGAGTGAACCCTATTCCGAATGGTCAAAATCACCCAAATGAGCGGAGTCGGAGCAGAAGACTCGGACCGAAGAAAGAGGAACTGAAGCTAGAGGCCCGAAGAGAAAGTCAACTGAAAGTTGACTTTTTCCCTTCGGGCGCCCGGAGCCATTCCGGGCGCCCAGAACCCTTTCGGGTACCTAGAGTAGTCCGGGCGCCCGAAACCTTTCTGGGCGCTCGAAACCCAATTTTAGCCATTTCGACGTGGTCTTTAACCATTGCGTTAGGGATAAGTTTTTATCCCACTCCAGGTGTCTGGAACCCTTCCAGGTGCATCGACCAAGGCTATAAATACAACCTTGGTCCAAGAAGTTATATAGAACAAGCATTCATGCAACAACACTTGTACACATCTCAGTTTTTGTTTAGCTTATTATTTTATATGCATTCATTGCTGTAAGAGGCTTCTCCATCTGAAGGAGATTCTTAGTGCAATTCAACTGTATTGAATTAACAATCTTCCCGATTGTAACCAAGTAAATTTGTGAGCCTCTGTCTTTTTTATTTCTTTATTATTTCTTATGCAAGTGTTCTTTAATTAAGTTACTTGTCAGAGAAAGGTACTTTTGTTTGTATTTGTGCAGGGGCTATTCACCCTCCTCTAGCTGGCCACCAAGGGTCCTAACAGAACCGACACTTCACCCCGTTCGTGTACTGATGAAATGTGGTCGCGTTGTTAAACTTTGTCAAGTGGTCATCTAGATCAGTAGTTCTGTTGTATTCCCTGATCGCCAGCGGGGTGTAGTGTCGAGGCAGGGGATCGTTCAGAATCCCTTGAGAAAATTATTGATTGATCTGCTCGTGCGAATCATCCTCCCTTGGCGCTTTCCCTTTCCTCGCGTCCCGAACAGGCGCATCGTCCAATGAAGATCCCTGATCCTTGTCTGCTCGGCCGCGTTCCTCCGATAGGGTCCTGAACATGGCCCGATGGAAGGGGATCGACGTATTGGGTGCCTCCCTATATATGCGGGTCGGCTTCTTGTTATTTCCTCAGAGCGGATATTTGGTTCACTCGGTCTCCCTGTTCAGCCGGCCGACCTGCGGTTGATGCTACGGGCTCCTGAGCTTGGCGCTTGGTCAGTGTCTGTTGTTGTCGCTCGGGCTTGTATCAGCATATCGAGCTCTTCTTGCGTCAGCGTCACCGTGGCAAATCGTCCAGCGTCCTCCATCTTCTCGTTCGAATATAGGCTACGTTCTCACAAACGGCACCAAAATGATCTTGTCCGAAAGCGCGTGGGAAGGTGGAAAGCTAGGGAGGTGGCGGCTTCTCTGATCGGCTGTAGACCTTGTTCCGCTCCGCAAAACAAGTAACGTCATTGCTGAGTCAGGGAAGAGGTCCCCGATGTTGGCCCTCCGACACTCAAGTCTGTTATCAGAATAATGGAAGAAAGCAGAGGAACAGTAACTCTAGCATAAACAATGAATCTCGCGTACCTCCGCCGGTGATGGACCCTCTTTATATACAGTGTTGGTGGGCGACGTGCACGCTTCTTGAGGCATAGGTGTATTCTCCAATATGTCTTATGAAAGGATTTGTCAGAAAAGTACCTCTGACACCATACCTTAACAGGGCATGCATATCCTTGACAAGACAGTAGTGTCGTACGATCTATCTATCGACCATACCTCGTGTCAGCGGCACTATCTCCTAAAAGAATGTCGAAGAATACTACAGTGGTCCCGTTGCTTAGTTAAGCAGGGTAGCCGCTCGGCTAGGACTCTGGTCCATCCACAGCTAGTCCCGCTACTTGACCGAGCGGGGTAGCCGCTCGGTCGGGACTCCTCCGCTCTGTCGGCTTTAGTTGATCTCCCCTGTGGTGACTACGTATTAACATGCTCTCCCCCGTTCGGACAAGCTAACCGGTCTCTTTTAGCTTCCTGCTGCTCTGTATTGAGCGTTAACTGTCTTACGTATTGTCCCGAGCTGAACGGGTGGTACGCTAGGATATGTCTCCGCCGGTTGGCTCTTTGACATTCGGACATTGATCACCTTAACTTTGACCTCCACCTTAATAGTTGACCCGTGCCAGGTGGATCTCCCTATATCGCCGTCGCATCACAAGCAATTAACATACACAGATACATCAAACCCCATCATCACATTTCACAGACTAAATATGTTCAAATAATAGAATTAAGAACATACGCAAACGAAACCAAGCGAGACATTTGAATGATGAGATTGTTGGTTATCCATCATCAGTCCATTTTATTAGAAAGTACATATAACGCTTCATATTAAAACGCTTCCGAAAATACACGGAAAAAAAAAAAGACAAAGGCACCAAAAGCCGTTATTTTTCTTACACATCACACTTTTTATTAAGAGGAATATATCGGCCGTGCGATTTCAAGGCTCACCGGTACGCAAACGCGAGCATTGTGGCAAGCTGGCACCGCCGCCGTCGAACCCTTCGGTAGGGTAACAGGAAAAAGACAACGGCGGCTCCGAGTTTGAGGAAGAGGAAAACGAGCAGCGATGCCGACTTAATTGCCTGATTAATTCTGAAGGTATAGTCTTTCTGTTGTTGTATGATTAATTCTGAAGTTATTGTCAGTGTGTCTATTTTGCCCGATTAATTCTGAAGGTATAGTCTTTCGTGTTGATCGTTACAGTCAGTGTGTTGATTTTACCTAATTAATTCTGAAAATAGAGTATCGTTATTAATTCTGAAGGTATAGACTTGACCGATTAGAATTTGGTCAAAGAACCAATCCTTGGCTTAAGGAGAAGAATAAAGGCAGGAGTCATCCTTTTCGTGGTCGTTCACGTCGACCCATACTTTTTAAAGAGATAAATCACAAAAGATTAAAAAGAGATACATTATAAGACAGTGTCTTTACACAGAAAGGCTATATTTTATATCAGTTACGAATTGATTCCAAATCTATTAGAATAACCATTTACACAGATACTAACCGCATGCATCAATCCGTAGAGACAGAAAACTCTTATAATCATTGATATCTTATTATCTCTTTTCTTTAAATTGTATTCTTTGATATCTCAATTACTTCTCAAGAGGAGTACTCGTGCAATGTTACAGATTAATCTTTTGAATGTTTCTGTGACTATTTGGACATGAAAGAAAGTTCTCTTTGATTTGATTAGTAATAAGGGGCATGGCAATATTTAAACTTTCTCCAAACTGAAATTAACTGAATTATAAATTTCAATTGCATTTGATTTAATTTGAACTAATGATAGCCTGAGGCCTACTTTTTTACAGAAATATGTTTCCATTTTTTACAAAACAACATTAAACTTTCTGCCTTCCCAAAATAAGAGAGATGAAGTATAAGCATTTGTATAACGTAGCAAAATGAATTCTTATATTTGATTAAAAAAAAAATAGCTATTCTAGATACTAAGATTCTCTGGGTGAAAGTTCAGAAAAGGGAGTCTGATAGAGTAACCAAAGATCAGCCCTCCTGGAAATCTTGGAAAGGGGATAGCATCTCGGATGTTGTCGATGCCGGTAGCAAAAAGAATCATTCGCTCAAACCCTAAGCTAAACCCACTGTGTTTGACAGTGCCAAAAGGGCGGAGCTCAAGGTACCATTCATAAGGCTCAAGTGGCAACCCTGCATCTTCGATTCTAAGGGAATAGATGAAATAAGTCAAGATAAGCTTTAAACAAAAAGGATAAAATATAGAACAAGTCAACAAGCTGACTACAAGTATGTTCAGAACATGAATAACACTAATTCCGAGCATACCAATCCATTCATAGCTAAAAATGCAAACACAGATTTTTTTGAACTGTATATGCTTGACGGCACAAACATGTTTTAACTTGGTTTCTTTCATAATTCTATTAGGCCTTGGAAGGACATGACGGGGAGAAAGAGTTCAGTTTAGTAGACTAGCAGATAGTGGTAAAATCAAACCCCACCCGCCCCAAAAAAGGAAACACATGAGCCTTATAGGTTCAATTTAATTATTTGTACCTTTTTACGAGAATGTCTAAACGTGCCTCTCTTTGGCTTCTTCCAATCAGCTCACCAACCTACAAACGAGAATTTTAAAGACTGTAGAACAAGATTGCAGCAGTTGAACTTTCAGAACTTGAATCAATAACACAAATCAAAAAGAAAGTAGAACTTAAATCATATTGATGGATGCAACAAGACGTAAGACGAAATTTCATCCCCGCTATATACAACCAGTCAAATGCCATACCTTGGGCACAAGCACGTCCATAGCTGCTACTTCTTTTGGTCATCATTGAGCCTCATATAAAATGCTTTAATACCTTTGGATAGTTATATACAATTACAGGTTTCTTGAATATCACCTCTGTCAAATACCTGAATAATCCAAAAGATCATCACCCCCTCAAATCTGAAGCTGCCCTGATACTGTAAGAAAAGCTTGGCGTCCAAAAAAAGTCTCGTGCATTGTCAATCTTTCCATCCTATCTAGATCGTGAAGTTGGATCGGCAGCTTAGTTTGAACTAATGATTCCCTGATGCCTACTTATTTCCAGATGTTTTTGTCTTCACAAAACAACATTGAGCTTTCTGAATTCACATAGCAGAAACCTGTGTTTTGACAACAAACTGATCCAACTTCTGATAAGAAAGTATGAGATATGAAGTAGAAACAAAACTAATTCTTATATTTAATTAAAAAATACCTATTCTAGAATAAGACATTTTCTTTAAATAGTTGATGACAGATGGTGATAGTTCAGTAAAGGGAAGCCAATAGAGTGAGCAGCCCTTCCTGGATATCTTGGGAAAGGGATAACATCTAGGATGTTATCGATGCCGGTGGCAAAAAGAACCATACGCTCAAACCCAATGTGTTTGACAGTGCCAAAATGGCGGAGCTCAAGGTACCATTCATAAAGCTCAAGTGGCAACCCTGCATCTTCAATTCTAAGAGAATAGATGAAATAAGTGGAGATATGCTTTACACAAAAAGAACAAAATACAAAACAAGTCAACATGCTGACTACTATTTTGTTCATAACACGAATTCAGAGCATATTAACCCATTCGTAGCTAAAAAGTAAACACAGATCTTCTAACTTGTATATGGTCAACGGCACAAACATATTTTAACTTGGTTTCTTTAATAATTCTGTAAGGCGTTGGAAGGACAGGATGAGGAGAAAGAAATTTGGATGCACATATCATAGATTTAAGCAACTGGGCGACTGACAACTTCTCAGTTAGAAAATGACAGCACAAGAACCTTCCTTCAGAGTGATCAACCACTTCAAGCTTCATAAAGGAGTGCAAAATCGGACTATCACTTCTGCTGAGAGAAGCCTATTCTGGCCAAAGACATTCACAACCTCAGGCATGCTCCACAGTTAACATATCAAATGCAGAGGGTCACAATGCTCGGGCCAAACAAGGATGAGCACCATTCATCATTATATCCCCAACAAGGACTGAAATTGGCCGCTTGAAAGGAAAAAAAAAAACACTCTGACCTTACTATCTAACACCTATAAAAGGCCAGGTAAAAGATCTACCAAGGCAAATCCATCCTCCCTAGCAACTTGAACTTGTGTTCTTCTGCAATTAATCCCACTCAATTGGAGCCAAACTGATTAGAAAATCTGACAACCTGAGGGCCACCTCAGGGAACAACTGATGTTGGCTTTTAGAAGGATGAAGGGATACAAGGCTACTCTAGTTTGGGTATTCTCTCTCTTCAAACAAGTGTCACACTAGTTCATCAGTCTGAGCCACTCTCTCATTGGGTCATTGAAGCCAAAAGATCTGAACCTTCTTCACTTTAATTATTTGTACCTTTTTATGAGAATGTCTAAACGTTCCTCTCTTTGGCTTCCTTCAATCATCTCACCAACCTACAAATTGATAGATATTGAAGTAGAGAACAATATAAAAATAAAGAAATTCAAAATCTGATGGATTATTTGATATTGAACATATTTGTGGCACAGCCACTATAATCTTATAAAGACATCATGGATAGTTCTAGAATTACATTAGTTATTGCTTAATTAATTTGATCATCATCTACTAGATTCATGAAACCTCACAATGCATGCATCGGTTTTAATTCTATGCATGCATGTGCATTAATTCTCAAAATTAACTTTTAACAAAGAATTTTAAAGACTGTAGAACAAAATTGCAACTGTTGAATTTTCAGAACTTGAATCAAGAACACAAATTGAGAAGAAAGTAGAACATGAATCACATAGATGGATGCAACAAGACATCAGAAGAAAATTTTCAGTCTGGCTATATACAACATCAGTCAAATGCCATACCTTGGGCACAAGCACGTCTATAGCCACTACTGTCTTTTGGTTATCGTTGAGCCTCATATAAAATGCTTTAATACCTTTTAGATAGTTATATTAAATTACAGGTTTCTTGAATATCACCACTGTCAAATACCTAAATAATCCAAAAGATAATCACACACTCAAACCCTGAAACTTCCAAGATAAATAGATATGCTTTGCAGAAACTGTTGGTGCGGGAAGCATCCGACGATCGACCGTTGTTTTGATAATGGCAAAGGAATTCAAAGTTAAGCTGTTTTGTGATCTAAGGTACTTAATTTAGTGTTTCAGGAAAGTCCTAGCTGCGGTTAGGCAGGTAGAAAACCCTAGGGGGTGGTAACTCTAGGTCATAGGGGGTGGTAACCCTATGTGGAAAGTTTTGACGGGTCGAGAGCTTCAGGCAAAAGTCCTGGGGGGGGGTAACCCTAGGTGGAAAATCCTGGTGTCGCAAACTAGGTGAAAGACTGGACGAGCCGGGAAGCGGAAGTCCGGCAGAAAGTCCGAAAACTTCGAACGCTGAGCAAAAGTCCAGTCGATCTGGAGGATCGCACTGACAACAAGTAAATCTCCTGAGTGGAATAGGTGAGGACACGTTCCCCATAGAGGGAACAGTAGGCGTCGGGTCGACCTAGGATTTCCGGTTGGAAATCCGAAGTCAGACCCGGACAGTCCGACGACTGTCAAGTATATCTGTCTTATTATTTCTGTGCTAACTTTGTTTTGCAGGGTTTATGTTTGGGACTAACACATTTTGCAGGAACAAAAAAACACACTTAGCCTCGGATGAACAATATCCGAGGCGCCTCCATAGGGCTTGGAGGCGCCTCGGGGGCTAGCCAAAGCCAGTTGTCCAGAGACGCTGGAGGCGCCTCGGAGGTCATTGGAGGCGCCTTGGAGCAGCTTGGAGGCGCCTTCAGTGGGATAAGGCGCGACCAGATCAAAGTTGATCCACGCGTGCGACTCGACGGCCTGGAGGCGCCTCGGACAGGCTTGGAGGCGCCTCCAGCACTGTTTAAAAGGGGACTTCGAGCAGCAGCTTAGAACAACAATTCACAAGCGATCCTTCTGCGTTCAACTGCTAACGAGTTCATCCCGAAGTGCTGTGACGACATACCAACGACCCGGAACTCCAGATTTTGATATTCTTACTGTCGGTATTATTTTCTTTTATAGTTCTAATTGTAACAATCTTTCGAGCTTATAGTTGATGTCCACCGAAAGCGGTCAATGACCGTGGGCCTTGGAATAGGAGTCGCCACAGGCTCTGACCCAAGTAAACGACCGTGTTCTTGTGTGTTTGCTTTAGCTTTATTTCCGCTGCGTGTTTCACTCCGATAGTTTTACGAATCGAACGAAATAGCCACAGCGTTATTCACTCCGAAGTCAGACCCGGACAGTCCGACGACTGTCAAGTATATCTGTCTTATTATTTCTGTGCTAACTTTGTTTTGCAGGGTTTATGTTTGGGACTAACACATTTTGCAGAAACAAAAAAACACACTTAGCCTCGGATGAACAATATCCGAGGCGCCTCCATAGGGCTTGGAGGCGCCTCGGGGGCTAGCCAAAGCCAGTTGTCCAGAGACGCTGGAGGCGCCTCGGAGGTCATTGGAGGCGCCTTGGAGCAGCTTGGAGGCGCCTTCAGTGGGATAAGGCGCGACCAGATCAAAGTTGATCCACGCGTGCGACTCGACGGCCTGGAGGCGCCTCGGACAGGCTTGGAGGCGCCTCCAGCACTGTTTAAAAGGGGACTTCGAGCAGCAGCTTAGAACAACAATTCACAAGCGATCCTTCTGCGTTCAACTGCTAACGAGTTCATCCCGAAGTGCTGTGACGACATACCAACGACCCGGAACTCCAGATTTTGATATTCTTACTGTCGGTATTATTTTCTTTTATAGTTCTAATTGTAACAATCTTTCGAGCTTATAGTTGATGTCCACCGAAAGCGGTCAACGACCGTGGGCCTTGGAATAGGAGTCGCCACAGGCTCTGACCCAAGTAAACGACCGTGTTCTTGTGTGTTTGCTTTAGCTTTATTTCCGCTGCGTGTTTCACTCCGATAGTTTTACGAATCGAACGAAATAGCCACAGCGCTATTCACTCCGAAGTCAGACCCGGACAGTCCGACGACTGTCAAGTATATCTGTCTTATTATTTCTGTGCTAACTTTGTTTTGCAGGGTTTATGTTTGGGACTAACACATTTTGCAGGAACAAAAAAACACACTTAGCCTCGGATGAACAATATCCGAGGCGCCTCCATAGGGCTTGGAGGCGCCTCGGGGGCTAGCCAAAGCCAGTTGTCCAGAGACGCTGGAGGCGCCTCGGAGGTCATTGGAGGCGCCTTGGAGCAGCTTGGAGGCGCCTTCAGTGGGATAAGGCGCGACCAGATCAAAGTTGATCCACGCGTGCGACTCGACGGCCTGGAGGCGCCTCGGACAGGCTTGGAGGCGCCTCCAGCACTGTTTAAAAGGGGACTTCGAGCAGCAGCTTAGAACAACAATTCACAAGCGATCCTTCTGCGTTCAACTGCTAACGAGTTCATCCCGAAGTGCTGTGACGACATACCAACGACCCGGAACTCCAGATTTTGATATTCTTACTGTCGGTATTATTTTCTTTTATAGTTCTAATTGTAACAATCTTTCGAGCTTATAGTTGATGTCCACCGAAAGCGGTCAACGACCGTGGGCCTTGGAATAGGAGTCGCCACAGGCTCTGACCCAAGTAAACGACCGTGTTCTTGTGTGTTTGCTTTAGCTTTATTTCCGCTGCGTGTTTCACTCCGATAGTTTTACGAATCGAACGAAATAGCCACAGCGTTATTCACTCCGAAGTCAGACCCGGACAGTCCGACGACTGTCAAGTATATCTGTCTTATTATTTCTGTGCTAACTTTGTTTTGCAGGGTTTATGTTTGGGACTAACACATTTTGCAGGAACAAAAAAACACACTTAGCCTCGGATGAACAATATCCGAGGCGCCTCCATAGGGCTTGGAGGCGCCTCGGGGGCTAGCCAAAGCCAGTTGTCCAGAGACGCTGGAGGCGCCTCGGAGGTCATTGGAGGCGCCTTGGAGCAGCTTGGAGGCGCCTTCAGTGGGATAAGGCGCGACCAGATCAAAGTTGATCCACGCGTGCGACTCGACGGCCTGGAGGCGCCTCGGACAGGCTTGGAGGCGCCTCCAAGACTGTTTAAAAGGGGACTTCGAGCAGCAGCTTAGAACAACAATTCACAAGCGATCCTTCTGCGTTCAACTGCTAACGAGTTCATCCCGAAGTGCTGTGACGACATACCAACGACCCGGAACTCCAGATTTTGATATTCTTACTGTCGGTATTATTTTCTTTTATAGTTCTAATTGTAACAATCTTTCGAGCTTATAGTTGATGTCCACCGAAAGCGGTCAATGACCGTGGGCCTTGGAATAGGAGTCGCCACAGGCTCTGACCCAAGTAAACGACCGTGTTCTTGTGTGTTTGCTTTAGCTTTATTTCCGCTGCGTGTTTCACTCCGATAGTTTTACGAATCGAACGAAATAGCCACAGCGCTATTCACTCCGAAGTCAGACCCGGACAGTCCGACGACTGTCAAGTATATCTGTCTTATTATTTCTGTGCTAACTTTGTTTTGCAGGGTTTATGTTTGGGACTAACACATTTTGCAGGAACAAAAAAGCACACTTAGCCTCGGATGAACAATATCCGAGGCGCCTCCATAGGGCTTGGAGGCGCCTCGGGGGCTAGCCAAAGCCAGTTGTCCAGAGACGCTGGAGGCGCCTCGGAGGTCATTGGAGGCGCCTTGGAGCAGCTTGGAGGCGCCTTCAGTGGGATAAGGCGCGACCAGATCAAAGTTGATCCACGCGTGCGACTCGACGGCCTGGAGGCGCCTCGGACAGGCTTGGAGGCGCCTCCAGCACTGTTTAAAAGGGGACTTCGAGCAGCAGCTTAGAACAACAATTCACAAGCGATCCTTCTGCGTTCAACTGCTAACGAGTTCATCCCGAAGTGCTGTGACGACATACCAACGACCCGGAACTCCAGATTTTGATATTCTTACTGTCGGTATTATTTTCTTTTATAGTTCTAATTGTAACAATCTTTCGAGCTTATAGTTGATGTCCACCGAAAGCGGTCAACGACCGTGGGCCTTGGAATAGGAGTCGCCACAGGCTCTGACCCAAGTAAACGACCGTGTTCTTGTGTGTTTGCTTTAGCTTTATTTCCGCTGCGTGTTTCACTCCGATAGTTTTACGAATCGAACGAAATAGCCACAGCGCTATTCCCCCCCCCCCCCCCCCCGTCTAGCGCTTTTGATCCAACAGAAACTTTACTCATACCTTTCATGCTCAGATGCTAGATCAACTCCCCACTCTACCTTGTTCTCAAACTTCCTCACATCGGATAGAAGTTGCACAGCCTTAGTGTATGAGATGCGCTCAAATGGCATAGATGGTGGCAAAAGGCGAATACGCTCGCCCCCAGCGCCCCCACCAACCCGTCCCAGGGCCAACACGGAGGAGGTAAATTACGGGCGGCTACTAGCCTTTGGAATAGTGACTAGCACATAAGGGAGGTACCTCGGCTTTGCTGAGATTCGAACCCCAGACCTCATTGTGGCAACACCTCATGCGCTAGCCACTAGATGAAACAAGCTTCAAACGTTTTCTATAGCTGTCTTATCATAGTTTTTGACCATAAATGGGAATACATGGGATTTACGAAAATATAGGCCTCAAGAAATGTTCTGTTTTGTTTAGTAGCCATGAAGAAAGTAAAAAACTAACTATCAGATTCACATAAAATACTACTGACTTGTACTAGGCTGCATCAATGCCAGTCTCATATTGATAGAATAACAGGATAAGCAATATAGTACCTCTAGATTAGCAAATGCTATCTCCGGCTCAACTATCCAAAACTTAGCCAAATGCCGTGATGTGTGGGAATGTTCTGCTCGAAAAGACAAAAGTTGGCCCAACGGTGTAGGCATTACCGAGGGCACAAACATATGTCTCAACCTGAAACTGCCCCGATACTGTAAAAAAAGCTTGGCGTCCAAAAAAGTCTCGTGCATAGTCAACTTTTCCATCCTTCTGAGGAAGCCCAGGGGCAGCTCTCCAGCTCCTTCCCAATTACTTGTGTTGATTATAGGAGTATGTATGTAACGAAATCCATTTTTCCTGGATAACGTATGGGTTGCATAAGCCAACTCATCTCGAATTCGTGCAATTGCAGATATCTGAAACAAGAGCAAAGAAGAAACTAAAACATTATCAAACGATATCAAAGGAAATAGTTCGGGAGAAAAAATTGGTGCCTTCGGCCGGATACGATGATACCGAAAACATGCAAAAATATGAGTTCGAATCTATACGGCCAAGTAATGTCCATACTCGAATATAAACTTGAAAGCATATGACGAAGAAAAGACGACGAATTTTTTAGTAGCGTGTTCGTGCGGGTACGGAGGTGCACGAAGTCACAAAGGAACTCAGAGTAAGCCGCGTCTTGGGTATCGGATACTTGGCCGGACCCACAGGGCCGACCTCGAGCACCTTCTCCACCCTGAGCTCGACGCTCCAATTGGCGCCCTCAGGCGTCTTCATGAGCTCGCTCTCGACCAGGACGGAGGTGCCGGTGGGAACGAGCTGCGACAGTGGGAACACAGCCGCGTCGACGATCACCCGGAGGTTCTCTAGGCAGGAGCCGTCGTTGAGCACGAGAAATGCAAAAGAACCCTTTCCCTGCTCTCGTTCCGTCTTGACCCACCCACCCACGACGACCTTCCGGCCGTCGAGCTCGTCGGCGGCGCGGTCACGTTCGACTCGATGAAGGTGCGGGCGCGGGAGGGCTCCAAGGACGGATCGGCAGAGAGAGACCGTCTCCATTGTCGATCGGAGGCGGAGCGACGGCTAGGGTTTGGACTGGTGGGTGGGATGTTTCGGGAATGAATTCGCAATAGGAACAAGGACGAATGGGCGAGTTCGAGTGCGCCGACGCTGTGGCGTTATATTAATTAGATGTGTTTTTTTTTTTAATAAATTAATTATCAAATTTTTAGCTTTCTGTCTAATTGATTGATTTATTTTTTTATTTAATCGCAAGATCATGGCTTATAATTTTAATTTTGTATTTTTTTTAAAAAAAAAGTTGATTAAATACATAGGCTAGTGGCTCCGGCGGTCGGCCGGTGGTGGTGCTCTAGCGGCTGGTCAGCAACGGTGGTGCTCCGGAGGAAGGCAGACCAAATTTTTTTGCCGGTGTCCAGGATTAAAAAGCTTCAACAAATGAGTGGATTTAAAGAAGGGTGAAATATATAAAACCCTTTTTATCGAGAGGAAGGCGCACACGAAAGGAAAGGCACGCAAAGCCGTTATATCACTTACACACCACACTATGAACGGAATATATCGATTATACGATCTCAAGGCTCACAGGTACGCCAACGTGAACAATGCGCCAGCAGCGAGGAGAACGAATTGTCGCAAGTCAGCATCACCGCCGTTGATCCCTTCGGTTGGGTAACAGGAAAAGACAACGGCGGCTCCGAGTTTGAGAAAGAGGAAAACGAGCAGCGCTGCAATGGTAGAGGGAGCGGCGCTGGCGCGGCCGTCGGCGACGCAGACACGAACGAACACGGCGGCCACGCCGGCGAGGAAGAGCAGGTAGGCGTGGAAGTAATAGTCCAAGCCGCCGGCGCCGTCAAAGAGCACGCCGCAGAAGTCAAACGCGAGGATGAGAGGCACCAGTAGCCAAGAGGCGGCACTCGCCCTGCGCACGGGATCAACGACCCAAAGCTCTAGGAACAAAAGCGCCACGGTGGTCAGGAAGATCGCGAAGAGTTCGAAATGGATTCTCACCGCGTTCCAATCGTCGGAGGAGTAGAAGTGGAAGTAGAAGGCGATACAAATGGCAAGGAGCAAGAAATTGACCTGCATGATTGCAAAGAAGAAGGAAGAAGAGAGTCGAACGAAGAGAGGAACTTGGAATGAGAGATTATCCGGCGCCATAAGTCCATTTTATAGTAGAATTTCATATTTATTAAATCGTGCAATTTGGCTAAGACTCTCGAATGTTCTTAATTTGCGCTTGGTTAGCATAAAAGGCCCAAACAGGCAACAGACATTTCAGCCATTGCCTATTTGACAAATGACTAGAAGTGAGAGTTCGAAGAGACTCCCTCTGGCAAAGTCAATTCGCTCGATCCCAATCCCCCTTCCCACCCCATCCTGTTCGTTGATCTCGCGACACAGATCGGTCTCTCTCTTCAACACTTTTCGTGCAACTCTACTACCACCGTAACAACTCTGCTTTCGGCCCTTTTCTTCTTCTCCCAACCAACGAAAAGTCAAATCGATCCCCAAAACAACATTCATTTTGTTCCCATCCGCATCGACGCGGATTTTATTAAATAAGATGCATCTCCAACCCATCGGAATCAAGGGACGAGATCAAAAGACGGGTGGACTAAAGAGGAGAAGTAAAGAGACGCCAGCAGGGAAAGTCAATTCGCTCGATCCTAATCCGCCTTCCCACTCCCACTGGCCACTCCATCCAGTTCGTTGATCTCGCAACACAGATCGGTCTCTCTCTTCGTTACGTCTCTTCTGCTCCCTACTAAGGGGGAAAAGTCAAATCGATCGCAAAAGATGCATCCTCCGCATACATGGATTTTATTAAATAAGATGCATCCACCACCCCAAGGGTCACAAACTATCGGGGTCGCCCCACGGGGTTATCTCGGTGGTAAAGGCGTGGAAGTTTGCCACTGAGAACATGGGTTCGAGTCCGCAGGGCAACGGGGATTTATTCCCTATCCCTGTGCAAAAAGTCTCGGCCCACTGCGTTGCGGCGGGGGCCCTGAGGGCGAGGGTTTCGCCTTTTTGCCACAAACTATCGGGGTCACTATCAAAATTCTGAAAGGATGCACAGATGGTTGGCGAGTCTAACTTATGGTCAGCTTCGAAGTCAGCTTCCAGCGAGGCCGACCTTCAGCTTCTAACGAGTCGACTTCTCTAGGGGGAATTAACTGGGAGGTTAGAAGGACCCATGTACAGTCTGCCAACCAGAGATAAAGGAAAATGATTTGAATTTATAAAAATTTAAATTTAGATTTATTTGTTGAATTAACTTGAGTTAATAATCTTATGTTGTCAAACAGGACGGAATAGCTATTTGGGATGGAGTTGGCTGAATAATTAGACTATTTTGTGTGTCCGAGTGTAGACGGTGGATTATTATTTTTAATTGATGGATCTATATATATATATATATATATAATTGTTATGTTGTGGACAAAGCAGTGCGGATCGTTGCGGACATGCCTTCCTGATCGGTCACCAGTCCGATCAGGGAATCTCCTTATCGGTCTCTGGACCGATCAGAGAACCTCCTTATCGGTCTGTAGACCGATTAGAAAATGATCAGGAGTCCCTGATCGGTCCAGAGACCGATCAAGAGGTTCCCTGATCTGGTGACCGATCAGGAAGGCATGTCCACAGCGATTCGCACGACTTTATCCGCAGCATAACAATTATATATATATATATATATATATAACAATTTGATCATCCGTTATTATTTATGAATTGATATTGTGCATATAAGAGGAGGTCTTAAGGATTTAGAAATAAATTTGATAGAGCTTTTGATTCTCTATTGATCTAGAGATTTTCGACGTCGTTATCCCCTAAACCCCTTAGATGATCTCTTCATTTCGCTTCTATTTTTCTTTTTCCTCCGGAATTATTTTTGAATGACTAAAATCATAATAAAAATGATTAGAATCCATCAGTCAATTGATTAAATTAAAATTATCTTGATGTTGGATAATTTTTTTTATTAATAGTCTTAAACGCATGATGGTATATTTCCAATCGATTCATAGCATTCAGTAATCGATTAAGGGGGCGTTTAGTTTAGGGGAATAAGAGTGGGGAATGGGAATAGCAATCATTGATTGTCATTATTGATGTTTGGATTATAGGAATGGAAATAAAAATAAGGAAATGAATCATTATAATTGGGTAATGACTCATTCCCATGTCTCCCCCCTTCAATGAGTCATTACCCCATTTTTAACAATCAAAATATTTCCTTATTCCAAAAATACCCTTGACCAAAAACTAAATTTTTTCCCTTTAAAATCAAATATCAAAATATATTTATTTAATTTTTCTTTCATATCACTTTCTCTCTCCTTGTTCTCTCTCAACATATTTTCTCTCTCCTCATTTTATCACTCACTTTCTCTCTCCTTAATCTCTCTCATCACACTTTCCTTCCTCTTTTTTTTTCTCATTACACTTTCTCTCTCATCACACTTGCTCTCTCCTTAATCTCTTTCATCACACTCTCTTTACTCTTTTTTCTTATCACACTTTCTCTCTTATCATACTTTCTCCCTCCTCAATCTCTCACATCACACTTACACTCTCTATTTTCTTTTTTCTCATCACACTTTCTTTCACATCATATTTTCTATCTCATCATACTTTCTCTTTCCTTAATCTCTCCCATCACATTCTCTCCTTTTTTCTCAACACACTTTCTCTCTCATCATGCTTTCTCTTTCCTCAATATCTCCCATCACATTCGCTTTCATATTTTTTTCTCATCACACTTTCTCTCTCATAATACTTTCTCTCTCCTCAATCTCTCTCATCACATTCTCTTCTTTTTTTTCAATACACTTTCTCTTTCATCATACTTTATCTCTCATCATGCTTTCTCTTTCCTCAATATCTCCCATCACATTCACTTTCATATTTTTTTTCTCATCACACTTTCTATCTCATAATACTTTCTCTCTCCTCAATCTCTCCCGTCACACTTTCTCTCTCATCATACATTCTCTCTCATAATACTTTCTCTATCCTCAATCTCTCCCATCACACACTCTCTCCTCTTTTTTTCTCATTACACTTTCTCTCTTTTCATCCTCTCTCATCATATTTTCTCACTTATCATATTTTTTCTCTCATCATATTTTCATGCTCTCTCCCATCATACTCTCTTTCCTCATTTTTCTCTCATCGTACTTTCTCTCTCTTCATTATTTCCTATCACACTTTCTCTTTCATCATACTTTCTCTCTCATTATTCATTCTCGTCATATTTTTCTTTCACATTTAATTTTCTTTTACATCTAATTTTTTCTCTTATTTTCCTTTAAGGGTAAAAAAGGAAATTTTGATTGATTTCGATAGAAAATATTCAACTAACCAAACATTGCTTTTAAAAGTGATATTCATGCTCATACCTATTCCCATTCCACAATATTATAATTCTCATTCTGATTCCTATTCCTAGGAACGAACCAAACACCCCTAAAATTTTTATCAATCTATTCCATTAATTTCCAATCGATTAAATGATTTCTAATTAATTAGAATTTATCTTAATCGTTTCAATTTATTTTTTAATCGATTAAGGTATCATGCTACGTGAAACAGTGTCTTACTCTTTCATACTATATGAATATTATATGCATTAAAAGACGCTTTAACTTTTTATGGGTGGATTTTATAAATGATCATATACTTCCAAATTGATTGTTATAAACGATTGAATAAAATCAATCGATTATGATATATTATTAATTAATTTATAAATCTAATTTAGGGTGTTAAGATTGATTAAATAATTATCTATTCAGTTAAAGTTTTTAATATTTTTTAATCTATCTACATGATGTGCTACTAAATTGAAATATGTAGACACCTTAATCTTAAGTTAGGTTTACTGTTGATGTGATGATGATGAAGAACTCCATTCCGCTGCCACAATGGAAATCAGAGGAAGTCAAAATTTAGGTGGTCAATATGCAATTGGCATCGGTCGGTCGGGCGAAGCATGGCCCAATCGGGAAAAAGGCTCCAACTCGCCATCGCCTTCGACACGGGGAACAATCAAACAACCGACACTCAAGGGAGACAATGTGCAGAAGCCGAGCCGAGCGGCTACCCCGCTTGACCAGACAACAGAGATTGATGTGTGCAAAGTTCAGCTTCGGCCGAACGACTATCCCGCTCGGCCTGACAACAGAATTCGGTTGAGCGGCTACCCCGCTCAGCCTGACAGCAGGCCTCGGCAATAACAAAGTAGGATTGCGATCAAGCATACACATTGAGGAACAACGAGGTTCTGGCCGACCAGGCGTGCATCAGGGCGGCGAAAGGACGGCCGAGCAGCCAATCCGCTCGGGCCATTTGTACACTCCTGATGATATCCTATCCAGTGATATCCTTTTGGGAGTTGGTACCGCCGACACCGGGCATGAGTTGTCAGAAAATCGTACGATAGAAGCTAATTACTTCAGATATATGCTAGCCCTGTTAAGGTACTGTGTCAGGGACATTTTACTGACAAGTCTTTTCAGGGCGAATCCAGGAATTCAAGCATGGAGGGACGATTTTTACGTGGAACAAAGGGCGGTATCCTGTATCTCCACCGGTGGAACCCCATAATATTAGGGGTTTCATTACCGACAAGGGGGCAGGGTGACCGCCGATGCCGCCCCCCCTCTGGATCCGCCCTTGCTACCAGAGCTCTATATAAAGGGGATCCAAGTATCAGTGGAGGTATGCGATATTCACTATTTGTGTTACAATCTTCTTGTTTATCCGCTTTCCACTTCATCGTCGGTGACTGACTTGAGCGTCGGAGGGTCAACGCCGAGATCCCTTCCCTGGCTCGGCAGTGACGTAGTCTGTGTTGCAGGTTCACGCAGAGTCCACAGGAGGTCAGCGTGAGCGCCACATCCCCAGCTTTCTATCTCTTCGACTTTCAGACAGGATCATATTTGACATCGTCTGTGGGAACATCACCTGAATCCGAGCCGAGAAGCTGGAGGACGTTGGATGACTCACTTTCATGACACTCACCCAAGAAGAGCTCGAGATGCTCGTTCAAGCCCATAATACTAGGGGTTTCATTACCGACAAGGGGGAGGGTGACCGCCGATGCCGCCCCCCCCCCCCCTCTGGATCCGCCCTTGCTACCAGAGCTCTATATAAAAGGGGTCCAAGCATTAGCGGAGGTATGTGATATTCACTGTTTGTGCTGCAATCTTCTTGTTGATCCGCTTTCCACTTCATCGCGGGTGACTGACTTGAGCATCGGAGGGTCAACGTCGGGACCCCTTCCCTGGCTCGGCAGTGACGTAGTCTGTGTTGCAGGTTCACGCTGAGTCCACAGGAGGTCAGCGTGAGCGCCACATCCCCAGCTTTCTGTCTTTTCGACTTTCGGATAGGATCATATTTGACACCGTCTGTGGGAACATCACCTGAATCTTTACCGAGAAGATGGAGGACGTTGGATGACTCATTATCATGACACTCACCCAAGAAGAGCTCGAGATGCTTGTTCAACCCCGAGCGATGAAGATGATCGAGCAACAGCAACAACAGGCATTGGACGATTGGCAAGCGTCGTAACCTGCAACATTGGCGGTCGGCAGACGAGCGGGTCCAAAAGACCGAGTGGATCAAATCTCCATATGGGGACAGAACTGTATGCCGGCCGGCACACAGGGGGAAGCACCGCTCGCGCCAATCCCCTTTCATCGCACTTTGTTCCAGACCCCCTCGGAGATAGCTCAAGCGAATCAAGAGCGAGGATCGTCTTCTGATGATGCCCCCGTTCGGGATGCACGAAAGGGCAAGCCGCCCCCGAAGCATCGTGTCGCCCGGATGGATTAACCGGCAGTTCTTAGAAGGGATCTTAAAAGACCCTCTGCCAAGACACTATACCCCGCTAGTGATCAGGACGTACAACGGATCGACCGATCCAGATGATCATATAGATCGGTTCGATAATGAAGCCACGTAGTATACAGATGGAGTGAAGTGTCGAGTCTTCCTCACTACTCTCTCCGGATCGGCACGACGTTGGTTCAAAAGACCGGCGGACGACTCAATACGAAGCTTCAAAGACTTCCGAGCCGCGTTCCTACTTCGCCAACAGCCGACGCTATCAGAAGACGAGCGTCAACCTCTTCGCTCTAAAACAAGGGCCCAAGGAAGCGCTCCGAGCATACATATAGTGTTTCAACCAAGTGGCCATGGGCATCCCCTCGGTCTCATTCGAGACAATGATGAACGCTTTCACCCAGGGGCTCCTCGAGGGATATTTTTTCGATCGCTCATCAGGAAGCCGCCCCAGGGACTTCGACCACATGCTCAACAAGGCCAATAAGTATATAAACGTGGAAGAAGCCCAAGCGGCCAAAAGAAAAGAGGCGTCGATCGAACACTCGGCGCCGACCGAGCACCGACCGTCAAGTAGCCATCAGCCACCCAAGGGGTTGAGGGCCAAAGGAGCGTTGCTACACCAGGAGACCAGGGCACATGCCGTACAACATGTGACGTCCGGTCGACCAAAAGTGTCGAAAGGCAAAGTATGGGCGTCGATGGTTTGCTCTTCCCACCAGTCGGCGACTCACAACACACGGGATTGTCGTAGACTGACACCAATCGTTAGCCAACCAGCCCCAAAGCGATACGACCGTCGATCACCTTCTCTCGATCGGCGACAGAGACACCGCTCTGCTAAGCGGCAAGAGGACTGCAGAAGGGCGCCCGAGCGGCACCATCAGCATCAGCGGAGGGATGACCCCTCCCGAGTACCAGCCGAGTGAAATAGACCATCCGCTTGAGAAGAAAAAAACAGGAACAATGTATCGCGAGGAGAGATAGGCATGATCGCTGGAGGGTCGACCGGCGGTGATTCCAACATAGCCAAGAAGTCGTACGTTCGGCGGCTGGAGATCCACACAGTGGTATGCAGCAAGGAGAAAGCCGAAGGGCCCGAGATAAGCTTTCGGCCCAGTGACTTGGAGGGAGTGGAGATCCCTCACGATGATGCGCTGATTATCCGAGCGGTAATCGCTAACTACACCATTCACCGGATTTTTGTTGTTACAGGGAGTTCGGTAAATATCATCTTCAAGAAAACGTTCGATCAGTTGCAAATTGATCGGAGCGAGCTGCTGCCCATGACGACCCCTATCTACGGCTTCACGGGCAATGAAGTGCTGCCGCTCGGACAAGCCTGATTGGCAATCTCGCTTGGAGAGGAGCCTCTGAGGAAAATCAGGACCACCAACTTCATCGTGGTGGATGCGCCGTCGGTCTATAATGTCATATTGGGCTGACTGGCCCTCAACCAGTTTCGAACGGTAGTATCTACTTACTGCCAAAAAATTAAATTCTCGGTCGATGACTAAGTCAGCGAAGTCAAGGGCGATCAGCTGACTGCTCGACGATACTATATCGAGATGGTCAAATCCGAGGCGAGGAGCGCTTTGAAGAAACCGCGTCTGGAGATAAACGCGATCATTGAAAAAGGTCCTACCTTAATGTATGAAGAAAAGAAGGAGGTATACTTTGCCAATCAGAGATAAAGGAAAATGATTTGAATTTATAAAAATTAAATTTAGATTTATTTGTTGAATTAACTTAGTTAATAATCATATGTTGTCAAACAGGACGGAATAGTTATTTGGGATTGAGTTGGCTGAATAGTTAGACTATTTTGTGTGTCCGAGTGTAGAGTGTTGATTATTATTTTTAATCGATGGACTTTTACATATATATATATATATATATATATAACTTGAGTTCATGAAATTTATTGTGTTTCGGATTATTAGAGGTTGGTTAAATATGTAGATTTTTTTTAATTCGATTTATTATTATTCATGAGTTGATATTGCATGTATAAGAGGAGGTCTTAAGGATTTAGAAATAAATTTGATAGAGATTTTGATTCTCTATTGACCTAAAATTTTTAGATATCGTCATCCCTAAGTCCTTTAGATAGATCTTTTCATTTTGTTTCTACTTTTTCTTCTTCCTCCGTAATTATTCCTGAATGATTAAAATCATAATAAAAATAATTAAAATCAATCAATTAATTGATTAAAATTATCTTCATCATGGATTGGATAATTTTTTTTTATCAATAGTCTTAAACTAAACTCATGACGGTATATTTCCAATCGATTCATAGCATTCAGTAATCGATTAAAAGTTTTATCAATCTATTCCATTAATTTCTAATCGATTAAAAGATTTCTAATTAATTAGAATTTTTCTTAATCGTTTCAATTTATTTTTTAATCGATTAACGTATCATGCTACGTGAAACAGTGTCTTACTCGTTCATACATGAGAATGCATTAAAAAAGAAGAAAAAAATTAAACTATATGAATATTTTAGATGGTATTTAAATAATAATTTATTTATAGAATTTTAAAAGACGCTTTAACTTTTTATGGGTGGATTTTATAGATGATCATACAATCAATAGACTTCCAAATTAATTGTTATAAACGATTGAATAAAATCAATTGATTATTATGTATTATTAATTGATTAATAAATCTAATTCTAGCGTGGGTTAAGATTGATTAAATAATTATTTATTCGGTTAAAGCTTCTAGTATTTTTTTTAATCTATCTACCTAATGTGGTACTAAATTGAACTATCATGTCGTGTCAAAGGAAACACCTTAACCTTAAGTAACTTTAGTGCATTTTATATTGGTAAACATATACTATGCTAAAAGTAATCGATCCAAAAGAATACTACTTTAATTTCAAATATATGCTCAAGTTAATTTACAATTATATAACAATTTTTTTTTTTTTATTCAGATCATGTAAAAATATGTTAGACCCAAATAAAGACATATTAGGTGGTTAATTATAGTTATTGTGAACTATAGACTAATATATAACTCATATAAAATATCATATTATTCGCATAATGGATCGACCTAAATGAAGACATATTATGTGACCAATTAAAGTTTGAGTTATATCAGAGAGTACCGCCAACAAATTATATTTTAGTCCACGGAATAAAATGCAATGTTATATTTGGTATCTTATAAAAAGTTCATTTATATGTATATAAATTTTATTTTATTTACATAATTTTATATTATACATATTCTAGATTTTAGTTAAATTGTGAGCTTAAATAAATTTCTCTCTTTAATTTCAATGCAATCGATAACGGCTAGTGATCCTGTCTGAGAAGCTTGACAAAATGGAAAGTTGAGGAGAGAACTTAGTGTTGATGAAGAAGAACACCTGAGAACTCTCGATCCGAGAAAACCAAAGCGGATCTGGAAGAATAAAGTCACCGAACACCCTCCTTATACGAAGACTCAAGGACAAAAGGAGGGATCCACTAAAGAACACCAAGATCTGAAGCTTCCACGACTTCCTGCGCACAAGAGACCAACCAACACTCTTGTCAGTGACCTAAGACCGGGGTGGGAATCCCTGGCTAGGCCCTTCGATGCTCAAGTCAGTGATCTCTCTTAGTGTGGAAGGAAGAAAGAAAATGAACAGTGATTGAAATTAGGGTTTTTCCTGGATAGTTGTGAGTGTGGTGAGCATAAGCATACTTAGCCAACGGAGAGGATTCTCCTTTTTATACTACTTCATATAACCTCCGTAGTCATGAAATGGACCCCAGTTTGTTAGAGTTTGTTATGAGATGACGTAAGTCATGTACTTGCATAAAATAACTTTTAAAGAATCTTTTTTGTACCCCAGATGTACCTTCTTTGTCGCCTAGTGTCTGTAGAAGAGTTTAGAAATATTCTTCCCGCCAAATTAGCGAACTTGTTATACAATCACATACTACAGATATCTTCATTAAGCTATTTATGAATATTCTTGAAATATTTGTTTTCGCCCTGTCTTATAAGTTATATGGAGATATATTATCCCGTCCGATATTGACCTATTTTCCTTAAGCATATTATCCCTGTCGATATTGGCCTATTTTCCTTGAGCATATTATCCCGTTCGATATTGACCTATTTTCCTTACACATATTATCCTGGCTGATATTGGCCTATTTTTTTTACGCATACTATCCCGACTGATATTGACCTATTTTCCTTAAGCATATTATCCCGGCCGACATTGACCTATTTTTCTTAAGCATGTTACCCCGGTCGATATTCATGTTTGCTTAATTCTGCTATCTCCTTTCCCCTTTTCACCAGGGACTTACTAAACCTAACCCATATCAGCTAGTATTAATAACATCCCAATATTAATTAGTTCAAATTTTTTTGAATGAAAAGAATACATGATTGTAGCTTTAGACTGCATGGACTTAGACTACGTATTAAGGAGCAATCGCCCTACACCTGACCAGAGCACTATAAAGAAGACGATTGAATTTTAGCTATGAGAGAAATCAAATTGCATATGTCTAAGTATCATGAGGCTTTCCATATCGGTAGCAAAAAAAACTCAATAACAAAGGAAAAAGATATTAGGAGTTTTCTTAACCAACTAGTAGACCGATTCACCTCAAATAAAAAGGTCATGACTATCGCACATCTTATAAATTTGGTAACCATGTGATGCAGTGGTAAAAGAAATGTAAGGGCATACATAATGCAGATGTCCAATATGACGACTAGTTTGAAAATACTAAAACTCAATTTGTCTGAGAGTATGTTAGTACATTTTATCTAGATATCTTTGTCTGCACAATTTACTTCTTTTAAGTTATTGTATAATACAAAAAAGAAAAAGTGGATATTGAATGAGTGTATTGCTTAATGTATGTAAGAGAAGAGAAGATTAAAGATTGAGATATCTTAATGTGCTCACTTAATATCTGATTCTTAGAGTATGGATAAGAAGGGCAATAATGGAAAAGGAAAACAGATTAATTCATGTGAGTTGGGAGATGACTAGTACAAACCCTCCCTTCATGTATTTGACGTGTGATCGTATTAAAGAATGTCACTTTATTTGCATATAATTGTAAAATAATTGATACACATGTTAAAATATATATATATTTAAAAAATAGCAATATCTAAAATAATTTGATAGAACATATAACTAACATCTATATTAAAATTTAATTTATCATATAATTTTATTGTATCTATAATAGATTTAATTGCACCTATGATCTCACATTAACATGCCCTCACTTTAAAGATAGTTGATTCGAACAATTAAATATTTAAATTATAAAAATGATTAAAAAAAACCTACAACAAAAAATTATTAGTGCTTCAAGGTGGAATCGGACGCTTGATTCATTGAAAGACGACCTTCAGATCTTTGATATATAGATGTGTTAAAATTTAATTCACATACTCGTGAATGTTAAGTGATGTAATATATGCATTAATGCCAGTTATATTCTTCACTGATAATTTCCTGTTTTCATTAAAAAGTCAAAAAAAAAAAAAAATAATAATACTGGCTTTTCTATAACTTCAAAGATCAATAATGTGTTAAATATCTGTTTTTTTTATGACATAAACTCTTATTGTCTAAATAATAGAAACTAAAAATTTTCACAAAAACATCAACAGGTTGCTATATGAAATAGCATACCGAAGCATAGATTGGCATAAAAATGTAGTTTCAAACCCTAAAAGAAGTAATTTTTGAACCTGACAAACTTACACGATTGCAATAATGTGGAGGTTTTTCCCAGGAAAATAAAAAAGGGCAAAATTTGCTCTGAACTAAGCAAAATCTCAGTATCCCTTGGAACTACATGAGCATTAAAAATAACAGACATGTACTTGAGTCCTGCATATCACTTCACCAATCCACTACAAAACATCTCAAACTTTCTTATGTCAAATTGGTAATTTGCAAATCTGGGGACATCTCAATGGATCTATGTTGGTTTTCGCATGTTTCGGCCAGCACGAATTACTTCATCCACCAGAAGCAATTGGGAAGCAATAACAGGTCTGCAAACAGATTGGAACCAATAACTTAATGGATACTGAAATTAAGAGTGTTGATGAAGTTGACTAATACTTACCCTGAGTTTATGAGCTGACGTTTGACCGAGTAGTTATCAAAGATACCCTCCATCTGTGGATCAACAGGTGTACCCGTATGAAGATTCAAACCGACAATGTTGCCTCTGTCATGCTCACCCTTGAAAACATCACAAGTTAGATTGTGGTTCAAACTTGAATTGTACTGGAATAAAACCAGTGTAGTGTATCACAAGAGGTCTTTACTGTAATAGAAATGATGGCATCTAAGGTATCGTGGCCAGAGTTCTCTGCAAGTGTCTTTGGAACCACGAGAAGGGCATCAGCAAAAGCTTCGACTCCAATTTGTGCACGCTGTGGACAACATTCTGTTAGATGAACATCATGATAGTTGTGTGCCTGACATTTCAGAATAGCTTACCCCTTGAACCGTTTTCTTTACATTGTTGATCAAATGCTGTCTTGCGGCAACCTCAAACGCCCCAGCACCCTGTCAAAATCAAGATAATGAAAATAGCAAAGTATTGGAATTCTTATTTTCTACTCATTTACAGTTGGTTCCGTATTCACCATTTTGAAAATCAATGCAACTGACATCAAAAAGTAATATGCCACACCATTTGTATGACAAGCAATAACATACACAGAAGGATCAAAGCCATCATCACATTTCACAGATTAAATATGTTCAAATAATAGAATAAGGATGAGATTCAGGCAGAGGAGTGTAGGTTAAAGAATCTTGTAATAGTTTCAACTTTCCCTAGTTACTGATGATGTTTACATTAAAGTCTTAGTTTTCAGTGCAACTAACTTATTGACAGATCTGGGTTCATTTCGTAAATCTCTTTTAAATATAAGACATTTGAATCTTACCAGAACAACAGCTTCATCTTCAATTGTATTCTTGACAGATCTGAGACCATCACGAACAGCATCCTTGATTTGAGCAATGGTATGATCATTTGGTCCTGCAATGAAGATGACAATATCCTTGCCTAATATTACAATTATATACTGTGGACTAATAAAATTGAAATCAAAGTAATTATGTAACCTTTGATCAAGATGGTACAAGAGCGAGGGTTTTTCACATTTTCAACAAAGGTATACTTTTCTTCACCAAGAACATGCTCATAAACAAGCCCAGCCCATCCAAGACAATCAACCGTCAAGTCATCAACAGAATTAACAGCTTCCCCACCACAAGCCAAAACCAGTCTTTCCATATTCCTCCTCTTGGCTCTTCTAAGTGCAATAATCTAAAGATGACCACAAAAAAA
Source organism: Zingiber officinale (assembly GCF_018446385.1). Classification (NCBI taxonomy): domain Eukaryota; kingdom Viridiplantae; phylum Streptophyta; class Magnoliopsida; order Zingiberales; family Zingiberaceae; genus Zingiber; species Zingiber officinale. The sequence goes on from NC_055986.1 coordinate 107,950,712, forward strand.
TAAATAAATAAATAAAAGTAATGCTCTGTAATGTTTGCAAAGTCTGGATAATTAATAGCAATTGACGATGCAAAAACTAGATCATTGTTCTTCATAATGAATTAAACAAAAAATTATAACTATGGAAAAAAAATCTGCAGCAGCAAAATACACAAATAGAAGAAAAAAATTAGCTAACCAAAAGGTCAAACAGTCAACATCATAGTACTCATGTTCCTCCTAGTAGAACTTCGAAAATAGAAATTTGTGAAATACATTATAACAAGGTAAATGTTGAATATTTGTCAAAATCCCGCATTTGCTATATAATCAAAACATTTGGCTAATTGCAGAATATATTGCAACCTTAATCATCTAATAGAAAAATTAATTTAATAAGAATAAATACTATACTTAATATTAGCCAATAGACCGTCCATAAATTAGGTAAGGGTGCGTTAGACCCATGCAATAGTGCAATGCTAGGGTGACGCTTGAGAATCCCAGCAACAAGCTAATGTAACAGACTCCTCCTTATAAAAAATTAATTTAATATCATATTTAATCTTAGCCAAAAAACTGAGAAAAGTATACTTTTTAACATCACCGACCTAAGGTATTTATAAAATCTTCTCTTCGTAGTATTGTTAATTCTAAGATATGGGACTAAAGAAAACTCTACATTTCTAATTGATTAATGAGAAAAATTATCAATAATACGCCGCAGTTGAGTCTTGAACTTTAAATCACTGATTGATGTATTTGTGGAAATTACTAATAAACCTTAGAATTATTTTTGATATAAATAGCAAAAAGGACATTAACGTATTTTCATTTTAGGCTTCATCAAATTTAGTTAGTAAAGGGGAGAGATTCTTAATAAAATAGTAAGATGCAGAAACCCGTAATGCAGTGATTAACCTGATTTCTGTCAGAGTGAAGGTGCAACCTAAACTAGATCATGCAAATAAGCTGTTATAAAATAAAATCATCTTCATGAGATAACAAGCATGGCATGTGCAAATATTCAAGACTCAGGTTGCTCAAGAAAAGGAAAATAGAGTTTGCTGGTTCATACTGCATATTTACAATGAATTAAAATGGCTGGTAGTAGTTGTTGATAACTTTGTATTGTATGAAGGACATAAAACAACTCTGATGAATGCAACTAGGAAAGTTGAAAAGTTTCACCCAGATAAAACTTGAAGCGAAAAAAAATAATCATCAATAACTAGAGATGATATGATTTACCCCTGCCCTGGCAAGTAGATCTAGAGATGGAGGATCAATGCCCTTCTGATTAATCACAAGAAAGTTTTTGTCATTGTCAGAACAGACCTGCATTGGAGAAGGAACTTCAGGAAACAGAAGACATAAGGTAACTGAGATAATTTGACGTATTTAGAAAAATATTCAATTTGCCTTGTTCTTCAATTCAATGATCTTGTTAACCCGCTCATCAACTTGACGACGTTCAGCAGCAACCATTTTTTCTCTCTGCTCGGCATTGGAGTAGAAAAAGCCTGCATTTATTTCACTGGAAAGAGAACTCATCAACCACACATATGCAAACAGAAGATGAGTTATTGGCTATCAACACTATAATTGTAAATAACAGAATGCCCAACTTGTTGTCGCACAGGTGCATAACATATATCAGAAAGGCATCATTACCACAATGTTTTGATGAACTTTGTACAACACACGAAAGCTGTTAACAAATGATTCAATGAAATTGACTGATAGAATGACCAGAACGAAGTATTAAAACACAACATACTAATCACAACTTGAGTTTCTACAAAGCAACTCACAAAACTATATTCTTTGATTAGACTGTCAAAATTTGTAGATTCTAAGTTCTTCTGAGCAAATAAAACTCAGTTCGCACCCAATAATTTAGAGATGAAGTAATTTTAAAGTTCAATTAGCACAGATTCCTGGTTCTTTTGAGCAATAAAAACTCAGTTTGTACACTCAAAAACTTGGATGTGAAGTAATTTTCAGTTTCAAAGTAGCCACGAGAATAAGACAAATGATAACAAATAAAAAATCTACATGTAGCAAAAATGGATTTATCTCATGTACCAGTTCTTATGACTTTCTTTTTCATAAATACTGAATGAAAAACAAACACATCAAGATTTACCTTTTATCATATTCCAAGGAGACATTGCAAGTCAAGATATAGCAATTTTCTGCCCTCCGCTTCATATCAGGATGTCGAGATCCATGATCAAGGACAAGGCCTTCAACCTTCAAAAGAAGAAAGAATGAGCCAGACTACTAAAGTGAAGCAATTAATTAAAAGCAATCCCTCAGTATAGAGTCGTCAATTCTTGTGTGCCCCAAAGTAGGTAAAACCTTCAACGACCAAGAAATAAATGCAACAGGAGTACCCATGTAAAGATGCTACTTGCCCCTTATAATCTGACCAAAGAACCAGGGGATCTTGTATATCTTTCTTAACAAGTGTTGTAGCAATATTTGCAGTAATAATTATAAGGAAAGTATCACTTCCATATCCAATATTTCAATTCCAGTTATGGCCACACTTTTTATATTTGCTAATTTGCAAGTTTATTAAAGCTCAAAGCCATTTTGTTGAACATATAATTCTTTACCACCAAAAACTGCAAATTCCAAAGAAAAAAAAAGTCATTTCATGAATTAATGCATCCAAATCCTTAAAAATACAAAGTAAAAGGGGGAACTATGCAATACCACGTTCAATGTCAACAAACAACACAATGTTCTTTAAGATAATGTGCCACAATACATATTGCCCAAGATGCTAGGCACTTACCTAAGTGATTCGAAGTGTGCAAATATAGAACATTCTTAATAAATCTACCATACTATTAATAATATATAATCTCAGTTAATTAATGCATATTAAAAACTAATAGTTAATAACCTATATCAATATCATCATAAACCCATGTTATACCTCAATTGAATCTATGCAAGGCTATACTACTAGCAATATTCTAAACATTTAAAATTTGTTAAACTCTATCCCTTATACCATTTACCTAACCTATTGCTCACCTCTAAACATGTTCATACCATCTCAACCAATTCTCTTTTTTCTCAACATTTGGAATTGCACCTATTTGCTTTAATAGTACTCACTTTCATTCTATCCCTTTTTAGTAATCTTGCATATCCTTCAGAGGACGCTCATCCTCATAAAATTTAACAATTAATAGTATGAATCTATTACTTGAAAACGTATAGATATATATTGTTAATATATATTAGAAACTTATTTAGAATAGTGGTATCAAACAATTAATATTTATTGATCAATCCATCCAATTCATATTTCCATATACAAAAACCGTCAATCACATAATGAACAACATGTAATATAATAATAACACAATGTGATAATGTAGAATAAGTGATATTTATAAATAGCATGCATATAATTAATATCTAAAGTATTTATTTATTATAACAGAAATGTTTAGGATAACACTTGCAATTTACATACTACAATATCAAAAAGCTTTGTTTAATTTTTCAAAATCACAATAATTAAAGATATCATCAAGATAAAATCTTGATCATCAAAGGAACCAAGTCATTTGTTCCTTTTCACTGAATATGTGTTTGCCATTTGTTTCTTTGGTCCTAGCCTGCAATAATGTCTGCTTAGCTCTCCTAGGTGTTCAACACGCCTCAGAATATCATGTATGTGATGAATTCCATTTTATAAAACATCATTTCTTTTAAAACAATGGTAACTTGTCTTGCAATCAATCATTATATTTATTTGGGCAATTAATTTCTAATGTTGACAGAGCTACCCAACAATTTTCATGTAACAAAGCTTTTCTTGGAGAGATAACTAGCTACAAGGATCATAACCAGAACAATGTGTAACTCACTAAAGTGTGCAGGATAATTTGAAAACAAAAATTTTGCACCAGAAAGGAGTAAATTTTTTTTGCTAAGAAGAGGAGCCTGATGGTTTGTACTGAAGTTAGTGTGATGTTATGTGGATTTTTTAATATATTCCACAAGAATTTTTTTTCCTTTTCTTAACCAAGCAGTGTATCACCTAGAAGCAAGCACTTGAACAGGAAGCGTCTATCTGGCTAGGTGTTGACGCACTTGAGCCTCACCTCATTTGGGCGCCTATGCAAACAATCTACAGACTTTTAACAACACTAGAGTAACAATCACAAGAAAACATACCAAGCGCGTGTCAACATCGAATTTATGGCGCATATGCATTATCTCGACCATGAAAAGATCAATTGGCTCATCTGGTTTTCGTATGCAGAGTACCTGTTAATGTAAAAAAAATGAATGCTGGTAAATATGACAGTAACTAAGACCAAGATTACAAACATCAAGTACATGCCATGAAATGTTAGCAAATAGGACTCCAAGAAATGGTACAATGATCAAATTTTCATGAATAAGTGTGTAGCTTAGAGCAGAGGTTTTCAGCTTAATAACCAAGAACGATTTTGATAAACAGATTCCAAATAAAGACAAGAATCAAACAGAAATTCATCCAGGTGATACCGATGCATTTCAACAAAATGGAGCTGATAATTTTCCTCAATCAATAAAAAAAATCAATTGAGATTTGCAGTCAGTCTGGAGCTTTATCACAATTGAAGTGCTTTATTCACACTTAATCCATAGGCATTAAAGCAGATCAATAAAAAATTGTGCAAATAAAAATAAACTTACTGCATCAACAACAACGTCGGTCAGTTGGTCAGCTAGCGATTCATATAACTACGGCAAAAGAAAATTCAAACAGCATTAAGAGAAACTCCTAGAAACAATGACCATATAAACTATTTTATAAAAAAAAAAAGATATAGTTTACCTTTGTCCTAAGTGTTGTCCTTGCTACCATTTTCAATATCTCCTTGTCAGGTGAGTCACCCATCACAGCAGGTGTCTTAAACTTCTCTAGAAACTCTAGAGTAGCCCGCTTGGCAATTTCAAAACCATCTACCAACACTCTTGGATGCATTCCTGAAAAGATGAAATTTTGATATTATTCAACATTTAAAATAATGAATAAGAGTTTCTATATAATGAGATATAATCTTCGTAAACACTAAAATAAGTAGCTAAAAGGGCATTGCCTATACAGGCAATTGCTCTAACAAACACCAAAACAAATAATTGCTTTAATTTTCACAAGTGTTAAATTTCCAAAATGTTAATAAAATAAATGGTTATCATAAATGTAAAAGTCACATCTTGCTTATTTAACTCCATTGTGAGTTCAACCATAAGAATATTAACAGCTACTGATCCTCTTTTGAATGCCTACTGATTATAATCACAGATTACAACCATCTAACTCTTTCAAGTTCAAACTCACTCTTGTTTGGCAACCCTAAAACCACAAGCCATGGAATGAAGAATGTAACATATTGTCAAATCCTTGCATCCGAGTAACTTATACTCCACTATAATGATACAACTAATGTCAAGTTCTAGTTGTGATCCCTTTAGACAATGTCACATAATGCATGTGGATAAGTACACAAGTAAAAAAAGACTATTATAGTGAAAACTCTAAGACAACAAAAACCGACTATCCATTATTTCATTTGTGGAAAAGTTCTTGGCAAGAGTTATGATTAGTAGGATGTATAGATAGTTTATGGAAAAAATCAACCTTACTAATAATCTTTGAGGATGGAGCCACAGAATTAGAATCTACATTCTATAGTGCTACAACTCAGTTTAAGGCAAATCAAGCATGCACTAAAACCTCAAACTAACATTAAGGCATTGATTGCATTGGCCAGGCTAAAAATCTCATGAAGGACAAACAAAAACCAAAAATGGTGAGATCATCAGGGAATGTAATTTAAAAAATCAATCAGGAAATACCTTCACCGATTTTCTGTTCTGACTGCTTCATCAACTCCCCAATGAAGAGAACAGTGGAGGTTGTGCCATCACCACTAGTGTCATCCTGCGCAACTGCAGTCCTTGCGATCATAATCGCTGTAGGGTTTTGGATTTGCTGCAGATCCAACAAAATGCTGAGAAAGACCAAACCATTTATTGGATTTAAAGACTTAAAATCCAGTCCCCTTACCATCTCTTTCAAGAGAGTGTTCCCATCTTTTGTAAGCTTGATGTCCCCAGCCCCTCCGACAAGCCTGCACGTGAAATTAAATACTTGGCGCAGGGAGAGGAGGAGGATGCGCATAATAAAGAATAAAACAGAGAGAAAATTACATTTTGATGGTGCCCTTGGGCCCGAGATTCGTTTTTAGCACATCCTGAAGGCCCTTGGCAGCGTTAATGTTCATGTGGAGTGCCGCCGACTTGTTCAGCACCTCAGCTTGAGGATTCAACACCCGGAGCGACATCTTCCCGAGCTTCCAGCGGGGACGACCTAGCAGATCGCAGCGACGGCGACGAGGTGGAGTAGGGTTTTAAACGTGTAGGAAGAGAGGGGTACTGGGAATGGAGTCGAGGAGAAGAAGGCCGAGTTATGTGTAATGTAATAGAATTATATATGTTACAGTTGGGCCGAGCTTCTCGACTAGGCCCGTTATCGAATAGCTGTTTGAAAGGGTGAAAGCCTGTTTGGAATTCAATTTTTTTTTTAAATTCTTCTAAAGTTTTTTTTTAAAAAAAAAATCACGTGTGTTTCATCAATCATGTGGAGTTTGTCCGTGTTTATGGTGAAGGAACATTTGACCACGCTTGAGCATGAAATTTTATCAAAGCTGATACAATTATCAAAATAAAATAGAATAAAAGAAATTCAATTTATTATTAACCAGTGTATGAATATACAGGAGCCTAAAATCATACAACAGGATGACTTTGAAGGTGACTGGAGTTCACTAATATTGACAAAACCCGAGGAGGGGAATGCTTATTTTCACCAACCAATAATTAGATCGATCAAGTAAGGTATCGGTACAGATTCAGGTTCTCCGAGTCTCTCTCTAGATATTCTCTATTTATCAAATCTTCAATACGCTTCTTAATTAGTTTCAAGTCAGGCTGCAAAAATATGAAATGATGAACAAATTAAAATAATCAAAAGTCTCAAAAAACAATAATTTTTGTTAGTTGTATGTTCTTTACCTTGAACACTTTAAGTTGTTCGACACATTCTGTAATCAACTGTTGATGATTCAATACTTTGCGGCTTTTCATAATGCGAATCAGGCAGGCATCAACAACATATTTTCTATCCTTGTCCACCACTTCAAGTATTTTCTTTTTTTCATCCACAATTGGAAGGGGTATCTGAGAAGTCAAATAAAAATGAATAATGAAAAAAGTTAAAAACAATAGCCTAACTTCTTTGTTGTAAAAAGCATATACCCTGATCCTTCTCATTTTGTTGGTGAATTTTGAATTGAACGCAAAGACGTCATCTGAAGAAATAGAATTTGTATTTGGTTCTTTATTCAGAATTTTATACTTCAAGCAACAAAGGGATTGAAGCAATCTGACTATATCATCATCGGCTAAATTAAGCTGAGACATGATCTCCGAGTAGCTTAATCGATCTGAGTCATTAAAGAGCAGAAGAACTGCAGCCTGTAAACAACTCAATGTTTTCAGTTAACATACATTTTAATTTTGCATAGATGAAAAAGGATTCAATAAATACCTGATATGTTGTTACAATAAGCTCTATAGTTTGCAATTCGAACTTGGCTGTAATATTACATGTCCCCAAAGAATATATCCATGTGAGCTTTCTGCTGTTTGTTTTTGTCGGATAGAACTCCTTGAAAGCTTGTATACATTTAGTCTGAAAGCAAAAATTCTTTAGAAATCTAAAAAATACAGAGCATGACCCTTTTGACATATCAAGTTCTTAATTTTTGTAGTAATGCACAAATCATGAATCTAAGAGATTCAACTTTGTTGATTAGAGAAATTTTCAGTTCAACTAGATCTGTACCCTTTCTGGATACTTTTTTACGGCCACGTAAAATAACTAAATAATTAAAGTTTTATCATCGTCAAGTGTGTAGGCCAATCATTATGTTACCAAAAATTCTAATAAAATTTAAACAAAGGTAAAAGTAGAAAATGAATTTGCTAACCATTTCAAAAGGAAGGTGGAAATCAGATGATCTATAAGATGGCCAGAATCCAGTTGTCAAAACAGTAACGGATAAATCTATCCCTGGATTTGTATGTGGATTATATTGAAGATATTCCTTAAAATCAGCTTGTGTTTCTCTAGCGAGGATCATATCAGTTACCTGAAAAATAAATCAAACATGTTTAGTTATTAATTCAAATGCAACGACACTTGAGATGTAGGTATACGAACCATTCCCTCCAACTTTGAGGTAAAATGTGCACCATTTTGCTGCTTCAGTTTTGTTAAGATGCTTCTCTCATGGTCCTCATTAGCACTTTTGTCGAATAACAACCTCCTAGCAAGTTTTTTCCTACAAACATATGTCCACATACATGACGACAAATAACAGCAAATACAGTGATGAAAATTAATAGACAGTTGAGGTTATTTCACCTATAGAACTCAACAAATAAATCTTTGTCATAGATATAACCAAGCAAATTCACAGCCTGCAAATATAGGAGACTGGTTCAGTTATGTCAAGTCCAAAATGCAGAGGTCAACAGCAAAGTGACAAAGTGAGAAGAACATAATTACACAAACAAACATGTACCTTTTCAAGTATTTGTTCAATTGCTTCATCACTATGTTTCTCACTTCCACCCTTCTTAAGAATATTATCACAATAGTTAACCAGTAACTCAGCAGTTGAGCTACCAGCAACAGTCTTATTGAGGAAAATCTCAAATGCCTCTTTGAGTGCCTAAAGGGCATACAAAGATTTAGCAAGGAAAAAAGACAAATAACATTCAAGTAACACGCCATATTGACATAGCCAAACCTTATGGAAAAGGGTATGATTTTGGAAACAATCATTCACGAGTGGCATGTTCTTGTCATGAAGTTCAATAACTTCCCTAACAAAAGTCTGAAAACAAGCAAGCAGTAAGTAAGGTTCACAAGCAACAGCCAATCAAATAGAGAGCAACAATAGTCATACTAAGGTGCTCGAGCTTAGTAAAAACAACATAAAGAAAATGTACATCCAAATAAACAAACAAAACAAAGATTAACCAGCACAAATAAGAATGAAGACCAGGAAAGATAATAGCACCTACTTGGGCAAACCAAACATATGAACACAAAATCAAACAATGTTGGCAACATACGTACAGGACCAAAAGTATGACTTGTGAAAGGAAAGCTAACGTAACACCTTGATGTGACCAAAGAGTGCTGACAAATAAAAAGGGTATTGTCTAAGAAGATAATTGATAGTTACCTCCTTATTACTTGCAACATCATCTGCTTTTTTAACTAAAGTTGTACCCTCAACAGTCACATGCTGCACAATAATGTTAGTTTAGAAAAATAGTGACAATCAAAACCCAAACTATGTGAGTTAATTTTGTAGTAGAAAATTAATATTGTTGCAACTGCTAATTTCAGAACCTTCTTATAAATTTGAGAGATACGACATAGGCTGTCGTCTATCTTTGAAAAAAGCTTGTACATCCGTGAAAGTTCATCCACCTGAAGTGTCAATTAAACATAAGGATTTTATAACATGATTAGATGTCACAGGAAAAAATCTCTAATTGATAGCACCAACAAGAAAATTGTACCTTGTGTTCTTGAATTAAGACACAGCAACCAGACTTTTCATTTTCCAAAAGTTGGCTTGAATAAACACATAGAACCTCATGACGCACTTGCTACAAGTAATGAAAATTCAACAAAACATTAAAAAATATGAAACGAACATAATGAAGATCAGTCACATTTTTATTTCCTCAGTATTATCCTTGAGGTGTACAAATGTATCCACGATTTCAAAATTCTCTCCTTTTGAGCTCTAAGGAAAGATCATTTGGGAAGAAATAAATCAGTTCATGGTGGATCTTCTAAGAAAGTGTACTATACCTCTATCAATTTTGGTTCGCTGGTAGCATGCAAATAATGAACGACCCTATCCTTCTCCCTCCTTAAGCACTCCTCAACCTAGTAAAAAAAAAAACAAGAATGACCAAACATTCAATCAGAGAAATGAATGCTTCATAAAGATATGTATGTGAAGCACCTTTAACATGTAATCTGGGAATGATTCGACGAGAATCCAATTTGAAGCTTTTCTAGAGTAATAGGCTGTTGTTTCTTTAAGCATTTCTTCTTCAAAATCATTTTTATAATAATCCATCTTGCCCATTCCAATTTCAACAAAAATTTCAATAACATTCTTCAGCAGACCCCTATCAATTTGTTCACCACAGCGCTCTTGATCAATCTGTTTAGAAGGCACAGAACGACAAACATTATCTAATACATGTTGAATATGAAAAATGGATTAAAGAAATAGCATCAAGTTACCAAAGAAATGGCAGCATCTTTAACTTTTCCTTTAGTCTTCTTATAAACCTATAACAGAAAAGGGAAAATTGGATCTTAACTATAGCTGTACCATAAACTAAAGATACATGGACAAAAATACTTTAGCAGAGATCTGAATTGCATACTATTGATTAGGCATAACAACGAACAAGGAGGATGGCAATGTACCTGGTCTCGAAAACTTGTAAATGCAACTTCATCAAGTGATGGAAGTGAGTTCCGCTTGATGAAAAAGCGACTAAGGTACGAAAGAAAACGTGAAAGCCATTTGGTCATAACTTTATGATTTGACCATCTTATGACCAGTTCCCTTAACAAAAACTCATCATGCTTGTCCTTCAAAGAGGGCAATACCTGAGCAAAAAAAGGAAACGCTATCAGATTACAAGAATACTTTTTTATTTCCAAGTTATACAAAAGGAAGTATGACCATGTGATTGAAGAAGTTTCATAATTTATATAAACAATAATTTATTGATCTGTAGTTTACACTCCTAATCTATTTTATTTCTAACAAATAGTAAAAGAGGTGCCTCAGCAAAAAATTTGACAGAGCAAATGTTATACCATCTTTGTTAATATTAACGGTCATTTTTCCTCATATATCTTTTTGGTTACACGACATTCACAATTTATTCTTGCTGTTGAATTTAGCATTTAGTCTAATGTTGTCGCAAGCAGGTATGAGGTACAAGGGGATTTCTTCCATTGCTTATACAATTGATAAAGTAAGGGCAGCCCGGTGCACGAAGCTCCCGCTATGTGGGGTCCCGGGGAAGGATCCATTGTACAAATCCTTACCTTGCTTATACAATTGATAATTTTGGATTATGTGAATACAAAATGAACATTGTTTTCTCTTGTGTGAAAACATAATTGTTTTACTATTACCCAGAGTTAACATGAGTTCTAGGAACCACTATGTATACAGAGTTTTATTTTTTGGGGTTAGCTGTATCAAGTCACATTAACCTGCCATTATTAGATGGATAATTACACAACAAACTGTTGCAGTAATCACTTTGCCACATCTTTCTATATTCGCACATGGTACTTAGTGCTTGTTTTAATCATGGTGAATGCAGATTCTTCCGAAATTAGACATTATTTGAAAGGAAGCAGTCAGGCGAAGGCATATAGTTCACAACTCTTGATATCATAATTTTTTTCTGATAAATTCGAGCAGCTTATCAATTGGCTAGCCCTATAGCTACTTGACTAAAGATAATAAGAAAAACACAGTCGAGCCAGCCTTTCCAAGGACACTTGCAAAATTAATATGGAATCAGAACAAAGAAAACATACCACGGAAGTTATGTACTCCTTGATCACTTCCTTGTACTTTATGTACAATTTTTCCGTGTAATCGTGCTGAGAACTTTGGATACACATATTGTGGATTGTTCTGTCTCGCACAAGAGATTGGATTAGTCAAAACAAAGCAGGAGAAACATCAAAAATCGCGAAGAAATATTACGTGTAGATCTTCATGTATTCCTCGGATGTGAAAGGTGGTTCGGGAAGCCCTTCCAAGATCCTCTTCATCTTGGTGACGCCTTGCTCGATGACCTCCCACCCTTCGCCGAAAAGGATCGGCTTCCGCTTCTTATTACGCACCGCCCTTTTCCTCTTCATACCTTCTGGATCTAGCGCGGGAACTGAAGAAAAAAAAACCTAGCGAGGGATCGCGACAACCAAAAAACGAAGAGTGGGAACTCTCTCCGTCGACAGGGGTTTATATAGAGAAGTTTGCTGCGTTCCGTTAGGAATTTTAAAACAAGACATTTTCATTTATTTCTTATTTTGGGAAAAAAATTATAGAAACAGATATTTACGCAATACTTTTTTTTTATGTTCCTTATAAATTTGTATACAAAATCCTTTCGTATTTTAATAATGAAAATAATTTTAGAAAGGATATTTTTTATCTATGCTTATAAGTTTAATTATATAATTTTAATTGTCTTACTTAGGATTAAAGAAAATAAGTTTGATTAATACAACCGGGTCAAACTTATTAATCATGTATGTTTGTTTGGTTATATAAGGAAAATTAGTTATGTTTTGTTTGATTGGTTATATAAGGAAAATCCTATTTATCATAAATTTAAAATACAATTTATATATACTCATAAATCAACTAATAAGTTCAGTCATCAAATTAATATAGGTCGATGAATCAAAATTAGTGTAGGAAGATTAAGGTTAATTTTAAAAAATCAAATATATAATTTTTCAATGATATTTTTATAGTGAAAATTATTTATTATTTATCTTTTGTAAAATTTTGATCAATTAGACATAGAAATAGCTTCTATAAATCAAATTATAATAAAAATATTTGTTAAGTAAAAAATTTATAGTAAAACTAAAATATTAGGCATTACAATAAAATTTATAACCTTTTTATTTTTAAATTTTATATGCTAAATTTCAATTTAAATAAAATTTATTATATTTTTAAAACATATACTTCTAAATCTGGTTTTATATATTTATATATCATTATAATATTTATATATTTGGCGACCATCACGAGAGTTTATTATCATTGGAACAACTGATAAGCTCATAAAAAAAATTAACGGTTGAGATAATTTGATTTTTTTTATTAATAGTTATGATTTAATATCTATTACTTTCTAAATTCTATAAATAGAGAGTTTATTTTATTATTTTCATACACATCTTCTCTACTCTTATTTTTAATTACGTAATTTCTACACACTTTCGACTCCAATTATCTGCATCTTCGACTTCCTCTTCTGAGTTCCGATTATAATGGAAGGAGGCCGAGGATAAGAAGGAGGCCGAGGGAAAGGAGGTTCACCATCTCGATCTCGGAGGGGCAAGGAAACAGAGAATCTGAATGGGGGTGGAATCGGCTAGGGACCTATCCCTTAACCATCTTACCCAATCCCCATCCGGTAACCATCTTACCCTGATCCCGTCCGGAGGCTGAGTCGGACGGAGGCTGGTCGAGGTGTCCCGATGATTGACGGAAGGTCGTAGAAGATGATTCGGCTTCCACGGGTGGCTGACGCTGCTGCAGGACCCTGCACACACTCAGACGATCTCCCCCCCTCCGCATTAGAGACCGAAACCCAGGGAAAAAGTCCCCGGATCAGGCCCTCCGACGCTCAAGTCAGGTCATTTTTCCCCAGAAAGAACAGAGAGAAACAGAAGGAAAAACAGTTGTGAAAAAAGTGACGAGAGAGTGTGTGCGCGTAACTGCATACGAGGGATTTTTCGCCTTTTATGCCCTCTCCCCTTTGGAGCCTGCCATCCTGTCAGAAAAAACGTTAGACGCTGGGCTTTGTCGTCTAGTTCTGGACACCTGTCGTGCTGCTATTTGTCGCGCAAGCATCCTTCCGTTTAGGAACCTCCACCTTCGTACATGGATTTTGTCTTGTAGTGGGGGACAGCTGGCAGGCTACTACTGGTTATGAGGGCATCTTTTCGTTCTAGGAACCTCCGCTTTCGCCCGCATTGTTGATATGTAATGACTCCCCTCGACGGACCGTTGAGATTCTCAGCACCCGTATTACTTAGCTCCTCCGATCCATTGTGTCCCCGCACCAGCCTGGAGTCTCTTGTTCCTCCTCCGGCCGCGTCGTTCGCGTCGTCCTCGTTAACTCCGGCATCCTGCTTTCTTCACCTCCGGCACTCTCGGCCGCCTCGATCAGCTCCGCATCCTTGGCCTGCAGGATACTTCCCTCGCAGGCCCCATCCCGACTTGCATCCCGCGCTTTGTACTTCCTGGCCCTCAACCGCAGGTCTGTAGCTCGGGCTGCTTCTGATCAGCTCTGCCGCTTCCGACCCATTGGCCTATACTTCCAGTTCTTGGCCTCTGCTTAGCTCTGCCGATCCCGACTTGCATCCCGCGCTTTGTACTTCCTGGCCCTCAACCGCAGGTCTGTAGCTCGGACTGCTTCTGATCAGCTTTGCCGCTTCCGACCCATTGGCCTATACTTCCAGTTCTTGGCCTCTGCTTAGCTTTGTCGATCCCGACTTGCATCCTGCGCTTTGTACTTCCTGGCCCTCAACCGCAGGTCTGTAGCTCGGGCTGCTTCTGATCAGCCCTGCCGATGCCGACCCGTGACCTGTGTTCCGCCTGACGTCTTCCCTCGCCTTCCGACTGCCTTGCCCCCTTGATCGACCAGCCTGCCTGACCTCTGACTATCACACCTGCTTGCCTTTAACCGCCCCATCAGCCTAACCATTGCCTGCCACATCACCTTGACTATTGACCACCACGTCCTCTTGACTTTTGACCGCCATATGGCCTTGACTTTTCCGACCCTTTCCTCATGGGCCCCTCCATTACCAACCGTATCACAAGCCTCCCTCACAAGTCTAGTCGAAGGAGGACGACAGTCTGACTGACTAGACATTTGTACCTCTCTACGACGTCAGCATATCTCTGAGACCTCAGCATATCTCCGTGCTCCTGCCTCAACACATCTCTGTGACCTCAGCATATCTCTGCGCGCTTCTGCTTCCTGCGTCACGCACCAACTTTTGTGTCTCGTCGCCTGGGCTTTCACATCAACCTTTGTGTCGTGTCGCCTAGGATACCATGCCTCCTTTATTGCGTCACCAGCCGCTTGGGGCGCCGCGCCCACGCAGTTGCTTTGACTTAGCTGCTACTCCTCTTTATAAGGAGCCTTAAGGTCGCTTCTCCATGCTATCCCTTCTTTTTTACGCTGTCTTACCCACGTTCCGCCAACCGCTTCCCCACACGATGCATTCTCCTCCCTCTCCTCAGGAAGTTGATCAACCGCCCTCCCAAACGCAGATAAACGAACTCACCACGCTACTTGTCTCGAGAGAGCGCGAGCTAAATCGCGTGTCTCAGGATCGAGATCGCCAGGTAGCTGCTCTGCGTTCCATGGAAGACCAGTATCGCCTTGCAAAGTACTGCGTGGATGTGGAGAAGACGAGGAAGGAGCAGTGCCAGGCTAGCCTGCAGCGTCAACTTGGTCTCCAGGAACAGTTGCGTCGAGAGCATGAAAAGGAGCTCTCCCTCCTCCGCGCGGGCCTCGAGGATAAGCAACGCACTATCACTCAGCAGCAAACGGTCATCAGATCTTTACGCGCGGAGCTGGCTCGAGCTGTGAACGCCCCTGAATCTCCCGACAGGTCTTCACGCGGAAGTGTTCATTCCCCAGGGCCAATTCCTTCCCCGAGTCAAAGCCGGCCTGGGGAATAGTTTTCGCAGTGGCTCCTTTGCCATACGGCGTTCCTGCTTGTGGCCTTGGCTGTATCGCCTTCTTATTGGACTGTGCTGCAATGCTTGTACATCTGCCTCCCTCTGACATGGTCTTTCCTGCTCAATTTTCATCTAGCAAGTGTTTTTTTTTAGAAGCAAGTCCGTATGTAAGAGTCAATAATTGCTCCATGATTCCTTTTCATGTGTGAATTCGGGATAATAAACCGATATAGAGCTTAAGACTTAAAACTGTAATGAACGCGCAAAACCTGATTTCGTAGTTAATACTGACGCTCTAGGAGTAGGGTAGATGACGTTCCGCATCCTTTGCCCTGCGTATTTGCTGCATATTTGCAATTTGCATGAAGTAAAGCCAGATGTAGCTGACCTGATTATTGAAAACGCTCCGCTCAAGGTGAGGCACACCCCTCAGAAAGGTAGTCAGGTATAGGCACCGAGCTCGCTTATGATTTTCGCAGAGGAGTTGCTTTTTGATCCCCGCGTGGGGGGCCGACCTGAAAGGTCGTTGGGCGTGAGGACAGAGCTCACTTTGAATCTCGCATGGGAGCCGACCTAAAAGGTCGTTGGGCGTGAGAGCAGAGCTCACTTATAACTCGCACTGGGGCGAGAGTCTGGGACTACCGACCTAAAAGGTCGTTGGTCGTGAGCACAGGGCTCACTTATAATTCTCGCATGGGAGCCGACCTGAAAGGTCGTTGGGCGTGAGAGCAGAGCTCACTTATAACTCGCACTGAGGCGAGAGTCTGGGACAACCGACCTAAAAGGTCGTTAGGCGTGAGCACGAGGCTTACTTATAATTCTCGCATGGGAGCCGACCTGAAAGGTCGTTGGGCGTGAGAGCAGAGCTCACTTATAACTCGCACTGAGGTGAGAGTCTGGGGCTACCGACCTAAAAGGTCGTTGGGCGTGAGAGCAGAG
This sequence comes from Zingiber officinale, assembly GCF_018446385.1. NCBI lineage: Eukaryota > Viridiplantae > Streptophyta > Magnoliopsida > Zingiberales > Zingiberaceae > Zingiber > Zingiber officinale. The sequence continues at coordinate 107,967,289 of NC_055986.1, forward strand.
CTCACTTATAACTCGCACTGAGGCGAGAGTCTGGGGCTACCGACCTAAAAGGTCGTTGGGCGTGAGCACAGGGCTCACTTATAATTCTCGCATGGGAGCCGACCTGAAAGGTCGTTGGGCGTGAGAGCAGAGCTCACTTATAACTCGCACTGAGGCGAGAGTCTGGACTACCGACCGAGCGCGTGAGCACAGGCTCACTTATAATTCTCGCATGAGAGCCAAGGTCGTTGGGCGTGAGAGCAGAGCTCACTTATAACTCGCACTGGGCGAGTTCTGACAACCGCACCTGTAGTCGGGCGGAGCACGAGGCTCACTTTAATTCTCGATGGGAGCCGACCCGAAGGTCGCTGGGCGTGAGAGTAGAGCTCACTTATAACCTGACCGAGGCGAGAGTTTGAGACAAAAGGTCGTTGGGCGTGAGCACGAGGCTCACTTTAATTCCGGATGGGAGCCGACCGAAAGTGCGTTGGGAGAGCGGGCTCACTTATACTCGACCGAGGCGAGAGTCTGGACCACCGACCTGTAAGAAGTGGCGCGCGGAGCATAGGGCTCACTTATAATTCTTGCATGGGCCGACCGGAAGGTCGTTGGGCGTGAGAGCAGAGCTCACTTATAACCTCGACCGAGGCGAGAGTCTGGGACCACCGACCTAAAGGTCATGGGCGTGAGCACAGGCTCACTTATAATTCAAGATGGGAGCCGACCGAAGGTCGGGCGGAGAGCAGAGCTCACTTATAACCTGCACCGAGGCGAGAGTCTGGGACTCTACCGAAAGGCATGTCGTTGGGCGTGAGCACAGGCTCACTTATAATTCTCGCATGGGAGACCTGAAGGCGTGAGAGCGAGCTCACTTATAACTCCCACCGAGGCGAGAGACTACCGACCAAAAGGTCGTTGGGCGTGAGCACGTGGCTCACTTATAATTCTCGCATGGGAGCCGACCGAAGGTCGGTGGGCGTGAGAGCAGAGCTCACTTATAACCTGACCGAGGCGAGAGTCTGGGACCACCGACCTAAAAGGTCGTTGTGAGCACGAGGCTCACTTTTAATTCTCAGATGGGAGCCGACCGAAGGTGGGTGCTGAGAGCAGAGCTCACTTATAACTCCGGACCGAGGCGGAGTTCTGGGAACCACCGACCTGTAAGGTCGGGGCGTGAGCACGAGGCTCACTTTAATCTCAGATGGGAGCCGACCTGAAAGGTCGTTGGGCGTGAGAGTAGAGCTCACTTATAACTCGCACTAAGGCGAGAGTCTGGGACTACCGACCTAAAAGGTCGTTGGGCGTGAGCACATGGCTCACTTATAATTCTCGCATGGGAGCCGACCTGAAAGGTCGTTGGGTGTGAGAGCAGAGCTCACTTATAACTCGCACTGAGGCGAGAGTCTGGGGCTACTCTGGGCCGAGACCGGTGGCGATGGCGCTGGTCCGAGACCAGTAATAATACTCCGGTCCGAGACCGGTGGCGATGGCGCTGGTCCGAGACCAGTAATAATACTCCGGTCCGAGACCGGTGGCGATGGCGCTGGTCCGAGACCAGTAAGAACTCCAAACAGCACAGGCCTAGATGTACTGCCTTCATCCGTCCCGCCTGCACCGCTCCTCTTGCTTTAGTTAATCTGGTAGCTATTGCTATCTTTAGCCTTACTCATTTGCGTCACGTCTCTTCCTGCAACTGCATCACGCATGGTATAGAATTAAGAATAAGAGAGGGAGCGTAAAAACCTTACTCCACCCTTGGGCCACAGCGCCCTTGCATCTTATGATGACCCCGCAGTTCTCGCGACGCGCCTGGGCAGCTGCGTGGATCAGGGCTACCTATGCGGAGCTACTTGCTCGGTCGAGGAACATCCCCGCAGACCTGCTTGCTACTTTTCTGGTCTGACAATCGCTTCCGCTGCCCCGTCTTACCTACGACCCCTTTGGATTGCTTGGCTTCTGCAACTTCATGAAACTTCCCGCCTAGCCTCGAGCCTTTCACGAAGAATGCTTCTTTTTTGAGGCCACGCCCCTTCATGATTACCTTGCCTTGTCGACCTTTAATGCGTTCCTTCTCGCGATGACACCTGTCCGGCGCCTTTATTGCGCATGCCCCATGACGCCAGCATCTGACCCCCTTTTGCACCCTTCGGCGCTTATTTCCCATCCGACGACGTTGAGGCACGTTGCCCCAAAAAGATATGCGGCTCAACTCTCGATGTTTCCTAGGAATGAATGGACTTTATAAACCCTAAAGGCAGTCCGCTTTCCTTACCCCGACGCTTTGCCATCCTCCTCCCTTCGTTCGCAGTCGTTTCTAGCAGTGCAACTCCTCGTCTTCCTGCTTACGCCTGACCTGTGACCCTTCTTGTCTTCATCCCCCTCGCCTGCTTGCTCCTCACAGCCATGGATGGTAAGGACCCCCTCTGGTATTCACATTACATTTCTGATTTAGACCACCACGACCTGTTTGCACTGTAATCCAACCTGGGGGTAGGCCCGGCATATGAGTTTCGCCTTCCTTCGACAGACGAACATCCTTCTTCTCCCCCCGAAGGGTTTATCACAGTCTTTAAGGATCAGGTCGTAGGCGGTCTTCGCTTCCCGTTACATCCTTTTCTCTCTGAGTTGAGTCAGTATTGCAGGATTGGTATATCTCAATTTGCCCCCAATGTGTTCCGAGCGGTCTGCGGAACCATCATCTTGTGCCGCATTTACCAAATCCCCTTGACCGCCAGACTATTCCATCACTTTTATTTTTTCCGGCGAGCCGAGGCAGGGGTATTCAATGTTCAGGCCAAGCTGGGCCTTAAGTTTTTTGACGACCTACCTTCTTCCAATAAAGGCTGGAGGTCACGCTTTTTCTTCCTCAAGCCCCCTGCCCCCTTAACGGGGCCTTCTCAATGGCGTTCTCTCCTCGCTTCGGACTTCCCTTCGCATGTCCACGAACCTGCCTGCTCCGCAGCTACGGACAAGCTAAGAGGTGTTGTTGTTCGCCTGTCCGTGCTGATGCTGGAAGGCATTCTGCATGCTTTTGGTCTTAGTCCTGTCTCCACAGAAATCAGAGCTCCTTTTGGTAAGATGTTACTTTTTATATGCCGCTCTTCGCTAACTGAGGTGCCTTTCCCCCCTTATTCTTGTAGTGGCCGCCCTACTTCGCTCCTTTGCTAGCAAAGAGACACCTGCGGTGGCCGTTCTGCAAGCTCTGAACGAAGAGCTGACGCAAGGTCTACCTTCTGATCCCGCCGTCGCCTCCGGTTCGCCGCTTTCGGAACCCCGGGCTTCTGATGCGGAGGAGGCCCCGGTGCTTACCGAACCACTTGTTCTCAGCCCTGCAGACTCAGCCCTACCCCGCATCTCTGGTCAACCTGCGGCTGAGCCGTCGCCCCCAGGACCGGTGCCTTCTCTCCCGCCAACTATGAAGCTGCGCCTTACGCACAAGTGCAAGAGAACAACCCCAGCCACTGCAACTTCTCCTCCGCCTCCTCGCCGTCAACGTGTAGTGAGCATCTCCTCCCCCACCAGGTCCTCGGATACGAGCTCGGTCCAAAAGGCAAGCTTGGTCCAGGAGAAGGCCTTTGATCTGGAGGTGGCAGACCCGCCATTGGACTTGACCGTTCCGGTGACCATCCAGAATATACTACCTGCCCCGCCCTCGTCCTCTGACGATCAACCCCCGGACTCACTGATGCCTCCCGCGTCTCATCTTCACGCGCCTCCGAGCTTGGCCATGCCGATCCTGAACCTGCCCTCTACAGACCCAGCCTTTGAAGCGCTATGGAGGCTCCCTTCGGAGACCGACCCGGCCCACACGCCCGCTGCCGATTCCTCGCTTATCTTTGGTAGGGTCAACTTCTATGGGGACCTGGCCATCTCCTGGCAATCAGCCAGTCAACAGTTCTGGGAGAGCAGTTCCCCTTTGGGGGAATTCGATCAAATTGCTCGTTCCCTGGTGGCGGTAAGCTCCTTCTCTTCTTTTCCTTAGTATCCGTGTATTTCTGTAACCCCCCTTCTCTTCTTCCGGCCACTTGCAGACCTGCTCCGTGAGTCTGAGCGCCGTGCAACGAGCGATCGAGCTTCAGCGAGAGAACGCGGTGCTCAAGGCACGCCTTCAGGAACTAGAGCACCCTGCGGCTTCCTCCGCTCCTCCCGAGCCTTCTCTGGGAAGCTTGGATGCCTATTTGCGTGCCATCGGGGAGTCGGCGGCTTCTGCTCGGACCATTTCCCATGCTGCCTTCGATAAACTTCAACAGCTGGAGGCGGCTTTGAAGACAAGTGAGTCTTCCCTGGCTTCTGAAGTGGATCGTCGCCAAGCGACAGTTTCTGAGCTGAAAGCCAAAGAGGCAGAGCTGCTCTCCCAATCAGAGGAGTTGACGCTTCTACGGCAAGGTCAGGAGCTCTTGCAGATGAGGCTGGCTGACGCCCAGGCCCTGGCTAGTGTTGCCGCTGCCCGAGAAACAACCATGCAGACTCAGTGGGAAGCGTGCCAAGCCACTCTCCAATCCTTGCAAGCGGATCTCGTGAAGGCTCAGGAAGCAGTGTCTCAAGGCCAGAGCGATTTGTCCGTGGCCCGCGCCGAAGCTGAGGAGAACCGGAACAGTTTGGAGGCGTACCGGGCTGGCGAATCAGAGCGGCTAAAGGCGTACAGACTGGCCTACGTTCGCTCTTCCTTCTTTCTCCATAAGTTGGGACGCTGGATGGTCTTGTTGCTCTGCCATGGGGCCGCTGGTGGGGTCAGACAAGCCTTTGAGCAGGGTTTCCTACGCTCGGCACCTCCCGCCACGTTCTTGGACACGGCTCGCCTGACCAGAGAATTGCCGCAGGACACCTTCCCTTCTTTTGAAGCGGATGAGGGACTTTTTCTCTTGGAGGCTCCTCCACCTGCGGCCGATCCGGCTCTCGGGGATATTCCTACCCAGGCTCCTAATGCTGCTACCTCTGACACGTCTGCTGATCATGCATCTCCCGACACAGCACCAGCCGACCCCGGGCTCCTTCCTTCGGCTTCCGTTGACTCAGTGCCTTCTCCCCCGAATGTAGTATGATGAGTGATGTATTGCCATATTCTCCTTCTATGTGTTGACGCCGACCCTTCTGTGATTGTAATTATTGCTATGGTCGTTCTGAACTCCGGAAAATTATCTCGCTTCCCCTTTATACATCCTTAGCTTGTTTCTTTCTTTAGTAGGTCGCCTTTGGCCTTGTTAGATCTCCGTTAATTTGTTTGCCCTTGCTTATCTTGCACGCTTTGTTCGACTACGTAGTTCTTCCTCCGATAGCTGTCTTTGTACCTAGCCCGGCCCGGGCCAACTCTTGCCTCGCATGTCCCTGAAGCCTGCTGACCTGCAATGCCTGTCTCTCTACTGGCTCTTCCGTACACTTTTGTCTTGGTTGGAGCGACTCCTTTAGGAGACGCTTCGTATTTCGAGCCCTCGCCTTTCCCATAATGCCCTCTGGTTATATTTTCGGGGCTCATCACAGAGCGCTCCCTGCCTGCCTCCGCCCCTGCATCCACCGTCCGTTGCGGACTTACGAAAATATCCTTCCTCCACCATACCTATAAGTATCTTCTTCCTCTCTCCCTTTTGTTATGATTCGCCATCGCCACGAAGTACTCAAACGTCGCCGCCGCCGACTGATCGTTTCTGAGACTGCGCCGCGCTTCTTCTTTTTTCTCCAAGCTTCCCCTTTTCGTTTGTTCCTTCTGCCGCCTGAGATAATCTTCCTTGCAATGGCTTCTCCTTCTTGGGCTTCCTTGCTAGCGGAGCATTTCCCAGGCGCTTCAACTTTCGCTGAGTTAGATTGGGATGACCTACGGTACACTTACGAAATCCCTACTAGCTTTCGCCCCATCATCCCTACCGGTGTGAACTTGTACTTCGATCCCCCGCCGAGTTCTTGTACTTTCTTTACTGAGCAATTCGTATCTGGCCTTCGTCTACCCCCGTATCCTTTTTTGTCTGGAGTGTGTCGCTACTTTAAGATTCCCTTAGGTCAGCTAACCCCCAACTCCATAAAGATTTTATGTGGCTTTGTAATACTTTGCGAAGTTTGTGAGGTTTCCTGGTCAGCTCCCCTTTTTCATTGCTTCTTCGCTCTCGTTCGGCGCGCCGATGGTCTTTTTGATTTCCAAGCCCGCAGCCAGACTACTTTCTTTTCTCCTCTTCCTCCTCCCAGTGCTAACTGGAAGAAAAAGTTATTTTTTCTCCGGTTTCCGGAGGAAACAGACTGGCCCATGCATTGGCAACCTGAACTGCCTATGACTCCAGCGCTGGACGAATTCTACATGGACCTCTCTTATGCCACAGCTGCTGCTCAAATGGAGGATTGGCGCTTGAATCTGATGAGACTGCTATCTGAAGATCTACTTTCTTTCTTCAGGCTAAGCCGCTGTACCTCTGACACACCGCGCTCCTTAGGTAAGTTTGTGTTGAATGCCTCCTTTTCGATCACTTTCCCTGTGAGAGTGACTTCTCGTGTTGATGCCTTCAGCTGAAGTTTTGCATCGTGCGTCGGAGGTTCTGCCTCTGCCCTTCGATGACCTGGAGATAATGCGGCGCGGTCGGGCAATCTTGGACAGGAGGCTACTCCCTCACCTTGGGTCTGCCTCAGTCGGGGCAGCGACTCAGCCTGCTCCCAACCCTGCCTCACACGCCGCTTCTCCTTCCCCTGCCGCCTCGAGCCGAGGTCGGGGTCGGGGCCAAGCTACTCGCCCGGCCAGAAGCGCCTTCCGAGGAGCCTTGCGGGCATCCGGATGCGGTCGCGCAGCTCTTCATCACGCAGGTCCGAGCTCATCCGGCCGGGGCACCACAGACAGGGGTGCAGCGGCCTCTTCACAGGGTCAGCCTCGCTCTGATGATTCTGACTTGGATAACCAGCCCCTGCTTCACAGGCGGCGCCGAAGACTAGGTCTGACTTCATTAATGCTTGGTTCTGTTTTTTCATATGACCATGCTGCCCCCTGCTACTGTCGTGACTGGCTCTGACATTACTTCCCTCTTTACTTCTGTTTCCCTTATCTGGCAGCCTCTCCTAACCCCTACAGGGGGCGACCAGCTGCGTTCCGCTTTGCTCCTACTGCTGCAGAGGGAGACAGCCCCGACGATAATCAAAACCCGGTGCCCACTGAGCCCGTTCCCGAGCCACCTCCGGCCCCTCCTGGTGCTGACGCCGGCCCTTCTCAACCTTCCTTCTCCGCCCGCCATTGTTACAGGACAACCATCCCCTCTGAAGCTGCTCTAGCTCGGCGGCCTGACGCCTCCACAAGCCTTTTGATGATGAAAGGCTGCCTCGGCAGTTTGTGGGCAGAGAGTATGGATCAAATGGGTGACGCACCTCCATTAGCCCAGATGGACAGGTTCTCGAAGTCCTGGGCTAAAGTAAGTACTCTTCACCTCATACTGGATAGTGGTTGGCCTTAACTGAGGGTTATATCTTTCCTCCAGACTCATGCAGAATCCATAGTGCTGAACTAATCTTTCCACACCCTTCATCATGAAAGAAAGGAACTCCAGGAGAGAGTCTCCGAATTAGAGTTGCAATTGAACGATCCCACCCAAGCTAGTTATGCTTTGCGAGCGGAGATTCAGGCTCTAACCAATCAGACCGACCGACAGAAACAGTCCCTGATACAGGTGAAGGATGAGCTCCGAGCTATGAGGGAGGAGAGAGCTGCATCTGAGGCAGGGTATCAGCAGCAGCTTGCCCATCAAGCTCAGGTGATACAGTCCAGAGATACCCTTCTGCAAGAGAGGAGCGAGAAATTGGAAGTGCAGGCAGCTCAACTGGAGACTCAGGCAGCTGAACTGAGGGCTCTGAAGGCAGAACTATCCCAGTCTTGAGCGGCTCTGTCGGGAGTATCCACCGCCTTAACCGTCTATCAAGAAGGAGAGGAGGACCGTTGCCTACGAAGTCGAATGTCCTACCTGTCCTCCCCCGAATTTTTGTTCCAAGCTGGGGCACGCTTCTCTGCGACCATACCATACACGACGGCAGGGGTTATTCGTCAGTTGCACGCGCAGGGCTTCTTGAGCTCCATCCCCCCTGCAGACTTTTTGGATTGTCATCAAATCATTCAAGACTTTCCAGATGATATTTTTGCTCCTTTCAAATGATCTGTATCAACTTCTTAATCCGATGAAATTTTTATATGTACATACGTATCTTCGAGTTTTGGCTCGACTACCATGCTATCTCTAGCCCCCTCGGCTGCCCTGGCTTATAGCAACGGGGTCGGTATCCCTCACACCCGATAGGGCCGTAGGTAGTTAGCACTCCAAGGTCGCTCCAGCTTCCTTCCCTGAGCGTCTTGCAAATAATAGGCCCCTGATGCCAGCTTCTTGATGACTTTGTATGGTCCGTCCCATTGTGGTGCTAGCTTCGTCACTTCCCCCAAGGGCTTCACCTGCTTCCAGACTAGGTCTCCTTCTCCGAAGAAACGAGGGATCACCCTTCTATTATAGTTTTGCCTCATTCTCTGTCTATAGGCCTCCAACCTGGCCGCTGTTTGTTCACGAATTTCGCTGATGAAATCTAGCTCAGCCAGCCGTCGCTCTGCGTTCCCTTCATCATACATCATTCTTCTCACAGACGGTATCCCGACCTCCAGAGGTACCACTGCTTCATTGCCATACACTAAATGGAAAGGTGTCAGACCTGTACTTTCCCGGGGTGTTGTACGATAGGCCCATAAAATGCTTGGCAGCTCATCCACCCAACTGCCTCCCGTATGATCCAACTTGACTTTGAGCCCCCGCACTATTTCTCGGTTGACTACCTCTGTCTGACCATTGCTTTACGGATGCGCCACCGAAGTGAAGGCCTGAGTTATGCCGAACCCCTTGCACCAATTTTGTATCTTGCGCCCTTGAAATTGCCTACCATTGTCTGACACCAGTTTGTGAGGCAAACCGAATCTGCAAAAGATATTCTTCCATAAGAACTGGATCACCGCATCTTCAGTGATCTTAGCCAAAGCTTCCGCTTCCACCCACTTGGAGAAGTAATCCACTGCTACCAGCAAGAAACGCCTTTGCCCCGTCGCCATCGGGAAAGGACCCACTATATCCATACCCCACTGGTCAAATGGGCAAGACACTATAGAAGTTCTCAGCAGCTCTGTAGGTCGGTGCGTCATATTCTGGTACCTTTGGCATGACAGACAAGTATTCACCAGCTTCTGTGCGTCCTTCTGCAAGGTAGGCCAGAAATATCCGGCCAATAGTACTTTCCGAGCCAGCGTTCTCCCACCCGCGTGATTACCGCAGCATCCCAAGTGTATCTCCTGTAAGGCCTGATCCGCTTCTTCTATATTCAAGCACTTGAGCAGAGGTCTAGAGAAAGACCTTTTGTAGAGTTGATCTCCAATCATGATATAAGAATGAGCCTGTCTCCTGAGCATACGTGCCTCTTCTAGGTCGGCGGGTACAATTCCATGCTGGAGGAAACTTATTATGGGCGCCCTCCAATCAATTACTCCTCCCAGATTATTTTGCAGGTCGATCTGAGCTATAAGGAAGGTCTGCGCTATAGATCTATCCAGCACCCAAGTAGTCAGGGAGCTGGCCATTTTAGCTAGTTCATCTGCCCTTTCATTTTCAGCCCTGAGAATCTTGGTGACTGTGACCTCTTTAAAATCTTTCCTCATCTTCTCATAGGCCTCCTTGTAAACTTGCATCTTTTCATTGTTTGCTTCGAAATGCCCGACCACCTGCTGCGTTACTAGCTGTGAATCTGAGTATATCACGACTTTGCTTGCCCCCACATGCCGAGCTGCTTGCAGACCTGCCAATAGGGCTTCATACTCTGCCTCATTGTTAGTAGCTCTAAAATTTAGCCGTACAGCCAGCTGCATAATATCTCCCTGCGGGGATATCAGAAGCGCGCCTACACCACTTCCCCGATGGGTAGCTGATCCATCCACATAAATCTTCCAGACCTCCTCCGAGTTTGCTTGATAAACTTCTGTTAAGAAATCCGCCAGAGCCTGTGCTTTGATCGCGGTTCGGGGCTGATACTGTATATCATATTCCCCTAGCTCGGTCGCCCATTTGATAAGCCGACCCGCTACCTCCACCCTGGTGAGGGCTCGGCCCATAGTACTGTTTGTCAGGACGGTGATGGGATGCGCCAGAAAATACGGTCGGAGGCGCCGAGCCATTAGAACAAGTCCGTAAACCAACTTTTCTAGGGCCGTATACCGAGACTCAACCCCCTTCAATAGATGACTGAAAAAATACACTGGCCGTTGTACATTATCCTGCTCCTTAACCAGCACAACCCCCACGGCCTCAGGGGTAGCCGACAAGTAGACCCAAAGAGGCTCTCCCACAACAGGCTTAAACAGCGACGGTAAGGATTCCAAGTATTGCTTTAGCTCCTCCAAGGCCTGTGTGCACTTCTCCGTCCACTGAAACTTGGCTGCCTTCCTGAGCACTTTGAAGAAGGGCGCCGCTCGATCTGCAGACCTGAAGATAAATCGGGATAGTGCTGTTATCCGGCCGACCAGCTTCTGTGTTTCCTTCAGATTCTGAGGGATCTGCATGTCACGAAGTGCTTGAACCTTCTCAGGATTGACTTCTATCCCTCGCTCAGTCACCAAGTAGCCCAGAAACTTCCCTCCTCTGGCCCCGAACAAACATTTCAGGGGATTCAGCTTTACCCCATATTGCCTCAGAGTCCCACAGGTTTCTTCTACATCTTTTATTAGACTGTACGCCAGGGGGGACTTGATCAGGATGTCATCAACATAGACTTCTACGTTCCGCCCGATCTGACTCCGAAAAACCTTATCCATCATCCTTTGGTAGGTAGCTCCAGCGTTCCTGAGCCCAAACGGCATGACAGTATAGCAGAAAGTACCATCAGCTGTTATGGAACTAACCTTCTCCTGATCCTCCTTAGCCAGGGGTATCTGATGGTATCCCTGATAAGCGTCCATCATGCATATCCTTTCACAGCCAGCAGTTGAATCCACCACCTGATCGATCCGCGGGAGTGGGTAACAATCTTTGGGGGTGGCTTTGTTGAGGTCGCGAAAGTCTATGCACACCCTCCACTTGTTGTTGGGCTTCTTCACCAATACGACGTTGGAAAGCCAGGATGGGAATTGCACCTCTCGAACATGTCCTGCCTTCCTGAGCTGATCCACTGCTTAACCGGCTTGGCCTCGGGTATAATATGCAGCTTGTGCTCAGCTACCCCTGGGTTAACCCCGGGCAACTCTTCTGGTGACCAAGCAAAAACGTCCCTATTGCGGATCAGGCACTGTATCAGCTCCGCCTTGAGCTCTGGCGGTAAGTCACTGGCAATGCGAGTGATGCTCTCAGCTCTGTCAGGATACAACTGAATATCTTCGCAGGAGACAGGCTCCTCAGCAATAGGCAGAGGCTCCTCCTGGATGGCATGTACACCGCCATCCTGAGTCCGCCGGCTCTTGCGCGCCTCCACCCGGACCATATCGATGTAGCAACTTCGAGACACCCTCTGCTCTCCCCTTACTTCTCCGACCTGCTCGCCTACTGGGAACTTGATCTTCTGGTGAAAGGTGGAGACGGCAGCTCGGAACTCATGCAGGGCTGGCCTTCCCAGGATGACGTTATAGGAGGAGGGTGAATCCACCACAATGAAGGTGCTCCTCTGGGTACGCACCAATGGCTCAGTGCCCATGGAGATGGCCAGCTTGATCTGCCCCATGGGTTTGACTTCGTTACCTGTGAACCCATACAAGGAAGTGGCTACAGGTTGAAGCTCAGCGGCGTCGATCTGCATCTCTTCGAACGCAACTCTGAATAAAATGTTGACCGAGCTCCCGGTATCCACAAAGACCCGAGCCACTCGGCTATTAGCAATAACGGCCTTGATTATGAGGGCATCGTCGTGAGGCAGTTCCAGACCTTCCAGGTCTTGAGGCCTAAAGCTAATAACAGGGCCGGAGGCCTGCTCGTTTCTGCATCCCACGGCTCCCACGTACAGCCGCCGAACGTGTGACTTACGGGCTCGGCTTGAGTCCCCGTCAGTGGGTCCTCCTGAGATCATACCTATCTCTCATACGGCAGCGTTGCCCCGGTTCTCCAGTTCTCCGGCATCTCCTCGATCTTCTCTGAGGCCAGCTTGGTTAGATGGGCCGGCTAGGTCAGGTCGGGTCTGCCGAGCGCGCCCAGCTGCAGCCCGTTCTTCGTCCATCCTCTGTATTTGGGGCACCAACGCCGGGGGAGGCAAGCCCTGCTCTGCAGCTCGCCTGGAGTCACGAGCGAATTGGAAGCAGTTACTGAGATCGTGCGTCCTGGACCGATGATATGTGCAATATGGCGCTCCCCTTGGTCCAGGCCTGGGCGCGTGTACGGCGGCAACTCACGGCGCTGGTCTAATTCCCTGGGCAGGCTGAGGGGCAGGCCTGGGTTGACCTCGCTGGAAGGGCTGAGCTGGCTGCGGTGCTCTCCTTTCAGGTCGGTTGCCTGGGGCCATCGTCTTTTCGGCTTTCCTCCTAGCGGCCTGCGCTTCTTCCACCTTGATGTAGCACGAAGCTTTCTCCACCATATCGTCGAAGCTTTGGGCGGGGTTTTTGATGAGGTCCCTGAAGAATTCCCCCTCTCGCAATCCGTGGGAGAAGGCGCTCATCAATATTTCTGAGGTGGCGGAGGGGACGTCATTGGCCACCTGACTGAACCGGTTGATGTAGCTCCGCAAGGGCTCGGTCGAATCCTGCTTGAGAGCAAAAAGACAGTGGTCGGTTTTTTGATACTTACGACTACTGGCGAAACGACGTAGGAAGGCCGTTTTGAAATCCATGAAGCGATTGATGGACTCCGGGGGTAATCCATCGAACCACTTCTGCGCCGACCCGGACAGGGTGTGTAGAAATACTCGGCATTTGACAGCATCGCTGTATTGGTACAAGATAGCCGCGTTCTTGAACTTCCTCAGGTGCTCTTCCGGTTCCTTACTCCCATCGTATTCTCCAATGTTCGGGGCTCGATACCCCTTGGGCAAGCTTTCCCTCAGGATCTGAGCCGAGAAGGGTACCTTGTCATCCGGATCCTCAGGCAGATCTCTGGCAGGGATTATAGCTTTCCCCTTTCCTGTGGATGTAGAGAGCTTTCCGCCACCGACGCCGGCGGCTCCTCTTTCTTTGGACTGTGCGCACGAGGTTTGGCTCGATGATAGTTGCGGCGAGGCTCCCGGAATGAAGTACGAGGGAGTTCTTCCTGCTGCTTCCTCTTTGAGCCCCTGTCGGAGGCAGGAGCTGGTTCCTTAGACGCTTCGGGCGCCAAGCGAGGTCGCGAAACTGTTCCTTGCTTTTCAGAGGCGGCTTGCCTTCTAACTTCCTTGAAGAGCTCGTACTCCCCCGCGGTCATGGTTACGTTGATCTTCCTGCTAGAGCTGCGGCCCGAGTCCTCCATCTTCACGCTCCGGATCAGGCTGTTGTGTTTCCCGTCAGGCGTCAATTTGATCCCGTCCGGGCCGAGTGACTGAGGTCGGTCGAGGTGTCCATGATTGACGGAAGGTCGTGAAGATGATTCGGCTTCCATGGTGGACGCCTCTGCAGGACCACGCACACTCGCACGATCTCCCCTCCGCTAGAGACCGAAACCCGGCAAAAGTCCGGATCAGGCCCTCCGCGCCCAAGTCAGTCCTTTTTCCCCGTAAAGAACGAGAGAAAGTAAGGAAAAAGCAGGAAAAAGTGACGAGAGAGTGTGTGCGCGTACCTGCATACGAGGGATTTTTCGCCTTTTATGCCCTCTCCCCTTTGGAGCCTGCCATCCTGTCAGAAAAAACGTTAGACGCTGGGCTTTGTCGCCTAGTTCTGGACACCTGTCGTGCTGCTATTTGTCGCGCAAGCATCCTTCCGTTTAGGAACCTCCGCCTTCGTACATGGTTTTTGTCTTGTAGTGGGGGACAGCTGGCAGGCTACTACTGGTTATGAGGGCATCTTTTCGTTCTAGGAACCTCCGCTTTCGCCCGCATTGTTGATATGTAATGACTCCCCTCGACGGACCGTTGAGATTCTCCGCACCCGTATTACTTAGCTCCTCCGATCCATTGTGTCCCCGCACCAGCCTGCACCTGTGGTTCGCATTTCCAGGCCTTAGACCGGACTGCCCCTAAACAGCCCTGCCGATCCAACTTGCATCCTGCGCTTTGTACTTCATGGCCCTCAACCGCAGGTCTGTAGCTCGAGTTGCCTCTGATCAGCTCTGCCGTCCGACCCATTAGCCTATACTTCCAGTTCTTGACTCGCAGGCCTATCGATCCGACTTCGCTTTGTACTTCCCGGCCCTCAACCGCAGGTCTGTAGCTCGGGCTGCTTCTGATCAGCTCTGCCGCTTCCGACCCATTGGCCTATACTTCCAGTTCTTGGCCTCTGCTTAGCTCTGCCGATCCCGACTTGCATCCCGCGCTTTGTACTTCCTGGCCCTCAACCGCAGGTCTGTAGCTCGGGCTGCTTCTGATCAGCTCTGCCGCTTCCGACCCATTGGTCTATACTTCCAGTTCTTGGCCTCTGCTTAGCTCTGCCGATCCCGACTTGCATCCTGCGCTTTGTACTTCCTGGCCCTCAACCGCAGGTCTGTAGCTCGGGCTGCTTCTTATCAGCCCTGCCGATGCCGACCCGTGACCTGTGTTCCGCCTGACGTCTTCCCTCGCCTTCCGACTGCCTTGCCCCCTTGATCGACCAGCCTGCCTGACCTCTGACTATCACACCTGCTTGCCTTTAACCGCCCCATCAGCCTAACCATTGACTGCCACATCACCTTGACTATTGACCACCACGTCCTCTTGACTTTTGACCGCCATATGGCCTTGACTTTTCCAACCCTTTCCTCATGGGCCCCTCCATTACCAACCGTATCATACCCAATCCCTATCCTGATAAAAATTAGAATCAATTTTTCTCCCGATCCCGTACCCAACAAGTATAGGAACCCGAATGTTGGGGATCCCAAATGTTCAGGATCCCATCAGGTAGGGAAATGATATCCCGAATGTTCAAATATTTTTATTATACAACAACATTTTGAGTCGATATTATCATATTCCAGGATCCATATTTCTAATCTAATTACCACTCAGACTCAATCTTTTAATAGATAATTTACAGAACCAAGAATAGAAGATAAAAGTGAAAATATTAGCTTCAATGTCTTGAACATGATTATTAAAAGATTACTAGAATTTTGATGAAATATTTACACAATAACATTTTCCTGTCTTGAGTTCAATCATCATAGTTACAAGAAACTTGAACAGATATAGAAATAAACTACTAGCTGAACAAAGAAAAGTATGAACATTAGCATTGTAATTTTTCTCATAACACATGAAATACATTTTGTAGCTCTTGCAATTAATATTTCACCAAGGGGGCTTCAATCCCACATAATCACCACCAATGTTAATAAATGACTTCATCAAGACTCCATGTTTACAAGAAATTTTCATGCATAAACTAATATAAAACTTAGGGTTTTAAGGTAAATGGAAAGATACACATTGATGGAGATAACAACAATCAGTTACTTGATTATGAAAATGTCAGTGGATAACTAAGTGGATGTCTTAAAGATTATCATTCACAAAACACCAGTGTTGATGATATTCAAATCCTTCAATATCTAGTAAGCAAGAATTGTTAGTGCAGCGGGAGCCGGCAAGATGGGATGAATTGCCTACCAAATCAAATTAATCTTTTCTCAAACTTTGGACTTGATTAGACTTGCACAACTAAAATAAATAGAATAATAAAACTGAACAATTTAAAAAGAGACTTTAGAATTATTTAGTTATAAGTTAGGTGGTTGTTAATCCAAGATAAATAGAAGCACATTAAAATTCTCTTTCGTTGAAGGTGGCAAAGTCTCTTACACTCTTTAAAAGCTCAGAAAAAGGCTAGGAAGTGAATACACAAGTTGTAGTTTAGTTGTTGATTATTCCCTAGCTCCAGAGGTCTTTTTATAGCTCCTGAAAAATTCTATCTAGGGCTGGAAGGCGTCTTCAAGATGATCCAAAACGCCTTCCATCAGATAAGTTTTATCTATCGAAGATAAATTTCTACTTGGTCAATGGTCACTGGAAGGCACCTTCCATAGGCTGAAAGATGTCTTCACACTGCTCATCGAAGGTGCCTTCCAAGATATGGAAGGTGCCTTCCACATGGCAAAATCAGCTCAATAACTAATCTCTTTGCATGGGTGATTCTCCAGCTAATCGGAGTTGTGCTCACTCGAACCAACTCTGACCTTCATTGCAATGATAACATAATTATGTAAAGAAGTTTTAATTAAAATATTACAATACAATGAATTAACCAAGTTAATAAAATTACAAAATTCATATATAGAAAAAAATGTCCTTATTCTCCCTTAACTTGTACATATTTTTCCCTCTTTGATTACATCAAAAAATGAGAAAGATATGAAAAAATAATAAAAAAATTGAGAAATTTACCAGGGGTTTATTAAAAGAACATTTTTCAAAAAATATTTTTTAAAATATTCAAATTTTATTAATTAATCTTCTATTTTGATAAAAATAATTTAAAAATTACTTTTCAATTTTGAAAAATCTTAAAATTTTTTATCGAATTTAAACAAAATAAATTAGACCAGTAAAAAAAATTTAATAGAAATATATTATTTAGTCTAATAAAAATGATTTATTTTAGTAAAGCAACTAATTTACAAAAATAAATCTTTTAAAAAAAATTGTAATTCAAAAAATTCTACTAATTTTCTTGGATATGTAAAATATATTGTGTAACAGCAAAAAAATAAAAGTTTCTAAATTTCTATTCTATTAAATTTTTAATATTAAAAATTATTTTTTCTCAAAATAATTCATAATAATTTAGGTAATATTAAAAAAAATAAATTTTTTTTATTAAGTTAGAGAATGTCATGTGTTTTTATAGAAAAATAAAAGTTTTCAAAAATAAGTCTGCATAAGAATTTTAAATCATAAAATATGATTTTTATTGATAATTTCATAAAAACTCAACGAAAAAATTTCAAAAAAAATCCTTAATAGAAACACTGTTGTTCTATAAGTATAAAAATTTTGAATAATAAATTCAAATAAAAAAATTTACTTGAAAAATAATTTTCTAATTAAAACAATTTCTATCCTAATAATTCAAAATTTTTAGAATTTAATCAAAAAAAGATTTTGAAACCCAATATAGGTTCCTACCTATTAGATTAATCAAGAATTTTGGTGGAACATAATTTTTAGAGATTTTTCTAATTTGACCCATATAGTTCCCGATATACCAATTGAGTCATCTATAATTTCTAAAATTTATGTTTCGTAAATCTTTTGAAGTTGAGCATGCACAGTCATTTTTCAAAGATTCTATTTGTTCTTTTAATTTTTATTTCCTATTTTTAAGTTATCATACATATCTAAGGGGCATGAATTTGCTAAGTTTAATTTTAATCTAGGATTATCTTTTTCTAATGTTAACATATTCTTAGTAAGCATCTTAATGAATTGAAACGACTGTTCAAGAGTTAAATCACGTACTTCACTTACCTCGTGGTCTCATCCTCTCTCTTCATCGTTGCTTTCTTCTAAAGGTTCTCCCGAAGATTCTCTCCCTTCATCAATGCTCATTTTGAATGAGCTTTCTACGTCGTCTTTAGGTCGGCATTTGGCTATTAGCACTATGTCGTTGATCTCCTCGGTCTCGAATTCCTCTGATGACGAAGCGATGTACATCAAAGAGTTGGATTCTTCTTTTCTTAATGCTTCGTGGTGTTCCAAGAACTTTTCCCAAAATTCTTTTGCACAATTATAGCTGTCGATTCCTTCATGTTCCTGCATAGGTAGAACATTAAGTAGATGAAATTCAGCCTTACCATTGGCCATAAATTCGTTTCTTTGTTGTTTGCTTCATCGGTACTCCTCCCAAGGCTAAAAGCATTCTCACTAGCAACAGTAGATGAAGGGATTGAAAAAATATCCTTGACAATCTTAGAAAAGACTGGAAATGTCGTTGTATTCCCTTTCCACCATTCCAAAATATCAAAGCTTGAACTCCATTTCACAAAAGGATTTGAGAAGTACTTGTCCATCTTATTAATTATTTCTGCTTGCTTTTGAGTTGTTCTTACTTGAGACATTTTCATATGGTAGTTTAGTTTAATGAGATCATTCTTATACATTTCCATCAAATCTTTATCTACATCGCCATCATCAATCCCATTAATATGATCCAAAGGCGAATTTCCTTTATATGCATGATACAACTCCATTAGACAATTTTTTAAATCATTAACAAAGGATTGTATTGTACCAACATCCAATTTCATATCTCCTGAATGGATCCCAATCATTTGAAGTTTATATTAAGGATCTAGAATATGACCTACGAAAACAAGCTCGCTCACCTTCTCAAGATTGCCCCAATACTTATTGAACTTACTCTCTATTCTCTTAGCAGCTTCTTGCAACGAAGGATCAGTAGTGTCAAGTATTGTCTAATCAATGACCGTCCTCATTGTAATTATTTCCTCCCAAATCAAGGGTGATATAGTTTCCTTGGTAGCACTAAGTTGCAATGTAATATCATGAAATCTCTTGAGAAAATTCACAAAAACTTGTGTCTTCTCCCAATCTTTTTCCATAGGAGACCCCACTCTCTTTTTCTTCTCCGAACCATCTACCTCTTCAGAGTATTCAACAAATTAAACATTCTCTGTCATCCTACCAAACACTTTCTTAAACTTGTATGCAACAAAAAGCATTGTATAGGTGAAATTTCATCTCGTAGGCACATCCATTGGAACGGTTGACATTTTATCCATTTTCAATAGGATATCACACTCCCTAAATTGGTTCAACCGTGCCCCGGAAGAGTGAATATACTTCACACAATTTAAAATGGACTCAACAGACTCATTAAGAAACTTCAACCGACTCTTGACAATTAAATTTATAATATGACAACAACATCTCAAATGCAAGTACTTACCATCAAATAATAGAGTGCTCATTTCCTTTATCCTCTTTCCCATGTACTCCACTGCTTTATCGTTCGTGCTATCATTATCAACTATGATAATGATTTATCCCCAAATCACTCAAGCACGTTTCTAAACTTTGCCAATGTCATTTCCTCTGTGAGAGGAAATCTTGGTGAAATTTATTATTCGCTTATGCAACTTCCAATCATTGTCCGAGAAATGAGTTTTGATTACCATGTAATTGATATTCTGAATGGAGGTCCAAGTATCGGTCGTAATACTTACCCTTTGATCACTAATGACACTTTTTATCTTAGCCACCTCCACTGCATATAAACCTCATACAATATATGCAATTTTCTTTCTGTTGGGAATCTTGAATCGAGGTTAAGCTTCCTTCATCATCTTTACAAACCTTGCCCCTTCCACTACCCTAAACGACATCTCATCTTTAACAACAAATGAGACAACCTTATCTTTAAGCTCTTTTTGGCTAAAGATATGGGGTGTCAAAGTATTATTCATAGACGATTGTATTAAGATTAGTTGAGAAGAACCTGACTTCACCGCATTATGAGGATTCTTTTTACATTTCTTCACATGCCCATCAATGTCATTATTCCCATGTGTTCTGTTATAGGCAGGAACTTCAGTTATACAATAATTGCAAATAGCAATAACAACGGTGACCTCATTTTTCTCATTTCTTTTTATAATTTTCTTGGCGTGTGACCATATATCCTCTATTTTTTTTTTTACTTTTTCCTCCAATATCTACTACTATTCATGAATGCTTGATGTTTTGGATGGAGATACTGTGAGGTTTAGTGATGGAAGGAGAGCTACCACTTCCGCTAGATGCATCAATGAATAAACGACTACAATAATATGAATATCGTTTAGAATCAAACGACACAGTTAGAAATATTCAAATATTACTGAAAAGAGCATGCTAGGGGAGCGAGATTTAAGAAAAATAGAGATTAACAATTTGACATCCTATTTAAAAATGTATACAGAAATATATTGCAAGGCAGAACACTTTTTATTCAACACTTTACTAGGCCCCCAAGGAACTTATCACAGCTAGGGCACAAAATATTTAGATAGTTGTACTAAACAAAATGGCATACAAATGCATGTTCACGATACTCAAGTAATTGGGGAGCTAGATTTAAGAAAAATATAAAACCTATATAACATGTAGAGAACATTATAAGAAAATTCAGTTCATCAGAAACATAATAAACATGTCATCATAGTGAACAAATTGATTGAATTCGTATGAAAGCAACAACATCAAACAAAAGCTATGATTGTAACTAATATAGCAATTACAGCAAAGTTTTGGCAAATACCTTTATAAATCAATGTGGCTCTTTGTTGCCTTGGCTTACTGGCCTAGTAGAGCATGGACTAAAGGAGGGAGGGGAATGCCAACCGTGAAGACCCTATATGGGAACATGGGAGGTAGCGCGGCTTGGACTGTTGTTAGGGAGGCTGTAGCTGAACATGCAAAGCTCCTGTAAGGATAGGCGACAATAGCGAATCGAAAAGGAGGTGTAGGCGTCGGCTAGGGTTCCAGTGGAATAAGTCGACGAATGGCGAAGGGCGAACGCGAAGGGCAAACGATGAAGAGCGGACGACGAACGACAAACGACATGATTCGCGTGCGGCGTGAATGGCTGAATGAGTCAATGAGATACATAAGTCAAGTGTAAGTGTGTAACCCTAGTTTTCTTACTTTTCTATTTTTCTTTTTGTATTTTTTTTTAAAAATCATCCTTCATTTTTAGATATTTTAATTTTTAACCCTAGTTTTCTATGCTATTTTTTTTTAAAAAAAGTCTAATTAAAAATTATTATTATTATATTCGGGTCGGGTCGGGAATCCCGCCAGGTAAAGCTTGGGTTCCTGATCCTTTTCCCGATTTTGATCGGGTCGGGAAAAATCCAAACCACTCAGGTCAGGAAACATTCGGGTCAGAAAAAAATCAGGAAAGGAACGGGTTGGGAGTCAGGAAGGGTCGAGAATTCTATAAAAATTGTCAGCCCTAAATTTGAATATTCAATCCACTGATGATGAATCCAAGTAACTTCTGAATCCAACTTTGAGATCTGAAACACAAGAAAGTACAAATGTAATTACTTATAAGATTCGGAAAGTTTCTCCTTTAAAATCTTTTATTTTTACTAAATATTTTGATAATGTCACTCTTTTGTCTGGAGAATTGCTTGTAAAATGTAAGCATTGCAATAATTTCTACAAATTCCAAATCAACGACGACTATGGGTCAGTGAAACGACACGTAGACATGAAACACCCGATGGAATTTAAAATTGATCATGCTTAAGCACAATTATCTAGATTTTCTACTGGTGGAAGTAGTGATTTGAGATTATTTTTATATTTTGATAATAAATTAAAAAGAATATTAACTATATTCACTACAAGAAAACATGACATCATAGACGAATTTTTAAGATAAAAATAAAATCGGTTCAAATTTATATAAATTAAAAGACAGATTTACTACGAAATTATCAATCTGTTTCACTTTAATAAACTACATTATTTTAAAATAAATTAAAGATGAAATTTAAAACTAAATTTGATAAAAAATTAAGTATAAATTTTTATAAAATAAAAATAAATATGGATTATAAATAGAATTTAAGGCTATAATTTTGGTTTAAAAATATGTTTAAATTTTAATGAAAAATTAAAACAGAAATAAAATATATTTCATAGTTATATAAATCAGAAAGAAACAGATTTGCTATAAAATAATTAATCTGTTTCACTTTAATAAAATATAATATTTGAAAATAAATTTAAAATGAAATTTAAAATAAATTTGATACAAAATTATATATAATTTTTTATAAACAAAAATAAATATGGATTATAAAGAAAATTTGAGACTATATAATTTTTTTTAAAAAAAAATCAGCTTAAAATTTAATGAAAATTTAAGACAGAAGTAAAACCATTTTTATATAATTTAAAAATAGATTTTCTATAAAATTCTAATCTTTCACATTAATTAAATATAATATTTGAAAAGAAATTTAAGACAGAATTTAAAATAAAATTGATATAAAATTGCATATAAAGTTTTATAAAAATGAATTATATATTAAATTTGAAATCATATAATTTTTGTCAAAAAAATATTTTAAAATTTAATAAAAATTTAAGATGGAAATAAAATATGTTTTAGATGTATATAAATTAGTGATACATTTACTAGGTAATATAATGAAATTGGACTATTTTTTATTAAAAATATCATTTAAAATAATAAAATTTTTGAGATGAAAGAAACATATCTCTAAATAAATTTAGAGGTGGAATGGACACAAATTTATAATTTTATGTTCATATTAATAAAAATATATAAATTTTTAAAAAGTACTATAGTAAATATATATACAAGAAAAATACATATGAATTAAAAATATATCTAAAATTTATATTATTTTTTCAATTTAAATTTAATTAATGATTTTGATAATTTTTTTAATATTAAGCTGTAAAATAGTACAATTGAAGTTTGTACAATGATCAAATTTTCATGAATAAGTTTGTAGCTTAGAGCAGAGGTTTTCAGCTTAAGAACCAAGAATGATTTTGATAAACAGATTCCAAATAAAGACAAGAATCAAACAGAAATTCATCCAGCTGATACCGATGCGTTTCAACAAAATGGAGCTGATAATTTTCCTCAATCAATAAAAAAAATCAATTGAGATTCATCAATCAAGTGGAGTTTGTCCGTGTTTATGGTGAAGAAACATTTGACCACGCTTGAGCATGAAATTTTATCAAAGCTGATACAATGTCAAAATAAAATAGAATAAAAGAAATTCAATTTATTATTAACCAGTATATAAATATACAGGAGCCTAAAACCATACAACGGGATGACTATGAAGGTGGCTGGAGTTTGCTAATATTGACAAAACCCGAGAAGAGGAATGCTTATTTTCATCAACCAATAATTAGATCGATCAAGCCAGGTATCTGTACAGATTCAGATTCTCCGAGTCTCTCTCTAGATATTCTCTATTTATCAAATCTTCAATACGCTTCTTAATTAGTTTCAAGTCAGGCTGCAAAAATATGAAATGATGAACAAATTAAAATAATCAAAATTATCAAAAACAATAATTTTTGTTAGGTGTATGTTCTTCACCTTGAACACTTTAAGTTGTTCGACACATTCTGTAATCAACTGTTGATGATTCAATACTTTGCGACTTTTCATAATGCGAATCAGGCATGCATCAACAACATATTTTCTATCCTTGTCCACGACTTCAAGTATTTTCTTTTTTTCATCCACAATTGGAAGGGGTATCTGAGAAGCCAAATAAAAATGAATAATAAAAAAAAGTTAAAAACAAAAGAATAGCCTATCTTCTTTGTTGTAAAAAGCATATACCCTGATCCTTCTCATTTTGTTGGTGAATTTTGAATTGAACGCAAAGACGTCATCTGAAGAAATAGAATTTGTATTTGGTTCTTTATTCAGAATTTTATACTTCAAGCAACAAAGGGATTGAAGCAATCTGACTACATCGTCATCGGCTAAATTAAGCTGAGACATGATCTCCGAGTAGCTTAATCGATTTGAGTCATTAAAGAGCAAAAGAACTGCAGCCTGTAAACAACTCAATATTTTCGGTTAGCATACATTTTTATTTTGCATAGATGAAAAAGGATTCAATAAATACCTGATATGTTGTCACAATAAGCTCTATAGTTTGCAATTCAAACTTGGCTGTAATATTGCATGTCCCCAAAGAATATATCCATGTGAGCTTTCTGCTATTTGTTTTTGTCGGATAGAACTCCGTGAAAGCTTGTATACATTTAGTCTGAAAGCAAAAATTCTTTAGAAATCTAAAAAATACAGAGCATGATCCTTTTGACCTATCAAGTTCTTAATTTTTGTAGTAATGCACAAATCATGAATCTAAGAGATTCAACTTTGTTGATTAGAGAAATTTTTAGTTCAACTAGATCTGTACCCCTTCTGGATACTTTTCTGCGGCCACGTAAAATAACTAAATAATTGAAGTTTTATCATCGTCAAGTGTGTAGGCCAATCATTATGTTACCAAAAATTCTAATAAAATTTAAACAAAGGTAAAAGTAGAAAATGAATTTGCTAACCATTTCAAATGGAAGGTGGAAATCAGATGATCTATAAGATGGCCAAAATCCAGTTGTCAAAACAGTAACTGATAAATCTATCCCTGGATTTGTACGTGGATTACATTGAAGATAATCCTTAAAATCAGCTTGTGTTTCTCTAGCGAGGGTCATATCAGTTACCTGAAACATAAACCAAACATGTTCAATTATTAATTCAAATGCAACGACACTTGAGATGTAGGTATACGAACCATTCCCTCCAACTTTGAGGTAAAATGTGTACCATTTTGTTGCTTTAGTTTTGTTAAGATGCTTCTCTCATGGTCCTCATTGGCACTTTTGTCGAATAACAACCTCCTAGCAAGCTTTTTCCTACAAACATATGTTCACAGACATGACGATAAATAACAGCAAATACAGTGATGAAAATTAATAGACAGTTGAGGTTATTTCACCTATAGAACTCAACAAATAAATCTTTGTCATAGATATAACCAAGCAAATTCACAGCCTGCAAATATAGGAGACTGGTTCAGTTATGTCAAGTCCAAAATGCAGAGCTCGACAACAAAGTGAGAAAGTGAGAAGAACATAATTACACAAACAAGCATGTACCTTTTCAAGTATTTGTTCAATTGCTTCATCACTATGTTTCTCACTTCCACCCTTCTTAAGAATATTATCACAATAGTTAACCAGTAACTCAGCAGTTGAGCTACCAGCAACAGTCTTATTGAGAAAAATCTCAAATGCCTCTTTGAGTACCTAAAGGGCATACAAAGATTTAACAAGGAAAAAAGACAAATAACATTCAAGTGACACGCCATATTGACAAAGCCAAACCTTACGGAAAAGAGTATGATTTTGGAAACAATCATTCACGAGTGGCATGTTCTTGTCATGAAGTTCAATAACTTCCCTAACAAAAGTCTGAAGACAAGCAAGCAGTAAGTAAGGTTCACAAGCAACAGCCAGTCAAATAGAGAGCAACAATAGTCATACTAAGGTGCTCGAGCTTTACCTGTTCTTGCAAGCCAACAACAACCCTTTTCTCTGCCTGAAAATTTTCCAGTAAAAACAACATAAAGAAAATGTACATCCAAATAAACAAACAAAACAAAGATTAACCAGCACAAATAAGAATGAAGACCAGGAAAGATAATAGCACCTACTTGGGCAAACCAAACATATGAACACAAAATCAAACAATGTTGGCAACAGAAGTAGAGAACCAAAAGTATGACTTGTGAAAGGAAAGCTAACGTAACACCTTGATGTGACCAAAGAGTGCTGACAAATAAACAAGGGTATTGTCTAAGAAGATAATTGATAGTTACCTCCTTATTACTTGCAACATCATCTGCTTTTTTAACTAAAGTTGTACCCTCAACAGTCACATGCTGCACAATAATGTTAGTTTAGAAAAATAATGACAATCAAAACCCAAACTACGTGAGTTAATTTTGTAGTAGAAAATTAATATTGCTGCAATTGCTAATTTCAGAACCTTCTTATAAATTTGAGAGATACGACATAGGCCATCGTCTATCTTTGAAAAAAGCTTATACATCCGTGAGAGATCATCCACCTGAAATGTCAATTAGACATAAGGATTTTATAACATGATTAGATGTCACAGAAGAAATCTCTAATTGATAGCACCAACAAGAAAATTGTACCTTGTGTTCTTGAATTAAGACACAGCAACCAGACTTTTCATTTTCCAAAAGTTGGCTTGAATAAACACATAGAACCTCATGACGCACTTGCTACAAGTAATGAAAATTCAACAAAACATTTAAAAAAAATGAAACGAACATAATGAAGATTAGTCACATTTCTATTTCCTCAATAATATCCTAGAGGTGTACAAATGTATCCACGATTTCAAAATTCTCTCCTTTTGAGCTCAAAGGAAAGATCATTTGGGAAGAAATAAATCAGTTCATGGTGGATCCTCTAACAAAGCGCAATATACCTCTATCAATTTTGGTTCGCTAGTAGCATGCAAATAATGAACAACCCTATCCTTCTCCCTCCTTAAGCACTCCTCAACCTAGTAAAAAAAAACAAGAATGACCAAACACTCAATCAGAGAAATGAATGCTTCATAAAGATATGTATGTGAAGCACCTTTAACATGTAATCTGGGAATGATTCGATAAGAATCCAATTTGAAGCTTTTCTAGAGTAATAGGCTGTTGTTTCTTTAAGCATTTCTTCTTCAAAATCATTTTTATAATAATCCATCTTGCCCGTTCCAATTTCAACAAAAATTTCAATAACATTCTTCAGCAGACCCCTATCAATTTGTTCACCACAGCGCTCTTGATCAATCTGTTTAATTAGAAGGCAGAGAACGACAAACATTATCTAATACATGTTGAATATGAAAAATGGATTAAAGAAATAGCATCAAGTCACCAAAGAAATGGCAGCATCTTTAACTTTTCCTTTAGTCTCCTTATAAACCTATAACAGAAAAGGGAAAATTGGATCTTAACTATAGCTGTACCATAAACTGAAGATACATGGACAAAAATGCTTGAGCAGAGATCTAAATTCCACACTATTAATTAGGGATAACAACGAACAAGGAGGATGGCAATGTACCTGGTCTCGAAAACATGTAAATGCAACTTCATCAAGTGATGGAAGTGAGTTCCGCTTGATGAAAAAGCGACTAAGGTACGAAAAAAAACGTGAAAGCCATTTGCTCATAATTTTATGATTTGACCATCTTATGACCAGTTCCCTTAACAAAAACTCATCATGCTTGTCCTTCAAAGAGGGCAATACCTGAGCAAAAAAAGGAAACACTATCAGATTACAAGAATACTTTTTTATTTCCAAGTTATACAAAAGGAAGTATGACCATGTGATTGAAGAAGTTTCATAATTTATATAAACAATAATCTATAGATATATAGTTTACACTCCTAACCTATTTTATTTCTAACAAATAGTAAAAGAGGTGCCTCAGAACAAATGCTATACCATCTTTGTTAATATTAACAGTCATTATTCCTCATGTATCTTTTTGGTTACACGATATTCACAATTTATTCTTGCTGTTGAATTTAGCATTTAGTCTAATGTTGTCGCAAGCAGGTATGAGGTACAAGGGGATTTCTTCCATTGCTTATACAATTGATAATTTTGGATTATGTGAATACAAAGTGAACATTTTTTTCTCTTGTGTGAAAACATAATTGTTTTACTATTACCCAGAGTTAACATGAGTTCTAGGAACCACTATGTATACAGAGTTTTATTTTTTTGGGTTAGCTGTATCAAGTCACATTAACCTGTCATTATTAGATGGAAAATTACCCAACAAACTGT
Organism: Zingiber officinale; assembly: GCF_018446385.1. Classification (NCBI taxonomy): domain Eukaryota; kingdom Viridiplantae; phylum Streptophyta; class Magnoliopsida; order Zingiberales; family Zingiberaceae; genus Zingiber; species Zingiber officinale. Next base: position 107,994,733 of record NC_055986.1, read on the forward strand.
TGCAGTAATCACTTTGCCACATCTTTCTATATTCGCACATGGTACTTAGTGCTTGTTTTAATCATGGTGAATGCAGATTCTTCCGAAATTAGACATTATTTAAAAGGAAGCAGTCGGCGAAGGCATATAGTTCACAACTCTTGCTATCATAATTTTTTTCTGATAAATTCGAGCAGCTTATCAATTGGCTAGCCCTATAGCTACTTGACTAAAGATAATAAGAAAAACACAGTCCAGCCTTTCCAAGGACACTTGCAAAAATAATATGGAATCAGAACAAAGAAAACATACCACGGAAGTTATGTACTCCATGATCACTTCCTTGTACTTTGTGTACAATTTCTCCGTGGTATCGTGCGGAGACCTTTGGATACACATATCGTGGATTCTTCTGTCTCGCACAAGAGATTGGATTAGCCAAAACAAAGCAGGAGAAACATCAAAAATCGCGAAGAAATATTACGTGTAGATCTTCATGTATTCCTCGGATGTGAAAGGTGGTTCGGGAAGCCCTTCCAAGATCCTCTTCATCTTGGTGACGCCTTGCTCGATGACCTCCCACCCTTCGCCGAAAAGGATCGGCTTCGGCACCGCCCTTTTCCTCTTCATACCTTCTGGATCCAGCGCGGGAACTGAAGAAAAAAAAAAACCTAGCGAGGGATCGCGACAACCAAAAAACGAAGAGTGGGAATTCTCTCCGTCGACAGGGGTTTATATAGAGAAGTTTGCTGCGTTCCGTTAGGAATTTCAAAACAAGACATTTTCATTTATTTCTTATTTTGGGGAAAAAAATAATAGAAACAGATATTTACGCAATACTTTTTTTTATGTTCCTTATAAATTTGTATACAAAATCCTTTCGTATTTTAATAATGAAAATAATTTTATAAAGGATATTTTTTATCTATGCTTATAAGTTTAATTATATAATTTTAATTGTCTTACTTAGGATTAAAGAAAATAAGTTTGATTAATACAACCGGGTCAAACTTATTAATCATGTATGTTTGTTTGGTTATATAAGGAAAATTAGTTATGTTTTGTTTGATTGGTTATATAAGGAAAATCCTATTTATCATAAATTTAAAATACAATTTATATATACTCATAAATCAACTAATAAGTTCAGTCATCAAATTAATATAGGTCGATGAATCAAAATTAGTGTAGGAAGATTAAGGTTAATTTTAAAAATCAAATATATAATTTTTCAATGATATTTTTATAGTGAAAATTATTTATTATTTATCTTTTGTAAAATTTTGATCAATTAGACATAGAAATAGCTTCTATAAATCAAATTATAATAAAAATATTTGTTAAGTAAAATATTTATAGTAAAACTAAACTATTAGGCATTACAATAAAATTTATAACCTTTTTATTTTTAAATTTTATATGCTAAATTTCAATTTAAATAAAATTTATTATATTTTTAAAACATATACTTCTAAATCTAGTTTTATATATTTATATATCATTATAATATCTATATATTTGACAACCATAGAGTTTATTATCATTGGAACAGCTGATAAGCTAATAAAAAAAATTAACAGTTGACATAATTTGATTTTTTATTAATAATGATGATTTAATATCTATTACTCTCCAAACTCTATAAATAGAGAATTTATTTTATTATTTTCACACACATCTTCTCTACTCTTATTTTTAATTATGTAATCTCTACACACTTTCGACTCCAATTCTCCACACCTTCCTCTTTTGAGTTCCGATTACAATGGAAGGAGACCAAGGATAAGAAGGAGGTCGAGGGAAAGGAGGTTCATCATCTCGATCTCGGAAGGACAAGGAAACAGAGAATCTGAATAGGAGTGGAATAGGGTAGGGACCTGCCCCTTAACCATCTTACCCAATCCCCATCTCGTAACCATCTTGCCCAATCTCTGTCTTGATAAAAATTAGAATCAATTTTTCTCCCGATCCCGTACCTAACATGTATAGGAACCCGAATGTTGGGGATCCTGAATGTTCAGGATCCCGTCAGGTAGGGAAATGACATCCCGATTCCCGAATGTTCAAATATTTTTATTATATAGTAGCATTTTGAGTCGATATTACCATGTTCCAGGATCCATATTTCTAGTCTAATTACCACTCAGACTCAATCTCTTAATAGATAATTTACAGAACCAAGAATAGACGATAAAAGTGAAAACATTAGCTTCAATGTCTTGAACATGATTATTAAAAGATTACTAGAATTTTGATGAAATATTTACACAATAACCTTTTCCTGTCTTGAGTTCAATCATCATAGTTACAAGAAATTGAACAGATACATAAATAAACTACTAGCTGAACAAAGAAAAGTATGAACATTAGCATTGCAATTTTTCTCATAACACATGGAATAAATTTTGTAGCTCTTGCAATTAATATTTCACCAAGGGGGCTTCAATCCCACATAATCACCACCAATGTTCATAAATGACTTCATCAAGACTCCATGTTTACAAGAAATTTTCATGCATAAACTAATATAAAACTTAGGGTTTTCAGGTAAATGGAAAGATACACATTGATGGAGATAACAACAATCAGTTACTTGATTATGAAAATGTCAATGGATAACTAAGTGAATGTCTTAACGATCATCATTCACAAAACACCAGTGTTGATGATATTCAGATCCTTCAATATCTAGTAAGCAGGAGTTGTTAGTGCAGCGGGAGCCGACAAGATGGGGTAAATTGCTACAAAATCAAATTAATCATTTCTCAAACTTTGGACTTGATTAGACTAGCACAACTAAAATAAATAGAATAATAAAACTGAACAATTAAAAAAGAGACTTAAGAATTACTTAGTTACAAGGTAGGCGGTTGTTAATCCATGATAAATAGAAGCGCACTAAAATTCTCCTTCGTTGAAAGTGGCAAAGTCTCTTACACTCTTTGAAAGATCAGAAAAAGGCTAGGAAGTGAATACACAAGTTGTAGTTCAGTTGTTAATTATTTCCTAACTCCAGAGGTCTTTTTATAGCTCCTAAAAAACTCTATCTGAGGCTGGAAAGCGTCTCCAAGATGATCCAAAACGCCTTCCATCAGATAAGTTTTATCTATTGAAGATAAATTTCTACTTGACCAATGGTCACTGGAAGACGCCTTCCATAGGCTGAAAGATACCTTCACACTGTTCATCGAATGTGTCTTCCAAGACATCGAAGGTGCCTCCACATGGCGAAATCAGCTCAATAGCTAATCTCTTTGCATGGATGATTCTTCGGCTAACCGGAGTTGAGGTCACTCGAACCCAACTCTGACCTTCAATGCAACGATAACATAATTATGTAAAGAAGTAAAGAAGTTTTAATTAAAATATTGCAATGCAATGAATTAACCAAGTTAATAAAATTATAAAATTCATACATAGAAAAAAATGTCCTTACTCTCCCTTAACTTGTACATATTCCTCCCCCTTTGATTACATCAAAAAATGGGAAAGATATAAAAAAATAACAAAAAAAAATTGAGAAATTTGCCTAGGGTTTATTAAAAGAACATTTTTCAAAAATTATTTTTTAAAATATTCAAATTTTATTAATTAATCTTCTATTTTGATAAAAATAATTTAAAACTTACTTTTCGATTTTGAAAAATCTTAAAATTTTTTATCAAATTTAAACAAAATAAATTAGACCAGTAGAAAAAATTTAATAGAAATATATTATTTAGTCTAATAGAAATGATTTATTTTAGTAAAGCAACTAATTTACAAAAATAACAAAAAAAAAAATAAAAGTTTCTAAATTTCTATTCTACTAAATTTTTAATATTAAAAATTATTTTTTCTTAAAATAATTCATAATAATTTAGGTAATATTCAAAAAAAAAATTAAAATTTTTATTAAGTTAGAGAATGTCATGTGTTTTCATAAAAAAATAAAAGTTTTCAAAAATTTTATTAAGTTAGAGAATGTCATGTGTTTTCATAAAAAAATAAAAGTTTTCAAAAATAAGTCTGCATAAGAATTTTAAATCATAAAATATAATTTTTATTGATAATTTCATAAAAACTCAACGAAAAAAATTCAAAAAAAAAAAAAAAATCCTTAATAGAAATACTGCTGTTAAGTATAAAAATTTTGAATAAGAAATTCAAATAAAAATATTTGCTTGAAAAATATTTTTCTAATTAAAACAATTTCTATCCTAATAATTCAAAATTTTATAATTTAATCAATAAAAGATTTTGAACCCCAATATAGGTTCCTACCTACTGGATTAATCAAGAATTTTGGTGGAACATAATTTTTAGAGATTTTTTTAATTTGACCCATATAGTTCTTGATATACTAATTGAGTCATCTTTAATTTCTAAAATTTATGTTTTGTAAATCTTTTGAAGTTGAGCATATGCACAGTCATTTTTCAAAGATTCTATTTGTTCTTTTAATTTTTATTTTCTATTTTTAAGTTATCACACATATCTAAGGGGCATGAATTTACTAAGTTTAATTTTAATCTAGGATTATCTTTTTCTAATGTTAACATATTCTTAGTAAGCATCTTAATGAATTGAAACGACTGTTCAAGAGTTAAATCACGTACTTCACTTACCTCGTGGTCTGATCCTTCCCCCTTCATCATTGCTTTCTTCTGAAGCTTCTCCCAAAGATTCTCTCCCTTCGTCAATGCTCATTTCGAATGAACTTTCTACATCGTCTTTAGGTCGGTATTTGGCTATTAGCACTATGTCGTTGATCTCCTTGGTCTCAAATTCCTCTGATGACGAAGTGATGTCCATCAAAGAGTTGGATTCTTCTTTTCTTAATGCTTCGTGGTGTTCCAAGAACTTTTTCCAAAGTTCTTTTGCACAATTATAGCTGCCAATTCTTTCGTGTTCCTGCATAGGTAGAACATTAAGTAGATGGAATTCATCCTTATCATTGGCCATAAATTCGTTTCTTTGTTATTTGCTTCATCGGTATTCCTCGAGTTCTTTTTCATCTTTTGTTTTGGGTACTTGAAACTATTTTTGATACTTAACATGATGTCGAAATTTATCTTGAAGAAGACCTACATTTTGCATTTCTAAAATTCGAACTCCCCCTCAAATGTTAGCAGATAGATGTTTGGTTCGACCATCATCTTATTAGCTTCGATCGACGGTTAGTCCTTCTAAAGCGGTTGAACTCTTATACCACTTATTAGTGCAGCAGGGGCCGACAAGAGGGGTGAATTGTGTAAAATATCAGAAAAGGGCAAATAACCATAAGGGAATTTTTTGAAATTTTTAGAAATTTTCTGGAAATTTTTCGGAACTCGTATGACTAATTTAAGGAGATCAAATATTGGGCCCCGGGAAAGCCTGTTTAGGCTACCCTATTTAAACGAAGAAAAGTTGGATTTTTCTTCTTCTTTTTATTTTCTTTTCCTCCGTTTCTTGCCCGTGCCCTAGCCCTCACTCGATCGCCTTCTCCCTCGTTCTTCTTCCTCTCCCCGATTTCGCCGACGACTTCTTCTCTTTTCTCTTCTTCTCCGCGAATCTCCTCCTCTGATCTCACCAGCGTCAAGCCTCTTGATCCAGTCGCTCGTCTCCCTCTCGCATCTCCCGGTCGCCACGGCCGACGTCGGCGGACGAGAGCAATGCCGAGCCCTAGCCGCAGTCACCGTGCCCTAGTCTTCCTTCTCATTGCGAGCCCCTGCCGGCCGAACCCTTTCCTCGTGCCGACGCCTCTCCGCTGAACGCCAAAGTCCACTGTCGTTGCCTAGGTGTCACCCTCTTCCTCTGCAGAGCGCCGTCGCCGCATGGAACAACGCCGATCGCCTCCACGCTATGCCCTAGTTCCCAACGTTGATTTCTTCTTCTCAGCTGAGGTTGTGTCGCTGCTGTCCACTGCGGACACACCCACTCGACACCGCCGGCAGCCGCTCTCTTCCCTCTGCCCTAGCGCCGGCAGACGACCTCACTTGTGCCCTAGCTAAGATCGTGGAGATAAGGGAAGCTATTTTTGTTGCTGGATTGTAGTGGTGAAAAGATTTCTTGGTTGACTTCTTGATCTCTTTGATCTGGACAGTGAAACACAAGGTATTTCTTGGATTTCCAGCAGCAATCAGTTCCCCGTGTTCCAACACAAATCACGGCTGTGAATTGAGGTAAGGAGTAGGGTAATGTATCTTAGTTGTAGATCATGGTGTAATTTGATCATTTTAGTGGTTGATTTGTGCGTAGATTTATTAGTTTTAGTTTAATCTAATGGAATGATTAGGGTTAAGGCAATTAACCCCTAGTCAACTGTTGGATTTAATTTAGGTAGGGCTTATGGTTAGATTGATTAGGGGTTTACCCTAATTTAGCCTTAAGGATTTTATTTAACTATTCATTTGAATTTTTAGCTAAATAAAAATGTATATATTGGTGACGCAGGACTTTGACGCGAGGTGAGCATCTTGACGTCGGATTTGGACCAGATTTGGACCTTTCTATTGGAGGCAGGTACCTTGACTTATCTTTTAGATAATGTCTTGTTGATATGCTTAGTAGATTTTAACAAGTAGTAATAATTATGTTTATATCTGCATCGGTATGTTACTATTTGTTTCTGAGCGTGTTTTATTTGTTACCTGTTTAGCATTCATGCCCTTGGTTATTATTTATGTTATAGAGGTAGTGATATACCATGCCATGTGATATACCGGACTAGTCATTTACCATATCTGACCTGTGTACCTAGATCGATTTATTTGATCTATTTATTTTTGGTACATGTTTTATGGAGATAGATATAGTTAGGATTTGTATGCTTAGTGTCATGCACCATCTCGCATGATTGAATATTGTGCGATAATCGACTTCATTATTGTTAAGCACATCGCCAGTTACATGGATCTGCACACACAACAACTAATGGGTTAGTGGTTTTTATTTAGGCAGGGTGTGTTGCAGCAGGTTGCTCTGTTTGGCTCCATTGGTCCGCTCATGGGTAGTGTTGTTAGGACCAAAAGTAGCTAGAGGGGGGGGGGGTGAATAGCTCGTCGCGTGCTCGTTGCTCGGTGTTGCTTGTTTCTTCAAGAATGCGCAGCGGAAAATACATAAACAAACACAAACACGCTAACACTAGGAGTTTACTTGGTATCCACCTCCAACGGAGATGACTAATCCAAGGATCCACACCACGCACGCACCCTCCACTATGAAAACACTCCTTTTCGGTAACTACCGAGGGCGGAGAAGCCCTACAAGACTCTCAGTACAAGAAGAAGAAAGGGTAGTAAAGAATAAGCAAAAGCTTACAAGAAATGTAGTAAAAACCCTAGCTGTTGGTGCGGTTAGCACTAACGGTCTAACTCAGGTTTTGATGAATGACAAATCAGGTTAAGTTAGGTGTGTTGTTGTCTGACACCTTTATCAAGTGTGCAGGAAAAGTCCAGCTAGGTCGACGGGCTGACCGGATAGCTGGTGAGAAGTCCAGCTAGGTCGACGGGCTGACCGGATAGCTGGCGAGAAGTCCAAGCGGGTCGACGGGCTGACCGGACGCTTGGCGAGAAGTCCAGACGGGTCGACGGGCTGACCGGACGTCTGGCAGGTAAGTGAGGTAAGTCACTGGAGGGGAGTGACTGCGAGGACGCGTTCCCGGGAAGGGAACATTAGGCGTCGATCCGGCTTAGATCCATTTCGGATGTCTAAGTCGAGATCGTGACTAGATTCCGGTCTCGGAAAGACGGAATCTAAGTCATACTATTTGTGCTCATCTATAAATGTGCTAACAATCTATTTTGCAGGATATATATTGCCTCGGACTAACTTTGTTTTGCAGGAAAAGGGAGTTTTCTGGAACAAGGTGGTCCAGGCGCCCGGAAGGGATCCGGGCGCCCGGAAGGCAAATTATATCCAGCCGAGTCGTCGCCACGTGGAGCATCACAGTTTGAGCAGCTACGTCACATTCCAGGCGCCCGGAAGGGATTTAGGCACCCGGGACAGCATATAAAAGAAGCCCCAGGCAGGAGCTTCAGAATCAATCATCAACTGAGAACTTTCGACTGCTGGTCCCACTGCTCTACGTTCCTGCGACGCTAACAAAGCTCCGACAAAGTGCTTCTTCGTTTTTGGTTAATTTTCTTGTCAGTATTACTTTGTTTCATTAAGCATTTCCTGTATTCATTCTGTAATTATATTCGAATTGCTAGTGATTGCCCAACGAAAGTGGTCAAGGACCACGGGCCTTCGAGTAGGGAGTCGTCACAGGCTCCGAACGAAGTAAAAAACAACTGTGTCTACTTTACTTTTCCGCTGCGCTAATACTCTATATTTTCGAATCGATATTCACGCCCCCCCTCTATCGAACCTATCGGTCTTACAAGTGGTATCAGAGCGAGGTTCCGCTCTGATTTGGTGCAACCACCAATCAGACAGGGGGTGAAATATTTTTTAATTCCAAACTGATATTATTATCTTTTTGGAAGATTTTTTTCGTTACACTTAGAGTTTCTATTTTTTACCGCACTGCTAATCCAAGACGAAGTCTTGGAATTTTTTTCTAGTTAATTTAGTGTGTGCAGGATAAGATGTCTCAACAAGAAGGCTTCAGCACAGTTCGTCCTCCCCTATTCAACGGGGATGATTTTTCGTACTGGAAGAGAAGAATGGAGGTCTACATGAAGACAGACTACGACCAATGGATGAGCGTCACAAAGGCTTATAAAATTCCAGTAGACAACTCCGGGAAAATAATAGACCCTGAAGAATGGACAAATGATTTAAAGAAAAAGGCATCAATGGAGAACAAAGCCATCAACACTCTACACTGCGGACTAACACGAGAAGAACTGAACCGGGTCGGACCGCATGAAAACGCTAAGGAGCTCTGGGATAAACTGATCGAGCTGCACGAAGGAACAAGCGACGCGAAGGTAACAAAAAGAGATTTGTTGTTAAATAAAATTTTTAATATAAAAATGCAGGAAGGAGAAACGGCAAGTCAGCTCCACGCGAGAATCAAAGATATCCTCAACGGTCTCCACGCGATAGGACACCAAATGGAGAACCGAGACTTAATAAGGTACGCGTTAAATGCTTTTCCGCGAAATAATTTGTGGGCATCAATTGTAGATGCTTACAAAATTTCAAAAAATCTATCTAAATTAAAATTGGATGAACTCTTTTGTGAATTAGAACTTCATGAGCAAACTAACGCCGGGGTCGAGAAAGGTGTAGCTTTAATTGCAGGTTCCTCTAAAGAAAAGAAGAACAAGCCCGAATCTGAAGAAGATTCCGATCAAGACTCTGAGGACGAAGAACACTTGGTGAACCTGGTAAGGAAGATGTTCACCAGGAAAAAGAGAAGCTTCAACAAACAGGATCTTCAGAAGATCAGTTCGCCAGCCGACTCAAGAAATGTCACATGTTTCGGGTGTAACAAAAAGGGGCACTACAAGAACGAATGCCCAAGATTGAAACTTGACAAACCAAAGTCAACAAAGAAGAAAGCCCTCAAAGCAACATGGGACGATTCCTCCTCAGACGAATCGGAGGGAGAAAGGCAAAAACACCAAAGTCACCTCGCGCTGATGGCTCGCGAAGAGGAATCGGAAGACGGGTCCGAACCCGAATCGAGCCACGAGTCCGCACTCGTTCCGAAGGTTCAAGAGGTATACCAAACTTAAATCATAAATTCTTTAGAATTATCTCGTGTTTAAATAAAAAATTAGTTAAATTGGAAAATGAAAATAAATCGCTTCTTGAGGAAAATCAAAACCTCAAGGAACAATTAAAAAATTCGAATCCAACTCAGGACCGAACACTTGAGGAGGAGAATATATCATTAAAAAGTGAAATTGATAAGTTAAAAGAATTGTTGGAAAAATTCACAACAAGATCTAAAAATTTAGATTTAATTCTAAATAACCAAAAGGCATGCTATAATAAAACCGGACTTGGATATAAGTCAAAATCAAACAAAACCTTTAAATCATTATTAACCCAACACAAAGCAACTAAACAAGCTTGGGTTCCGAAAGCGTGCTTAACCACGCAAGTAGGACTTAATCAATTCTATATACCTAAAGATAAAATACATTATATAAACTTGAATAAATCAGATCAAAAACTAAAAAATAAATTTAACTTAAAATCAAAATTCAAAACTCAACAAAATTTAGACTATCACCAAGTTGATTATAACTATAAAAAGAATCGACACAAACCCAAAATCTAAATTAATGGCCAATAATTCAGGGGAAGGCTCCAGAATAGCTGGCACCTCCAAAACTAACCTACCCGACAGGGTAACCCAAAACAAACTAACCCGACAGGGTAATTAGGATTAGTTAAAAAGAGACCAAGTTTAACTTGACTCATGGTACTGGTGAAGTTTTTGGATGATAGTACGTTAGGGAAGCTTGGGCATCGCATGTCTAGAAAGATATGGCTTCGATCTGGTGCATTTGGCCAAGTGGAACTGACCGAAGCTACCCTTAAACGAATCCTAACCAGTTAGACCAAGATTTAGTACTAAGTTCCGTGGATAGGACTATTCGGAAAACCTCGAAAGGTTAGTTACTTCTAATGATGTCCATGTGACTCACCAAGCTTAGAAGTTTATCCGAAAAATGCCTATTTGTGGAAACCAAAACTAAATCTGAATCTAACACAAGTTAAACCAAAAGTCAGTAATCAAACCAATTTCATCTCACAAAATCATAGGATTCCCTGATTGATAATATAGATCGGGTGAGATGAATAAGGCTTAAAAATTAATTTCAAAATTTTAATTTTAACTTAAAAATTAATTTCAAAATTTTAATTTTAAACTTAAAAATTATTTTCAAAATTTTAATTTTAAACTTAAAAATTATTTTCAAAATTTTAATTTTAAACTTAAAAATTATTTTCAAAATTTTAATTTTAAACTTAAAATTATTTTCAAAATTTTAATTTTAAACTTAAAATTATTTTCAAAATTTTAATTTTAAACTTAAAATTATTTTCAAAATTTTAATTTTAAACTTAAAATTATTTTCAAAATTTTAATTTTAAACTTAAAATTATTTTCAAAATTTTAATTTTAAACTTAAAATTATTTTCAAAATTTTAATTTTAAACTTAAAATTTATTTTCAAAATTTTAATTTTAAACTTAAAAATTATTTTCAAAATTTTAATTTTAAACTTAAAAATTATTTTCAAAATTTTAATTTTAAACTTAAAAATTATTTTCAAAATTTTAATTTTAAACTTTTAAAATTATTTTCAAAATTTTAATTTTAAACTTAAAAATTATTTTCAAAATTTTAATTTTAAACTTAAAAATTATTTTCAAAATTTTAATTTTAAACTTAAAAATTATTTTCAAAATTTTAATTTTAAACTTAAAAATTATTTTCAAAATTTTAATTTTAAACTTAAAAATTATTTTCAAAATTATTTTCAAAATTATTTTCAAAAATTTTAATTTTAAACTTAAAAATTATTTTCAAAATTTTAATTTTAAACTTAAAAATTATTTTCAAAAATTTTAATTTTAAACTTAAAAATTATTTTCAAAATTTTAATGTTAAACTTAAAAATTATTTTCAAAAATTTTAATTTTAAACTTAAAAATTATTTTCAAAATTTTAATTTTAAACTTAAAAATTATTTTCAAAATTTTAATTTTAAACTTAAAAATTATTTTCAAAAATTTTAATTTTAAACTTAAAAATTATTTTCAAGATTTTAATTTTAAACTTAAAAATTATTTTCAAAATTTTAATTTTAAAACTTAAAAATTATTTTCAAAATTTTAATTTTAAACTTAAAAATTATTTTCAAAATTTTAAACTTAAAAATTATTTTCAAAAATTTTAATTTTAAAACTTAAAAATTATTTTCAAAAATTTTAATTTTAAACTTAAAAATTATTTTCAACTTAAAAATTATTTTCAAGATTTTAAACTTAAAAATTATTTTCAACTTAAAAATTATTTTCAAGATTTTAAACTTAAAAATTATTTTCAAAAATTTTAATTTTAAACTTAAAAATTATTTTCAAAAATTTTAATTTTAAAACTTAAATCAATTTCTTAAGTAATGATTGATTAAAAAATTGATAAACTAAGACTAACATAAATCCTACGTGTTGTAGGAAACCAGGTGGATTTTGGACAGTGGTTGCTCCAAACATATGACTGGAGATCACACCAAGTTCACTCAATTAACCTACAAAAGCCTAGGAACAGTTGCCTTTGGGAACAACGGTAAACTCAAGGTAATTGGTATAGGTAATATTGAATTAAACATAGATTTCATAATTTCAAATGTTCTACTTGTTGAAAATTTTAAATACAATCTTCTGAGTATAAGTCAATTGTGTGACACTAGGTATAAGGTAAAATTTCTATCCACAGAATGTTTGATCAAACATCTAGATAATCCAACTATAAGCCTAAAAGGCTTTAGAAAAGACAATATCTATGCCATCAACTTAACCACTTCTTCAGTCAAGTGTTATTTAACGCAAAAAGAAGAAACCTGGTTATGGCACAGAAGAATGTCACACACCCATTTCAGAAACATAAGTAAATTAAACGGTCTAGTTAGAGGCTTACCAAAATTACCTAACTTAGATTCAACAATATGTAATGCTTGTCAACAAGGCAAACAAACAAAATCTACCCACAAACCAATTAATGAATCCCAAACCAACTCAGTCCTAGAACTTTTACACTTAGATTTATTTGACTCCCATGGGGTCAAATCAATAAATGGAAGTCTGTACTGTTTAGTTATAATAGACGACTATTCTAGGTTCACTTGGGTCAAATTCTTAAAACATAAAGATGAAACTTTTGAAATTTTTACGAATTTCTACAAACAAATTGAAAATGAAAAAGGCATAAAAATTAAAAGAATCAGAAGTGATAATGGAGGAGAATTTAAAAATCATAATTTTGATAAATTTTGCCTTGAAAATGGCTACCATCATGAATTTTCTTGCCCTAAAACTCCCCAACAAAACGGAATTGTAGAAAGGAAAAATAGAACCTTACTTGAAGCATCTAGAACTATGCTAAATGAATACAACTTACCTAAATATTTTTGGGCAGAAGCTGTTAGTACAGCCTGCTATGTACAAAACCGAACAACACTAAACAAAAACCACAATAAAACATTTTTTGAAATATTTTACAACAAGCAACCTAATATAAAATACTTTAAGGTATTTGGTTGCCCAGCCTTTATCCTAAATACTAGAGAACACTTAGGCAAATTCACTTCCAAAATAGAGAATGGAATTTTTCTAGGTTACTCTCTGAATAGCAGAGGCTACAGAATTTATAATAAAGTCACTTTAAGAATTGAAGAAACCACCAATGTAAAATTCAAAGAATCCAATCAAAACCTAGAACAAGCCCAACCTCAACCAGTTGACTCTGTTCACGAACATATCAATTCTGAGGGAACAAACCAAACCCAAAATAATGAAGAAGAAGAACACCTACAAGAAAGTCAACCTCCTAGAACCATAAGAGTCAACCCAAACCATCCTACTAATCAAATAATTGGTGACCCAGACCTGAGGGTTCAAACTAGGTCATCTTTCGAAACCTAAGTCAAATCTCGTTAATCTCAAATATTGAACCCAAAACTGTAGCTGAATCTCTACTTGACCCAGACTGGGTCATAGCTATGCAAGAAGAATTAGCTCAATTTGAGCGCAATGAAGTTTGGGACCTAGTACCTCAACCTACCGATAAGAAAATAATAGAAACCAAATGGGTATTTCGAAACAAATTAAGTGAAACTGGAGAAATTACTAGGAACAAGGCCAGGTTAGTTGCCAAAGGGTTCAGTCAAGTTGAAGGACTTGACTACGATGAAACTTATGCCCCGGTAGCTAGACTAGAGTCCATTAGAATGTTACTAAGCTATGCAGCCCATAAAGGATTCAAACTATACCAAATGGATGTCAAGTCTGCCTTTCTTAATGGATTGATAAAAGAAGAAGTGTATGTAGGTCAGCCACCAGGTTTTGAAAGCCTAGAACACCCTGATTATGTCTACAAATTAAAAAAGGCATTATATGGACTTAAACAGGCACCTAGGGCATGGTATGAAAGACTAACCTCTTACTTAACCTCTAAAGGGTTCAATCAAGGTCAAATTGACCCAACACTATTTGTGAAATCAATAAAAGAAGATATTTTTATAGCTCAAATTTATGTAGATGATATCATCTTTGGTTCAACCAACTCAGAATTTTTAAACGAATTTACAAACCTAATGGAACACGAATTCGAAATGAGTCTGGTAGGAAAATTAACTTATTTTCTAGGGTTACAAGTCAAACAAACAAATGAAGGAAATTATATTTATCAACAAAAATATACTAAGGAGTTACTTAGAAAATTTGGAATGGAAAATACTAAAGAAATAAAAACACCTATGGTAGTAAACACAATCCTAGATGATGATCTAATGGAAAATCAGTAGACTTAAAACATTATCGGAGTGATAGGTAGTCTACTTTACTTAACTACAAGTCGACCCGACATTTTATTTGCGGTTAGTATGTGTGCTCGATACTCTCATTTGACTCAAGTCAAAAGAATCTTTAGATACCTCAAGGGAACCACAAATGTAGGTATTTGGTATCCTAGGACCAACAACTTTGAATTAATAGGATATTCTGATTCAGATTATGCCGGATGCAAATTAGACCGCAAAAGCACAAGTGGTGGATGCCAACTACTTGGTCCATCCCTTGTCAGCTGGTTTAGTAGAAAGCAACACTGTGTTGCACTATCTACAACTGAGTCAGAATACATAGCTATAGGCGAGTGTGTTGCACAAATATTATGGATGATGCATACTCTAAAAGATTTCAACTTAAATATCACAAATGTAAAAGTATTAATTGATAATATAAGTTCGATTAACTTAACCAAGAATCCTGTGCATCATTCAAGAACCAAACATATTGAAGTTAGGCATCACTTCATCAGGGATCATGTTACTAAAGGTGATATTGAACTCAAGTACATTGAGTCTAAATCAAATTTAGCTGACATTTTTACAAAACCACTCCCTGAAAGTGAATTTAGCAACTTACGACGACAATTAGGGATGTGCTCAATAGACTAGGATCCTTCATACTTTCAAAACTGAGTTTATCAACTTATAGGCTAAACTTGTTTGTTTTCAAAATTTCCATTTTTAGACTTTCAAAAACAGTTTTGGCCTTAGACTAGGTTTACATCCTTAGAAAGCATGTACCCATAGGACTAGTTTTTGAGCATCTCACCAACACCTTAGGTTTACCTTGCTTGTGTTTGACAAACATAGAAAGGGGTGAGATGCATAGGCCATCTGTCTGGACTTAAGATGCTTATTTCAGTGCATCAGTATAAGTCTGGACGTTAAATACAATTCAAATATTAATCAGATTAAAGTTCATCAGTCAAGTCAAACACTGACTGATTATAATTAACTTAATCTGACTAACCAAGTGAAAGCTACTATTTTCTACTAGTTAGTTAGTACCTAATTGGTTAGACAGCTGGTTAAAGTTAGATATCAAATTCAGGGGGAGAAATAAACTACTTTAGTTTTCCAAATTGAATTCTAAACTTAATTTTGAAAATCAGAGTTTAAAAATAATTTGTTTAAAATTGTGAAATTTTTAAACTCACAAACTCTTTACCTATTCTTTGAAAACTGAACTTTTCAAGTATTTTAAACCATGGTTTTGAATCTAATACTTTTAAACTTTGAAAAATTTGATTTTGAAAAACAAATTTCATCTTACGTTTACCAAGACTCCTTTGAAAATTAAAAGTAAAGATTTAAACTTAATTTTACTTTGAAAATTGTCCTGAGTCTACTTCTTAAAAATTTGACTTTACTTAATTTTGACAATTTAATTTGAAGGATAAATTTTACAAAATAAGCTTCTCAAAGTTATTTTCCTTGTTTTGAAAATTAAATCTTGTACATTTAGTGTTGAAAAATAAATTTCAATTAGTTTTGAAAAATAGACTTTTCAAACTTAGCTTTGGGATTTTGGTTTTGAAAACTTATGTTTAAGTAGCATTTCAAAGTTGAAACTTGTTTTGAAAAATTTTTTTTAGACCTTATACACTTATGTTTGAAAATTAACCTATCTAAACTTAGCATTTTTTTCTAAAAGCTAAAAGCTAATGCTTTAAACAAATTTTCAAAACTTTATACTCCCCAAGTCAATTTGATCTTCTCTTGGATTTAAAAACTCAGTTATTGTTCAAGGTATTATTGTTTTCGGTATTTCTCACTGTGATTGTTTACCCTTGTTTTTTGATGAATGCCAAAGGGGGAGGGTTAGGTTGGTTAAGTTAGAGCAACTAAATGAAAACAAAAAAAACTAACTTAAACCTTAAAAAACCTCAAAAATCATGCCTATTTTTGCATATTTTTATAACTAACTTAACCAGGTTGTCATTCCATCAAAAAGGGGGAGATTGTTGGTGCGGTTAGCACTAACGGTCTAACTCAGGTTTTGATGAATGACAAATCAGGTTAAGTTAGGTGTGTTGTTGTCTGACACCTTTATCAAGTGTGCAGGAAAAGTCCAGCTAGGTCGACGGGCTGACCGGATAGCTGGCGAGAAGTCCAAGCGGGTCGACGGGCTGACCGGACGCTTGGCGAGAAGTCCAGACGGGTCGACGGGCTGACCGGACGTCTGGCAGGTAAGTGAGGTAAGTCACTGGAGGGGAGTGACTGCGAGAACGCGTTCCCGGGTAGGGAACATTAGGCGTCGATCCGGCTTAGATCCATTTCGGATGTCTAAGTCGAGATCGTGACTAGATTCCGGTCTCGAAAAGACGGAATCTAAGTCATACTTGCTCATCTATAAAACGTGCTAACATTCTTTGCTGCAGGTACATTTGCCTCGGACTAACCTTTTCTTGCAGGAGAAGGACTTTCGGAGAAGAGGGTCCGGGCGCCCGGAGGGGGAAGGGATCCGCGCCCGGAAGGCAAATTTCATCCACCGAGTCGTCGCCACGTGGAGCATCATGGTTTGTGCAGCTACGTCACATTCCAGGCGCCCGGAAGGGATCCAGGACAGCATATAAAAGAAGCCCCAGGCAGGAGCTTCAGAATCAATCATCAACTGAGAACTTTCGACTGCTGGTCCCACTGCTCTACGTTCCTGCGACGCTAACAAAGCTCCGACAAAGTGCTTCTTCGTTTTTGGTTAATTTTCTTGTCGGTATTACTTTGTTTCATTAAGCATTTCCTGTATTCATTCTGTAATTATATTCGAATTGCTAGTGATTGCCCAACGAAAGTGGTCAAGGACCACGGGCCTTCGAGTAGGAGTCGTCACAGGCTCCGAACGAAGTAAAAAAAAACTGTGTCTACTTTACTTTTCCGCTGCGCTAATACTCTATATTTTCGAATCGATATTCACCCCCCCCTCTATCGAACCTATCGGTCTTACACTAGCTTCTTCTTCTTCTCGTTGCAACTCGCCTCTTGACTTGGATGAACCTCCAAGAACCTTCAAGAACTGGCGGTGAGGAGCTTAGAGAGTGCTGGGGAGGAGCTGTGTTGAATCTGGAATGAATCGGTGAAGTTGTGCTGAAGAAATCGCACGCCAACAGCTATAAACAACGCCAACGGTCGAATCCCAATCGATTGGATTGCTCCCAATCGATTGGGGAGGCTTTGGATCGATCCACGGATCGATCCAGAGCGCCTCTGTGCTCTGGAAAAACTTCTGGATCGATCCACGGATCGATCCAGCACTTATCGCGCGAAGCAGCAGCGTCCCAATCGATCCACTGATCGATTGGGACCTGATCGATCCACGGATCGATCCAGAGGTTCTTGGGGACTCACCGGATCGATCACGGATCGATCCAGATCTTTGGATCGATCCAGCGATCGATCCAAACCTGCTGGATCAATCCACGGATCAATCCAAACCTGCTGGATCAATCCACGGATCAATCCAAACCTGCTGGATCAATCCACGGATCAATCCAAACCTTGGTTTTTGCCCAAAGCCCCCTAAACCAACATCTAGTCAACCATGACTTGTTGGTACATAAGACCTAGCATCCGGTCACCCTTGGCCAGCTAGGACTCTCTCACCAAGTGTCTGGTCAATCCCTTTGACCCACTTGGACTTTTCTCTTCTTGCCAAGTATCCGGTCACTCCCTAAGACCTACTTGGACTTTTCTTCCTCGTGCCAAGTATCCGGTCAATCCCTTTGACCTACTTGGACTCTCACCAGATGTCTGGTCAACCTTGACCCATCTGGATTTCTCTTGCCTGGCTTCACTCACCAGGACTTTCCCAATTGCCTAGATTCACTCACTAGGTCTTTCACCTGGCTTCACTCACCAGGATTTTTCTCCTGCCTAGCTTCACTCACTAGGACTTCCCAATTGCCTAGCTTCACTCACTAGGTCTTTCACCTGACTTCACTCACCAGGATTTTCCTCCTGCCTAACATCCCAGTTAGGACTTCCCAGTCAAGTATCCGGTCATCCTTGACCTACTTGACTCTTCTTCAATCAATATCTTATTGTCAAACATCTAAACCCAAACCAAGACTCAGCTTGGTCAACCAGGTCAACCTTGACCTGAGGGATGTTGCACCAACAAGTGTGACGCAGCGTGGTAGCCGGCAGGGATTCCTCCTCAGGATTGTCTCAGGGAGATGAGAGCCACTTATGATTTGGGGTAGGAGGATAGGTGTACTCCGACAGCATCCCGTCCACTCGATCACTCATCAGGAGCAGTGACGACAGAGAGCACGGTTGTCACAACCCTACCCATTCGGTCTCACCATCGTGTGTGAGATGGCTGACTGGCGTCAGGGGTGACCAGGACATGTCATTGGCATCATATGCATGATGCATTTATTGCTTGTGTTTGCTGCACTTTGTTTGCTGCATATTGGATGGATGCATATGATTGACATGCATACAGGGACATGTATTTTTGGTCTAACGACCTTGTTATCCTGATAGGAGATCCTGGTGAGTATAGTTTCTCCCTTATCGTCAGTTGTGCATTGTTTCATTACTTCTGGAGACTGTACGCATATTTATTACTGCTGGTTATTATTTACTATGCATGTCAACTAGGTATCCGCTGAGTGTTGGACTCACATCCCGTTATTACTATTTTCAGGTTGAGGTTGTTCAAGAGGTTCCAGCTGCTAGTCCCCCACCACTTCGCGTAGCGACGAGTTCACACATTTTGGTTGTTCTTATTATGTTATTGTCGATGTTTTCAGACTTGTATCTTTTGGCACTTGGATCTTGTACGATCCCTTGTTATCGATGAGTTTTCATTTGGATGTATGCTGGAGATTTGAGTTTTATGGGTGTAGTTGAGTAGAACTTATGATTTGAGTTTTATGGGTGTAGTTGAGTAGGACTTATGATTTGAGTTTTATGGGTGTAGTTGAGTAGGATATTAGATTTGTGTTTTATGGGTGTAGTTGAGTAGAATATTTGAAATGATTCCCTTAACATTGCTTAGGTTTAGGGTTTTTACTATTACACTACGTGGTTGTCACTTTTATTTTATTATTATTGTTCTGGCCATGTTGGCCGAGGTATATGTGGCCCTGAGGGCATTGTAGGAAGTTTCATATTGTCACCCGTACAGGGGAGATGCTGTCGAAACTTCTTCTGGCAGGGACTACCTGGGGCATGACAAATTGCCTATAAAATCAAATTAACCCCTTCTCAAACTTTGGTCTTGATAATACTAGCACAACTTAAATAAATAGAATAATAAAATTGAACAATTAAAAAAGAGGCTCAGAAATTACTTGGTTATAACCGAGGTGATTGTTAATTCAAGGCAAATAGAAGCACATTAAAATTCTCCTTCGATAATGGCGAAGAAGTCTCTTACAGTCTTTGAAAGCTTAGAAAAAGACTATGAAGTGAATACACAAGTTGTAGTTCAGTTGTTAATTATTTCCTAACTCCAGAGGTCTTTTTATAGCCCTTGAAAAATTCTATCTGAGGCTGGAAGGCGCTTCCAAGATGGTCCAAGGCGTCTTCATCAGATAAGCTGTATCCATCGAAGATAAAACTCTATCTCGCCAATAGTCACTGGAAGGCGTCTTCTATGGGCTAGAAGGTGCCTTTGCACTATTCATTGAAGGCGCATTCTAAGCCATGGAAGGTGCCTTCCACAAGGGAAAATCAGCTCAACAGTTGATCTCTTTGCGTGGGTGATTCTTGAACTAATAGGAGTTAAGCTCACCCGAATCCAACTCTGACATTCTCCTTAAGCAGGTTTTCTCCCTGGCTTCTCATTCCTCAAACGCCACACACATCCTTCTCGTCCACCAGTGTACTCTTCCACAACATCTCGTCTTTCGGATGCACCAAGCCCGTTGGCTCCTTTTCCCGTGTCATCCTTCTCTCTAGCTGCGTCTTCTACTCGATATCTTGTATTCCTAAGTTCCTACACACTTAGACACGAGGATCAAATACATAGGACCTAACTTAACTTGGTTGACCATATCAAAACTATCATAAAGTTCTTACTGGAGCATCCACAATTGAGCAATGAGGGTACCTACAAACAACAAATATCATATAAGCATAAAATATAGTCTATACTGTTGGTGCGGTTAACACTAACGGTCTAACTCAGATTTTGATGAATGACAAATTAGGTTAAGTTAGTTTTGGTGTT
The DNA here is from genome assembly GCF_018446385.1 of Zingiber officinale. Classification (NCBI taxonomy): domain Eukaryota; kingdom Viridiplantae; phylum Streptophyta; class Magnoliopsida; order Zingiberales; family Zingiberaceae; genus Zingiber; species Zingiber officinale. Next base: position 108,015,391 of record NC_055986.1, read on the forward strand.
GTCTAACACTTTGATTGAGTGTGCAGGAGAAGTCCAGACAGGTCGACGGGCTGACCGGATGTCTGGTACGAAGCACAGCTAGGTTAACGAGCCGACCGGATAGCTGGCACGAAGTCCAAACCGGTCGACGGGCCGATCGGACGTTTGGCACGAAGTCCAGCTAGGTCGACGGGCTGATCGGATAGCTAGCGCGAAGTCTAGACAGGTCGAAGGGCTGACCGAGCGTCTGACAGGTGGGTGAAGGTAAGTCACTGGAGTTGAGTGACTGTGAGGGCGCGTTCCCGGGAAGGGACCTTAGGCGCCGATCCGACTTAGAGCCATTTCGGAACTCCAAGTCGAGATCTTAACTAGATTCCGGTCTCGGTGAGACAGAATCTAATTACTATTCTTTTTTTTGTTTTAACTATGTTTTGCAGGAAACTAACATTTTTATGCAGGGTTAGAACTGATCAAGATCGGTCGACCAAACCTCTGGATCGGTCCACTGAACCCCCAAGCAACGGCAGGTCAAAGCTCCAATGGATGGACCGGGTTCGACTAGGGGACCAGTCGACCGGACCTTGGTATCGGTCAACCGAACCAAGGATGATCATTGACTGGAGTGGACTGAGATGATCGGGTCAGAGAAGACTGATCGGTCGACTGAACCTGTTTATCAGTCGACCAAACTTTGGATAGGATTTGACCAGAGCGAAGTGGAGCGAGCAGATCAGATGAGGTGGAGATCATTTGATCGGTCGACCGAACCGAGGATCGGTTGACTGATCCGCTTCGGGTCAAAGCTGATCACGAGGATCGAGGATCTGGATCAGTCTCACAGTTGCTATAAAAGGGAGCCTCGGGGTGCAACTTCTTTAATCAATTCGAACAGAACATCGTGTGCTCCTATACGTTGCTTCAAAGTCTTCAACTGCGCTCTGCTACTCCGACATCCGACTTCTAATTTTCTTCACCCTTTGTATTGTTGGTATACTTGTTCTTCATTTAATATTTGCACTTTCAAATTGTAATCATTTTACGGATTGATAGTGATTGCCCATCGAAAGCGGTCAGCGACCGCGGGCCTTGGAGTAGGAGTCGACCTAAGCTCCGAACCAAGTAAAATCTTGGTGTTCTTGATTCTCTGTGTCTTTTCTTTTTCCGCTGCATCTCTTTGAAATTAATTTTTAAATCGCTATTCACCCCCTCTAGCTTAAATTCGATCCAACAAGTGGTATCAGAGCAGGTACGGCTCTGACTTGGTGCAACCACTAGTCAGACAAGGAGGTGAGATGACTAAGGACCAAATTAAAATTAAAATTCAAATTAAATTAAATTAAATCAAATTAAAATTAATGTAAAATTAAATTAAATTAAATTGAGTTACACTAAATTAATTTTATTTTTTTTAAATTAAACTTAATTTTTTAAATTAAAAATTTATTTTAAAATTAAACTTAATTTTTTTAACTTAAAAATTTATTTTAAAACTAAACTGAATTTTTTTAACTTAAAAATTTATTTTATAATTAAACTTAATTTTATTTTAAAAATTTATTTTAAAATTAAACTTATTTTTTTTTAACTTAAAAATTTATTTTAAAACTAAACTTAATTTTTTTAACTTAAAAATTCATTTTATAATTAAACTTAATTTTATTTTAAAAATTTATTTTAAAATTAAACTTAATTTTTTTAACTTAAAAATTTATTTTAAAACTAAACTTAATTTTTTTAACTTAAAAATTTATTTTATAATTAAATTTAATTTTATTTTAAAAATTCATTTTAAAATTAAACTTAATTTTTTTAACTTAAAAATTCATTTTAAAATTAAACTTAATTTTATCTTAAAAATTTATTTTAAAATTAAACTTATTTTTTTAAAAAAACTTATTTTAAAACTAAACTTAATTTTTTTAACTTAAAAATTTATTTTAAAACTAAACTTAATTTTTTAAAAAAATTCATTTTAAAATTAAACTTAATTTTTTTAACTTAAAAATTTATTTTAAAATTAAACTTAATCTTTTTAACTCAAAAACTTATTTTAAAATTAAACTTATTTTTTTAACTTAAAAATTAATTTTAAAATTAAACTTAATTTTTTTAACCTAAAAATTCATTTTTGAAATTAAACTTAATTTTTTTTAACTAAAAAATTCATTTTAAAATTAAACTTAATTTTTTTGTAATTTAAAAAAATATTTAAAATTAAACTTTAATTATGTTCATTTTAAAATTAACTCAAATTTTCACATAGAGTGACCAACCTTGAAAATAATGTTAAAAGAATAAAATTAGACTAACTTTAACTTCTATCTATTGTAGGAAATCAGGTGGATTTTGGACAGTGGTTGCTCCAAGCATATGATTGGAGATCACACCAAGTTCACCCAACTTACTTAAAGAGTCTAGGAACAGTTGCCTTTGGAAACAATGGCAAACTCAAGTAATTGGTATAGGTAATATTGAATTAAAAATAGATTTTATTATTACAAATGTCTTACTTGTTGAAATTTTAAATATAATCTCCTAAGTATAAGTCAATTATGTGACACTAGGTATAAGGTTAAATTCTTATCTACAGAATGCTTAATCAAACATCTAGATAATCCTACTATAAGGCTAAAAGGCTTTAGAAAAGACAACATCTATGCAATTAACTTAACCACTTTTTCAGTTAAGTGTTATTTAACACAAAAAGAAGAAACTTGGTTATGCCATAGAAGAATGTCACACATAAATTTTAGAAATATAAGCAATTTAAATGGATTAGTTAGAGGCTTACCAAAGTTACCTAACTTAGACTCAACTTAGATTTTTGGTGCGGTTTGATATGATAATATCATATCATTATGGAGATATCTAAATTCTTGTTAATCCAACCATTGGTATCAGAGCCGGGACTGCCAGAAGGTTTAACCGCCGACTGTGCACAAGAGCTATGGTCTGATTGAGTCATGTGAGTACAATATTGACCTTAAACAAAGAAAGTGGGGACTCCTATGTTCGGATCAAGAGGACTAGACACCAGGCAGGAAGTCCTAGTTGTGGCTAGGTAAGGAAGTCCTAGTAGGTCGGGTGGACCGAGGGGCAGGAAGACCTGGTGGGTCGAGGATCGGACATGGGAAGCTTATGGTTCTTTGTTTGAGGGGGGATTGTTGGGGTTGCAAGGTTGCAAACATAGTCCCACATTGAAAACACATGGAAAAGATCATGGGTTTATAAGAGAAAAGATATCTCCATTGGAATGAGACCTTTTGGGTAGAGCCCAAGAGCAAAGTCATGAGGGCCTAGGCCCAAAGTGGACAATATCATGCCATTGTGGAGATATCTAAATTCTTTTCGATCCTACAATTTTACAATTTGAAAGTACAAATATTAAATGAAGAACAAGTATACCGACAATACAAAGGGTGAAGAAAATTAGAAGTCGGATGTCGGAGTAGCAGAGCGCAGTTGAAGACTTTGAAGCAGCGTATAGGAGCACACGATATTCTGTTCGAATTGATTAAAGAAGCTGCACCCCGAGGCTCCCTTTTATAGCAACTGTGAGACTGATCCAGATCCTCGATCCTCGTGATCAGCTTTGACCCGAAGCGGATCGGTTGACCAATCAGATAATCTCCACCTCATCTGATCCACTCGCTCCGCTCCGCTCTGGTCAAATCCTATCCAAGGTTCGGTCGACCGATAAACAGGTTCGGTCGACCGATCAGTCTTCTCTGACCCGATCATCTCGGTCCACTCCAATCGATGATCATCCTTGGTTCGGTCGACCGATACCAAGGTCCGGTCGACCGATCCCCTGGTCGATCCCGGTCCATCCGTTGGAGCTTTGACCTGCCGCTGCTTGGGGGTTCGGTCGACCGATCCAGAGGTTCGGTTGATCGATATCTAAATTCTTGTTAATCCAACCATTGGTATCAAAGCCGGGACTGCCAGAAGGTTTAACCGTCGACTGTACACAAGAGCTATGGTCTGATTGAGTCATGTGGGTACAATATTGACCTTAAACAAAGAAAGTGGGGACTCCTATGTTCGGATCAAGAGGACTAGACACCAGGCAGGAAGTCCTAGTTGTGGCTAGGCAAGGAAATCCTAGTAGGTCGGGTGGACCGAGGGGCAGGAAGACCTGGTGGGTCGAGGATCGGACATGGGAAGCTTGTGGTTCTTTGTTTGAGGGGGGATTGTTGGGGTTGCAAGGTTGCAAACATAGTCCCACATTGAAAACACATGGAAAAGATCATGAGTTTATAAGAGAAAAGATATCTCCATTGAAATGAGACCTTTTGGGTAGAGCCCAAGAGCAAAGTCATGAGGGCCTAGGCCCAAAGTGGACAATATCATGCCATTGTGGAGATATCTAAATTCTTTTCGATCCTACAATTTTACAATTTGAAAGTACAAATATTAAATGAAGAACAAGTATACCGAAAATACAAAGGGTGAAGAAAATTAGAAGTCGGATGTCGGAGTAGCAGAGCGCAGTTGAAGACTTTGAAGCAGCGTATAGGAGCACACGATATTCTGTTCGAATTGATTAAAGAAGCTGCACCCCGAGGCTCCCTTTTATAGCAACTGTGAGACTGATCCAGATCCTCGATCCTCGCGATCATCTTTGACCCGAAGCGGATCGGTTGACCAATCAGATGATCTCCACCTCATCTGATCCACTCGCTTCGCTCCGCTCTGGTCAAATCCTATCCAAGGTTCGGTCGATCGATAAACAGGTTCGGTCGACCGATCAGTCTTCTCTGACCCGATCATCTCGATCCACTCCAATCGATGATCATCCTTGGTTCGGTCGACCGATACCAAGGTCCGGTCAACCGATCCCCTGGTCGATCCCGGTCCATCCGTTGGAGCTTTGACCTGCCGCTGCTTGGGGGTTCGGTCGACCGATCCAAAGGTTCGGTTGACCTATCCCAGTCAGTTCTAACCCTGCATAAAAATATTAGTTTCCTGCAAAACAGAGTTAGAACAGAAAAATGAATAGTAATTAGATTCCATCTCACCAAGACCGGGATCTAGTCAAGATTTCGACTTAGAGTTCCGAAATGGCTCTAAGTCGGATCGGTGCCTAAGTTTCCTTCCTGGAAACGCGTCCTCACAGTCACTCAACTCCAGTGACTTACCTTCACCCACCTGCCAGATGCCCGGTCAGCATTCGACCTGTCTGGACTTCGTGCCAGCTATCCGATCAGCCCGTCGACCTAGCTGGACTTCGTGCCAAACGTTCGGTCGACCCATTGACCAGTTTGGACTTTGTGCCATCTATCCGGTCTGCTCGTTGACCTAGATGGGCTTCGTATCAGACATCCGGTCAGTCCGTCGATCTGTCTGGACTTCTCCTGCACACTCAATCAAAGTGTTAGACAACACCAAAACTAACTTAACCTAATTTATCATTTATCAAAATCTGAGTTAGACCGTTAGTGCTAACCGCACCAACAATCTCTCCATTTTTGATGGAATGACAACCTGGTTAAGTTAGTGAAAAAAATATGCAAGTAAAATAAACAATTATAGGGTTTTTAAGTTAGTTTGTATTTTCAATTTTGGTTTAGCTAACTTAACCATCTAACTCTCCCCCTTTGACATTCATCAAATAGAAGCATGGATCAAGTAATCATAAATACAAAGGAAAATTAAAAGATACAAGCATAAGTCAGATTTACTTGGGAGAATTTGAATGATTAAAGATTTTTGCTTAAAGAAAACCTTTTCAAAATAGCGAAGTTTGAAACTGACTTGTTAAACATAAGTAAGATTTTCGAAACCAAGCTGATAGTAATTTGAACAATCTAGATTTTCAAAACTAAGTAAAATTAAGTCAACTTTTAAGCTGAATTCAATTTGTAACATTTTCAAAAACTGATTTTAACTTTTAACTTTTGTGAAAATGACTAAGAGTTTTACACAGATAATTTATAAAAGTAAGATTTTCAAAACTTAGTTAATAAAAACTCATTTTGCAAAATTCAGATTTTCAAAACTAAGTAAAGTTTCATTTTCAACATCATAAGTGAGGTCAACTTTTAAGCTAGATTAAATTGTCAAAATTATGGACAACGACTTTTAAAAACTTAGATTGTGAACTTAAGTTCTAATTTTTGTAAAACTTAACATTCAAGTCAAACTTAAGTAAAATCAAATGTTCAGAACTAGATTTTTAAATTTGATTTTCAAAACTAAGTTAAAATTAATTTTCAAAATCATTTTTTAATAAAAAGTAAAGCCTAGTTCTTAACAAGACTTAATTTTATAAGAGTTAGTTTTCAAAAATAGGTTTAAGAAAGCATTTTTCAAATAAAAAAACATTTTAAATAAAGGAAAAATAAGTAAATTGATTTCTCCTCCTGAACCTGACATTAAAAATAAACAACTGTCTAACTAATTAGTTAATTACCAACTATCAGAAGATAACAGCTTTCACTTGGTTAGTCAAGTTAAGTTCATTATAATCAGTTAGTGTTTGACTAAGCTGAATAACTTAACTTGATCAATATCTGTTTAGTATTTAACGCCCAGACTTATAATAATGCACTGAAATAAACATCTTAAGTCCAGGCAATTGGCCTATTCATCTCACCCCTTTCTAAGTTTGTCAATCACAAACAAGGTAAGCCTAGGTGTTGGTGAGATGCTCAAGTACTAGTCCTATGGGTACATGCTTTCTAAGGAATTTGAACTAATCTAAGGCTAAAACTATTTTTGAAATTCTAAAAATTGGAAGGTTTTGAAAGCATTTTTATTCTAGAATTTAACATAACCAGTTTTGAAAATAATTTTAAAATTTTGAAAATCCTAGTCTATTAAGCACATCCTTAATTTTCTACGTAGACTACTAAACTCACTTTCAGGGAGGGGTTTGGTGAATATGTCAGCTAAATTTGACTTGGACTCAATGTACTTGAGTTTAATGTCACCTTTAGTAACATGATCCCTAATAAAGTGATGCCTAATTTCAATGTGTTTGGTTCTTGAATGATGCACAGGATTTTTTGTTAAGTTAATTGAACTAATATTATCAATTAAAACTTTTACATTTGTAAGATTTAAGTTAAAATCTTTTAGGGTGTGCATCATCCATAATAGTTGTGCAACGCACTCTCCTATTGCTATATATTCTGACTCAGTTGTAGATAAAGCAACACAATGTTGCTTTCTACTAAACCAGCTGACAATTGATGGACCAAGTAATTGACATCCTCTACTTGTGCTTTTGCAGTCTAATTTACAACCAGCCTAATCTGAGTCAGAATATCCTATTAAGTCGAAGTTGTTAGTTCTAGGATACCAAATTCCTACATTTGTTGTTCCTTTAAAGTATCTAAAGATTCTTTTGACTTGAGTCAAATGAGATTCTTTAGCACATGTTTGGTATCTAGCACACATACTAACTGCAAATAGAATATCAAGTCGACTTGCAGTTAAGTGCAGTACGCTACCTATCGCACTCCTATAGAATTTTAAATCAACTGGTTTACCATTGGGGTCATCATCTAGGATTGTGTTTACTACCATGGATATTTTTATTTCTTTAGTATTTTCCATTCTGAATTTTCTAAGTAACTCCTTAGCGTATTTTTGTTGATAAATATAGTTTCCTTCATTTGTTTGTTTAATTTGTAATCCTAAAAAGTAAGTCAACTTGCCTACTAAACTTATTTCAAACTCGTGTTCTATTAAACTTGTAAATTCATTTAAGAATTCAGAATTGGTTGACCCAAAGATTATATCATCTACATAGATTTGAGCTATAAAAATATCATTTTTTATTAATTTAACGAATAAGGTTGGGTCAATTTGGCCTTGGTTGAACCCTTTAGAGATTAGGTAAGAAGTTAGTCTTTCATACCATGCCCTAGGTACTTTGTCACGCCCCCAAAGGAGTTCCTGTCAGACAAAAATCCGGCAGAACCTCCCCTGTACCGGTGACAATCTGAAGCATCACTACAAGCAAAATACATCAGCCACATGCGGCTGGAATATTTATATACACAACCACGCAGTTATAATAACAGCCCACACGGCTGGAATGAAACAATCACAACCACGCAGTTATATATAAAACAGCCCACACGGCTGTACTAAAAATCAACACAGCGGAAAAACGAAAACGGAAAGCCCAATACAACACAATCAACACACTGCTAGCCGGCTAGGCTTATACAACAAATACAACACCAAAACCATAAGATAGCCACACGGCTATACACAAATACAATGCCAAAAATAAGAAGAGAATATACAAAAGAAAACAATCACGATCTTCGGATGTGACGTAGGACCCGGCAGACAGGATACTCCGAGCGACACCAACCATCTACAGGCCACCTGGAAACATAAATGTATACATGCGGTGGTGAGTATAGGTAACTCAGCGGGTAATAGAAAAGATAGTGCATGGACTATAAATAAACATGGAGATCACAAGTATACAGTCTCAGTAGGGAATAAGAACATGATCATACCATCATAATCAATGCATCTGAACATACCTGACATAATAACCTAACATAAACTGTACAAACCACAACTAACATAATGACGGATACATACCCAATCTGGAATCGACACATGGTACAATGATCAGTAAACTCACCGGATCCGCAACAGATATACCCGTGACACCTGTGCAATATAAGTACGACTGCATATACATGCAAAATAAATGACATGTATGCAGCATGGCAACCAAATGCAACAATCATATCGCAAACAAATGCAACATACCACAAACACATGCAACTAGTATCTAGTAGGCATGTATGCAAATATAACCCCCAGATGCACCGTGCATCATATGCAAAAGTGCATGCATGCCCCATGGTCACCCCCGCCACCTCTCCGAACACCACGACCCCTGTATGGCCGAGAGGCTTGGGTCTGTGACGACTGTACTACCCTCCAGCCCACTATATAGTGGTCGAGGCGGACAGTCCGCTAGTAGCTATCCAACTACATAGCATCAGGGTCCCTGACTGCTCACAACGCCGGATCTCACTAAACCTCGTGACCGGGTGGCACGACAGGACTAGCAGCAACTGCTCCAACTACCACTACCCATGAGTGGTCGAGTGGGCGGTGCTAAACCAAACCAACTGATGACTCTCTCACCACAAGGGAGACAATGGTCATCAGATGCAATGAATGATGAACATGATATATATATATAATCATCATCCATGCAACAACCTCAAACCCCATAAATACCTCCAACATGAGTATAATCATCATGATACCTCCACATATCCCACCAAACATATGTATACAATTACACATGTATAATCAACCAATAATCCCCAATGAACATATCAGACGTACATGGACAACCCCACATATACAATCAACATGTATCCTCCAATAAAAACACATCGGACACGTGTATAAACCACAGACGCGCAATCAACACACTCCTCCAAAAGTACATAACAAATACGGATATACATACCACATGTAAATGCACGGTCAACCAGATAACTCCTATACACATACCCACCTATGTACAGTCCACATCATATACCCAATCAGCATGATAATACCAGCCACCCGACAATCCCTACAAGACATACTCTACACGTGTAATCACCATAGAGTAGATATCAAGAGTTGAGACTGTATATGAATTAAATGGAACACCTCAAAGATCAAGCATAAGTCTCTAGCAGGAAGTCAACAAACAGATATGACATAAGGTAAAGCAGTCTAATCCATCGGATAACAACCATGCACTAAGTACAAGAAAATCTACATAGAGGTAAAGGAAGGAATACCCGCCTTAATACGTAGATCGTGCTAAAATAAATCCCACATCGTGATGATCGTCCCATATCCAAAATCCTGCATAAATCAACATATATATATTATTGTTTAGCTGATCACATAATCAACAACTAACCAAACCCAAAACCTAATCCTACCTTGATTAGGTAATCAAGGTAGATTCCACCTAAAGATCTAATTAGATGATAAATTCATCCTTACTCCACAAATTAATCCCTAAATCCTCTCAAATTTATTACTAATCAAAACTCATTACATCATCCAACAACTCCAATAATCCTCAATCTGCATAATTAACACATCTTAAATCCAATTCACATAAATCATCATCAATCAAACACTAATCCAAACTCATCATAAATCCTTCTAAACCCACTAATCACAATTTATCCAAACAAACCCAGATCACGAAATCTCGAACATAATATATTACAACTCCTTATCAACCTACATCTCAATTGATTTCCTTAATTCTCACTAATCAAATCTCCTTATAACTCCTTCAATCTTTCCAAACATAACCTACCAGCCATTAATTAATCCAACACAAGAGCATCCAACTACAACGAATCCCTCTACATGCTTCCATGTGCTCTAAACTAAACATGATCTAATATCCAATAACAACACTGATAGAATAGAGCACTAATAGAAGGATCTAGAGATACACCATCAAAGGAAACTCACCTCGAGATAGTGCCACAAATCAAGAGCTCACAGCCCCTACTCCCATTGTCCAAAATCTACAAAAATGCCTACACACCAATTCTTCCAAGAATCACTCTAGAACTCAATTGTATAGCAAAGAATTGCTACAACTCCAATCCACAGTACAAGATTCACCTTAACAGAACCTTACCTCCTCATCCGACAGCTTCCACAGAACCCAGCCGCAAGAATTAGAGAAGATGAAGTCCTGCTCAAGGAAGATCCATCACTAGATTGATCCGAAGCATCCTCCATCCTAGATCAGGAAGAATATCACGAAAATAAACAAATTCACATGAGATTCTTGAACTCACAGCATTACCCAACACTGCCCTTACCTCAATCGATCACCTCCAATGGTGTCGCGTGATCCACTCCCACTGGTGATGACCCAACTTGCCCTCCAATGCCCAGATCGAAGGGGAGAACAAAAGAAGCTCGATCAGTTGGAAGAGACACGAATCAACCTCTCCCCGCCATGCCCTAGCTCCGCCGAGTCATTGCCTCGTGTGCCAGCACAGCCAAAGAGGAGATCGCTGCGTCGGAGATGGTCGGAGCCATCAAGATCGGGTGACGCTTTCCCCCTGGTGACGCGATGAAGCCGAGATCGCTGGGGAAGCCGTCGGCGTCGAGTCATCCGCGGGCGAGAGAGGAAGAGGAGAAACACTCCACGCATCGAGAGGGAGAAGGAGGAAGAAAGGAGACTCGGCCGGCGTTGGGCTGAGATGCGTCAACGCGATCGGAATGCCCACTGTGCGGTGGCTCGACGTCGCCGGGAGAGGAATCGCCGGAGAGGGCAGTGCGTGAGGGAGAAGGGAGAAGAATCGGGAATAGGGGAGAGGAAATCGGGAATTTAGGGGCTAGGTTTTTAATTAAATACTTAGGTTAGATTTAATTAAGCCCTAAGTTAGTTTCTCAATCAACTCCCTACTTTATTGGGTACCCAAAATAGGCTTCCTCTGTACTCCGAATCCATCCCCTCAAAACGGGTCATACGGACTCCGTTTAAATCCCGAAAAATTTCTAAAAATTCTGGAAAAATCCAATAAGATTTTTCGTCCAATAATAATTATTATTTAATTTTATGGTATTTTACATACTTGCTTAAATCCATATAAAGCTTTTGTTAATTTAAATACATAGTCAGGGTGTTCTAGACTTTCAAACCCAGGTGGTTGCCCTACGTATACTTCTTCTTTTATTAGTCCATTTAAGAAGACAGACTTGACATCCATCTGATACAATCTGAACCCTTTGTGAGCTGCATAACTAAGTAGCATCCTAATGGACTCTAATCTGGCTACTGGGGCATAGGTTTCATCATAGTCAAGTCCTTCTATTTGACTAAATCCCTTAGCAACTAGTCTAGCTTTATTTCTAGTAATTTCCCCAGTTTCACTTAATTTGTTTCTGAATAGCCATTTTGTTTATATTATTTTCTTATTTTTGGGTGGTGGTACTAAGTCCCAAACTTCATTACTCTCAAATTGAGCTAGTTCTTCTTGCATAGCTATGACCCAATCTGGGTCAAGCAGGGATTCAACTACGATTTTGGGTTCAATTTTAGAGATTAACGAAATTTGACTTAGGTTTCTAAAGGATGACCTAGTCTGAACCCTTAGCTTTGGGTCACCAATTATTTGCCTAGTTGGATGATTTGGGTTGACTCTAATAGTTCTAGGAGATTGACTCTCTTGAGGTTCTTCTTGCTCTTCGTGATTTAGAGATTGATTGGTTCCTTCAGGATTGGTATTTTCTTGAACAAATCCAATTGGTTGAAGTTGGGTTTGTTCTTGGTTTTGTTAGGATTCTTCAAATTTTACATTAGTAGTTTCTTCAATTCTTAAGGTAACCTTATTATAAACTCTGTAGCCTCTACTGTTTAGGGAGTATCCTACAAAGATTTCATTTTCTACTTTAGATGTGAATTTCCCTAGGTGTTCTCTTGTATTTAAAATGAAGGCTAGGCACCCAAATACTTTAAAGTATTTTATATTGGGTTGTTTATTATAGTAAATTTCAAAGCAAGTTTTATTATGTGTTTTGTTTAGTGTTGTTCTATTTTGTACGTAGCAGGCTGTACTAACAGCTTCTGCCCAATAGTACTTAGGTAGGTTGTATTCGTTCAGCATTGTTCTAGATGCTTCAAGCAGAGTTCTATTTTTCCTTTCTACAATTCCATTTTGTTAGGGAGTTTTGGGGCACGAGAATTCGTGATGATAGCCATTTACAAGAAAAAATTTATTAAAGTTATGATTTTTAAATTCTCCCCCGTTGTGATGATGATAGCCGTTCATCTTGGAGGATCATCGCCCACACGACGTCCAAGGCGAGGCGAGGAATACAAGAGAAGATCTTGAGGTCATTAGCTTGTAAAGAAAAGGTATAACTAGTAATTTTCTTCCCATCATGCTAGTTATTTTTTTTTGTTAGAATTCCAAACAGAAGAGACATTAGATTCTAGTTTTTCAAATTGTAATTCGAGTTTGTGTTTTTCTTTGTTTTTCAAATTTGTGATTTGGTTGTTCTTTTTGGTTAAACCTAGAGTTATATAAGGAAATTAAATATTAGCTTTCCTTAAAAGGCTTTGTCTAGGAAGTGGTGGTTGCTCCCATATCCAAGAAGGCCGAGTGCCTCGCCATGTTTAACTTGGAAGCTAATTTTGGAAATTAATATTTAATTAAATTTATAACATAGGTGGATTTGGATCAATAGTGTTAAGTTCCTCTTGCGATCCAAGTCTCAACCATTAAGAACAGATAAGTTAAATTTGGAATCAATAATGTTAAGTTCCGTTTGCGATTCCTAATTTAACTTCTAAAGAACACAATAGGTTATTTAGGAAAGGTTTGACACTTATACAAAATTTTTGTACAGTGGAACAGGTACGATCTTCCTAGGACTAACCAACAATTGGTATCAGAGCTAGGGTTTGCCTCTGTGTGTTTTGGTTTTCAAATTAATTATGCACATGTCATACATAATTTAGGCAGGATAATAGTAGGATGTGCTAACTTTGTGGTTGCAGGCTCCAACTATTATGACATTTAGATATTGTGTGTGATTGGACCCTTGGACATGTCAAGGGCATTATTTTGTGTGTGCATGATTGTATGTATCAAATACAGTAGGAGCTGTATTAGTTTTAGAATTTTATTTTTTTGTTCGATCTAGAATACATGTACATTCCTTTATGGAATATAGGATCTGTAACGACCTGACCCATTTGGCGACCCTCGGGTCGTCGACCGTCGACCGTCGATCGTGTCGTTACTCACTAGGACTTTCCACCCCTGGCCAGTGGATTTTTGCCTCCCCCAGGATTCGAACTCTAAACCTCCAGGCTTAAGTATTAGAGTTTATGAATCCTGATAACCAAGTGAGATCATCTCACTTGGTTACCAGGATTCATAAACTCTAATACTTAAGCCTAGAGGTTTAGAGTTCGAATCCTGGGGAGTACGGCCGACGGTCGACGGTCGACGACCCGAGGGTCGCCAAATAGGCCACCAAATGGGTCGGGTCGTTACAATAAAAAGGCGCCTTTTATTGTAACGACCCGACCCTCTTGGCCCATTTGGCGGCCCATTTGGCGACCTCTCATGTCGTCGACCGTCGACCCTTATGTCGTCGGCCCATTTGGTGACCTCTAATGTCATCGACCGACGACCCTTGGCCGTGCCGTTACTCACTAGGACTTTCCACCCCTGGTCAGTGGATTTTTGCCTCCCCCAGGATTCGAACTCTAAACCTCCATTCTTAAGTATTAGAGTTTATGAATCCTGGTAACCAAGTGAGATCATCTGATGGCGGTGGCTAAAGATGGCAGCAGCTAGGGTTGGAGCATACGGAGAACAGTGACAGAAAAGGCCATAATAGTTGGAAAATTAATTTCTGAATTTATTGCTTTTATTTATTGTGATGTATGTGTTCATGTGATGTATGCTAGCATATGTTAAAATTCCTCACCTTAAATAACTAAGTGGGAGAGAAATTTTAAATAAATTCCACGGTCTTCATTACTGGTTTGTAAGTGATGCAACAAGCTTGAGTGTTGGCTCTAAGTGCCTCCCTCCACAACGGATGGGCTTGTTGTGGATCACTAGATCAAACTTCTTTTATGGATGGTTATAGGAAATTATTTAGGAGCGTGTGATCTTCTCCAACTGAAGGGGCACAATCCTATTTAATGGACTAAGTATCAAGTAATGGCATACACTTAGACGCATTCAATAGTATCCTCCCCAATGGAGTCACTGCTATTGTTTTGTGTGACCAAAGGAAAACCAACTATTAATTTTATTTGTCATAAAGTTAGGATGACAAGATAATAAAATTAATGGGTTACACCCTCCTCTTACAAATGTTGAATTTGTATACGTCCACACTAACGTGGCATGCAATATTCACAGTGTTTTGAGGTGTTGGTAAATTTAAATAGTATTGTTCGAGGAATCAATATTATTCTAAATTTAGAGTCCTGACCAAAATTTATTTTGTGATTCTTAGGATGACTTTCAACCCACTGGCCATTATACTGAAAGAGAATAGACTTACTGGTCCAAACTATATAGATTGGAAAAGAAACCTAGATATTATCTTAACTGCTGAAAGCTATAAGTTGGTACTGTCAGAGGCATGCCCAGAAACATCTAACAACGATTCTACCCCAGAGGAGATTGAATATCATAAGAAATGGGTAAAGGCAGATGAGATGGCGCGGTGTTACATTTTAGCTTCAATGTCAAATGTATTGCAACATCAGCATCAGGACTTACCAATGGCTTATGATATAATGAACAATCTCAAAGAACTCTTTGGACACCAGAGTCAGACTGCTAGGCAAGAGGCAATGAGAAAGTTAATGACAGCCACCATGTCTAAGGGGACATCCGTAAGGGATCATATCCTCAAAATGATGACTTATCTGAATGAAATACAAGTCCTTGGAGGAGAAATCGATCGGGAAACCCAGGTTGATATAATTTTCCAAACGCTACCCAGAAGTTTTGAGCAGTTCCGCCTGATCTATAACATGAATAAAAGGGAGTATACGTTGGCAGAACTTCTGACAGAACTATAGGCAGCAGAAGGTATATTTCGTCACAGTTCTCAGATTCACTATGCTGAAAATGATTGTACTTCTAAGTCGAAAGGAAAGAAGAAGAAGAAACAGGTCTTCTCAGCAAAGAAGGTGAATAAACCTCAGGGTATAGGACAAAAAGCTGGAATAAAGAAGCTGAAGGGCAAGTGCTTCATCTGCAAGTAGTCAGGACATCGAAAGGCGGACTGTCCTCGTAGGAATCAGAACAATAAAGGTATATCTCATACTCTAGTAGTTGAAACATGTTTAGCAGTGTTATCTACCAGTACCTGGTGTGTGGATACAGGATCCACTGATCATGTCTGCAACTCTTTGCAGGGGTTCCAGGAAACCCGACGACTATTTGAAGGAGAGATAATTATCTATATGGGCAATGCTACTAAGGTGGCGGCTGTTGCAGTGAGAGACGTTTACTTATCTTTTGATAGGAATAGAAGTTTGGTTTTAAGAAATTATCTTTATATACCCAGTTTTAGAAAGAATTTATTTTTAGTTTCTAAACTGTATTTGGATGGATATTCTGTTTCTTTCAGTAACAATGTAGTTATAAAAAGAAATAGAGTTATTATCTGTTTTGGTGCATTGGTTGGCAATTTATATACATTAAATCCAATTTCTCCCATAAAGCAACAAATGGAAATTAATAACACATCTTCTAACTCTAATAGGATAAAAGAACCTTTGGAAATGAATCAAACATATCTTTGACATCTAAGGCTTGGTCATATTAACTTAAGTAGGATTCAAAAGATTATAGCCGATGGACTCTTGGGTACATTAGAGTTGAAAAACTTTCCAACTTGTGAATCTTGATTGGAAGGTAAAATGACCAAGAGACCTTTTAAGGCCAAGGGGTATAGAGCCAAAGATGTGTTAGAACTGGTTCATTCTGATTTGTGTGGACCTATGTCTATCCAAGCAAGAGGTGGTTTCGAATACTTTGTCTCTTTTATAGATGGTTATTCGAGATACGAATACATTTACTTGATGTGCCGCAAGTTTGAGTGCTTTGATAAGTTCAAAGAGTATAAGGCTGATGTGGAGAAAGGTCTTGGTAAAAGTATCTAAACACTAGGGTCTGATCATGGTGGTGAATACCTCTTGGGAGAGTTTAGGAATTACTTATCAGAGGAAGTGATTCAATCCCAGTTGTCTGCACCTGGTACACCCCAACAGAACGGTGTGGCAGAACGAAGGAATAGGACTCTTATGGAGATGGTTAGGTCAATGATGAGTTATTCAGAATTATCAAATTCGTTTTGGGGATACGCTTTGGAAACAGTAGCGCACATTCTGAACTTATTACCTTCTAAATCAAGTACCTTTTAAATCAAGTACCTTCTACTCCCATAGAATTGTGGAATGGGCGAAAGCCCAGTCTAAGACATATTCAGATTTGGGGTAGTCCAGCACATGTGCTGAAAGCAGATGCTGATAAATTAGAATCTTGTACAGAAGTTCACGTGTTTATGGGTTATCCTAGAGGAACGAAAGGTGGTTTATTTTATAGTCCTAAAGACCAGAAGGTCATTGTTACCACCAATGCCCAGTTTTTAGAAGACTATATAATGGACCACAAGCCCAAAAGTAAAATTATTCTAGAAGAAATGAGAGAGGACACGTCTACTTCAGTACCAACAGTACAAGATGAAGTACCACAAGAGACTGCAACATGTGTCACACATGATACACAACCAGAGGCAGTGCCTCGTCGTAGTGGGAGGGTTGTGAGGCAACCTGAAAGATTCATGTTTTTGGGAGAGTCTTCGGACTTGATCTCGGGTAAACATGAACCTGATCCCCGGACATATGACGAAGCACTCCAAGATATAGATGCAGTATCTTGGCAAAAGGCAATGAATTCTGAAATAGAGTCTATGTATTCTAATAATGTCAGGGAGCTTGTAGAACCACCAGATGGTGTAAAAGCCGTTGGATGCAAGTGGATCTACAAAAGGAAAAGAGAGAAGACGGGAAGGTAGAAACCTTCAAGGCAAGGCTTGTTGCGAAAGGGTATATTCAGAAAGAGGGTATCGATTATGAGGAGACTTTTTCACCGGTAGCTATGCTAAAGTCTATCCGGATACTTTTATCCATTGTCGCTCATATGGATTATGAGATTTGACAAATGGATGTCAAGAAAGCTTTCCTTAATGGAAGTCTTGAAGAAAACATTCATATGAAGCAACCAGAGGGGTTCATTGAAAAGGGCAAAGAGCATCTAGTGTGCAAGCTGAATCGGTCCATTTATGGACTGAAGCAAGCTTCAAGATCTTGGAACATCTGGTTTAACGAAGTAATCCAGTCATATGGATTTATTCAGTGTCCGGATGAGTCTTGTGTATACAAGAAGTGTAATGGAAACGTGGTGGTATTTCTTGTACTATACGTAGATGATATTTTGTTAATTTGCAACAATGTCAAAGTGTTATCGGACGTAAGGATATGGTTATCCAAACAATTTGATATGAAGGACTTAGGAGAATGTGCACATATTCTTGAGATCAAAGTCATAAGGGATCGCAAGAAAAGGATGTTGTGCCTATCTCAAGCTTCATATATAGATACAATCCTTGCTCGTTTCAACATGCAGAATTCCAAGAAAGGTTTCTTACCTTTTTGGCATGGAATAACCTTATCTAAAGAGATGTCTCCGAAGACATCAAAGGAGATAGAGGACATGAAGACAGTTTCTTATGCTTCGGCTGTAGGAAGCCTAATGTATGCAATGCTGTGTACGAGATTGAATATCTGCTTTGCCGTAGGCATGATTAGCAGATATCAAAG
Organism: Zingiber officinale; assembly: GCF_018446385.1. Taxonomy (NCBI): domain Eukaryota; kingdom Viridiplantae; phylum Streptophyta; class Magnoliopsida; order Zingiberales; family Zingiberaceae; genus Zingiber; species Zingiber officinale. Next base: position 108,033,764 of record NC_055986.1, read on the forward strand.
TAACCCTGGACAGGGACATTGAACTGTTGTAAAACATATATTGAAGTACCTAAGAAGGACTCGAGATTATATGATAGTTTACCAAGCAGATGATTTACTCCCTGTGGGTTACACGGATTCAAATTTCCAATCAGATAGGGACAACAGTAAGTCTACATCAGGCTATGTGTTTACTTTAGGAGGTGGAGCCATTGCATGGAGGAGTGTTAAGCAGAAATACATTTCTGACTCAACCATGGAAGCTGAGTATGTGGCAGCCTCTGAGGCAGCCAAAGAAGCTGTATGGCTCAAGAACTTTCTAATGGACTTAGATGTGATTCCTGGTTAGCCCAAAATCATCACAATTTATTGTGATAATAGCGGTGTAGTTGCAAACTCGAAGGAACCACGAGCCCATAAGGAGAGTAAACATATAGAGCGCAAGTACCACCTGATACGAGACATCGTCAAGCGAGGAGAAGTTGTCGTCGCTAAGATTGCATCAGCAGATAACCTGGCATTCCGGCGAAAGCTTTTGATCGGCATGTGGAGGGGATGAGAATCAGATGTATGGCAACAGATATGGCAGCTTAGTCTTTTATTATAAGTGGGAGATTGTTAGAGTGTATACTAAAAGCCTAGCTTTTGTAAACATTTATTTATGAAATAAAAGAATCACATTGGTCAAATGTCTACATTTTATTTATTAAGTGTAGTTGTTCAATTAATTTATATTGTAGATAACATGGTGTGTGGTGTCACACACAGAAGATCATGTTATCAGTTCTTTATAAATTATAAACAGTTGGTCACGACTAAGATGGAAAGAAACAAACCATTGGAATAGGCGTAGTGTAATTAGGTATTAGTCTATCTTGACTAATAAATTACACTAGTACACTCTGTGTGTATTGAGTAGGACCATTTTAGGTAAGTTCTTTTTATACTGACTTAATAAAAGAACTAGACCTTAGTTATTATGGAAGTGTGTACTCTTAATCATAATATAATAACAAGCATATATATTTAGTATCTATTTCGTTAACTTATCAAAGGGTGAGATTTAGTTTTATAAATCAATAGGCCCGATAAGTTGGGAAATAATATTACTTATAGTGTGTATTGTTGATTATAGAAGGAAACTGTGTCCTAGTAATCTAGGTTGAGAATGTCCCCAAGAGGAGCTCATAAGGATTGTCATGTTAAACCCTACAGGTGGACTTAGTCCGACATGACAATGAAGTTGAGTGGTACTATTCTTGGAGCTAGATATTAATTAAGTGAGTTGTCAGTAACTTACTTAATTAGTAGGCATTTGTTATCTTAAACACAGAGAGACTAACACACTCATGATAAGAAGGAGCTCATAAATGTAATTTGGGATTGGTGCGGTAGTGCAACAATAACTCTCTAGTGGAATGAGTTATTGTTGATGAACTTGAGTTGTGTGTTCGGGGCGAACACGGGATACTCAAGCTCATCGGAAGGCCAAAACCAATTTCTCCTCTAGGTCCCTGTTGTAGCCTCATTAAAGCCTCAAGTCCATCCAAATATAAGCCCAACTTGGTGTCCAAGAAGGGGGTCGGTCCAATACTTGGTGACCAAGCAAGGGCCGGCCACATCCTCCTCTATGGGGGCCGACCCTTTTGCTTGGTGACCAAGCAAGTAGGGCCTGGCCATGATTAATTCAAATAGGAGGGGTGTTTTGAATTTTTAAAATCTTCTCTTAGTAGAAAACTACAAGTTTTAAAAGAGAGTTTTTAAAATATAAAACTTTTCTTATTTGAATTAGGTCACATGATTTAATAGAGAGTTTTAAAAGTTTTAAAACTTTTCTTTTTTAACCATCCTCATGGTTTTTAGAAAAAAGGAAGAGAAGGTTTAAAATTAAATTTTTCTATTTTTGTAACCATGTTAAAAAAGAAAATTTTAGAAGAGAAGTTTTAAATTTTAAAACTTGGTTTTAGTTTTTAAAACTTTCCTTTTTTAATATCCACATTGGGAAATTTAAAAGAGAGCTTGTAAAATTTTATAAGAGATTTTCTTCTTTGCTTAGAAAATTTTTACAAAAGAATTTCTTTCCTTTTAAGTGGTCGGCCACCCTTGCTTGGTGCCCAAGCAAGGGGCCAACCAATCAAAGATCATCTAATCATTGATTTGGTGATTGATTCAATCAAGAGGAAAGAAAAAGAAAAATAAAAAGGAAAAAAGAAAAACAAGAGGAAGATTTTAATTTTTGTTAAAAGTCTTTCCTTATTTACCTTGGGCAAGTAATATAAAAGAAGGGGAGAGGAGGCCTCATATAATACAATTCTTATTCTCTTGTTGGTGATCTATTTGGTGGCCAGCCCTCTCTCCCTCTCTTCTCCCTTTGCTCTCTTTTTCTCTTTGGTGGTGGTGGCCGAATACTAGAAGGAGGAGAAGCTCTTTTGGGTGGTGTTCATCTTGGAGGATCGTCGCCCACACGACGTCCAAGGCGAGGTGAGGAATACAACAGAAGATCTTGAGGTCATTAGCTTGCAAAGAAAAGGTATAACTAGTAATTTTCTTCCGCATCATGCTAGTTATTTTTCTTTGTTAGAATTCTAAACACAAGAGGCATTAGATTCTAATTTTTTGAATTGTAATTTGAGTTTGTGTTTTTCTTTGCTTTTCAAATTTGTGATTCGATTGTTCTTTTTGGTTAAACCTAGAGTTATATAAGGAAATTAAATATTAGCTTTCCTTAAAAGACTTTGTCTAGGAAGTGGTGGTTGCTCCCATATCCAAGAAGGCCTAGTGTCTCGCAATGTTTAACCTGGAAGCCAATTTTAGAAATTAATATTTAATTGAATTTATAACATAGGTGGATTTGGATCAATAATGTTAAGTTCTGCTTGCGATCCAAGTCTCGCCCATTAAGAATAGATAAGTTAAATTTGGAATCAATAATGTTAAGTTCAGTTTGCGATTCCTAATTTAACTTCTAAAGAATACAATAGGTTATTTAGGAAAGGTTTGACACTTGTATAAAATTTTTGTACAGTGGAACCGGTACGATCTTCCTAGGACTAACCAACAGACTTGACGTCCATCTGATACAATCTGAACCCTTTGTGAGCTGCATAACTAAGTAGCATCCTAATGGACTCTAATCTGACTACTGAGGCATATGTTTCATCATAGTCAAGTCCTTCTACTTGACTAAATCCCTTAGCAACTAGCCTAGCTTTATTTCAAGTAATTTCCCCAGTTTCACTTAATTTGTTTCTGAATACCCATTTTGTTTCTATTATTTTCTTATTTTTTGGTGGTGGTATTAAGTCCCAAACTTCATTACGCTCAAATTGAGCTAGTTCTTCTTGCATAGCTATGACCCAATCTGGGTCAAGCAGGGATTCAGCTACGGTTTTGGGTTCAATTTTACAGATTAATGAAATTTGACTTAGGTTTCTAAAGGATGACCTAGTCTGAACCCTTAAGTCTGGGTCACCAATTATTTGGCTAGTTGGATGATTTAGATTGACTCTAATAGTTCTAGGAGATTGACTCTCTTGAGGTTCTTCTTGCTCTTCGTGATTTAGAGATTGATTGGTTCCTTCAGGATTGGTATTTTCTTGAACAAATTCAATTGGTTGAAGTTGGGTTTGTTCTTGGTTTTGTTTGGATTCTTCAAATTTTACATTATTAGTTTCTTCAATTCTTAAGGTAACCTTATTATAAACTCTGTAGCCTCTATTGTTTAGGGAGTATCCTACAAAGATTCCATTTTCTACTTTAGATGTGAATTTCCCTAGGTTTTCTCTTGTATTTAAAATGAAGGCTGGGCACCCAAATACTTTAAAGTATTTTATATTGGGTTGTTTATTATAGTAGATTTCAAAGCAGGTTTTATTATGTATTTTATTTAGTGTTGTTCTATTTTGTACGTAGCAGGTTGTACTAACAGCTTCTGCCCAAAAGTACTTAGGTAGGTTGTATTCATTTAGCATTGTTCTAGATGCTTCAAGCAGAGTTCTATTTTTCCTTTCTACAATTCTATTTTGTTGGGGAGTTTTGGGGCACGAGAATTCGTGATGATAGCCGTTTTCGAGATAAAATTTATTAAAGTTATGATTTTTAAATTCTCCCCCATTATCACTTCTAATTCTTTTGATTTTAAGGTCTTTTTCATTTTCAACTTGTTTACAAAAGTTTGTAAATATTTCAAAAGTTTCATCTTTATTTTTTAAGAATTTGACCCAAGTGAACCTAGAGTAGTCATCTATTATGACTAGACAATATAGACTTCCATTTATTGATTTGACTCCATGGGAGTCAAATAGATCTAGGTGTAGAAGTTCTAATATGAATTGGTTTGTGATTGATTAGTTGGTTTGTGAGTAGATTTTGTCTGTTTACCTAGTTGACAAGCATTACATATAGTTGAGTCTAAGTTAGGTAACTTTGGTAAGCCTCTAACTAATCCATTTAAATTGCTTATATTTCTAAAATTTGTGTGTGACATTCTTCTATGCCATAATCAAGTTTCTTCTTTTTGTGTTAAATAACACTTAACTAAAGAAGTGGTTAACTTAATTGCATAGATGTTGTCTTTTCTAAAGCCTTTTAGACTTATAGTAGGATTATCTAGATGTTTGATTAAGCATTATGTAGATAAGAATTTAACCTTATACCTAGTGTCACATAATTGACTTATACTTAGGAGATTATATTTAAAATTTTCAACAAGTAAGACATTTGTAATAATAAAATCTATTTTTAATTCAATATTACCTATACCAATTACCTTGAGTTTGCCATTGTTTCCAAAGGCAACTGTTCCTAGACTCTTGTAAGTAAGTTGGGTGAACTTGGTGTGATCTGAGACATGATGACCCTGCACACAATAAAGTAGCAACAAACACAATCCCAAGACATGATCTTGGATTAGTAGTGCGGGAAGATTTAAGAATAAAAAGAGCCAAATTGGTGTTGCACCAATTTGGATTTAATTGCAACGAAAAAACTTTCCAAAAAGGTAATAATACCAGTTTGGAAATATGCGAAAAGACTGATAATCCGGAAGAGAAAAAATTGGAAAGAGATGCAACCCCCTTGTCTGACTGGTGGTTGCACCAAGTCAGAGCGGTACCTGCTCTGATACCACTTGTAGGATCGAAAAGAATTTAGATATCTCCACAATGGTATGATATTGTCCACTTTGGGCTTAAGTCCTCATGGTTTTGCTCTTGGGCTCTTCCCAAAAGGCCTCATGCCAATGGAGATATCTTTTCTCTTATAATCCCATGATCTTTTCCATGTGTTTTCAATGTGGGACTATATTTGTAACCTTGCAATCCCAACATATACCAAGGTAAACAAGTTAAATATTGACTTACTTGTGACCACTCTTCACAATCCTTATAAAAGTTGAATTTGTCTTCTGTCGGCTCCTTGTATAAGTTAATTTCTTCACCTCTAAGCCAGTCACTAGTACACACTAGTGCCTCCACCATTTTGTGATGCAATAATGCTCTAAATGGATCTACAACCCTCCTCCCGAGGCTAAAAGCATTCTCACTAGCAACAGTAGATGAAGGGATTGAAAAAAATATGCTTGGCAATCTTAGAAAAGACTGGAAATGTCGTTGTATTCCCTTTCCACCATTCGAAAATATCAAAGCTTGTGCTCCATTTCACAAAAGGATCTAAGAAGTACTTGTCCACCTTATTGGTTATTTATGCTTGCTTTTGAGTTTTTCTTACTTGAGACATTTTCATATGGTAGTTTAGTTTAATGGGATCATTCTTATACATTTCCATCAAATCTTTGTCTACATCGCCATCATTAATCCCATTAATATGATCCAAAGGCGAATTTCCTTTATATGCATGATACAACTCCATTAGACAATTTTTTAAATCATCAACAAATGATTGTATTGTACCAGCATCCAATTTCATATCTCCTGAATAGATCCCAATCATTTGAAGTTTATAATAAGGATCTAAAATGTGACCTAGGAAAACAAGCTTGCTCACCTTCTCAAGGTTGCCCCAATACTTATTGAACTTACTCTCTATTCTCTTAGCAACTTCTTGCAACGAAGGATCAGTAGTGTCAAGTATTGTCTAATCAATGACCATCCTCATTGTAATTATTTCCTCCCAAATCAAGGGTGATGAAGTTTTCTTGGTAGCACTAAGTTGCAATGTAATATCATGAAATCTCTTGAGAAAATTCACAAAAACTTGTGTCTTCTCCCAATCCTTTTCCATAGGAGGCCCCACTCTCTTTTTCTTCTCTGAACCATGTACCTCTTCAGAGTATTCAACAAATTAAACATTCTCTGTCATCCTACCAAACACTTTCTTAAACTTGTATGCAACAAAAAGCATTGTATAGGTGGAATTTCATCTCGTAGGCACATCCATTGGAACGATTGACATTTTATCAATTTTCAATAGGATAACACACTCCCTATATTGGTCCAACCGTGCCCCGGAAGAGTGAATATACTTCACACAATTTCTAATGGACTCAACAGACTCATTAAGAAACTTCAACCCACTCTTGACAATTAAATTTATAATATGACAACAACATCTCAAATGCAAGTACTTACCATCAAATAATAGAGTGCCCATTTCCTTTAGCCTCTTTCCCATGTACTCCACTGCTTTATCATTCGTGCTATCATTATCAATTGTGATAATGATCTATCCCCAAATCACTCAAGCACGATTCTAAACTTTGCCAATGTCATTTCCTCTGTGTGAGGAAATCTTGGTGAAATTTATTATTTGCTTATGCAACTTCCAATCATTGTCCGAGAAATGAGTTGTGATTACCATGTAATTGATATTCTGAATTGAGGTCCAAGTATCGATCGTAAGACCTACCCTTTGATCACAAATGACACTTTTTATCTTAGCCACCTCCACTGCATATAAACCTCATACAATATATGCAATTTTCTTTTTGTTGGGAATCTTGAATCGAGGTTAAGCTTCCTTCATCATCTCTACAAACCTTGCCCCTTCCACTACCCTAAACGACATCTCATCTTTAACAACAAATGAGACAACCTTATCTTTAAGCTTTTTTTGGCTAAAGACATGGGGTGTCAAAGTATTATTCATAGACGATTGTATTAAGATTAGTTGAGAAGAACCTGGCTTCACCGCATTATGAGGATTCTTTTGTATTTCTTCATATGCCCATCAATGTCATTATTCTCATGTGTTATGTTATAGGCAGGAACATCAGTTATACAATAATTGCAAATAGCAATAACAACGATGACCTCATTTTTGTCATTTCTCTTTATAATTTTCTTGACGTGTGACCATATATCCTCTACTTTTTTTTACTTTTGCCTCCAATATCTACTACTTCTTCATGAATGCTTGATGTTTTGGATGGAAATACCGTGTGAGGTTTAGTGATGGAAGGAGAGCTACAACTTCCGCTAGATGCATCAATGAATAAACGACTACAATAATATGAATATCGTTTAGAATTAAATAGCACAGTTAGAAATATTTAAATATTATCGAGATTTAAGAAAAATAAAGATTAACAATTTGACATCCTATTTAAAAATGTATACAGAAATATATTGCAAGGCAGAACACTTTTTATTCAACACTTTACTGAGCCCCCAAGGAACTTATCACAATTTAGGGCACAAAATATTTAGATAGTTGTACTAAACAAAATGGCATACAAATGCATGTTCATGATACTCAAGTAATTGGGGAGCTAGATTTAAGAAAAATATAAAACCTATATAACATGTAGAGAACATTATAAGAAAATTCAGTTCATCAGAAATATAATAAACATGTCATCATGGTGAACAAATTGATTGAATCTGTATGAAAACAACAATATCAAACAAAAGCTATGATTGTAACAAATATAGCAATTGCAGCAAAGTTTTTGCAAATACCTTTATAAATCAATGTGACTCTTTGCTGCCTTGACTTACTGGCCTAGTAGAGAATTGACTAAAGGAGGGAGGCCAACGCCAGCCGTGAAGACCCTATATGGGAACAGGGGAGGCAGCGCGGATTGGACTGTTGTTAGGGATGCTGTAACCAAACATGCAAAGCTCCTGTACGAACATGCGACAATAGCGAATCGAAAAGGAGGTGTTGGCGTCGGCTAGGGTTCTAGTGGAATAAGTCGGCGAATGGAGAAGGGCAAACAATGAAGAGCGGACGACGAACGGCAAACGACGAAGGGCGAACGACATGATTCGCGTGCGGCGTGAACGGCTGAATGAGTCAATGAGATACATAAGTCAAGTGTAAGTGTGCAACCCTAGTTTTCTTACTTTTCTACTTTTCTTTTTGTATGTTTTTAAAATCATCCTTCATTTTTAGATATTTTAATTTTTAATTCTAGTTTTCTATTTATTTTTTTTAAAAAAAAGTCTAATTAAAAATTATTATTATTATATTCGGGTCGGGTTGGGAATCTCGCCAGGTAAAGCTTATGTTCCCGATCCTTTTCCCGATTTTGATTGGGTCTGGAAAAATCCAAACCATTCAGGTCAGGAAACATTCGGGTCGGAAAAAATTCGGGAAAGGAACGGGTTGGGAGTCAGGAAGGGTCGGGAATTCTATAAAAATTGTCAGCCCTAAATTTGAATATTCAATCCACTAATGATGAAGCTAAGTAACTTCTGAATCCAACTTTGAGATCCGAAACACAAGAAAGTACAAATGTAATTACTTATAAGATTCGGGAAGTTTCTTCTTTAAAATCTTCTATTTTTACTAAACATTTTGATAAAGTCACTCTTTTATCTGGAGAATTGCTTGTAAACAGGGGCAGATCTAGTGTGGGGGGGGGGGGGGGGGTTTTTTTTTATCTGAATCCAACTTTGCCGGCGGTGGAACCCCTAATATTATAGGGTTTTACCAGTGGAGATGGAGGATACCACCCCTTACCTTTCATGATCGTCCCTCCATATTTGAATTCCTGGATCCACCACTGCTTGTAAAGTATAAGCATTGCAATAATTTCTACAAATTCCAAGTCAACGACGACTATGGGTCAGTGAAACGACACGTAGACATGGAACACCCGATGGAATTTAAAATTGATCATGCTTAAGCACAATTATCTAGATTTTCTACTGGTGGAAGTAGTGATTTGAGATTATTTTTATATTTTAATAATAAATTAAGAGGAATATTAACTAGATTCACTACCACCCTGTTTGGAAACAACTTAAGTGAAGGAATTGAATTGAATTCCATTAGGAATTGAATTCCAGCAGGAATTCAATTCAATTCCTATGTTTGGAATGAATTAGTGAATAACAGAATTGAATTGAATTCCTTAATTTGGAATCTATTTGAATTGAATTCCATTCTTATACATTTACCATTTTATCCTCATAACTAACCATTTAATAACAAAGAGAGTGTTAGCATACCACTCTTGATCAATCCAGCGCACGGGAAGAAGTTGGCACACGACGCACAGGAGCAAGCAGTCGGTAGATGGAAAAAAGGGAGTTTTAAAAGGGGCATTTAAGTAATTCTAGTTCTTCAGGGTAAATTCCCTATCCAAATCAGGTGGGTTTTGATCTGATTTACTTTTGCACTATTTCATGGAATTAGAATTCAATTCTTGAGCGATTCCATATCAAAATTTTATACCAAACAATGAAATTGAATTCCAATTCCACTAAGAATTCAATTCTTAGTCTTTCCAAACAGGCTGTACAAGAAAACATGACATCATAGATAGATTTTTAAGATAAAAATAAAATCGGTTCAAATTTATATAAATTAAAGACAGATTTACTACTGAATTATCAATCTGTTTCACTTTAATAGACTGTAATATTTTAAAATAAATTAAAGATGAAATTTAAAACTAAATTTGATACAAAATTACGTATAAACTTTTATAAAATAAAAATAAATATGGATTATAAATAGAATTTAAGACTATAATTTTGGTTTAAAAATATGTTTAAACTTTAATGAAAAATTAAAATAGAAATAAAATATATTTCAGATTTATATAAATGAGAAACAAATTTGCTACAAAATAATTAATCTGTTTCACTTTAATACAATATAATATTTGAAAATAAATTTGATACAAAATTATATATAATTTTTTATAAACAAAAATAAATATGGAAATTTGAGACTATATATTTTTTAAAAAAAAATCTGCTTAAAATTTAATGAAAATTTAAGACAGAAGTAAAATCATTTTTATATAATTTAAAAATAGATTTTCTATGAAATTCTAATCTTTCACATTAATTAAATATAATATTTGAAAAGAAATTTAAGACAGAATTTAAAATAAAATTGATATAAAATTACATATAAAGTTTTATTAAAAAATGAATTATATATTAAATTTGAAATCATATAATTTTTGTCAAAAAAATATTTTTAAAATTTAATAAAAATTTAAGATGGAAATAAAATATGTTTTAGATGTATATAAATTAGTGATACATTTACTAGGTAATATAATGAAATTGTACTATTTTTTATTAAAAATATCATTTAAAATAATAAAAATTTTGAGATGAAAGAAACCTATCTCTAAATAAATTTAGAGGTGGAATGGACACAAATTTATAATTTTATATAAATATTAATAGAAATATATAAATTTTTAAAAAATACTATAGTAAATATATATACAAGAAAAATACATATGAATTAAAAATATATCTGAAATTTATATTATTTTTTTCAATTTTAATTTAATTAATGATTTTGATAATTTTTTTAATATTAAGCTGTAAAATAGTACAATTGAAGTTTGTACAATGATCAAATTTTCATGAATAAGTTTGTAGCTTAGAACAGAGGTTTTCAGCTTAAGAACCAAGAACGATTTTGATAAACAGATTTCAAATAAAGACAAGAATCAAACAGAAATTCATCCAGGTGATACCGATGTGTTTCAACAACATGGTGCTGATAATTTTCCTCAATCAATAAAAAAAATCAATTGAGATTCAATCAAGTGGAGTTTATGGTGAAGAAACATTTGACCACACTTGAGCATGAAATTTTATCAAAGCTGATACAATGTCAAAATAAAATAGAATAAAAGAAATTCAATTTATTATTAACCAGTATATAAATATACAGGAGCCTAAAACTTTACAACGGGATGATGACTTTGAAGGTGGCTGGAGTTTGCTAATATTGACAAAACCCGAGAAGGGGAATGCTTATTTTCACCAACCAATAATTAGATCGATCAAGCCAAGTATCTGTACAGATTCAGATTCTCCGAGTCTCTCTCTAGATATTCTCTATTTATCAAATCTTCAATACGCTTCTTAATTAGTTTCAAGTCAGGCTGCAAAAATATGAAATGATGAGCAAATTAAAATAACCAAAATTATCAAAAACAATAATTTTTGTTAGGTGTATGTTCTTTACCTTGAACACTTTAAGTTGTTCGACACATTCTGTAATCAACTGTTGATGATTCAATACTTTGCGACTTTTCATAATGCGAATCAGGCAGGCATCAACAACATACTTTCTATCCTTGTCCACGACTTCAAGTATTTTCTTTTTTTCATCCACAATTGGAAGGGGTATCTGAGAAGCCAAATAAAAATAAATAATGAAAAAAGTTAAAAACAATAGCCTAACTTCTTTGTTGTAAAAAGCATATACCCTGATCCTTCTCATTTTGTTGGTGAATTTTGAATTGAACGCAAAGACGTCATCTGAAGAAATAGAATTTGTATTTGGTTCTTTATTCAGAAGTTTATATTTCAAGCAACAAAGGGATTGAAGCAATCTGACTACATCGTCATCGGCTAAATTAAGCTGAGACATGATCTCCGAGTAGCTTAATCGATCTGAGTCATTAAAGAGCAGAAGAACTGCAGCCTATAAACAACTCAATGTTTTCGGTTAGCATACAATTTTATTTTACATAGATGAAAAAGGATTCAATAAATACCTGATATGTTGTCACAATAAGCTCTATGGTTTGCAATTCGAACTTGGCTGTAATATTGCATGTCCCCAAAGAATATATCCATGTGAGCTTTCTACTGTTTGTTTTTGTCGGATAGAACTCCGCGAAAGCTTGTATACATTTAGTCTGAAAGCAAAAATTTTTTAGAAATCTAAAATATACAGAGCATGACCCTTTTGACATATCAAGTTCTTAATTTTTGTAGTAATGCACAAATCATGAATCTAAGAGATTCAACTTTGTTGATTAGAGAAATTTTCAGTTCAACTAGATCTGTACCCCTTCTGGATACTTTTCTGCGGCCACGTAAAATAACTAAATAATTAAAGTTTTATCATCGTCAAGTGTGTAGGCCAATCATTATGTTACCAAAAATTCTAATAAAATTTAAACAAAGGTAAAAGTAGAAAATGAATTTGCTAACCATTTCAAATGGAAGGTGGAAATCAGATGATCTATAAGATGGCCAAAATCCAGTTGTCAAAACAGTAACTGATAAATCTATCCCTGGATTTGTACGTGGATTACATTGAAGATAATCCTTAAAATCAGCTTGTGTTTCTCTAGCGAGGGTCATATCAGTTACCTGAAAAATAAACCAAACATGTTCAATTATTAATTCAAATGCAACGACACTTGAGATGTAGGTATACGAACCATTCCCTCCAACTTTGAGGTAAAATGTGTACCATTTTGTTGCTTTAGTTTTGTTAAGATGCTTCTCTCATGGTCCTCATTAGCACTTTTGTCGAATAACAACCTCCTAGCAAGCTTTTTCCTACAAACATATGTTCACAGACATGACGATAAATAACAGCAAATACAGTGATGAAAATTAATAGACAGTTGAGGTTATTTCACCTATAGAACTCAACAAATAAATCTTTGTCATAGATATAACCAAGCAAATTCACAGCCTGCAAATATAGGAGACTGGTTCAGTTATGTCAAGTCCAAAATGCAGAGGTCAACAACAAAGTGACAAAGTGAGAAGAACATAATTACACAAACAAGCATGTACCTTTTCAAGTATTTGTTCAATTGCTTCATCACTATATTTCTCACTTCCACCCTTCTTAAGAATATTATCACAATAGTTAACCAGTAACTCAGCAGTTGAGCTACCAGCAACAGTCTTATTGAGAAAAATCTCAAATGCCTCTTTGAGTACCTAAAGGGCATACAAAGATTTAACAAGGAAAAAAGACAAATAACATTCAAGTGACACGCCATATTGACAAAGCCAAACCTTACGGAAAAGAGTATGATTTTGGAAACAATCATTCACGAGTGGCATGTTCTTGTCATGAAGTTCAATAACTTCCCTAACAAAAGTCTGAAGACAAGCAAGCAGTAAGTAAGGTTCACAAGCAACAGCCAGTCAAATAGAGAGCAACAATAGTCATACTAAGGTGCTCGAGCTTTACCTGTTCTTGCAAGCCAACAACAACCCTTTTCTCTGCCTGAAAATTTTCCAGTAAAAACAACATAAAGAAAATGTGCATCCAAATAAACAAACAAAACAAAGATTAACCAGCACAAATAAGAATGAAGACCAGGAAAGATAAAACCAAACATATGAACACAAAATCAAACAATGTTGGCAACAGAAGTAGAAAACCAAAAGTATGACTTGTGAAAGGAAAGCTAACGTAACACCTTGATGTGACCAAAGAGTGCTGACAAATAAACAAGGGTATTGTCCAAGAAGATAATTGATAGTTACCTCCTTATTACTTGCAACATCATCTGTTTTTTTAACTAAAGTTGTACCCTCAACAGTCACATGCTGCACAATAATGTTAGTTCAGAAAAATAATGACAATCAAAACCCAAACTATGTGAGTTAATTTTGTAGTAGAAAATTAATATTGTTGCAACTGCTAATTTGAGAACCTTCTTATAAATTTGAGAGATACGACATAGGCCATCGTCTATCTTTGAAAAAAGCTTGTACATCCGTGAGAGATCATCCACCTGAAGTGTCAATTAAACATAAGGATTTTAAAACATGATTAGATGTCACAGGAAAAAATCTCTTATTGATAGCACCAACAAGAAAATTGTACCTTGTGTTCTTGAATTAAGACACAGCAACCAGACTTTTCATTTTCCAAAAGTTGGCTTGAATAAACACATAGAACCTCATGACGCACTTGCTACAAGTAATGAAATTCAACAAAACATTAAAAAATATGAAACGAACATAATGAAGATTAGTCACATTTCTATTTCCTCAGTATTATCCTTGAGGTGTACAAATGTATCCACGATTTCAAAATTCTCTCCTTTTGAGCTCTAAGGAAAGATCATTTGGGAAGAAATAAATCAATTCATGGTGGATCCTCTAAAAAAGCGTAATATACCTCTATCAATTTTGGTTCACTAGTAGCATGCAAATAATGAACGACCCTATCCTTCTCCTTCCTTAAGCACTCCTCAACCTAGTAAAAAAAACAAGAATGACCAAACATTCAATTAGAGAAATGAATGCTTCATAAAGATATGTATGTGAAGCACCTTTAACATGTAATCTGGGAATGATTCGATGAGAATCCAATTTGAAGCTTTTCTAGAGTAATAGGATGCTGTTTCTTTAAGCATTTCTTCTTCAAAATCATTTTTATAATAATCCATCTTGTCCGTTCCAATTTCAACAAAAATTTCAATAACATTCTTCAACAAACCCCTATCAATTTGTTCACCACCGCGCTCTTGATCAATCTGTTTAGAAGGCAGAGAACGACAAACATTATCTAATACATGTTGAATATGAAAAATGGATTAAAGAAATAGCATCAAGTTACCAAAGAAATGACTGCATCTTTAACTTTTCCTTTAGTCACCTTATAAACCTATAACAGAAAAGGGAAAATTGGATCTTAACTATAGCTGTACCATAAACTAAAGGTACATGGACAAAAATGCTTGAGAAGAGATCTGAATTCCACACTATTAATTAGGGATAACAATGAACAAGGAGGATGGCAATGTACCTGGTCTTGAAAACATGTAAATGCAACTTCATCAAGTGATGGAAGTGAGTTCCGCTTGATGAAAAATCGATTAAGGTACGAAAAAAAACGTGAAAGCCATTTGCTCATAACTTTATGATTTGACCATCTTATGACCAGTTCCCTTAACAAAAACTCATCATGCTTGTCCTTCAAAGAGGGCAATACCTGAGCAAAAAAAGGAAACACTATCAGATTACAAGAATACTTTTTTATTTCCAAGTTATACCAAAGGATGTATGACCATGTGATTGACGAAGTTTCATAATTTATATAAACAATAATCTATAGATATGTAGTTTACACTCCTAACCTATTTTATTTCTAACAAATAGTAAAAGAGGCGCCTCAGCAAAAAATTTGACAAAACAAATACTATACCATCTTTGTTAATATTAACGGTCATTATACCTCATGTATCTTTTTGGTTACACGACATTCACAATTTATTCTTGCTGTTGAATTTAGCATTTAGTCTAATGTTGTCGCAAGCAGGTATGAGGTACAAGGGGATTGCTTATACAATTGATAATTTTGAATTATGTGAATACAAAGTGAACATTTTTTTCTCTTGTGTGAAAACATAATTGTTTTACTATTACCCAGCGTTAACATGAGTTCTAGGAACCACTATGTATACAGAGTTTTATTTTTTTGGGTTAGCTGTATCAAGTCACATTAACCTGTCATTATTAGATGGAAAATTACCCAACAAACTGTTGCAGTAATCACTTTGCCACATCTTTCTATATTCGCACATGGTACTTAGTGCTTGTTTTAATCATGGTGAATGCAGATTCTTCCGAAATTAGACATTACTTAAAAGGAAGCAGTCGGCGAAGGCACATAGTTCACAACTCTTGCTATCATAATTTTTTTCTGATAAATTCGAGCAGCTTATCAATTGGTTAGCCCTATAGATACTTGACTAAAGATAATAAGAAAAACACAGTCGAGCCTTTCCAAGGACACTTGCAAAAATAATATGGAATCAGTACAAAGAAAACATACCACGGAAGTTATATACTCCATGATCACTTCCTTGTACTTTGTGTACAATTTCTCCGTGGTATCGTGCGGAGACCTTTGGATACACATATCGTGGATTCTTCTGTCTCGCACAAGAGATTGGATTAGCCAAAACAAATCAGGAGAAACATCAAAAATCGCGAAGAAATATTACGTGTAGATCTTCATGTATTCCTCGCATGTGAAAGGCGGTTCGGGAAGCCCTTCCAAGATCCTCTTCATCTTGGTGACGCCTTGCTCGATGACCTCCCACCCTTCGCCGAAAAGGATCGGCTTCGGCACCGCCCTTTTCTTCTTCATACCTTTTGGATCCAGCGCGGGAAGTGAAGGAAAAAAAACCTAGCGAGGGATAACGACAACCAAAAAACGAAGAGTGGGAACTCTCTCCGTCGACAGGGGTTTATATAGAGAAGTTTGCTGCGTTCCGTTAGGAATTTTAAAACAAGACATTTTCATTTATTTCTTATTTTGGAAAAAAGAAATAATAGAAACAGATATTTACGCAATACTTTTTTTTTAGGTTCCTTATAAATTTGTATACAAAATCCTTCCGTATTTTAATAATGAAAATAATTTTAGAAAAGATATTTTTTATCTATGGTTATAAGTTTAATTATATAATTTTAATTGTCTTGCTTAGGATTAAAGAAAATAAGTTTCATTAATACAAGGAAAATTAGTTATGTTTTGTTTGATTGGTTATATAAGGAAAATCCTATTTATCATAAATTTAAAATACAATTTATATATACTCATAAATCAACTAATAAATTCAGTCATCAAATTAATATAGGTCGATAAATCAAAATTAGTGTAGAAAGATTAAGGTTAATTTAAAAAATCAAATAAATAATTTTCAATGATAATTTTATAGTGAAAATTATTTATTATTTATCTTTTGTAAAATTTTGATCAATTAGACATAGAAATAGCTTCTATAAATCAAATTATAATAAAAATATTTGTTAAATAAAAAATTTATAGTAAAACTAAACTAGGCATTACAATAAAATTTATAACCTTTTTATTTTTAAATTTTATATGCTAAATTTCAATTTAAATAAAGTTTATTATATTTTTAAAACATATACTTCTAAATCTAGTTTTATATATTTATATATCATTATAATATCTATAAATTTGACAACCATCACGAGAGTTTATTATCATTGGAACAGCTGATATGCTTGATAAAAAAAATTTAACGATTGAGATAATTTGATTTTTTTTATTAATAGTTATGATTTAATAACAATTACTCTCCAAACTCTATAAATAGAGAGATTATTTTATTATTTTCATACAAATTTTCTTACGTAATCTCTACATACTTTCGACTCCAATTCTCCGCACTTTCAACTTCCTTTTCTGAGTTCCGATTACAATAGAAGGAGACCAAGGATAAGAAGGAGGCCGAGGGAAAGGAGGTTCATCATCTCGATCTCGGAGGGGCAAGGAAACAGAGAATCTGAATAGGAGTGGAATCGGGTAGGGTCCTGTCCCTTAACCATCTTACCCAATCCCCATCCCGTAACCATCTTACCCAATCCCTATCCTGATAAAAATTAGAATCGATTTTTCTCCTGATCCCGTACTCAACAAGTATAGGAACCCGAATGTTGGGGATCCCGAATGTTCAGGATCCCGTCAGGTAGGGAAATGATATCCCGAATGTTCAAATATTTTTATTATACAGCAGCATTTTGAGTCAATATTACTATGTTCCAGGATCCATATTTCTAGTCTAATTACCACTCAGACTCAATCTCTTAATAGATAATTTACAGAACCAAGAATAGAAGATAAAAGTGAAAACATTAGCTTCAATGTCTTGAACATGATTATTAAAAGATTACTAGAATTTTGATAAAATATTTACACAATAACCTTTTCCTGTCTTGAGTTCAATCATCATAGTTACAAGAAACTTGAACAGATATAGAAATAAACTACTAGCTGAACAAAGAAAAGTATGAACATTAGCATCGTAATTTTTCTCATAGCACATGAAATAAATTTTGTAGCTCTTGCAATTAATATTTCACCAAGGGGGCTTCAATCCCACATAATCACCACCAATGTTCATAAATGACTTCATCAAGACTCCATGTTTACAAGAAATTTTCATGCATAAATTAATATAAAACTTAGTGTTTTTAGGTAAATGGAAAGATACACATTGATGGAGATAACAACAATCAGTTACTTGATTATGAAAATGTCAGTGGATAACTAAGTGGATATCTTAAAGATCATCATTCACAAAATACCAGTGTTGATGATATTCAGATCCTTCAATATCTAGTAAGCAAGAGTTGCTAGTGCAGCAGGAGCCGAGAAGATGGGGTGAATTACCTACAAAATCAAATTAATTTTTTCTCAAACTTTGGACTTGATTAGACTTGCACAACTAAAATAAATAGAATAATAAAACTGAACAATTAAAAAAGAGACTTAAGAATTACTTAGTTACAAGGTAGATGGTTGTTAATCCAAGATAAATAGAAGCGCACTAAAATTCTCCTTCGTTGAAGATGGCAAAGTCTCTTACACTCTTTGAAAGCTCAGAAAAAGGCTAGGAAGTGAATACACAAGTTGTAGTTCAGTTGTTGATTATTTCTAGCTCCAGAGGTCTTTTTATAGCTCTTGAAAAACTCTATCTGAGGCTGGAAGGCGTCTCCAAGATGATCCAAAACGCCTTCCATAAGATAAGTTTTATCTATCAAAGATAAATTTCTACTTGGCCAACGGTCACTGGAAGACGCCTTCCATAGGCTGAAGGACGCCCTTCACACTACTCATCGAAGGTGCCTTCCAAGACATGGAAGGTGCCTTCCACAAGACAGAATCAGCTCAATAGCTAATCTCTTTGCGTGGATGATTCTCTGGCTAACCGGAGTTGAGCTCACTCGAACTCATCTCTGCCCTTCTCCTTGAGCAGACTTCCTCCCCAACTTCTCGACCCTCGAACATCGCGCACGCCCTTCTCGTCCACCAATATACTCTTCGATAACATCTCATCCTTCAGATGTACTGAGTCAATCGGCTCCTTTCCCCATGCCATCCTTTTCATTAGCTACGTCTTCCGTTCGACATCTTGTATTCCTAAGTTCCTACATACTTAGACACGAGGATTAAATACATAGGACCTAACTTAACTTGGTTGACCATATCAAAACTACCACGAGGTATTTATAATTATTCCCTTTTTAATGTTTGTCAATCTAAATTAAAGTTAGGGTTAAACAAAAAGTGATAACATAATTAGGTAAAGAAGTAAAGAAGTTGTAATTAAAATATTGCAATGCAATGAATTAACCAAGTTAATAAAATTACAAAATTCATACATAGAAAAAAATGTCCTTACTCTCCCTTAACTTGTACCTATTTCTTCTCCTTTGATTACATAAAAATATGAAAAAGATATGTAAAAATAAAAAAAAATGAGAAATTTACCTAGTGTTTATTAAAAGAACTTTTTTCAAAAATTATTTTTAAAAATATTCAAATTTTACTAATTAATCTTCTGTTTTGATAAAAATAATTTAAAATTACTTTCCAGTTTTGAAAAATCTTAAAATTTTTTATCAAATTTAAACAAAATAAATTAGACCAGTAGAAAAATTTTAATAGAAAGATATTATTTAATCTAACAGAAATAATTTATTTTAGTAAAGCAACTAATTTACAAAAATAAATCTTTTAACAAAAATTGTAATTCTAAAAATTCTACTAATTTTCTTGGATATGTAAAACGCATTGTGTACGTAACAGCAAAAAAATAAAAATTTTTAAATTTCTATTTTATTAAATTTTTAATATTAAAATTTTATGTTTCTCAAAATAATTCGTAATAATTCATGTAATATTAAAAAAAATCAAAAAAATTTATTAAGTTAGAGAATGTTATGTGTTTTCATAGAAAAATAAAAGTTTTCAAAAATAAGTCTGCATAAGAATTTTAAATCATAAAATATGATTTTTATTGATAATTTCATAAAAATTAACTCAACGAAAAAAATAAAAAAAAACCTTAATAGAAATACTGTTGTTCTATAAGTATAAAAATTTTGAATAAGAAATTCAAATAAATAAATTTATTTGAAAAATATTTTTCTAATTAATACAATTTCTATCCTAATAATTCAAAAATTTTAGAATTTAATCTAAAAAAGATTTTGATACCCAATATAGGTTTCTACCTACTGGATTAATCAAGAATTTTGGTGGAACATAATTTTTAGGAATTTTTTTAATTTGACCCCTATAGTTCTTGATATACCAATTGAGTCATCTATAATTTCTAAAATTTAAGTTTTGTAAATCTTTTGATGTTGAGCATGCATAGTCATCTAGATTCTATTTGTTCTTTTAATTTTTAATTTTCTAGTTTTAAGTTATCATACATATCTAAGGGGCATGAATTTGCTAAGTTTAAAACCTACTCCACTACACTAAGGAAAAACACAACACAATGGAAAATCTTCGCAGCGGAAAACATGGGCATCATACCCGAAGCACGCCATAGAATTCATAAGTACAAGAACTACACATCATAAGTATGTAGACATAACAAAACAAGGAAATAACGAAAGTCCAAAACCAGAAAGTCATCTTGACACCTAGTGGGGGACTAACGACTAGAACCTCCTGACAGCTTCAACCTGAAATAGAAAATATATCAATGGTGTGAGTCCAGCACTTAGCGAGTATCAAGCTAACATGCATAGTATAATATATCCAATAATAATAATTATACTGTACAGTCTCCTCGACAATAGTTGGAAATGCAAAACTGAAATTAAAGATAGGAGAAAACTGTACTCACCTGGGTCTCCTATCCTGACATAAAGGTCGTAAGACCCAACTCATCATGTCTCCTGTATGCATGTCAATTATATGCAACTACAGAAATGCAGCATCCAATATGCAGTAATCACAAGCAATACATGCAATCCATGCATATGATGCAAAATGTCCTGGTCACCCCTGACGCCAGTCAGCCATCTCACACGCAATGGTGAGACCGAGTGGGTAGAGCTATAACAACTGTGCACTCTGCCATCACTACTCCTGAATGTGGACAGGATGCTGTCGGAGTACAGCTATCCTCCTATCCCAAATCATAAGTGGGAAGCTCAATGCTCTCATCTCCTAGAGATAATCCAGAGGAGGGATCCCTGTCCTGCTACCACACTACATCACCACTACCCATGAGCGGGCCAGCGGAGCCCTTGACAGAACAACCTGCTACAACACACCCTGCTTGATATACCACTAACCCATAAGTGATTGTGTGTGCAGATCCATGTAACTGAAGCGATGTGCTCAATAATAATGGAGCCGACAATCGTTCAGCATGCAATCATGCAAAAAAGATGCATGTCACTAAGCATGTAAATCCTGACACCTCCATAATATATATCAAAAGGTAAAGAAATCCAACAAGGACCTAAGTATCATGAAACTAGGTACACATGTTAGATATGTCTAGTAATTAGTCCTGTACATAGTAAGGCAATGTATGTCACTACTTATATGCTCATAAGTATACATGGCAAGAACAAAAGAATATAAGTCTAAATGCATACATTTAATAACAAACAAAAGCATGCTATAGGTATCAAGTAGTGACATACCAAAACAAAGATAAACATAATTATTACTAGTGGCTATAACCTACTACGCATATCGAAATGACATTATTAAAAGAGATAAGTCAAGGTACCCACCTCAAAAATGGAGATCGTATCTGAAATAGATCCCACGTCGAGACACTTGTCTCGAATCAAAGCCCTGCAAATCAAACATATAATTTAGCTACTCCCATGTGTATCAAATAGCTAAACCAAATTCCTATTTACCAAGAATCCTAATTCATTCATTAACCTTGGTTAATTAACAAATCGGATCTAACACAAACCTCAATTCGAATCCAACAGTTAACCTATTAACCTACATCTCCATAAGGAATTAACGAACAAAGCATAGGAGGTAGGAGGTTGCATTACCTTCTCCTCTTTGGCGACAGTTTACAGAGGCGACGACTCACCTCCCCGACGATGGAAGTGCACAAGACAGTGACTCTAGAGGACATCTGAGGTGATGTCAGAGCTTGGAGATGGTTTGCTGGCATGGAAGAACCATGACGACTTATGGCACAGGTGTGTAAGGAAGAGGGCGGCGGTTGGCGTCGGCTATGGTGATCGGCGGCAGCACGGAGAGAAGGATCAGCGAATCCAACTAGGGCAGAGGGAAGGTGATCTGTGGTGAAGATGGGAGAGCTCAAGTCTCCGGTGGCCGGCGATCGACTGGCGGTGCTAGAGCAGAGAGAAGGGGGGTCGGCGCTAGGGGAAAGGGCTCGACTTTCCTTGGCCGAGGGGTTTTATTCGCGATGGAGAAGAAGAAATGAAGCGGCGCTGGGTTGAGGGAGATGAAGGGATCGAGAATGGGTGGCGGCGACGCGAGCTCGACGAAGAGGAAGAGGGGAAGAGGAAGAGAGAAGCGGCATCGAGAGGATCGAGAGGAAGGGAAAGAAATCGACGTGAGAATGGGTTAGGGCACGGGGAAAGAAAAAGAAAAAGAAAAAATTAAAGAAATTAAACATTTCCTCGTTCAAATAGGATAGTTTAAATGAGCTTTCCGCTAGCCTAATAATTATCCCCTTAACATACGTCATACGAACTTCGAAAATTTTTCAAAAAATTCCTAAAAATCCCTAAAATTTCCCTTAAGGTTATTCACCTTTTTCGATATTTTACATCGGTATTTGACTGCTAGCACTATATGTAGCTGATCTCCTCGATCTCGAATTCCTCTGATGACGAAGCGATGTCCATCAAAGAGTTGGATTCTTCTTTTCTTGATGCTTTATGGTGTTCCAAGAACTTTTTCCAAAATTCTTTTACACAATTATAGTTGATGATTCTTAAGTTCCTACACGGGTAGAATATTAAGTAGATGAAATTCAGCTTTACCATTAGCCATAAATTCATTTCTTTGTTGTTTGCTTCATCAGTATTCCTTGAGTTCTTTTTCATCTTTTATTTTAGGTACTTCGAAATCATTTTTGATACTTAGCATGATGTCAAAATTTATCTTGAAGAAGACCTCCATTTTGCATTTCCAAAACTCGAACTCCCCTTCAAATGTTGGCGGATAGATGCTTGGTCCGACCATCATCTTATTAGCTTTGATCGGCGGTTAGTCCTTCTGAAGCGGTTGGACTCTTATACCACTTGTTAGTGCAGCAGAGATCGGCAAGAGATGGTGAATTGCCTATAAAATCAAATTAACCCCTTCTCAAACTTTGGTCTTGATTAGACTAACACAACTTAAATAAATAGAATAATAAAACTGAATAACTAAAAAAGAGGCTCAGGAATTACTTGGTTATAACCGAGATGGTTGTTAATTCAAGGCAAATAGAAGCACATTAAAATTCTCCTTCGTTGAAGGTGAAAAGGTCTCTTACAGTTTTTGAAAGCTCAGAAAAAGACTATGAAGTGGATACACAAGTTGTAGTTCAGTTGTTGATTATTTCCTAACTCCAGAGGTCTTTTTATAACCCCTGAAAAACTCTATTTGAGATTGCAAGGCACCTCCAAGATGGTCTAAGGCGTCTTCCATCAGATAAGTTTTATCCATTGAAGATAAAACTCTATCTCGCCAATGGTCACTGGAAGGTGTCTTCTATGGGCTAGAAGGTGCCTTTGCACTGTTCATAAAAGGCGCGTTCTAAGCCATAGAAGGTGCCTTCCACAAGGCAAAATTAGCTCAATAACTGATCTCTTTATGTGGGTGATTCTCGAACTAACAGGAGTTAAGCTCACCCGAATCCAACTCTGACCTTTTGCTTAAGCAGGTTTTCTCCCCAACTTCTCATTCCTTGAACGCCACACACATCCTTCTCGCCCACTAGTGTACTCTTCCATAACATCTCATCCTTCGGATGTACCGAGCTCATTGGCTGCTTTTCCCGTGTCATTATTCTCTCTAGCTACGTCTTCCACTCGATATCTTGTATTTCTAAGTTTCTGTACACTTAGACACGAGGATCAAATACACAGGACCTAACTTAACTTGGCTGACCATATCAAAACTATCATAAAGTTCTTACAAGAGCATCCACAATTGAGCAATGAGGGTACCTACAAATAACAAATATCATATAAGCATAATCTATAGTCTATACCAAGGTAAACAAGTTAAATATTGACTTACTTGTGACCACTCTTCACAATCCTTATAAAAGTTGAATTTATCTTCTGTCGACTCCTTGTAGAAGTTAATTCTTCACCTCTAAGCCAGTCACTAGTACACACTAGTGCCTCCACCATTTTGTGATGGAATAATGCTCTAAATGGATCTACAACCCTCCTCCCGAGGCTAAAAGCATTCTCACTAGAAACAGTAGATGAAGGGATTGAAAAAATATCCTTGACAATCTTAGAAAAGACTGGAAATGTCGTTGTATTCCCTTTCCACCATTCCAAAATATTGAAGCTTGAGCTCTATTTCATAAAAGGATCTGAGAAGTACTTGTCCATCTCATTGGTTATTTCTACTTGCTTTTGAGTTTTTCTTACTTGAGCCATTTTCATATGGTAGTTTAGTTTAATGGGATCATTCTTATACATTTATATCAAATCTTTGTTTACATCGCCATCATCAACCCCATTAATATGATCCAAAGGTGAATTCCCTTTATATGCATGATACAACTTCATTAGACAATTCTTTAAATAATCAACAAAGGATTGTATTTTACTAGCATCTAATTTCATCTCCTAAATGGATCCCAATCATTTGAAGTTTATAACAAGGATCTAGAATGTGACCTAGGAAAACAAGCTCGCTCACCTTCTCAAGATTACCCCAATACTTCTTGAACTTACTCTCTCTTCTCTTAGCAACTTCTTGTAATGAAGGATCAGTAGTGTCAAGTATTGTCTAATCAATGACCATCCTCATTATAATTATTTCCTCCCAAATCAAGGGTGATGTAGTTTTTTTGGTAGCACTAAGTTGCAATGTAATATCATGAAATCTCTTGAGAAAATTCACAAAGACTTGTGTCTTCTCCCAATATTTTTCCATAGGAGGCTCCACTCTCTTTTTCTTCTCCAAACCATCTACCTTTTCAGAGTATTCAACAAATTAAACATTCTCTATCATCCTACCAAACACTTGTTGGAGCAATCCCAATGATCTGTGTGACCTTGTGTTTTGGTATTTGGGTAAAGAGTTTAAGTTAGGTTCACTCTTGTTATTTGATATGTGTATGTGAGTGTGCAGGTTTGCAGGATACACATATAACTCAGCTTGATGGCTTCGGGTCCGGTGAAGGATGGAGCATCCGAGGGACCGTGGATAATGCAGCAAGGATAAGGGCCGAGGGAAATGACTTCGAGGCATACGCGAAGGATGACATTGGGGACAAGCTGCAGGCTTGGATGCATCCGAGGGACGAGGGCCAAAGGAAGTAGGCTTGAAGGCTAGAGGTCAATACTGCAATGAAGGGTCAAGTGAGTCGTGAAGATACGAGTGCATGAGATATTGTACTCAGGGCAAAATCTTAGGTTTAGGGTTTCATTGTAGCAGTACTGTAGTAGTTGCTGTAGCAGCCGACTGGTGTAGTCGACTAGGAGCGAACAAAATTCTTCTGTTCGCTAGATCAGTGTGGAGCAGTCGACTGGTACTTTTACCAGTCAACTAGTATCGAGCCGTTGGGATGTAACGGTCGAATCTCCATAGTGGGTAGTCGACTGATGGTTTTAGTAGTCGATTGGTAGGCGGAGATTTTCAACTCGCGGCCTATATAACCAAGCCTTGGGAGCCTGGTTATGATTGACAAAATTAGACTTGGTTAAAGTCTAATTAGTAGTCTACTAGTGTTCAAGGTTTTCCTTGTGTCAAAGAGATCTTGGTGAGCTTGTGGCGAGGTTTCTCCACCCACAAGGAGGTTTGAGCTAGCCGGAGTTTCCGGAGAGTCATCCTCCGACGTATAGGGATCGTTCATCTTACGGAAAATCATGGAGTAGGAGCTTTATCTCCGAACCACGTTAAACAATGTGTGTTGATTTGCTTACTCATTCTTGTTCTTTATATTTGTATTTAGGTTTCGTATTTGTGTTTGTATTGTTTGTATTCCGCTGCACAACTAACAAATATGTAGGAAGCAATTGATTTGGGAGTGTCATCTATCCAACCCCCCTTCTAACCGGCCACCGATCCCCTACAAGTGGTATCAGAGCGAGGTCGCTCTCCGTTGGACTAACCGCCAAGGAAGCAAAGATGACCGGCTTGATAGATCCGCTGAAGTTTGAAGGAGGAAGTCTATGGGAAATCACCTTTTGGATGGTGAAGATGAAGAACTTTTTCGAGATGGATTGGGATACAATGATGGTGGTGGAAGAACCATTTGAAGTCCCGAAAGACAAGAAAGGGAAGAAGCTCCAACCACGACATTGGACGGGTCAATGGAAAATGACAAGGTAATATCAATGTTGATTAAAATTTTGCCGTCTAACGTGATGAGTCGTGTAGATAAATATGAGAATGCCCACAAGTTGTGGAAAAAGGTAAAGATAGTTCTAGGAGAAGAACACATGCCTACACACGAAGAGGAAAAATTCGAAGAAAAGGATGAAGTTGCTCATCTTGAGGAGGAGCCAACGGAAGTTGAGTCATGCTCAACATCTGAGGAGAAGAAGGAAGATGAGGCATCATCTACATCCTCAAGAATTGAAGAAGAATCCAAGACAAGTGAAGAAGAAGAAGAAGAAGTCTTGGAAACCAACTTAGTGAGCATCTCCACCGAAGTGAAGTCAAAGGACCACATAATATGTTTTGGGTGCAATGAGAAGGGACACTTGGTAGCTATCCAAATGTTTGTCACAATAAACTCCCAAATTAATGTTATGATCGAAAACCCACAACTACACAAGGAAATGTTCTAGTATAAGGGCCGAGTCTAATTTTCCAGGATTATGCTAGAAACATGCTTATCTTGGATTAAGAACACTCTTTTTGGGGTTTCTAGATATGAAATGGGGTTTGGTTTTAAAATGAAATCTTCAACTAAAAATCAAATTGCAAACATTTCCATCTACCCTACTTTAGAAATTACTTCCAAACAACCAAAAGAAACAAAACTTCAAACCACTATTACAGAGAATGGAACTGAATCAAATTGTGATTATTAAACCTTTCAAACTCTAAATTAAACTCAAGCAATCTAGAAAACTGACCTTAAGCTACCATAAATTAATATTAAACTAATCTTCTTAACCAACTATACTTTCCTGTAAAAACCCTAAACACAAAAATTCAGCTCACGCATTGTAGAATAGAAACCTTACAAAAACTTAACACTACTACTCACTAGTTACACTAACAATTAATTAATCTATTAAACTAACTAAATTATCAGCTAAAAGATCACTGATACAGGAATTTCTCAACGAAATTAAGACACAAAGTTTGCAACAGAACTGCTGAACAGACAAAGCAGAAAACAGAACACAAGGTAATAGAACTAAAAGAACAGATTCATGCAGAAAATGAGACTACAAACAAATCTAAGCTATGGACTAGCAAATTTCAAAAACAAAAGTGCAGAATCAAGAAGCTCTATGCTAAGAATCAAACTACAAGAAACCTAACATCAACATCCCTACAACCAAATCTTAAATCAAAATTGTCTTCTCCTTGCCGTCACACAAGGATCTGCAGAGACCGCTCCAACAGAAGTCAGAATGGTGATCTCGAACTTGTGGACGAACTCAGATTCACCTGAATCTGCTCACTAATCTTCAGCGAGTTCAAGTTTCTCACTGTTGCACACAGGATTCATTAGCGCTGGAATCACGAGCTAGGCGAAGGGCTACGAAGGATGGAGAGCTGTCGAAAATGGATTAGAAGCACTGGAGGAACACCGCCGATAGTTCTGAAGTGGAAATGGAACTAACCCAGAGGAACACTGCTGGACTGATGAAAGAAACACACTCTGCAGCTACAGTGATCCGCCAGCCAAACTCACTCGACGAAGACGAACGGTGCTCAGGAATTGGCCGTCAGAAGTTGAAAACCTCCACGCTGATGAAGACAAGCTGATCTGCAGATCTAGGAGTAGAGAGGAGCCGCGTTCGCGCCGTCGAGAGAAACAACACTATGAACAGTAGCGCAAGCTCACTATTCGCTGTGCCAGATTTTTTCCTTTTATACCTAGGGGTTTGGCCAATTAAAACCTAAGTTCATGTCAAGCTCATGTGTGATCTAGCTTGGGTTTAGGCTCCATTAAAATCAATTAAAGTCTAGGTTCAGTTGAGTTCAGTTGGGGTTTTGGACTCCATTTTGTTGAGTGAACCAAGCCTCCACTTGAATCATGAATCCCTTAGTACCCTACAAGACCAAATTCACAAAATGAGGAATAAATCATGCATTAAAAGGAAAAACATCATAAAGCTCATAAAAACCTTGTTTGGGGAAACATGATCAAAATTGGAATTTAACATGTGCAAATATATAAAGAACACCAAATATTAACCCAAAAATAATGTATCTAATCGTAGCTTATCAAATCCCCCACACTTATTCTTGTACACCTCGTGCAAGTAAGCCAACTAAAATAACAACTAAGATGGTACCTCCTTCTCCTAACTATTCTTGATCATGTCCACAGAAAGTAAAATGAAGTTACATGTAATTATCAAGTTTCATAAACTCAAACATTCATGATCTCTATTTTTACCTTGGTTCAACACTTAGTAAATTTCATCCATCATGAATAAAATGAAATGATAGCATTTCTAAGCCTCACAAGGTAATTTGAAGTGACTCTCATCCTAATCTCAACTCTTGCAAAGGTGGAGATCACTCAAGCTACTCATGGCAAGTCCACTACCATAAGCTTGCTTTTCATCTAGTTTTTACCTCCATCACAGATATTAAGATGCACAATCGTGAAATTACAACCATTGGAAAGGAGAGTAAATTCATATGTAAATGAAAGAATTAATTCTGAATAAACAAAGAAGAAGACAAATTCAACTTGAGGTGGAAGACATGGAACTAGAATGTTATGTGATGTTCAATTTCGGTCAAGTATGAAATTCTGCATTTCATCTTTTCACTGATTTGGTCTTGCAACACACTAGGCTGCACTCATCCTTTTATTCCCACTGTAGTTCCAGTGCAAATTATATAGCCTTACATTTTTTTTTCACATCCTCAATTCACAAAACCAATCCTCCTTTCTCTAGTTTCAGTTGGCAACTAGAATTCTGTACTGCTAATTCTTAACTGCAGATTCTTCGAAATTCCCACTTGAATCATTGATTTCTTTGATTTGGTTCATCAAGTGTTCTGAAAGTCTTCCATTCTTTATCAACCATTAAAAACCTGATAACCTGTAGCTTTGCCACAGTGATATTATGAAATTATTTTTAGTTTGCTTATACTAATTCTGCTTCAAGACATTTCATCCAAATTTCCCTATTTGGCACAAAATTGCCCAATTCATCCTACATAATCTGCACTTCCAGGTTGCTACTTCTCTGTAAATTTCTGTCTTTTCATCAAACATACTCTTTTATCTTCATTATTCCATTTCATATCTACAGTTGTTTTCCTTGAATTGAGTATCACTTCACAACCCAATCAACCATCACTGTTGCCTTTTATTTCTTCTTCCTACATCCAGTATCATCCTTCACTGCTGTAAACTGTCATTACTATTTCATCTGTGTAGTGTTAAAATTAATCTTGTTAGAAGCTATTGACACCAACATTCCATTTGTTTCTTCACGTTACAAAACTTCATCTAAGCTTCTCCTTCCCTTGATATCATTTCTAACATTTTGATACTCCATTCATTCCAAACTGCATAGCTTTCCAATTCTTTTCAGAACTGCTCAATTCTGCATCTCACTGAATTCTGAATTTTAGTCTTGTACACTTGATTTCTTCATCTGATGTTACTGCTTCCTCACTCCAAGCTTCAACAATTTATTCCCATAGAACTTTACAACCAATGAATCAAATAGTAGCTAGAATTCAAATCTTGTCTCAGCTTATTGTTGGAATGTATACTAAAAGTCTAGTTTTTGTAAACATTTATTTTGAAATAAAAGAATCATATTTGGTCAATATCTACATTTATTTGTTAAATGTAATTGTTCAATTAATTTATATAGCAGATAACATGGAGTGTGGTGTCACACTCAGAAGATCATGTTATCGGTTCTTTATAAATTATAAACAGTTACTCACGACTAAGATGGAAAAGAACAAACCATCGGAATAGTCGTACTGTAATTAAAGTATTAGTTTATCTTGATTAATAAATTACATTGGTACACTCTAAGTGTATTGAGTAGGACCATTTAGGTAAGTTCTTTTTGTACTGACTTAATAAAAGAACTAGACCTTAGTTATTATGGAAGTGTGTGCTCTTAATCCTAATATAATAACAAGCACATATATTTAATATTTATTTCTTTGACTTATCAAAGGGTGAGGTTTAGCTTGATAAATCAATATGCCCGATAAGTTGGGAAATAATATTACTTATAGTGTGTGTTGTTGATTATAGAAGGAATCTGTGTCCTAGTTATCTAGGTTGAGAATGTTCCCAAGAGGAGCTCATAAGGATTTCCATGTTAAACTCTGCAGGTGGACTTAGTCTGACATGACAATGAAGTTGAGTGGTACTACTCTTGGATCTAGATATTAATTAAGTGAGTTGTCAGTAACTTACTTAATTAGTGGACATTCGTAATCTTAAACATAGGGAGACTAACACACTCATGATAAGAAGGAGCCCATAATATAATTTGGCATTGGTGCGGTAGTGCGATAATAACTCTCTAGTGGAATGAGTTATTATCGATGAACTTGAGTTGTGTGTTCGGGGCGAGCACGGGATACTCAAGCTCATCGGAAGGCCAAAACTAATTTCTCCTCTAGATCCCTGTCGTAGCCTCATTATAGCCTCAAGTCCATCCAAATGTAAGGTTCTTCTTGATGTCCAAGAAGTGGGCCGGTCCAATGCTTGGTGACCAAGCAAGGGCCGGCCACATCCTCTTCTATAGGGGCCACTACAACAAAATCGCTCATAGACATCGGTTTTCCACCGGTGTCTATTTGATTTTCGACCGATGTCTATGAAGCCGATGTTAAAAGTCTGTCATTTTAGACATCGGGTTAAAACCGGTGTAGTATCACTTAACGACACCGGTTTTCGAATCGGTTATTAACCGGTGTAGTATCACTTAACGACACCGTTTCATACACGGTGTAAAACCGATGTAATATTGTATGTTAATAACACCAGTTTTGGCAGCGGTAAATGACCGATGTAATATTACTTTATAACACCGGTTTTACATCGGTGGAAAACCGATGTAATATGTATTTTTTCTAACAGCACAGATTTGATTTTAAAACCGACAATAACAAAAAAAAAATACACAAATATTCACAAATTGTACAAATATTCTTCATTCAATAATATCCATAAAATACACAAATATTCACAAATTATATAAATAATCTTCTTACAACAATATCCATAAAATACCCAAACATTCTTTTTACATCAAAAGCTAGCTAATAAATATCAAAATCAAGGTAGAACATTCTTTTAACACATCAAGGTAGAACCGCACTTCAAATGTAATCTAGCATGCATTCAGCCCACTCGAACCGCACTTCATCAATTTCAACTCTGGAGTACTTGAGATTTGTAAACTGTAAAAACACATAAATCCACCATATGTCAAATAACTAAAACAAATGTGTACATGTATCAAATAAAATAGAATACTGAGTTTTTAAAGGCTGCTGTGCAAGATAACGAATATAACATAGAATCTAAAACTTTCATATATGACACTTAGTATATGCTGCTTAGAATATAACATAGATAATTTGCTCCTTCTAATTCAAGTGTACAGATTGATAAGAACCGACAGCATCATACAACAACTTACTAGGCATGATAATGGTTGAACAAAGAAATATGACTACACAACAAATCTAGTGAAGCATAGAAGAACAAAGCTACCTCTGATGAAGAGATATACTATTTATTGTACTACCTCTGATGCCATCTTGGTATCCTGAATATCCTGCACTAAGCCCCCTATTTTCTGTGATTTCTGCTACCAACCACAGCAGCAAGGAATGCGGCAAGAAGGCAGCTGCCTCCTTAGTTCAGCACCCAAAACAGCAAGTTAGAGCTTCCTTTTGGGTCCATTCAATCCTCTAGTAAGTAGAAACTATTTTCCCTTTGGTTTATGATGGATTTGGAGTGTCTTGACCTAAGATATAATCCTCTTGTAGCCCTCTATATTAAAGGCCAGCATACATGGAAAATTCAGCATATTCTTCTGAAGTCATAACAGGGTAGGTAAACTTTACTTGTAGTTTTTATTCATTTGCTTCATGTAGGAGTAGATTCTAGTAAATTCCCACACATTTAATGTTTAATGATCGGCTAGGGATAAGATTAGGGATCAACATGATCATTTCCTCCCTATAGTCATGTGGTAGAGGTCGAGCTTGTAGCCTAAATAATGTAGTTAGGGGTCTCTATCTGATTAATGAAAAACATGAATATAGGTAAAAACAAAAGAGGTGAGTAAAATAATGAAGAGGGGTTAAATCATAAAAACAAAGAGTTCCCTATTCTTGAGGTACCCACAGGCATATTGACACTCACTCTTACTTCTAGTTGAACTTGAAATTCATTGGTATAGCTAAATATGGTAATGGGTACCCTTTAAGTTTGATTACCCATTTATCTTAATAGGTTAGGTTAAATTCGAGTATCAATGTGTTAGATATTTAGAGGAAGTTGAGCAGGTTAAAAATGTAATCAATACTTTAATCCTAAGGTTACCATTTAAGATAGCTTATCCAGCCACTCTACTCACTGCAGCTCCTAATCTCTAATTCCTTTCTTCATAGGTAATCATTTAGTCTCCAACTAGTATCTGGTTTGTAACAAAAGCATAGCATCCGGTTTGTAACTTATTTTAGGCAAATAAAGCAACCATATAAGCTTATGAAATGAGAGAATGCTACACTCATTAATGGTTGCATAAGGATTGCTTAAGTCAACATATAAATTTTCTTTAATGGGATGTAGGTCAATTAATATGGGTTGTTTAATTCATGTGTTTTATGTTGTGTGAATTGCTTAAGGTCATCCCTAAGCTACTGTACATGCTATGTCAGAGCTAAATTTGTCCCAATTTGTGTGGGTTCTTTTCTCCTTTTCACCTAAGCCATATGCATAAACCATGTACATATTAAGTAGAAGCAACTAGTTTTCACTCTTGTGAAACAAAACATCTAATGCTTTTTGTAAACGTTTACATGCTATCAAATTAAGAGTGTCAAGTTTTGATTGGAAGTGTGGATGTTTCCAGCGGTATACAGCTTTCTGAAGAATCAAACATAATCAGATACACCGCTACAATGTGATAGTGTACATAAGCATATCACGCATAACAAGCCACAAGTCCTATCAATCTACCATTAATTATGTACTTACATTCATAGTATTGGTTCAAGTCATATCTAAGTTCATGTCGATCTCTTCACATTTATAAATTTTCAAATAATTAATATTAGCTTCTGCAAATGATGTTGCCCCTACAGATAAAAACATTCATTGGACAATAAAGGTTGAGAAAAATAACCACCTCAAAGTTTCCTTTCAGTTCTGATTCGAGCTTTTTGGTGAGACTCTCGTTGTACAATTCCTCGTAAGCCAACTGAATCTGCTTTCTTTGGGTGGCATTTCTATGCGCTAAAATGTTGATCAGTGTCTTCTCATTAGTTCCCCATCCTGACACATGTAGATGTCGCGGTAAGGCTATTTAGCTTATACAAATTTTGCTTCACTATTTCTTCATAAATTTATATATGCTATTCAAAACTAGTGTATCTGAGCAAGGTATCGAAATACACTGTAGAAGAACTTGCATCTCTCTTATGCACAATGACATTATATGAGGCCTTGATGAACCCATTGCTAGACATTAGGCTTCAAAGGGACAAGGCTTCAGGGATGGACAAACAGAACACTTTTGCAAACTCTTACAAGGAGATTTCCAAAGAACATAACAATACTAGGAAACATAAATAACACATGGAAATGAAGACTATAATCTCTGTGCTCCTCTTTTATGAGTTTCATTATGGAATATCACATTATCAAAGGTTTGAAAAATCAATCTTCTATCAATTATTAAAAGAAGAAAAAATCTATGTAAATCAATTGGACAAGAAGAAAACAATTTCAGATATCAAAACAATTATTTGCCTGATCCATTAAATAAAAAAAACTCATTTCTTGAAGATTTCTTCCTTGGTCTATGTTATGATCACAAAAACTATCAGAGATAACAAGTTCATATCACTTAGAAAGATGAAACCTCTCTATTTTCTGGGAAATATGTAGATTTATTTCTGATCGGTGTTAAAAAAAAGTAATCTTGAACTCATAGAGGAATGATCTAAGCATTAGATCTGCATACAACTATGTGCTATTGCTACAGATTGCTGATCGGCATAAAAAAAAAGTCATCTTGAACTCACAGACAAATGATCAAGCATTAGATCTGCAGATACCTCATTAGATCTAATGATCAAGCATTAGATCTACACTCATTAAGATAAGATCCATATAGTTAAGCCCAAATAATTAAGACAAACACATCACGATTAACATGATAAAGGTACAAATAGTAGCCACTTGATTGCTTTGAAAACACTCCAGAATTCTAGCCTTCAATCTGGAAGAAAAACAAGAGTTGCAAGGATCTTCAATGGTTACTTTGAACACTACATTTCATTAACTTAAACAAAAAATCAGAGTGGTTTTATTATTTTTAATATTTTTATACTTATTCAGCTTTTTCATATTTTTGAAATGCTTCATTATTTTTAATTTTTTATTCAGTTTTTAAGTGAATGAATGGGATGAGAAAACGACGATCGATATTCTTCTCCCACCTTTGTAGCTAAGACAATAAACAGTGAAAGTTTAAAAGAAGAGCTTGAAAAATGTCCCAACTTTTTCTTCATTTTTATCCATCTACCACTCTTTTAAGTTTCATAATGTACAAACAAATTTCGCTTTAAACTAAGAGAAAACTTACCGCGTGTGATAAATAAAAAAAATATTAGTAACAAAAAAGAACCTGAAAGGCTCTGAAAGTCTAGAATTCTGGCAGCAGCCATCCAACTCTGTTAGTGCTTCTTCAACACGATCACCAAGCAGATGTAGCTGCATATAAAGAAATGTTAATTAGGCAGCATACACAAAAGAAAATTTGCAAAGAACCCAAATAAGGGGTTTAATAATGCTCATCCAGCTAAATTGGTATATAGTTAGATGCACATCAAAGGGTAAAATTGAGAAATCCATAAACGATGCTGCAGGGGAAAATTCATTGAGTGGAAATTACCCAAAGATTTCAAATCAACTTCTCACGAAGACACAAATTCGACTCTAAATCATTCCGAAACCCTCCAATTAGGAACCAAAACTTCAAGGAAAGCTCGAATCACTTCTGACCTCTCTGTGACCCATTCTAACAAACAGGTAACGTGCAACTCTCTACAACTTGTTCATCATGGAAAACACAACACAACTCAACCTCAAATCATCGAACACCAGCCAAAATCTCTAGGAAAACCTACTGTGAACACATCAGAAATCACTGTCAAACAATTTTGGGTAACATACGCAAACCAAGCAGTAACCTTCAACCGAAACCTCCAACAAGAACACATCCCACCGAGAAGAATCCAACCCGAATCGTATACAAAGAAAAACCAATCAAACACATCCACAGAAGAGGAAAACATATCGAAAGCGTCTACAAAAGAAGTAAATCAAAACATCTCCAGGAAGAACAATCAAAGCCTTTACCAGAAGAAAACCAGTCGAAATCCATACCAAATCCTCACTTTCTATAGGTTTTCCACCCCACTATACCTCATGGATTTCGAGTTATCACAGGTAGATACACTTGCCTCTTTCTTCTTCGTCTCGCCTCCACTCGTCCTCGCGTTGTGCCCCGTCAGCTGTGGTGCCGCCTGCGAAGCTCAGCTAGGCAACGAAATGGCGCGACGAGTGGCTCTGTCGACTCGGGAAAAATGGAAAGAAGAGAAGGGTCGGCGGAATCGGGCAGGGAGATGTGACGAGGAAATGAACCCACTGTTCAAAGGGGACGGCGACGGCGAGAAATCGAGGGAGCGGAAGTTGAGGCGGCGCCAGCAGCTAGGGTCGAGGGAGGCGCGGTACCAGGACTTGCAGACGAAGGGGACGACGACGGCGAGATCTCCGAGGGCGAGACGGCGAAAGGGGAAGAGGGAGATGAGGCTGAGGTTTAGGTTTAGGTTTATGTTGAGAGAAGGGGCACGATATTGGTTTAGGTTTGGAGGGAATTTTGTGAAGTCTTGTAAATTTTGGCTGGTGAAAAAATTAAATTATTTAAGAAGGGGTTTATTAACATCGGATTTTAAAAACCGATGTTAAAATCGGTGTCTATTAACCAAAAAAAGGGCGCTCATAGACATCGCCTAAAAAACCAATGTCTATGAGCTAAAATCTGCGCTCATAGACACCGGTTTTTAGAAAAACCGGTGTAAAATACTCAAAGACTTCGGTTTTAGCCTAAAACCGATGTTGTTCCACTGATGTCTATGAGGGATTTTGTTGTAGTGGGCCGACCCTTTGCTTGGTGACCAAGCATGAAGGGGTCGGCCACAATAAATCAAAAAGAGAGGGTTGTTTTGAATTTTTAAAATCTTCTCTTTGTAGAAAACTATAAGTTTTAAAAGAGAGATTTTAATTTTAAAAACTTTCCTTATTTGAATTAGGCCACATGTTTTAATAGAGAGTTTTAAAAGTTTTAAAACTTTCCTTTTTTAACCATCCTCATGGTTTAAGAAAAAAAAGGAAGATAAGTTTTAAAATTAAAATTTTCTATCATCATGTTAAAAAAGGAAATTTTATAAGAGTAGTTTTAAATTTTAAAACATGGTTTTAATTTTTAGAACTTTCCTTTTTTAACTCCTACTTTAGGAAAGAGAGCTTGTAAATTTTATAAGAGGATTTCTTCTTGTAAAATTTTAAAAATTATATTTCCTTTTTCCCTTGATGAGGTGGCCGGCCACCTTGCTTGGTGCCCAAGCAAGGGGCCTGCCATAATTAAAAATAAAAATCATCACAAAAATTAATGTTGGTGATTGATTCAATCAAGAGGAAAGAAAAGGAAAAATAAAAAGGAAAAAGGAAAAACTAGAGGATGATTTTATTTTTTTGTAAAAAGTATTTCCTTATTTGCCTTGGGCAAGTAATATAAAAGAAGGGGTGAGGGGGCTTCATGAGACACAACTCTTATTCTTTTGCTTGGAGACCCTCTTGGTGTGGTCGGCCCTCTCCCTTCTCTTTTCCCTTTTGCTCTCTTCTCCTTGGTGGTGGTGGTGGCCGGATTTTAGAAGAAGAGGAAGAAGTTTTTGGGTGGTGTTCATCTTGGAGGATCGTCGCCCACACGACGTCCAAGGCGAGGCGAGGAATACGGCAGAAGATCTCGAGGTCATTAGCTTACAAAGAGAAGGTATAACTAGTAGTTTTCTTCCGCATCATACTAGTTATTTTCTTTGTAAGAATTCTAAATACAAGAGGCAATTAGATCTAATTTATCGAATTTATTTTTTGAGTTTGTGTTTTCTTCTTTTTAGAATTTATGATTCGATTGTTCTTTTTGGTTAACCTAGAGTTATTTAAGGAAATTAAATATTAGCTTTCCTTAAAAGGCTTTGACTAGGCAGTGGTGGTTGCTCCCATATCCAAGAAGGTCATGTACCTCACCATACAGTCCTGGAAGTCAATTTTGAAAATTAATATTTAATGAAATTAATAAAATAGGTGGATTTGAATCAATAGTGTTAAGTTCCACTTGCGATTCAAATTTAAACCATTAAGAACAGATAAGTTAAATTTGGAATCAATGATGTTAAGTTCCGTTTGCGATTCCTAATTTAACTTCTAAAGAACACAATAGGTTATTTAAGGAAAGGTTTGACACTTGTACAAAATTTTTTGTACAGTGGAACCGGTACGTTTTCCTAGGACTAACCAACAATTGGTATCAAAGCTAGGGTTTGCCTCTGTGTGTTTAGAATTCAAATAGGTTATCCACATGTCTACATAATTTAGGCAGGATAGTAGTAGGATGTGCTAACTCTTTGGTTGTAGTCTCCAACTATTATGGCTTATAAATGTTGTGTGTGATTGGACCCTTGAACATGTCAAGGGCATTATTTTGTGTGCATGATTGTATGTATCAAATACAGCAGGAGCTGTATTATTTTTAGAATTTTATTTTTATTCGATCTAGAATACATGTACATTCCCTCGTGGAATATAGGATCGATATATGTAAAATTCTATTTTTGTCGCGGATCGGATTCTTGCGAGGCGTGGTACTTTTGGAGCACCAGAGGCGCAGCGGAATAAGAAGCAAGATGGATGCGACGACTCGACCCGATGGCGGTGGCTAAAGATGGCAGCAGCTAGGGTTGGAGCACATGGAGGACAGTAACAGAAAAAGGTCATAATAGTTGAAAAATGATTTCCATATTTATTGCTTTTATTTACTGTGATGTATGTGTATGCATTTGATGTATGCTAGCATAGGTTAGAATCCTCATTTTAAATAACTAAGTGGGAGAGGGATTTTAATAAATCCCATGGTCTCCATTACTGATTTGTAAGTGATGCAACAAGCTTGCGTGTTGGCTCTGAATGCCTCCCTCCACAACGGATGGGCTTGTTGCGGATCACTAGATCAAATTTCCTTAATGGATGTTTATAGGAAATTATTTAGGAGCGTGTGATCTTCTCCAACTGAAGGGGCACAATCCTATTTAATGGATTTAGTATCAAGTAATAGTATACACTTAAATGCATTCAATAGTATCCTCCCCAACAGAGTCACTGCTATTGTATTGTGTGACCAAAGTGAAACCAACTATTAATTTTATTTGTCATAAAGTTATGATGACAAGATAATAAAATTAATGGGTTACACCCTCCTCTTACAAATGTTCAATTTGTATACGCTCACACTAACGTGGCATGCAATATTCACGGTGATCTGAGGTGTTGGTTAATTTAAAATAGTATTGTTTGAGGAATCAATATTATTCTAAATTTAGAGTCTTGACCAAAGTTTATTTTTGTGATTCTTAGGATGACTTTCAACCCGCTGACCATTATACTGAAAGAGAACAAACTTACTGGTCCCAACTATATTTATTGGAAAAAAAACCTGGACATTGTTCTTACTGCTGAAAGCTATAAGTTTGTACTGACTGAGGTTTGCCCTGATGCACCTGACGGTGACTCTACCCCAGAGGAGATTGAGTATCATAAGAAATGGGTAAAAGCTGATGAGATGGCGCGGTGTTACATTTTGGCATCAATGTCAAATGTATTGCAACATCAGCATCAAGATTTACCAACAGCTTATGATATAATGAACAATCTTAAAAAACTCTTTGGGCACCAGAGTCGGACTGCTAGGCAAGAGGCAATGAGAAAGCTAATGACAGCCACCATGTTTGAGGGGACACCCGTAAGGGATCATATCCTTAAAATGATAGCTTATCTAAATGAAATACAAGTCCTTGGAGGAGAAATCAATGGGGAAACCCAGGTCGATGTAATCCTCCAAACGCTACCCAGAAGTTTTGAGCAGTTCCGCCTGAACTATAACATGAACAAAAGAGAGTATACGTTGGCGGAACTTCTGACAAAACTAAGGTAGCAGAAGGAATATTTCATCACAGTTCTCAGATTCACTATGCTGAAAATGGTTCTACTTCTAAGTCGAAAGGCAAGAAGAAGAAGAAACAAGTCTTTTCAGCAAAGAAAGTGAATAAACCTCAGGGACAAAAGGCTGGAATGAAGAAGTCAAAGGGCAAGTGCTTCATCTGCATGCAGTCAGGACATTGGAAGGCGGACTGTCCTCGTAGGAATTAGAACAATAAAGGTATATCTCATGCTCTAGTAGTTGAAACATGTTTAGCGGTGTTATCTACCAGTACCTGGTGTGTAGATACAGGAGCCACTGATCATGTCTGCAATTCTTTGCAGGGGTTCCAGGAAACCCGACGACTATTTGATGGAGAGATAACCGTCTACATGGGCAATGCTACTAAGGTGGCGGCTGTTGTAGTGGGAGACGTCTACTTATCTTTTGATAGGAATAGAAATTTGGTTTTAAAAAATTATCTTTATGTACCCAGTTTTAGAAAGAATTTAATTTCAGTTTCTAAACTGTATTTGGATGGATATTCAGTTTCCTTTAGTAACAATGTGGTTATAAAGAGAAATAAGGTGATTATCTATTCTAGTGCATTGGTTGGCAATTTATATACTTTAAATCCAATTTCTCCCACAAAGTAAAATATGAAAATTAATAACACATCTTCTAACTCTAATAAGAGAAAAGAACCTTCGAAAATGAACCAAACGTATCTTTGGCATCTAAGGCTTGGTCATATTAACTTAAGTAGTATTCAAAGGCTTGTAGCCGATGGACTCTTGGGTTCATTAGAGTTGGAAAATTTTCCAACATGTGAATCCTGCTTGGAAGGTAAAATGACCAAGAGACCTTTTAAGGCCAAGAGGTATAGAGCCAAAGATGCGTTAGAACTTGTTCATTCTGATTTGTGTGGTCCTATGTCTATCCAGGCAAGAGGTGGTTATGAATACTTTGTCTCCTTTATAGACGATTATTCAAGATACGGATACATTTACCTAATGCGCCGCAAGTCTGAATACTTTGACAAGTTCAAAGAATATAGGGCTGATGTGGAGAAACGTCTTGGTAAAAGTATCAAGACACTACAATCTGACCGTGGTGGCGAATACCTCTTTGGAGAGCTTAGGAATTACTTATCAGAAGTCAGGATTTAATCCCAATTGTCTACACCTGGTACACCCCAACAGAATGGTGTGGCAAAACGAAGGAATAGGACTCTTATGGAAATGGTTAGATCGATGATGAGTTATTCAGAATTACCAAATTCGTTTTGGGGATATGCTCTGGAAACAGCAATGTACATTCTGAATACGGTTCCTTCTAAAACAGTTCCTTCTACTCCCATGGAATTATGGAATGGGCGTAAGCCTAGTCTGAATCATATCCTGATATGGGGTAATCCAGCACATGTGCTGAAGGGAGATACTGACAAGTTGGAATCACGTACAGAAGTTTGTCTGTTTGTGGGATATCCTAAAGGAACGAAAGGTGGTTTATTTTATAATCCTAAAAATCAGAAGATCATTGTTAGCACCAATGCTCGTTTTTTAGAAGAAGATTATGTAATGAACCATAAGCTCATGAGTGAAATAGTTCTAGAAGAAATAAGAGAGGACACGTCTACTTTAATACCAACAGTACAAGATGAAGTTCCACAAGAAACTGCAACACGTGTTACACATGATACACAATCACAGACGGTGCCTCGTCGTAGTGGGAGGGTTGTAAGGCAGCCTGAGAGATTCATGTTTTTGGGAGAGTCTTCGGACTTGATCTCGGGTAAACATGAACCTGATCCCCGGACATATGACGAAGCACTCCAAGATATAGATGCAGTATCTTGGCAAAAGGCAATAAATTCAGAAATAGAATCTATGTATTCTAATAAGGTCTGGGAGCTTGTAGAACCACCTGATGGTGTAAAAGCCGTTGGATGTAAGTGGATCTACAAAAGGAAAAGAGGGATAGACGGGAAGGTAGAAACCTTCAAAGCAAGGCTTGTTGCGAAAGGTTATACTCAGAAAGAGGGAATCGATTATGAGGAGACTTTTTCGCCGGTAGCCATGCTTAAGTCTATCCGGATACTCTTATCCATTGCCGCTCATATGGATTATGAGATTTGGCAAATGGATATCAAGACAGCATTCCTTAACGAAAGTCTTGAAGAAAACATCCATATGAAGCAACCAGAGGAATTCATTGAAAAAGGCAAAGAGCATCTAGTGTGCAAACTCAATCGGTCCATTTATGGAC
This sequence comes from Zingiber officinale, assembly GCF_018446385.1. Taxonomy (NCBI): domain Eukaryota; kingdom Viridiplantae; phylum Streptophyta; class Magnoliopsida; order Zingiberales; family Zingiberaceae; genus Zingiber; species Zingiber officinale. The sequence goes on from NC_055986.1 coordinate 108,075,856, forward strand.
TGAAGCAAGCTTCAAGATCTTGGAACATCCGGTTTAATGAAGTAATCCAGTCATATGAATTTATTCAGTGTCTGGATGAGTCTTGTGTATGTTAAGACCTTCGGATAGCGGCTAGAGAGGGGGGGTGTGAATAGCCGACCCCAAATTCTCGTTTCTTCCTACAATTTGAGTTAGCGCAGCGGAAATAAAGAGTAGAAACGAAAATGGAGAAGATCAAACCATAAACGCGACGATATAATGAGGTTCGGAGATGATACTCCTACTCCTCGGCGTGTCCGTAAGGTGGACGAATCCTATCAATCCGTCGGTGGATGAGACTCCGGAAAATCGGCTAAGAAAAACTCCTTCTGGGTGAAGAAACCTCGCCACAATCTCTCTTGCAACAGCAAGATCGGAGTACAAGAAATACAGCAAGAAGTCAAGAACAATATGAATGTAAAAACACTAGTTTGCTTGTCTTCTCGTCGACTATTGATGAAGCAGCAACTTCACGAATGCCAACCACAACACAGCAGCAACTGTTCAGTTGGAAACTCAGCCGAGGGAAGCTCACACGAAGCTTCAGGGATGAAGAGCTCAGCAAAGCTCAGATCGCAAGGAGGAAGAGTCAAGAACTCGTCCCAACAGTAGAGGCCCTCCACCTTATATCAACCTGCGAAGAAGACAACGAGGAAATCTAGCCGTTGTGACTCAACGGCTAGACCTGGACCGATCAAGCTCCACCCTGATCGGTCCAGGGTGGATCTGATCGGTCCCCAGACCGATCCCAACTCTCACAGAGAGTTGGTTGCGATCCCTGATCGGTCTGTGAACCGATCAGCCTTCTTACTGATCGGTCCCCAGACCGATCAGATAACTCACAGAAGCTTTCTGTGTGGTTACTGATCGGTCCATAGACCGATCAGATAACCCACAGAAGCTTTCTGTGTGGTTACTGATCGATCCACAGACCGATCAGATAACCCAGTGTTTCACTGGATCGGTCAGCAGACCGATCCAATTACCCAGCCTTAAACCTAAAGCCTTCCTGATCTAGAGAACGAGCTACCGAGCCCTCTCTGACATAGTTCGGAGAACGAGCTACCGAGCCCTCTCCGACTTCCACGTCTGGTCCAGAGAACGAGCTACCGAGCCCTCTCTAACCTAGTCCAGAGAACGAGCTACCGAGCCCTCTCCAACTTCGTCCGGTCCAGAGAACGAGCTACCGAGCCCTCTCTGACCTAGTCTGGAGAACGAGCTACCGAGTCCTCTCCAACTTCGTCCGGTCCAGAGAACGAGCTACCGAGCCCTCTCTGACCTAGTCCAGAGAACGAGCTACCGAGCCCTCTCCAACTTCGTCCAGTCCAGAGAACGAGCTACCGAGCCCTCTCTGACCTACCATGCCAAGCTTCCATACTTGGACTTTTCCCCGTGCCAAGCTCCCTGCTTGGACTTTTCCCGTGCCAAGCTCCCTGCTTAGACTTTTCTGTGCCAAGTCTCCATACTTGGACTTTTCCCGTGCCAAGCTCCCTGCTTGGACTTTTCCGTGCCAAGTCTCCATACTTGGACTTTTCCCGAATCAGGTCAACTCAAGTCGGGTCAACCAGATCAACCTTGACCAAAGGTTGCACCCACAATCCCCCAAGTTCCTATTCTTGTCAAACATCAAAATACAACTTCTCCATTCTTGTCAAACATCAAAATACAACTTCTCCATTCTTATCAAACATCAAAATATACCTCGAGTCAGGTCAACTCGAGTCGGGTCACCCAGGTCAACCTTGACCTAAGGTTGCACCAACAATCTCCCCCTTTTTGATGTTTGACAAAAACTATAATCAAGTTAGGTTAACTCGATAACCTAACTCAGGTTTTCCAATAGTTCTCCAATGTTCTTCCTTGAACATTCTCCTCAAACTCCAATGTTCTTCCTTGAACATTCTCTGGACATTCTCCCCCTTTTTGACACACATCAAAAAGAGTGAATCAAGGTCAAGAGTTTCTTCCTAATGAAAGTCCCATACCTTTCATTGAAACCCTTAATTTCCCCCTTGATACTAAAATCAACAATCAACTTAGTGATAATCCCATATCACTCATCCTCAGAAATCTTGACGAGTAAAAACTCCCCCTAAAGGTCAACTCCCCCTTGACCATTAAGTAAAACTCCCCCTAAAGGTCAACTCCTCCTTGACCATTGCACCAACAATGTCTTGGAGAGTTTCAACCCTTTAGAAATCTAAAGCACCAACTTCCATAGCTGAAATTTCAGACAACAGTCGAAAATCAGCATTTTGGCACACTCTGATCGGTCACCAGACCGATCCACACTTCCCTGGATCGGTCCAGTGACCGATCCATACTTCCCTGGACCGATCAGGATCCCCTCTGATCGGTCCACAACTCTCTGATAAGGATTTCTGATTTTTCTCCCGAAATTCAGAAACCCCTAAAAAATCACAGAAAATTCCAAAAATTGTAAAATTTTGAGGATACATTCCTCATGACATATATTATCATGGAAAAATAGTTTTGTATGAAAATAACTTCCATTTTTAAATCTTGATACAAAGTTCGAAATACTTTGAAATAGCTCAAGGTTAATCCATCTTTGTATCAACTTGCTCAATGATGAATGCTATCACTAGAAAAGCTTCATCAAGGTTTTTCAAATCAATTTTGAAATGATTTTAAACCATTCAATTTAAGACCACAATCTTAGGACTAAATGTACATGACTTGTACACAAGTTTTCCCTATGATCCTCAATTTCGAATTAGGCTCATCTAGGTACAAGAAATATGCACCTTGATCCTAACTCATCATCCTAATACCTCACACACATCTAAGGTGTATCAAACACATCCAAGTCAATTTTGATGTGAGATATGGGTTTAGGTCATCTTAAGCTATGTTCTCATGCATTTTCTAAACAACAATTTGATCTCCATATCAAATTATGTTTCTATCCTTAAATCAATTTAATTGATCATAAATGCAAGAGATGATGACATGGCATAAAATAATATCATAAGTGAAAATATGTGCCAATGTCATGATGTCATGGCATAAAGTATGAAACTTAAATAAGGCATGACATATAACTAACCTAAGCATTATCATGACATTTCAAATGATAATAAAATAAATATGATGTCATGACATGGCATATGACAAACAATGTATGGCAAATAACATATAAAGGTATAGAAAATACCTAATTCTAGCCTTAGTTACCATTTTTGATAATTTTGATCATTTTGCCATAAATTCTATATTCCTAAGTGTAATAGACCTAAAGTCATATACTAAAGATTTTTAGATCACTATGTGCCAATTAGATTGACCCTAGAAAACTCCTCAAATGTGGTTGGCACATCCTAATCACCTTAGGAAGAATTTTAAATTTCATTTTCAAGGCTTGATTACACCTTGAAAGTTCCTAAAATGCCACCTTTTGCCATGAGTAGGTTAACTACCTATCCAATTAAGGTTGGCACACCCTAAACAATCTAGCGTGAAGGAATCACGCTCCTAGGAACCCAATACCTATTTGAGCTCATTGGGTTCACTAAATATTCACTAGGGATGACTTCCCTAGCAACCCACCTAATGACCCTCCTAGGCTTTAAAGCCTTGGTCATTTGGGACTCATCAAGATCAACTCTAGGGGTGACTCCCCTTGTGACCTTGGTGATGGTCTTCCTAGCCCTAGGTCTTGTTCCATAATCGAATGGAACATTATGATACGTGGGTTTGACCACTTGAGACTTAGGTTTATGACCCAAACCTCTCATGTCCTTGGGCTTTGATTTTTGACCCTTAGACCCTAGAGTTGACTTCTCCAAATTCTTAAGAGCCTTTTCTAAAGTGTCAAGTCTTGACCTCAAGACTTGATTTTCCTTCTTTAATACCTCAAGCTTTAATTTTCCATTTTTCTTTGAGGTATTCCTAGGCATATGTCTAGTTGTTTTAGGATTCCTATCTAGGTTTTCCTTAACCTTAGATGAGTTAACTCTAGGGTTGGCATTTCTAGCATTGTCCTTATCTAGGCTAACATGTTTGGCACCTAAGCACATGTATCAGTTTCTATGGTTCTCATGCTTATCATTATTGACAATTGCAATAAAACTACTAGCATGTGTCTTATTAGAATTGCAAGAATGTGCCTTAAAGGATACCTTAGGGTTTGCCTTAGCTCCCCCCATAGATGAGCTTGGTCTCTTGTCCTTGTGAGGTTGCCTCCCCCTTGGACATTGACTCCTATAATGTCCCCTTTGCTTGCATTGGAAGCACACCATGTGCCCCTTGCCCTTGCGTATCGAGACTCCGGCTTCCTTGACTTTTGGTGCCGGTGGAGTCTTCCTAATCCTCTTTGGACATTTACTTTTGTAATCCCCATATTCCCTACACTCAAAGCACATTATATGTAATTTACTTGAAATTAAGTTGCTTGAGTTACCTAGGGTTGAGGATGGATATAAGCTCTCTCCTTCATCCCTTCCGGAGGTAGAGGCTTCTTCTTCTTGCTCCAGTCGTGAAGAAGAACTCTCATCCTCTTCTTCCTTAGATGTTGAGTAGCCCTCAACTTCTAATTCCATACCTCCATGATGTGAGCTACTTGGCTCACTTGACTCCTCTTCATGACTTGAATTGGAGCTCTCCTCATGGAACTTAGCCAAGTTGTTCCACAACTCCTTGGCATTGTTGTATCTACATATCTTACACAAGATATCATTAGGTAACGAAAATTCAAAGATTTTCGTTACCTCGTCATTGATTATGGATTGGTGGATTTGTTCCTTCGTCCACTTCTTCTTTTCGAGAGGTTCTCCTTCTTTATCCACTGGAGGAATAAAACCCACTTGTACACAATTCCAATTTACTAGGTTAGTCATAAGAAAATACTTCATTCTTACCTTCCAAAACGCGAAGTCGTCGCGATCGTAGAAGGGTGGAATCGTGACGTCTTCTCCAAGTTGATCCATTCTCTAGCTCGTGCTCCCCCGGGTGTTAATCTGACGAATAGCGACCTCGCTCTGATACCACTTGTTAGGACCTTCGGATAGCGGCTAGAGAGGGGGGGTGTGAATAGCCGACCCCAAATTCTCGTTTCTTCCTACAATTTGAGTTAGCGCAGCGGAAATAAAGAGTAGAAACGAAAACGGAGAAGATCAAACCTCAAACGCGACGATATAACGAGGTTCAGAGATAATACTCCTACTCCTCGGCGTGTCTGTAAGTTGGACGAATCCTATCAATCCGTCGGTGGATGAGACCCCGGAAAACTGGCTAAGAAAAACTCCTTATGGGTGGAGAAACCTCGCCAAAATCTCTCTTGCAACAGCAAGATCGGAGTACAAGAAATACAACAAGAAGTCAAGAACAATATGAATGTAAAAACACTAGTTTGCTTGCCTTCTCGTCGACTGTTGATGAAGCAACCACAGCACAGCAGCAACTGTTCAGTTGGAAACTCAGCCGAGGGAAGCTCACACGAAGCTTCAGGGATGAAGAGCTCAGCAAAGCTCAGATCGCAAGGGGAAGAGTCAAGAACTCGTCCCAACAGTAGAGGCCCTCCACCTTATATCAACCTGCGAAGAAGACAACGAAGAAATCTAGCCGTTGTGACTCAACGGCTAGACCTGGACCGATCAGGCTCCACCCTGATCGGTCCAGGGTGGATCTGATCGGTCAGGGGACCGATCAGGCCCTACGCTGATCGATCCCCAGACCGATCCCAACTCTCACAGAGAGTTGGTTGCGATCCCTGATCGGTCTGTGGACCGATCAACCTTCTTACTGATCGGTCCCCAGACCGATCAGATAACTCACAGAAGATTTCTGTGTGGTTACTGATCGGTCCACAGACCGATCAGATAACCCACAGAAGCTTTCTGTGTGGTTACTGATCGGTCCACAGACCGATCAGATAACCCAGTGTTTCACTGGATCGGTCAGCAGACCGATCCAATTACCCAGCCTTAAACCTAAAGCCTTCCTGATCTAGAGAACGAGCTACCGAGCCCTCTCTGACCTAGTTCAGAGAATGAGCTACCGAGCCCTCTCTGACCTACCATGCCAAGCTTCCATACTTGGACTTTTCCCCGTGCCAAGCTCCCTGCTTGAACTTTTCCCGTGCCAAGCTCCCTGCTTGGACTTTTCCGTGCCAAGTCTCCATACTTGGACTTTTCCCGTACCAAGCTCCCTGCTTGGACTTTTCCGTGCCAAGTCTCCATACTTGGACTTTTCCCAAATCAGGTCAACTCAAGTCGGGTCAACCAGATCAACCTTGACCAAAGGTTGCACCCACAATCCCCCAAGTTCCTATTCTTGTCAAACATCAAAATACAACTTCTCCATTCTTGTCAAACATCAAAATACAACTTCTACATTCTTGTCAAACATCAAAATATACCTCGAGTCAGGTCAACTCGAGTCGGGTCATCCAGGTCATCCTTGACCTAAGGTTGCACCAACAGTGTATACAAGAAGTGTAACGGAAACGTGGTGGTATTTTTTGTACTATACGTAGATGATATTTTGTTAATTGGCAACAATATCAAGGTATTATCGGACGTAAGGGTATGGTTATCCAAATAGTTTGATATGAAAGACTTAGGAGAATATGCACACATTCTTGGGATCAAAGTTATAAGGGATCGCAAGAAAAGAACGTTGTGCCTATCCAAAACTTTATATATAGATACAATCCTTGCTCATTTTAACATGCAAAACTCCAAGAAAGGTTTTTTACCTTTCAGGCATGGAGTTGTTAGAGTGTATACTAAAAGCCTAGCTTTTGATATAAACATTTATCTAGAAATAAGAATCACATTGGTCAAATTTCTACATTTATGATAAATGTAGTTGTTCAATTAATTTATATTGTAGATAACATGGTGTGTGGTGTCACACACAGAGGATCATGTTATCAGTACCTTATAAATTATAAACAGTAGCTCACGACCATAATAGAAAGGAACAAACCATTGGAAGGTCGTAGTGTAATTAGGTATTAGTTTATCTTAACTATATAATTACACTAGTACACTTAGAGTGTATTGAGTAGGATCATTTGAGGTCGTTCCTTTTATACTAACTTTATGAAGGAACAAAGACCTCAGTTATTATGAAAGTGTGTGCTCTTAATCCTAATATAATAACAAGCACATATATTTGATATTTATTTCTTTAATTTATCAATGGGTGAGATTTAGTTCGATGAATCAATAAGCCCGATAAGTTGGGAAATGATATCACTTATAGTGTGTGTTGTTGATTATAGAAGGAAACTGTGTCCTAGTAATCTAGGTTGAGAATGTCCCCAAGAGGAGCTCATAAGGATTGTCATGTTAAACCCTGCAGGTGGACTTAGTCCGACATGATGATGAAGTTGAGTGGTACTACTCTTGGAGCTAGATATTAATTAAGTGAGTTGTCAGTAACTTACTTAATTAGTGGACATTTGTTATCTTAAACACAGGGAGACTAACACACTCATAATAAGAAGGAGCCCAAAATGTAATTTGGGATTGGTGCGGTAGTTCAATAATAATTCTCTAGTGAAATGAATTATTATTGATAAAATTAAGTTGTGTGTTCGGGGCGAGCACGGGATGCTTAATTTTATCGGGAGACCAAAATCAATTCCTCCTCTCGGTCCCTATCGTAGCCTCTAGTATATAGAGATTTATACCCACCGCATACCCACCTTCTTACCCATCCAATGGGGCCGGCCAAGCTAGCTTGGAACCCAAGCTAGGGCCGGCCAAGACCAAGTGGATGAGCCATGTAGGTGGCCGGCCAAAGCTTGGGTCCCAAGCTTAGGTGGCCAGCCACTAGAATATTAAAAAGGATTTTTATTAAAATTATTTCTTATGTGGATATCATGATTTTAAAAGAGAGTTTAAAAATTAAAAATTTCCTTTAATAGCTTTCTACAAAAGATTAAGAGAAGAGATTAATCTCTTTCCTTATTTGTAATTTAAAAGGATGGTTTTAATTTTTGGTAAAAACTTTCCTTATTTGTAAATCATCTAACATGTTTAAAAGAGAGTTTAAAATTTGAAATCTTTCCTTATTTGTTGATTAAAGGGGATTTTAAATTTTAAGAAAACTTTCCTTTTTAACCATGTTCATGATTTAAAAGAGAGTTTAAAATTAAATATTCTCTTTTATAAGTTTCTACAAAAGATTAAGAAAAGATTTGATATCTTTCCTTATTTGTAGATTAAAAGAGATTTTAATTTTTAGAGATAACTTTCTTTTTATCCACATGTTTAAAAGAAAGATTTTAATTTATTAAATTTCCTTTTTATAAACCAATCATAAAAGGATTAAAATTATTGGAGAAATTTTTATAAATTTCTGGAGACAAATTAGGAAGTTTTAATTAATTAAAACTCTCCTTGTTTGTAGCTTTTATATGGTCGGCCAAATAAAATTGAGAAAGAAAATTATTTTTAATTAAATAAATTTTCCTTTTCAATGGCAAAAGAATTAAGGAAGTTTTTATTAAAATTTCCTTATTTGCCAAGATCAAGGATTATAAAAGAGGGGGTAGAGGAGGCTTCAAGGCTAACGAATCTATTCTATTGTTCTCCCTCTTTTCCTTGGTGGTGTGGCCAACCCTTCCTTCTTCTCTTCTTCTTCTCTTTGTGGCCGAACCTCTTCATGCTTATGGAGTTTTAATTGGTGGTCGGATCTAGCTTGAGGAAGAAGGAGAGAAAGCCTACATCCCTTGGAGCTTGGTTGGTAGAAAAGATCTTCATCTTTTGGAAGCTTTGTGCTTGGCCGAAATTTGAAGAAAGGAGAAGGTGCTTTGGTGGTTTCTCATCTCGGAAGATCGTTGCCCACACAACGTCCGAGGTTAGAAGAGGAATACGGTAGAAGATCAAGAGGTTTTTTCTAAAAGGTATAACTAGTATTTTTTTCTTTCCGCATCATACTAGTTATTTTTGGAAATAATACTAAATACAAGAGGCATACGATTCTAGAGTTTCGAATTTGTTTTCGATATAGTGTTCTTTTGTTTTTCTTTTCCTTGTGATTTGATTGTTCTTTTCGGTTAACCTAAAGTTATTTTAGGAAATTAAATATTAGCTTTCCATAAAAGGTTTTGTCTAGTTGGTGGTGGTTGCTCCCATATCCAAGAAGGCCATGTGCCTCGCCACGTCAGTACTGGGAACCAATTATGGAAATTAATATTTAATGGAATTAATAACTTAAGGTGACTTGGGTCGAACGTGTTAAGTTCCGCAGGAGATCCAAGTCAAAACCTAAAAGAACAAATAGATTAAGTTTTGGATCAAACGTGTTAAGTTCCGCAGGCGATCCAAAATTTAATTTAAAAGAACACATGGTAGCTAGGAAAAGGTTCAGACCTTTGTACAAAATTTTTGTACAGTGGAACCTCTAGGTTTTCTGAGTAGCAACCAATAATTGGTATCAGAGCTAGGGTTTTGCCTCTGTGTATTTGGTATTAGTTTAATTATGCACATGTCATACATAATTTAGGCAGGTTAATAGTAGGATGTGCTAACTTTGTGGATGCAGGATTCAACTATTATGGCTTATAGTTATTATGTGTGTGATTGGACCCTTGGACATGTCAAGGGCATTTTATTGTGTGTGCATGATTGTATTATAAAATACAGCAGGAGCTGTATTTAGTTTTATTAGGATTTTATTTTTGATCTAGTTACATGTACATTCCTTTTATGGAATATAGGATCGATGGATGTAAATTTTATTTTATGTTCGATCTAGTTTACATGTACATTCCTTCGAGGAATATAGGATCGAAATTGTAAAATTCTATTTATGTCGCGGATCGAATCTTGTAAGGTGTGGAACCTTTTGAGGACCAGAGGCGCAGCGGAACAAGGAGCAAGATGGATGCGACAACTAGACCCGGTGGCGGTGGCCAAAGATGGCAGCAGCTAGGGTTGGCGACACACGGAGGACAGCAATAGATAAAAGTCATAATAGTTGAAAATTAGTTTTTCTGTTTATTGCTTTTTATGCTGAGACTGTGTGTGCTTGTTAGTATGCATGTTAAGTAGACTAGCATAGTCAAAATTCCTCATTTATAAATAACTAAGTGGGAGAGGGTTTTTTAAGTAAATCCCATGGTCTCCATTACTGGTTTGTAAGTGATGCAAACAAGTTTGCGCGTTGGCTCTGAGTGCCTTCCTCCATAACGGATGAGCTTGTTTGTGGATCACTAGAACATACTTCCATTTTTGGATGACTATAGGAAGTTAATTAAGAGCGTGTGATCTTCCCCAACGGAAGGGGCATAATCTTATTATTGGACTTAGTGTCAAGTAATGGTATACACTTAGACACATCTAATAGTATCCTCCCCATCGGAGTCACTGCTATTATTTGTGTGACCAAATGATACCAACTATTAATTTTATTTGTCAAAAAGTTAGGTTGACAAGATAATAAAATTAATGGGTTAAAACCTTCCTTTTACAAATGTTGAATTTGTATACGTCCACACTAACGTTGCATGCAAAATTCACGGTGTTTGAGGTGTTGGTGAATTTAAATAATATTGTTTGAGGAATCAATATTTTTTAAATTCAAAAGTTTTTGACTAAATATTTGATCAAAGACAGATCAACTATTAATTTTATTCGTCATAAAGTAAAGTTGACGAGATAATAAAATTAATAAATAAAATCTCCTCTTCGATTTTGTATACGTCCACACTATCGTGGCATACAAAATTCATGGGGATTTTTAAGGAGTTGATCTTGACCAAGTATTTTTGTGATTCTTAGGATTTAAAATGTTTGTCAATCCCCTAGTAGTCATACTATAAGAAAGACTTAGTAATCCCAATTGTAATGATTGGAAATAGGACTTGGACATTAAGGTAAACTGTCTTCTTAGAACTAAGAACAATATAGGTGTATTTAATTTATTAGTTGAAACATGTTTAGTGGTGTTATCTATCAGAACCTGGAGTGTAGATACAGATGCCATTAATCATGTCCGCAATTCATTGCAGGGTTCCAGGAAACCCGGCAACTAAATGAAAATTAAAACACTGTCTACATGGGCACTACTGAAAAAATGGTAGTTGTTGCAGTGGGAGATGTTTATCTTTTGATAAGAATAAAACATGGATTTTTGAGTAATTGTCTTTACGCACCAAGTTTAGAAAGAACTAGTTTTCAGTTTCTAAACTATTCAAAGAACTTGATATTCTACCTCTTTTAATAATAAAGTTGTTATTAAGAAAAAGAGGGAAGTTATCTGTTCTGGTACGTTGGTTGGCAATTTATAAATCCAATAACTCTCACGATGCAACAAATGGAAATTAGTAACACATCTTCTAACTTTAAGAGAAAGTAACCTTCGAAAATGAACCAATTATATCTTTGGCTTCTAAGGCTAGGTTATATTAACTTGAGTAGGATTCATTGGTAGCTGATGAACTTTTGGGTTCATTAGTAGTGGAAATCTTTCCAACCTACGAGTCTTACTTGGAAGGAAAAGTAACCAAGAAGCTTTTAAGTCTAAGGGGTATGGAGTCAAAGATATATTGGAATTGGTTCATTCTGATTTGTGTGATCCTATGAGCATCCAGGCAAGAGGTTGTTTCAAATATTTCATCTATTTTATAGACAACTATTTGAGATACGGATATATTTACTTGATGTACCACAAGTCTAAGTGCTTTGATTAGTTCAAAGAGTACGAGGATGATGTGGAGAAACGACAAAGTAAAAGTATCAAGACACTACGGTAAGATCGTAGTGGCAAGTACCTCTTGGGAGAATTAGGAGTCATTTATCAGAAGTAGGGATTCAATCCAAACTAACTGCACCTGGTACACTCCAACAGAATGGTGTAGGAAAAGGAAGGTATATGACTCTTATGGAAATAAGTAGATTGATGAGTTATCAAAAATATTTTAAGGATATACTCTGGAAACGGGAGTGAATATAGTACCTTCTAAAGTTAGAACTCTCTACTCATATAGAATTGTTGAATAGGCGTAAACCTATTTCAAAGCATATTCAAATTCGGGTAGTCCAGCACATATGCAGAAGAGAGACAATGATAAGTTGGACAGGAATTCACTTGTTTGTGGGTTATCCTAGTAAAATGAAAATAGGTTTATAGTCTTAAAATCAGAAGGTCATTGTTAGCATCAATGACCGATTTTTAGAAAAGGACTATGTAATAAACCATGTGCCTATAAGAAAATTTGTTCTTAAGGAAATAATAAAAGGCATGTCTAATCTAGTACCAACTGTACAAGATGAGATACCACAAGGAAACTGCAACACATATCACAAATGATACACAATTGCAGAAAGTGCCTTGTCGTAGTGGAAGGGTTGTTAGGCAACCTAAAAAGATTCATGTTTTGGGAGAGTTTTTGGACTCGATCCCTGGAGGACATGAACCTGATCTCCGGACATATGACGAAACACTCCAAGATAAAGATGCAACATCTTGGCAAAGAGTAATGAATAACAGAATTAGAATATATGTATTCTAATAAAATCTGGAAGCTTGTAGAACCACCAAATGGTGTAAAAGCCTTTGGGTGTAAAAAGATCTATAATAGGAAAAGAGGGATAGAAAGGAAGGTAGTAACTTTCAAAGCAAGTCTTGATGAAAAAGGAAACTTTTTCACTGGTAGCCATGCTTAAGTCTATCCGGATTCTTTTATCTATTTGGCAAGTGGATGTCAAAACAGCATTCCTTAATGGAAGTCTTGATGAAAGCATCCATATAAAGCAACCAGAAGGGTTCATTGCAAAGGGCTAAGAGTATCTTGTGTGCAAGCTCAATCAGTCTATGGACTGAGGCAAAGCTTCAAGGTCTTGGAACATTCGGTTTATCAAAGTAATCCAGACCTATGGATTTATTGAGTAAACGGATAAGTCTTGTGTATACAAAAGGTGTGATGGAAACGTGGTGGTATTTCTTGTACTATACGTAGATAACATTTTTGGTAGTTGGAAACAATATCAAAATGTTGTCAGAAGTAAGGGTATGGTTGTCCAAATAATTCGATATAAAGGACTTAGGAGAATGTATATATTTTTGAGATCAAAGTAATAAGGGATTGAAAGAAAAAATATATTTTACTTATCCCAAGCTTGATACATCGGAAAATCCTTGCTCGTTTTAAGCATGCAAAACTCCTCGAAAGGTTTCTTACCTTTTAAGCATGGAGTGTCTTTATCTAAAGAGATGTCTCCGATGACATCAAAGGAGATTGAGGACATGTAGGCAGTTCTTTCTGCAGTTAGACAACCTAATGTATGCTATGCACGAGATCAGAAATCTATTTTGCCAAGGGCATAGTTAGTAGATATCAAAGTAACCCTAGACAAGGACATTGGACTGCAGTAAAGCATATATTAAAGTACCTTAGAGGCGCTAGAGATTATATGCTAGCTTACAAGGCAGTTAATTTGGTCCTTGTGGGTTACTCGGATTTTGACTTCCAATCGGATAGGGACAATAATAAGTCAACCTCGGAGTTTTTGTGTTTACTTTAGGAGGAAAAGTCATAACTATGGAAGAGTGATAAGCATAGGTGTTTTTCTGGACTCCACCATAGAAGCTGAGTATATGGCAAGCCTCTGAGGTAGCCATAAAAGCTGAATGACTTAATTACCTCAAGATAGACTTAGATATGATTTTTAGTTTGTCCAAAGATTATTACAATTTATTGTAATAATAATGGTGCAGTAACAAACTCGAAGAAACCATGAGTCTATAAGGCAAGTAAACACAATAGAGCGCAAGTACTACCCAATACGAGAAGTTGTTGCCGCCTAGACTGCATCAGATGATAACCTAAGGTCCTTAAGGCAAGAGCTTTTTGAAAGGCATGGGAATCAGATGTATGGTAGCAGATATGACAGCTTAGTCTTTTAGTATAAGTGGGAGATTGTTAGAGTGTATACTAAAAGCCTAGCTTTTGGTATAAATATTTATCTAGAAATAAGAATCACATTGGTCAAATGTCTACATTTATGATAAATGTAGTTGTTCAATTAATTTATATTGTAGATAACATGGTGTGTGGTGTCACACACAGAGGATCATGTTATCAGTACCTTATAAATTATAAACAGTAACTCACGACCATAATGGAAAGGAACAAACCATTGGAAGGTCGTAGTGTAATTAGGTATTAGTTTATCTTAACTATATAATTACACTAGTACACTTAGAGTGTATTGAGTAGGATCATTTGAGGTCGTTCCTTTTATACTGACTTTATGAAGGAACAAAGACCTCAGTTATTATGGAAGTGTGTGCTCTTAATCCTAATATAATAACAAGCACATATATTTGATATTTATTTCTTTAATTTATCAATGGGTGAGATTTAGTTCGATGAATCAATAAGCCCGATAAGTTGGGAAATGATATCACTTATAGTGTGTGTTGTTGATTATAGAAGGAAACTGTGTCCTAGTAATCTAGGTTGAGAATGTCCCCAAGAGGAGCTCATAAGGATTGTCATGTTAACCCCTGCAGGTGGATTTAGTCCGACATGATGATGAAGTTGAGTGGTACTACTCTTGGAGCTAGATATTAATTAAGTGAGTTGTCAGTAACTTACTTAATTAGTGGACATTTGTTATCTTAAACACAGGGAGACTAACACACTCATAATAAGAAGGAGCCCAAAATGTAATTTGGGATTGGTGCGGTAGTTCAATAATAATTCTCTAGTGGAATGAATTATTATTGATAAAATTAAGTTGTGTGTTCGGGGCGAGCACGGGATGCTTAATTTTATCGGGAGACCAAAACCAATTCCTCCTCTCGGTCCCTATCGTAGCCTCTAGTATATAGAGATTTATACCCACCGCATACCCACCTTCTTACCCATCCAATGGGGCCGGCCAAGCTAGCTTGGAACCCAAGCTAGGGCCGGCCAAGACCAAGTGGATGAGCCATGTAGGTGGCCAAAGCTTGGGTCCCAAGCTTAGGTGGCCGGCCACTAGAATATTAAAAATGATTTTTATTAAAATTATTTCTTATGTGGATATCATGATTTTAAAAGAGAGTTTAAAAATTAAAAATTTCCTTTTATAGCTTTCTACAAAATATTAAGAGAAGAGATTAATCTCTTTCCTTATTTGTAGTTTAAAAGGATGGTTTTAATTTTTGGTAAAAACTTTCCTTATTTGTAAATCATCTAACGTGTTTAAAAGAGAGTTTAAAATTTGAAATCTTTCCTTATTTGTTGATTAAAGGGGATTTTAAATTTTAAGAAAACTTTCCTTTTTAACCATGTTCATGATTTAAAAGAGAGTTTAAAATTAAATATTCTCTTTTATAAGTTTCTACAAAAGATTAAAAAAAGATTTGATATCTTTCCTTATTTGTAAATTAAAAGAGATTTTAATTTTTAGAGATAACTTTCTTTTTATCCACATGTTTAAAAGAAAGATTTTAATTTATTAAATTTCCTTTTTATAAACCAATCATAAAAGGACTAAAATTAATGGAGAAATTTTTATAAATTTCTGGAGACAAATTAGGAAGTTTTAATTAATTAAAACTCTCCTTGTTTGTAGCTTTTATATGGTCGGCCAAATAAAATTGAGAAAGAAAATTATTTTTAATTAAATAAATTTTCCTTTTCAATGGCAAAAGAATTAAGGAAGTTTTTATTAAAATTTCCTTATTTGCCAAGATCAAGGATTATAAAAGAGGGGATAGAGGAGGCTTCAAGGCTAACGAATCTATTCTATTGTTCTCCCTCTTTTCCTTGGTGGTGTGGCCGGCCCTTCCTTCTTCTCTTCTTCTTCTCTTTGTGGCCGAACCTCTTCATGCTTATGGAGTTTTAATTGGTGGCCGGATCTAGATTGAGGAAGAAGGAGAGAAAGTCTACATCCCTTGGAGCTTGGTTGGTGGAAAAGATCTTCATCTTTTGGAAGCTTTGTGCTTGGCCGAAATTTGAAGAAAGGAGAAGGTGCTTTGGTGGTTTCTCATCTCGGAAGATCGTTGCCCACACAACGTCCGAGGTTAGAAGAGAAATACAGTAGAAGATCAAGAGGTTTTTTCTAAAGGTATAACTAGTATTTTTTTCTTTCCGCATCATACTAGTTATTTTTGGAAATAATACTAAATACAAGAGGCATACGATTCTAGAGTTTCGAATTTGTTTTCGATATAGTGTTCTTTTGTTTTTCTTTTCCATGTGATTTGATTGTTCTTTTCGGTTAACCTAAAGTTATTTTAGAAAATTAAATATTAGCTTTCCATAAAAGGTTTTGTCTAGTCGGTGGTGGTTGCTCCCATATCCAAGAAGGCCATGTGCCTCGCCACGTCAGTACTGGGAACCAATTATGGAAATTAATATTTAATGGAATTAATAACTTAAGGTGACTTTGGTCGAACGTGTTAAGTTCCGCAGGAGATCCAAGTCAAAACCTAAAAGAACAAATAGATTAAGTTTTGGATCAAACGTGTTAAGTTCCGCAGGCGATCCAAAATTTAATTTAAAAGAACACATGGTAGCTAGGAAAAGATTCAGACCTTTGTACAAAATTTTTGTACAGTAGAACCTCTAGGTTTTCTGAGTAGCAACCAACAGGAGTAGCCTTATCTAAAGAGATGTCTCCGAAGACATCAAAGGAGATAAAGGACATGAAGGCAGTTCCTTATGCTTCGGCTGTAGGAAGCCTTATGTATGCAATGCTGTGTACGAGACCTGATATCTGTTTTGTCGTGGGCATGATTAGCAGATATCAGAGTAACCCTGGACAAGGGCATTGGACTGCTGTGAAGCATATATTAAAGTACCTGAGAAGGACTAGAGATTATATGCTAGTCTATCAAGCAGACGATTTGCTCCCTGTGGGTTACACGGATTCGGACTTCCAATCAGATAGGGACAATAGTAAGTCTACGTCAGGCTATGTGTTTACTCTAGGAGGTGGAGCCATTGCATGGAGAAGTGTTAAGCAGAAATGCGTCTCGGACTCAACCATGGAAGCTGAGTATGTGGCAGCCTCTGAGGCAGCCAAAGAAGCTGTATGTCTCAGGAACTTTCTAATGGACTTAGATGTGATTCCTGGTTTACCCAAGATCATCACAATTTATTGTGATAATAGCGGTGCAGTTGCAAACTCGAAGGAACCACGAGCCCATAAAGCAAGTAAACATATAGAGCACAAGTACCACCTGATACGAGACATCGTCAAGCGAGGAGAAGTTGTCGTCGCCAAGATTGTATCAGTAGATAACCTGGCAGATCCTTTCACTAAGGCCCTCTCGACGAAAGCTTTTGATCGGCATGTGGAGGGGATGGGAATCAGATGTATGACAACAGATATGACAGCTTAGTCTTTTAGTATAAGTGGTAGATTGTTGAAATGTATACTAAAAGCCTAGTTTTTGTAAACATTTATTTTGAAATAAAAGAATCATATTTGGTCAATATCTACATTTATTTGTTAAATGTAATTGTTCAATTAATTTATATAGCAGATAACATGGAGTGTGGTGTCACACTCAGAAGATCATATTATCGGTTCTTTATAAATTATAAATAGTTACTCACGACTAAGATGGAAAGGAACAAACCATCGGAATAGTCGTAGTGTAATTAAAATATTAGTTTATCTTGATTAATAAATTACATTGGTACACTCTAAGTGTATTGAGTAGGACCATTTAGGTAAGTTCTTTTTGTACTGACTTAATAAAAGAGCTAGACCTTAGTTATTATGGAAGTGTGTGCTCTTAATCCTAATATAATAACAAGAACATATATTTAATATTTATTTCTTTGACTTATCAAAGGGTGAGGTTTAGCTCGATAAATCAATATGCCCGATAAGTTGGGAAATAATATTACTTATAGTGTGTGTTGTTGATTATAGAAGGAATCTGTGTCCTAGTTATCTAGGTTGAGAATGTTCCCAAGAGGAGCTCATAAGGATTGTCATGTTAAACCCTGCAGGTGGACTTAGTCCGACATGACAATGAAGTTGAGTGGTACTACTCTTGGAGCTAGATATTAATTAAGTGAGTTGTCAGTAACTTACTTAATTAGTGGACATTCGTAATCTTAAACACAGGGAGACTAACACACTCATGATAAGAAGGAGCCCATAATATAATTTGGCATTGGTGCGGTAGTGCGATAATAACTCTCTAGTGGAATGAGTCATTATCGATGAACTTGAGTTGTGTGTTCGGGGCGAGCACGGGATACTCAAGCTCATCGGAAGGCCAAAACTAATTTCTCCTCTAGGTCCCTGTCATAGCCTCATTATAGCCTCAAGTCCATCCAAATGTAAGGCTCTTCTTGATGTCCAAGAAGTGGGCCGGTCCAATGCTTGGTGACCAAGCAAGGGCCGGCCACATCCTCTTCTATAGGGGCCGACCCTTTGCTTGGTGACCAAGCATAAAGGGGTCGGCCACAATAAATCAAAAAGAGAGGGTTGTTTTGAATTTTTAAAATCTTCTCTTTGTAGAAAACTATAAGTTTTAAAAGAGAGATTTTAATTTTAAAAACTTTCCTTATTTGAATTAGGCCACATGTTTTAATAGAGAGTTTTAAAAGTTTTAAAACTTTCCTTTTTTAACCATCCTCATGGTTTAAGAAAAAAAAGGAAGATAAGTTTTAAAATTAAAATTTTCTATCATCATGTTAAAAAAGGAAATTTTATAAGAGTAGTTTTAAATTTTAAAACATGGTTTTAATTTTTAGAACTTTCCTTTTTTAACTCCTACTTTAGGTAAGAGAGCTTGTAAATTTTATAAGAGGATTTCTTCTTTTAAAATTTTAAAAATTATATTTCCTTTTTCCTTTGATGAGGTGGTCGGCCACCTTGCTTGGTGCCCAAGCAAGGGGCCGGCCATAATTAAAAATAAAAATCATCACAAAAATTAATGTTGGTGATTGATTCAATCAAGAGGAAAGAAAAGGAAAAATAAAAAGGAAAAAGGAAAAACTAGAGGATGATTTTATTTTTTTGTAAAAAGTATTTCCTTATTTGCCTTGGGCAAGTAATATAAAAGAAGGGGTGAGGGGGCTTCATGAGACACAACTCTTATTCTTTTGCTTGGAGACCCTCTTGGTGTGGTCGACCCTCTCCCTTCTCTTTTCCCTTTTGCTCTCTTCTCCTTGGTGGTGGTGGTGGCCGGATTTTAGAAGAAGAGGAAGAAGTTTTTGGGTGGTGTTCATCTTGGAGGATCATCGCCCACACGACGTCCAAGGCAAGGCGAGAAATACGGCAGAAGATCTCGAGGTCATTAGCTTACAAAGAGAAGGTATAACTAGTAGTTTTCTTCCGCATCATACTAGTTATTTTCTTTGTAAGAATTCTAAATACAAGAGGCAATTAGATCTAATTTATCGAATTTATTTTTCGAGTTTGTGTTTTCTTCTTTTTAGAATTTGTGATTCGATTGTTCTTTTTGGTTAACCTAGAGTTATTTAAGGAAATTAAATATTAGCTTTCCTTAAAAGGCTTTGACTAGGCGGTGGTGGTTGCTCCCATATCCAAGAAGGTCATGTGCCTCGCCTTGCAGTCCTGGAAGCCAATTTTAGAAATTAATATTTAATGGAATTAGTAACATAGGTGGATTTGAATCAATAGTGTTAAGTTCCACTTGCGATTCAAATCTAAACCATTAAGAACAGATAAGTTAAATTTGGAATCAATGATGTTAAGTTCCGTTTGCGATTCCTAATTTAACTTCTAAAGAACACAATAGGTTATTTAAGGAAAGGTTTGACACTTGTACAAAATTTTTTATACAGTGGAACCGGTACGTTTTCCTAGGACTAACCAACACTTATAACATCAATTAGAAAGTTTCTGCACTTCGGAATTTCAGCAATTTGTAACTTTTAGCATTCTGTCTAGCAATTTTATAAAGAATGGACAGGGAATAAACACAAATTGTTGTTTCTGAATTCTGTTTCCAGCATTCTCCTCACTGTATAAAGTTCCAATTTACTATCCTTTTCTTCAACTTTTCCAAGTAAATGATACAATGCTCAAGTGCTTCATTGATGAAATATTACCCACCAATTTGAATTCCTCATTATCATCCATTGTGGTCAGATTTCAACAGCTACAAAGATTCACTGTTCCGGCATTCTTTTGTGTCCAAATAGGTTCCTGAATTCATCTTTCCTTGTTTTGCAGATTCCATGAAGGGTAGCCTACCATTTGTTTTAGCATATTCTTAATTTTCAACTAAGCTTCCACTCATTTGAATCTTGCATTCTGAGTTTTGATACAGAATTCCCAGATATGCTCTTCACTTTCTGCAGAATTCTGTTTCTATAAAAACTGACCATGCATCAGTTTCCGGATTTCAATCTGTTCACAAGATTTTCAATCAAATGTATCGATATTGGAAAAATGACACACACACAAATTTAATCCGCTGAGCTTCCTTAATTCTGCAGAATTCACACACACACAAATTTAATCCACTGAGCTTCCTTAATTCTGCAGAATTCACTTTCTCCACCTAAACAAAAGAACTCAACAAAAAGAAAACTCAATCAAACTAAATACCTCCCCCACACTTACTCTTTTGTCCGTCCCGACTAAAATGAAATCATCACATAAAATCCAAGGTAACCACATCCAAAGAAAAAGACATTAGAAAAGAACAAAGATATGATGATTCATGACAAGAAAAATAGTAAAGATAAATGTGGGCAATATTATAATGGAGGAAACTTCATAAAGGTGACTCAATTCTGATTTAGTGGTATTAAATAGATTTGAAGCAAGTTCTAGAGTGAAATAAACCACAAGAGCAACTCTCAAATAGGCTCTAACCTCACTAGGTAAATAAGAATTATCATATCATTCCATCAATCAAGAATCCATCACTTAATGTGCACCTCATGTAATCCTAGAGTTCAATCATGCCATAAAGTCTCTAAACTCAATAATCAAATCTAACATTCCTTTTCAAATCCCTCAAAAAAAAATGATACAAAGAATTGTCAAAAGAAAGAAGTACCATTTATTCCAATATCTAGTCTACCAAACTCAAAGAAATAGTAACTACCATGAACATGAAACCTAAAGTCCGAAATAATAACCATGTAAGAATAAAAACTACTAATGAGACAGAATTTCTTAATGCTAAAAGAAAATTCCAAATGAAACCGAACTTTACCTAAACAAATAAAAAAACTGCTAGCACCTAAAATATATTTATTTTCAAAGAAACAAGAGATAGAGTGAAACTCCCCCTTTAGCTCGGGTAAATGGCATCAATATGGTCCATTTCTTCCACCACCGAGCCCTTAACTCCTTCATGAAACTTTTTAAGCCTATGTCCATTCACTTTAAAAATCCGGCCAGAAGATATATCATGGATCTCAACCACTCCATAAAAGAAGACATTAGTAACGCAATAAGGTCCTTCCCATCTAGATCTCAACTTACCTTTAATCAATTTGAGACGAGATCGATATAGAAGTACTTTGTCACCAATTTGCAATTCTTTCACCTCAATTTGTTTGTCATGAAATCTCTTGGTCTTTTCTTTATAAATCCGTGAATTCTCATAGGCTTCCAACCTAATCTCTTCAAGTTCTTGAAGTTGCAATTTTCTTTCTTCTCCAACAGTGTCACTATCACAATTGCATGCTTTAATTGCCCAATACGCCCTATGCTTAATCTCCACGGGTAGATGACAAGCTTTTCCATACACAATCCTGTATGGAGACATTCCTATAGGGGTCTTGAAAGCAGTCCTATAAGTCCATAGTGCATCTTCAAGTCTTTTACTCCAATCCTTCCTATCCGGTCTCACAGTCTTTTCAAGAATTGATTTCACCTCCCTGTTAGACACTTCTGCTTGCCCATTTGTTTGAGGGTGATAGGATGTAGAAACTTTGTGTGTAACCCCATGCTTATGTAGCAAAACTTTCATGTGTCTATTACAAAAATGAGACCCTTGATCACTGATGATCACCCTAGGTACTCCAAACCTGCAAAATATGTGAGACGTGACAAAACTAACAACAACCGAAGAGTCATCAGACCGAGTGGGAATGGCCTCCACCCATTTGGAAACATAATCAACTACCAATAGAATATATGCAAATCCATAAGAGACAGGAAATATACCCATAAAGTCAATACCCCAAACATCAAAAATCTCACAAAATAATATAAATTGTTGAGGCATTTCATTTCTAAGTCCTATGTTCCCAGTTCGTTGACACCTATCACATGATCGATAAAAAGCATAAGCATCACGAAAAAGGGTAGGCCAGTACAAACCACATTCTAATACTTTCCTAGCAGTTCGTTGTGGTCCAAAATGTCCTCCACACTCAAAAGAATGACAAAAAGTAAGTACAGACTGAAACTCAGAGTCAGGTATGCATCTCCTAATGATCTGATCACTATAAAACTTCCACAGATAAGGATCATCCCAAACATAGAATTTTGAATCACTTTTTAATTTATCTTTTTGAGCTTTTGAAAATTGTTTGGGATAAACATGTGCTACCAGGTAATTAACTAGATCCGCATACCATGGTGACTCACCATGCAGCTGTAAAAGCTGCTCATCTCTGAAATCATCATCAATAACCGAATGATCCAAGTCTCCTTCAATTCTGCTCAAGTGATCTTTGTTGGTGCAATCGACCTCCAAGGTTTTAATGTCAGACAAATATGTTTAAGTATGCTTAAGTATGTTTAAGTATGGAGTTTGATCTAGGGAAGTCCTAGTTGTAGGCTAGGCAAGGGAAGTCCTAGTTGGAGGCTAGGCAAGGAGAGAAATCTCGGTATATCGTGGAAGCCAGGTGGATAGGTCTGGAGGACCTAATCCCTGGATAGCCGAATACTGAGTCCTAGTTGTAGGCTAGGTAAGGAAAATCTCGGCATGTCATGGAAGCCAGGTGGATAGGTCTGGAGGACTTGATCCCTGGGTAGCCGAATACTGAGTTTTGGTGAGTGAAACCAAGTGGCGAAAATCCTAGGGGATGGTAATCTTAGGTAACGAGAAGTCTTGGATGAATGAACTCCAAGCAAGGTTGATCGCACGGTCGACCGGACCAACGGACCTCGGTAAATCTAGGTTTAGGTTTACCATTATTTTCTGTATTACTATTATTGTTGTTGGCTAATATGGTATTGCAGGAAAAGTCTTAGTGGATCAGGCGATCAGACACTGAGCAGACAAAAGACCAAACATGTATGGAGGATCATGTTTGGCAGGTAAGTTGAGGTATGCAATTGGAAGAGCGACAGTGAGGTCGGGTTCCTAAAGGGAACAACCTAAGGTCACTGATCCAACTAAAGAAACCAGGAAGGTTTCCAAGTTGAGATCAAGACAGTCCTAACTGTCATACTCATGCATTATATATTACTGTGCTAACCTTTGTGTTGCAGGGATACTTTGCTTAATACTGTGTTGCAGGTTTGGCTGGATCGGTCGACCGAACCAGAGGATCGGTCGACCGAACCAAGATGACTCAGCACAGATCAGTTTAATCAGCAATGATCAGATGCAGAAGGAAAATACACTGATCGGTCGACCGAACCCGAGGATCGATCAACCGAACCATCAATATTAAAGGTGCAGTAAATGCAGATCACGGCAAATCTCGACGAACAGGGAAGGAGCATGTTCGGTCGACCGAACAGAAGGATCGGTTGACCGAACCATTGAAGTCCAGTTAATACAGAATATCAAGCCAGCGTCAGACTCTAGTTGGAAGGGATCGGAGCTGGTTCGGTCGACCGAACAGAGGGATCGATCGACCGAACATCCATCATACCTATAAATTGAGGCTCGAAGTCGGAGGCCAGGAAGAACTTTCTGATCAACTCTTGTGCTCTTCTGCTAGTTGCTCACGCTACACGTCGTCATCAAGTTTGCAAGCGACTTCATCCAACAGTGCCGACCAAGCTACAATTTACTACTTCTATTGTCGGTATATATTTTTAGTACTGCACTTAATTTCTGTAAGATAGTAGGAGTGTTACTATCTTACATATTTGTACTTGTACGATTCACTTCTTTCTGAAGATTTTGGAAAGAAGGATTATAGTGCTTTGTCCATCGGTGCGGTCAAGGACCGCGGGCCTTCGAGTAGGAGTCGAGCTAGGCTCCAAACGAAGTAAATACCTTGTCTCTTTTTCTTATTTCTGCTGCACGACTTTGGTTTCAAAATACGAAAAGAATAGTTTTAAAAAGCGCGATATTCACCCCCCCCCTCTATCGCTTCAAACGATCTATCAATCTGCAATTAAGTTCTCCTTCCCACTCCTATCACGTATCTCTACGTCAAATTTTGAAGCAGAAGCATCCATCTGATCAACCTAGGTTTTGTGTCAGGCTTCATGAGGAGATATTTCAAGGTTGCATGATCAGAAAAAATAATCACATGAGAACAAAGTAAATATGATCTGAACTTATCTAAAGCAAAAATAATAGAAAGAAGCTCTTTTTCTGTTGTGGTGTAGTTTGCTTGAGATGAATCTAAAGCCTTGGAAGCATAGCAAATAACGTGTGGTGCTCCATCCACTCTCTGTGCAAGTACAGCTCCCACTGCATAGTCTGAGGTGCCACACATCAACTCAAAAGGTAAGGACCAATCTGGGGGTCTGATGATAGGTGCTAAAGTAAGAGCCTCCTTTAATCTGTCAAAAGCCTCTTTACACCTCTGATCGAAATCAAACACAACATCCTTCTTAAGCAACTGAGATAATGGCAGAGCAATTTTACTGAAGTCCCTAATAAATCTCCTGTAGAATCCTGCATGGCCAAGAAAAGCTTGAACATCCTACACGCATGCGGGGTAAGATAAAGAAGATATAGCGCTAACTTTAGCAGGATCTACTTCAATGCCCTTCCTAGAGACTATATGTCCTAAAACAATGCCATGCTCTACCATAAAGTGACACTTTTCAAAATTCAAAACCAAATCCGTATCGATACATCTACTCAAAACTCGAGACAAGTTTTCCAAACATGCATCAAAAGGTAAGCCATAAATAGAAAAATTATCCATAAATACTTCCATGCAATGCTCTAACAAATCACCAAAAATACTCACCATACATCGCTGAAAAGTCCCTGGAGCATTGCACAGTCCGAATGGCATCCGACGATATGCAAATGTACCGAAAGGGTAGGTGAAGGTAGTCTTCTCCTGGTCCTCTGGGTCGATGCAAATATGAAAATAACCAGTATAACCATCAAGGAAATAATAATGTGATTTACCTGCCAATCTCTCCAACAATTGATCAATAAAAGGAAGTGGATAATGATCCTTTCGACTTGCTTGATTTAGCTTCCTATAGTCCACACAGACTCTCCAAGAATTCTTCACTCTCGTGGGCACCAACTCGTTCTCTTCATTAGCTAACATTGTCACCCTTGACTTCTTCGGAACTACATGGATGGGACTTACCCATTTACTATCAGAAATCAGATAAATAATGCCTACCTGTAAGAGTTTAGTCACCTCTTTCTTTACCACGTCTAAGATCAAAGGGTTAAGTCGTCTCTATGGTTGTCTCACTAGCTTCACATCCTCCTCCAAATAGATCCTATGCATGCAAATAGAAGGACTGATCCCAGGAATATCTCCCAGAGTCCATCCAATGGCCTTTCTATGCTGTCTCAGAATCTCTAACAATCTTTCCTCCTGATCTGGTTCCAAATTCTGAGCTATAATGACAGGTAGCTGCTGATTCTCTCCTAAATAGGCATACTTCAAATGCTGAGGTAATGACTTCAACTCCTCCTGTATCTGGTCAACCGAAGGCGATCCTAGGGGTAGAGCTTCTCCTAAGCAATCCTCTACGCATAATTCTTCTTCTCTGGGAGATTCTAGGAGTAATGCTTCTCCTAAGTAATCCCCTACGCATAATTCTTTTGAACTCACATCTACTCCCACTTCTAAGATACTCTCCAACAATGAAACCAATTCATTCCCTTGACCAACATCAAAAAAATCTGAATCTGAATCAACTTCCGAAGAGAAATCCATGTTGTCCAGCTCCTCTGAAATATCCAAGCTAAGATAGAATGATCCTCTCTTGGATGCTTCATAGCCTCAAAAATGCTTAACCGAAATACTATGTCTCCTATCTCCA
The DNA here is from genome assembly GCF_018446385.1 of Zingiber officinale. Lineage (NCBI taxonomy): Eukaryota > Viridiplantae > Streptophyta > Magnoliopsida > Zingiberales > Zingiberaceae > Zingiber > Zingiber officinale. The sequence goes on from NC_055986.1 coordinate 108,101,952, forward strand.
TGGAAAGAGTTCCTACATGTACATCAATCCTTGTTCTAGCTGTTTTCAAGAATGGACGTTCAAGAATAAGTGGAGACATGTTTGCAAGCGCATCACCCTCCATGTCTAAGATGTAAAAATCTACAGGAAAAATTAACTCCCTCACTTTTACCAAAACATCTTCTATCACTCCAGCTGGGTGTGCTTGACTTCGGTTAGCTAATTGAATTACTACACCTGTAGGTTGCAAAGGTCCAATTTTTAAAGATTGAAAAACTGATTTAGGCATCACATTTATAGAAGCTCCAAGATCTAACATCGCATCCTCAAAAATACAATCTCCTATAACACAAGGCACTGTGAAAACTCCAGGATCTTCACATTTCTGAGGAACTGGCTGAAATAATGCTGAGACATATTTCCCCATACTTATCAATTCATTTCCCTTCAATTTCTTCTTGTACACACAAAGATCCTTGAGGAATTTGGCATATTTAGGAATTTGTTTGATCATGGTTAGCAAAGGCACATTCACTTCAACCTTGCTGAACAATTTCACCAAATCTTGATATTCTTTAGCCTTTTCTTCCTCCATCTCTTTTCTTGGTTGTATATGTTGGAACCCCAAGGTTGTTTTGGTGTGATCAACAAGTTAAGTTAGGTCCTATTTGTTTCTAACCTTGTGTCTAAGTGTGCAGGAGCTTAGGAACACAGGTAGTCGAGCGGAAGACGCAGCTAGCGAGAAGGACGGCAGTCTGAGGGACGAGGTGCTGCGGAAGAGTACCCCGGTGGACGAGAAGGAAGCGTGCGGTGGTTCCGAGGGATGAAAGCCGGAGCGGAAGATTGCTCGGGGAGCAAGAGACGCAGCTAGCGAGAAGGTCAGCACGCGGTGCGACCGAGGGATGAAGACTGCGGATGAGTACGCTGGTGGACGAAAAGGAAACACGTAGCGATTCCGATGGACGAGAAGCCGGAGCGGAAGGCTGCTCGAGAAGACCGGAAGTTGGGTTCGGGTGAGCCCTTTTCCGGATGGCAGAGATCACCCAAGCGAGCAGATCCGGAGGAGAAGAACCGGACCGAGGTGGGACTGAACCAGAGAAGAAGTCCCGGAGCCCTCCGGGGCGCCCTGAGCAGTAAAATTGACCAGATCGAGTTTTGACTCAATCTAAACATTGGGGGATAAGTTTTATCCCCCCCAGGGCGCCCGGAACCCTTCCAGGCGCCCGGAACCCTTCCAGGCGCCCCGACCAAGACTATAAATATAGTCTTGGTCCAGAAGCTTTGAATTAACTCAGTAATGAGCATTCCAAACACTTGTGCGCTCACTGTTCTAGTTTAGCTTCTGTTTTTGTGCTTTCACCAGTGTAAGAGGCTTCTCCACCCGAAGGAGTTTTTAGTGCGATCACTTTCCTTGGATTAACAACCTCCCCGGTTGTAACCAAGTCAAACACGGTGCCTCGTTTCTTTCGTGTATTTCTGCTTAGCTAATTTTATACAAGTGGTAGTTTAAGAGTTCGAGAAGGGTTACTTTTATTTTTTTTTACAGGGCTATTCAACCCCCCCTTCTAGCCGACCCAACGGTCCTACAGTATACTTCTTTGAGGGAAAGGTAATGGAATGGAAGACTCAACTCCTTGCTGGTTCAGATTTTTCTCCAGATTCTGTGCTGAATTTGGAGCTGAATTGTTAGTTGCTGTTGGATTAACTTCTGAACCAAAATCTGCTCCACCAGATTGTGTAAGTTCTAAAGTTGCAGGTTGAGTAAATTGTTGCTGTTCAGCTCCAGAAATGTCATTCTGTGCTGAATCTGTTTGCGTTGGATTTGCTGGAAAATTCTGAAAACTTTGAGAAGTTGAATCTACAATTGGTTTAGGTAAACTCTGTTCTGATCCAGCTGAAAAATTTGGATTTGGGTCTGGAATTATTTTACCACTTCGCAAAGACAATGCACTTACATTTCCGTTAGGATTTGAAGTCAGTTGTGAAGGTAACTACCCAGATCCTTGGTTCTGCATCTGATTAATATTACTAGCTAGCTGCCCAATCTGCCTTTCAATATTTTGCAGTGCTGTATTAGTCCTCTGTTGATGTTGTTGCTATTGCGTCATTTACTGCTGCTGTTGCAACATTTGTTGCATCAAATCTTCTATTTTTGAGCTGCTAAAGTTGTGCTGAGGTTGCATTGATCTTGGGCTTGTAGAAGATGGCAGTGCAAGCTGAAATTGATGCTGATTTGTATTACTTGGCTACTAGAAATTCTTCACAGGTAGCTGAATTTACTGGAAATTTGTTTGTTGATTCTGTGGGTTCTGAAATTGTGGCTGGATCGCATTATGTGACTGCTGGAAATTCTGGAATGGTTGAAATAGCTGATTCTGGCTGAAGTTTTGCTGAAATTGTGGTTGCTGATATTGCTGAAACTGCTGGGAATGAATTGTTGGATGACTCTGAAAGTGATGTTGATTCTGTTGATGCTGAAACGATTGCTGAGTAATCTGATTTTGTGGTGGTTGTTGATAAAATGTGTTCCTATACCTCAAATTAGGGTGATCCCTCCATCCCGGATTATAAGTTGAAGAGTTGGGATCATATTTGCGTGATTGAAATTGAGGTCTTGAGATGGCTACCACTGATTCATCTTGGTGTAAGTTAGGACAATAATCCGAAGAATGAACTTGGCTTGAATAAATTCCACACAATTTCATCATTGGTAAAGGAAAATTTGAAACGTGACAAGAATTTTGCAACGCCATTTGCTTCACTAGAGAGGTCAACTCTTGCATATTATTCCTGATTTCTTGTTGCTCAGTTGAAACCAAATGGTTTCATTAACCACTCTAGTACCAAGAGCTCTACTCCCAAATTGCTGTGAATTTTCTGCCATATTTGAAATTAGCTCTCTTGCTTGATTTGGAGTCTTATTCACCAAAGCTCCTCCAGCTGCTGCATCTATCATGCTTCTATCCATGGGAAGTAGACTCTTATAAAAATATTGAACAAGAAGCTGGTCACTAATTTGATGTTCTGGACAACCCGAACACAGCTTCTTGAATCTTTCCCAATAATCATAAAGAGTCTCTCCCACTACTTGCTGAATACCACAAATGCTCTTCCTGATAGTCGCAGTCCTAGAAGCTAGGAAGAATTTCTCCAAAAATGCTCTCTTCATATCAATCCAACTTGTAATGTATCCACCTGGAAGGCTATATAACCAGTCTTTAGTTGCTCCCGTCAAAGAAAATGGAAAAGCCCTCAACTTAATGTCTTCTTCTGAAATCTCCTGTGGTTTCATGGTTGAACGAACCACATGAAATTCATGTAGATTGCGGTTGGGATCTTCTCCTGATAGACCTTGAAATTTGGGAAGCAGATGAATAAGTCCTTATCTAAGCTCAAAATCTCCTACCAAATCTGGATAAGTGATGCATGAATACTTATAAGCCACATCTGGAGCTACAAGCTCTTTCATGGTTCGATTGCTTTCTATTATCTGATTATCCATATCTGAAATTTTGCTCTAACAAGTTGCTGCTGACCTAGCTTGCTTCCTCAACGCCCAAAAGGTTCTCTCAATCTCCGGGTCAAGTTCAAGCAATGTTGCAAAGGAAGACCTAGTCATGCAAGCAAATCCACACTTAAAATTCAGTAGATAGTCAATAAAATCAGTAAAACCATAGCTAAGAAAAAGAAAGAAATTATTCACAATCCAAAACAAACAAACAATTCTAGCAAAGTTGTGTTTCCCCGGCAACGGCGCCAAAATTTGGTAGCTATCCAAATGTTTGTCACAATAAACTCCCAAATTAATGTTATGATCAAAAACCCACAACTACACAAGGAAATGTTCTAGTATAAGGGTCGAGTCGAATTTTCCAGGATTATGCTAGAAACATGCTTATCTTGGATTAAGAACACTCTTTTTGGGTTTTCTAGATATGAAATGGGGTTTGGTTTTAAAATGAAATCTTCAACTAAAAATCAAATTGCAAACATTTCCATCTACCCAACTTCAGAAATTACTTCCAAATAACCAAAAGAAACAAAACTTTAAACCACTATTACAGAGAATGGAACGGAATCAAATTGCGATTATTAAACCTTTCAAACTCTAAATTAAACTCAAGCAATCTAGAAAATTGACCTTAAGCTACCAGAAATTAATATTAAACTAATCTTCTTAACCAACTATACTTTCCTACAAAAACCCTAAACACAAAAATTCAACTCACGCATTGTAGAATAGAAACCTTACAAAAACTTAACACTACTACTCACTAGTTACACTAAAAATTAATTAATCTATTAAACTAACTAAATTATCAGCTAAAAGATCATTGACACAGGAATTTCTCAATGAAATTAAGACACAAAGTATGCAATAGAACTGCTGAATAGACAAAGCAGAAAACAGAACACAAGGTAACAGAACTAAAAGAACAGATTCGTGTAGAAAATGAGACTACAAACAAATCTAAGCTATGGACTAGCAAATTTCAGAAACAAAAGTGCAGAATCAAGAAGCTCTATGCTAAGAATCAAACTACAAGAAACCTAACATCAACATCCCTACAACCAAATCTTAAATCAAAATTGTCTTCTCCTTGCCGTCGCACAAGGATCTACAGAGACCGCTCCAATAAAAGTCAGAATGGTGATCACGAACTTGTGGACGAACTCAAATTCACCTGAATCCGCTCACTAATCTTCAGGGAGTTCAAGTTTCTCACTGTTGCTCACAAGATTCACTGGCGCTGGAATCGCGAGCTGGACGAAGGGCTACGAAGGATGGAGAGCTGTTGGAAATGGATCAGAAGCACCGAAGGAACACCGCCAATAGTTCTGAAGTGGAAATGGGACTCAACCCAGAGGAACACCGTTGGACTGATGAAGGAAACGCGGTCCGCAGCTACAGTGCTCCGCCCGCCAAACTCACTTGATGAAGACGAACGGTGCTCAGGAACTAGCCGCCAAAAGATGAAAACCTCCACGATGATGAAGACAAGCTGATCTACAGATCTGGGAGTAGAGAGGTGTCGCGTTCGCGTCGTCGAGAGAAACAACACGATGAACAGTAGCGCAAGCTCACTGTTCACCGTGCCAGATTTTTTCCTTTTATACCTAGGGTTTTGGCCAATTAAAACCTAAGTTCGTGTCAAGCTCATGTGTGATCTAGCTTGGGTTTAGGCTTCATTGAAATCAATTAAAGTCCAAGTTCAGTTGAGGTCAGTTGGGGTTTTGGACTCCATTTGGTTGAGTGAAACAAGCCTCCACTTGAATCATGAATCCCTTAGTACCCTACAAGACCAAATTCACAAAATGAGGAATAAATCATTCATTAAAAGGGAAAACATCATAAAGCTCATAAAAACCTTGTTTGGGAAAACATGATCAAAATTGGAATTTAACATGTGCAAATATATAAAGAACACCAATATTAACCCAAAAATAATGTATCTAATCATAGCTTATCAACACTACAAGAGTAGATGTTCATTGGGTAAGAAAGAGGTAAATGTTGGGACCGAAATGTAGCTAGAGGGGGGGAGGGTGAATAGCTCTTCACGATCGTCATGCTCGTTGTTGCTCGCTTCTTGGGATGATGTGCAGCGAAAATACAAGAAACACAAACAACAACATTAACTCTAGGGATTTACTTGGTATCCACCTTAAGAAGAGGTGACTAGTCCAAGGATCCACACACTCACGCACCCTCCACTATAAAAACACTCCTTCTCGATAACTACCGAAGGCGGAGAAGCCTTACAACCTCACAATACAACAATGAGAAAGAAAGAAGCAAAATACAAATGAATCTTACAAGATTACAATGAAAACCCTAGCTTCTTCTTCTTCTTGTTGCAACTCACCCCTTAACTTGGATGAGCCTCCAAGAACCTTCAAGAACTGGTGGTGAGGAAGAAAAGATCGTTGTGGAGGTTTTGCTGTGATCGCCTGTGGATAAGAGATGATGAAGATCGCAGAAAAACGCTCGCCAACGGCTTTATCTGCGCCAACGGTCGAATCCCAATCGATTGGATTGCTCCCAATCGATTGGGGAGGCTTTGGATCGATCGGTTGATCAATCCAGAGCGCCTCTGTGCTCTTGGAATCGCCCTGAATCGATTACCTGATCTATTCAAGGCTTCTCGAGCGATTTCCAGCGCTCCAATCGATCGACTGATCGATTGGAGGTTTCAATCGATCAACTGATCAATTCAAAAGCTCACTGTTCACTCAAAAACTCTCCCAATCGATTGACCAATTGATTGGAGAAGTTTCAATCGATTCAGCCCATTTCTGCATGAATTCACGTCAACAAATCGATTGACCAATCGATTGAACCCCCCAATCGATTGGCCAATCGATTGAAAAGTATAAAATTGGATAGAGCTTGAAATTAGCTTCATTTCACATCCAAGATCACCTCATTCTGATATCCGAATCAAAAGTTATGGCCTTCAGAAGTTTACTACGTCCGAACTTCCTAGTTCCATGCCAACTCCCTATTGGACTTACGACCGCTAAGAATTCGATCAACTTTTGACCCATATGGACTTTCTCTTTGCGCCAAGTGCCCGGTCAACCTTGACCCACTTGGACTTACCATCTCATGTCAAGTGTCCGGTCCTCCATGACCCACTTGAACTTCCTTCCACCAGATGTCCGGTCATCCTTGACCCATCTGGATTTCCTCTTACCAAGTATCCGGTCAATCCTTTGACCTACTTGAACTTCCAAACACCAGGTGTCCGGTCAACCTTGACCCACCTAGATTTCCACATGCCTGGCTTCACTCACCAGGTCTTTCCATCTGCCTAATTTCACTCACTAGGTCTTTCACCTGGCTTCACTCATCAGGATTTTCCCACTGCCCGGCTTCACTCACCGGGACTTTCCATCTGCCTAGCTTCACTCACCAGGACTTTCACCTAGCTTCACTCACTAGGACTTCCCATCTGTCTGGCTTCACTCAACTGGACTTTCACCTAGCTTCACTCACTAGGATTTCCCAATCAAGTATCCAGTCAACCTTGACCTACTTGACTCTCCTTCACAATCTCCCCACATGAACAATTGCACCTGCAATCTTCATGTCTTGTCATCGAAACCCAAACATCAAGACTCGAGCTTGAAACAATTCAAGCTCAGTCAACCAGGTCAACCTTGACCTAGGGAATATTGCACCAACAGTAAATCCTAAACTCATTCAAGTTAATTTAAATACTACCAAGGGCGGTAGGAATGAAGAAGCCCAAAGAAGGAGAATGCACATCGTATGCTTCACATGTGGGGAGAAGGGACACTACCACACAAAATGCCCCAAGAAGAGGGAGATCAAGAAGTTTGCGCATTTAAAGAAGTGGGAGAAGAAGAAGAGAAGCTCAAATCAAGGGGGAGCTTCAAGGGTAAGGGAGGTATACTCTAATTTAAAGTATAATTCAAATTTGAATTCTTATGTTCTCATGCATGCTAGAAATAATTCTTATTATTTTCCCATGCATAACTTCGGTTTTAGATATCATGATAGGAGTAGGGTAAATGTGGATCATAACCCTAGGAAACTCATTCATGATAACTCTAGAAATGGTAGACCTAAGGAGACCCAAGGCATTAATCCCAAGAATGAGAGACATATGCCTAAAAAAATGGGTAGGTCTAGGAATGTCCAAGGTGGATATGTTGACTCTAGGGTTAGGAACCTAGAAAGGAAAAAATTAAGCTTTAAAGTCAAAGATTGATAAGTTGGAGAAAACTCTAGAAAGATTCAATGTTGGATCTAAGGGTTTAGGCATGGTGTTGGATAGCCAAAGACCCAACAATGATAGATCGGGTCTAGAATACTGATCTAGTGTCTCCAATGTTGGTGCAATATTCCCTAGGTCAAGGTTGACCTGGTTAACCAAGCCTGAGTCTTGGTTTGGATTTCGATGTTTGACAATACAAGGTTGATTGAAGAAGAGTCAAGTAGGTCAAGGATGACCGGATACTTGACTGAGAAGTCCTAACTAGGATGTTAGGTAGAAGGAAAATCCTGGTGAGTGAAGCCAGGTGAAACACCTAGTGAGTGAAGCTAGGCAGTGAGGAAATCCTAGTGAGTGAAGCTAGGTGAAAGACCTGGTGAGTGAAGCCAGGCAGAAGAGAAGTCCTAGTGAGTGAAGCTAGGCAGAAGGGAAGTCCTGGTGAGTGAAGCCAGGCACGGGGAAATCCAGATGGGTCAAGGTTGACCAGACATCTGGTGAAAGTCCAAGTAGGTCAAAGGGATTGACCGGATACTTGGCATGAGGAAGAAAAGTCCAAGTAGGTCAAAGGGATTGACCGGATGCTTGGCAAGAGGAGAAAAGTCCAAGTGGGGCAAAGGGATTGACCGGACACTTGGTGAGAGAGTCCTAGATGGTCAAGGGTGACCGGATGCTAGGTTTTATGTACCAACAAGTCATGGTTGACCGGATGTTGGTTTGGGAGGCTTGGGACTTGGTTTTGGGTAAAAACCAAGAGCTGAATCAATCAGTGGATTGATCAGTGGATTGATCAGTGGATCGATCAGTGGATCAATCCAGGCTTTTCCCAGCGAACAGAAAGCCTCTGGATCGATCAGTGGATCGATCCAGGCCTCCGGATCGATCAGTGGATCGATCCAGGCTTTTCCCAGCGAACAGAAAGCCTCCGGATCGATCCAGAGGTCTCAATCGATCAGTGGATCGATTGGGACGCTGCTGCTTCGCGCGATAAGCGCTGGATCGATCCGTGGATCGATCCAGACATTTTTTCAGAGCACAGAGGTGCTCTGGATCGATCCGTGGATCGATCCAAAGCCTCCCCAATTGATTGGGAGCAATCCAATCGATTGGGATTCGACCGTTGATGTCGTTTATAGCTGTTGGCGTGCGATTCCTTCAGTAGAACTTCACCGATTCATTCCAGATTCATCACAGCTCCTCCCCAGCACTCTCTAAGCTCCTCACCGCCAGTTCTAGAAGGTTCTTGGAGGTTCATCCAAGTCAAGAGGCGAGTTGCAACGACAAGAAGAAGAAGCTAGGGTTTTTACTGCATCTCTTGTAAGCTTTTGCTTATTCTTTACTACCCTTTCTTCTACTTGTATTGAGAGTCTTGTAGGGCTTCTCTACCTTCGGTAGTTACCGAAAAGAAGTGTTTATTAGTGGAGGTGTGTGTGTGTGCATGGATCCTTAGACTAGTCACCTCTTGTGAGGTGGATACCAAGTAAAATCCTATTGTTAGCATTGTTGTAGTTTTGTTTCTTTGTATTCTGCTGCGCATCACTTTGAAGAAACAAGCAACGAAGCACGACGAGCACACGCGAAGCTATTCACCCCCCCTCTAGCTACTTTTCGGTCCTAACAAGTGGTATCAGAGCGAGGCCACTCTTCATCGGAATCATCGCCGGAAGGGTCAAGCATAACAAGAAGAGCTAGAGGGTGAAGAAGTTGAAGCAAATTCATCAAAAGTCAAAGAATTCAAGAAGCTCAACTTCAAGATGCAATTCCAAGATGGACTTGGATTTGACACAAGGGTGGCTCCACCGTACACATCCACAAACTTCGATTCTTGGAAATCAAGAATCAAAAATTTTCTTATGATGGAGATAGAGCAATGGTTTGCTCTAATGGAAGGTTTTAAGGCTCCAAGAAATTCAAAGGGCAAAGTTCTCAAAAGGAGCAAATGGAGCCAAGAACAAATCCAAAGATGTGAGGCCAATGACAAAGTGACCAAGCTTTTGATCAATCTATTGCCGAGCAACATCTTGGAGAAAATTGGAGAAATTGAAGATGCCAAAGAGCTATGGAGCAAATTGGAAAAGACTCATGAGATCCCCTCCACTGTACCTAACCAAGAAGAATCCAAAGAGGGTGACTCATTGGAGCAAGATCAAGAGGAGGACTCCAAAGTTGAGAGATGCTCAACTTCCGAAGAAGAGGAAATCAAAGAAGCTTCATTCTCAAGGGAGTGTAATCAAAAGAGCAAGGAAGGAGCATATTCCTTGTTTCATGTACAAGAGGATGAAGAAGAAGGTGAAGCCTCCACCTCTAGGATTGAGGGGGAGCAACTCTTGGTGACACCGGATCAATAAGAAGGAGAATCCTCCACATCCGGGTCAAGAGAAGAAGAGGATGAAGAAGCTTCCACCTCCACAAGTCAAGATAAATCAATTGGAGGGAAATCGATTTCGGATCAAGAGGAAGCCTCTACATTCATATCAAATGGAGTAGCAAGTGTCACCCCTACACAAGAAGGTATAAATAGTTCAATTAATAATAAGAATCATATTATATGTTTTGAATGTAGGGAACATGGGCATTACAAAAACAAGTGCCCTAGATTGGCCAAGAAGAAGGGCCAAGTGGCACCTAAGGGCAAGGAGAAGCCAAAGGAGACCATCCCCAGAACAAAGAAGAGCAAGGAGCACATTGTGTGCTTCTCTTGCAATCAAAAGGGGCATTACCGGAGTCAATGCCCTAAGGGGAAGAAGATGGTCAAGGCTCAAGGAGGAAGCTCAAGTCAAGGGGGAGCCTCTAAGGTAAAAAGGAAGGTAACTTTTATTGAGCCTACCCCTTTACATTATGGTAAAAAGCATGCTAGTTCTAACTTATATCATTTTAATGCTATTTACCATAAGAATAGAGAGCATGGTAAAATTAAGGAAAATAATGTAGCTTACCATGCTAAAACTACCACACCTAGGATTAGGAAGGTAGATAAAGATCTAGGCAATCACACTAAGGACCTTAGCTACAAGCCTAGAAATAAAAATGCTCATAAATTTAATGGAAAACCAAAACTAAGGACTTAGTGATAGAAAATCAAGTCTTGAGGTCAAGGCTTGATAAAATGGAAAAGACCCTAAAAGGATGGAAAATATCCTAAAAGGGCAAAATGAGCATAGCCTAGGTCTAGGAGCACAAAGGTCATCTAATGGCCATAGGGGTTTGGGATACAAACCAAAGGCTAAGAAGGATGTAATCTCTTACCATAGGGTTCCATATAGTTATGGAATCAACCCTAGGTCTAGTGGTCAAGCCAAAAATACAAGGGAAGTTATCCCTAAGAGTATTTTTGCAACAAATGTGACTAAGACTTCTAAGAAGTCTAAGAAAGTCACAAAGAAGGTTACAAGGGAAGCAATCCCTAGAGTTGACCTAGAAAAAGTGACCAAGACTTCTAAGAAGCCAAACAAGATCACTAGGAAGGTATCTAGGGAAGTTATCCCTAGTGAATACCTAGAGCATCCAAGGAGCACCAATAGGTTTTGGGTTCCTAGGAGCATTTTCTCTATCCCATAGATGGGTTAGAGAGTGTCAACTCTGAGAAAAAGGGTAGTTAACCCAACTTTGAAGAAATTAACACTCAAGGAGCATTTTCAAGGTTTTTGTTAACCTTTGAAAATGAAATGGATTTATTGTTACTCTTGGAAAGAGTAAAATGTGCTATAAAGGAAGAAATTTGAGATGACTTTAAATGGCACAAGAAATCAAGTGTTAAGAAATACCAAATTGGGACTTTGGTATTGTCTTAGGAATTTAAGGCAAATCTAAGCCTTAATTTAAAGTGATTACTCTTATGGGAAAATGAAATATGCCAACATTTGAGGAATGTTTTAAATTTTTAATTGGCATAATTAATTCAAGAGATTAAAGAAATGTCAAGTTGGGTTTTGGCATTTTCTTAAGGAAATTGGGCAATCTAAGGTTTATGCTTCAGGATTAGCTAAGGGTTAAGGATACTTAGATAGATAATCTAGGTATATTTTAATTATGCTAAATCTTGCCATGTTTGGTTGCCCATTATATGCCATGACATCATGTTTTATTTGTGCATTCATGACTTATTATGAAAAACTCAAAAATGTCATGTCATGACATACATACATCATATAGTTATAGGAAATTTTCTTCTGAAAATTATTTCTTTTTGATGTATGCCATAACATTATCATACATTATGGTATTTCCTTAAAATTAAGGACAAATGGCAGTTATCATCAAGTGGTATACCAAATGACATCCTAGGTGGATGGTCAATATCCACAAGATGCCTAGATAAATATGCATGAACTCTAGGTTAGGGCAAAACCAAAATTAACATCTCACAAAGACCTATAAGATGACTTGTATGTGTTTTATGCACAATAGATACAAGTGAGATGTTAGGAAGATGAACAAAACTCAACATGCTGAGTTAGTGCATTTCCTTGAGTTTTAAGTTCATCAAAACACATAGTTATGTGTTTTCCCATCATTGGGAAAGCTAATGTACAAGTCATGTGCATTAAGCCCAAGGAACATGGTGGGATATTGGTTTTGAAAATATTTTTAAAATGCTTTTGGAAAACCTTGGTGAAGGCTATCTTTTGATAGTAATCATCATTGAATAGTTAGACACAAACTTGAAGAAAACACTAAAGTTTTTGCAAGTTTTCAAGTTTGTGTCAATCTTTGAAAATATGAAGTATTTTCTTAGAAAACTATTTTTCCATAATAAAGTATACCCTAAATAATGTCTATACAAATTTTTACAATTTTTGGAATTTTGTAGAATTTTCTAGGGGTTTCTGAAATTGGCTGAAATGGAATTTCAGCAATTTCAGGCCTCCAATCGATCAGTGGATCGATTGGAGTGCCTCAATCGATCAGCCGATCAATTGAGAAGGCATTTCTCGCGAGCAGAAGCTCGCTGGATCGATCAGCCGATCGATCCAAGAAGACTGAATCGATCAGTGGATCGATTCAGCAGGGTTCAATCGATTGGAACCCAACTCCAATCGATTGAAGATGCTGATTTTGGCTGGGAAAGCTTATTTTCAGCATTTTGAACCTATTTTAGTCTAGGTAACCATTCCTAACCCCTCAAAATACATTTGTATACATAAAAAGGGTATTTTCGTGTGAAAAACAAGGATGGATTGGTTAAGAAAGGCTAAGTTAAAGTTTAGGTTGAGGTTTGTTTCAAATTTTGAATATTTGAACCTCAAAACTTCTAAAATTGGGTTTCCTAAAGTTTTAGGGATTCCAAGTCATTGTTGGTGCAATGACAGAAGTTACCACCATGTCTTTAGGGGGAGGGACTCTTTAAAGACATGAAAATTACTTTTCATAAACCTTGGAAGGTGGTTAACCTTCCGTTAAGAACATGCTCAAGGTTGAGCGTTTGAACCTTAATGGGGAGTGGATATCCTCATTGTTCAAGTGGTTTCCAGTGGATAATGCTCAAGGATGGGCATTTGCCTACATTGGGGGAGAATGTAGGGTTAAGGATAATGAAGGGTATGAGATCTTCATTATCGTGTTGATCACAACGAGTGAAGTTGTTAACAACGATGAGCAACTCTTCAGGGGGAGAGTTTTCAACAAGTGAATTTGTTGATGTGTGCCCAAAAATGAGGCATGGTTTGATGTGTGCCAATAGGGGGAGAATGAAAGGGAGTAAGTTAGGACTTCATTACCTAGAGGGAGTTTGCCCTCTTAGGGGGAGAATGAAGGGCTTAACTTATGGATTCATATATTGACATGAAGGGAGTTGAGGCTATGGGAGTAGCCTGATTTCCTAACTTAACAAGAGGTATTGTCAAACATCAAAAAGGGGGAGATTGTTGGTGCAATATTCCCTAGGTCAAGGTTGACCTAGTTAACCAAGCCTGAGTCTTGGTTTGGGTTTCGATGTTTGACAATACAAGGTTGATTGAAGAAGAGTCAAGTAGGTCAAGGATGATCGGATACTTTACTGAGAAGTCCTAACTAGGATGTTAGGCAGAAGGAAAATCCTGGTGAGTGAAGTCATGTGAAAGACCTAGTGAGTGAAGCTAGGTAGTGAGGAAATCCTAGTGAGTGAAGCTAGGTGAAAGACCTGGTGAGTAAAGCCAGGCAGAAGAGAAGTCCTAGTGAGTGAAGCTAGGCAGAAGGGAAGTCCTGGTGAGTGAAGCCAGGCACGGGGAAATCCAGATGGGTCAAGGTTAACCAGACATCTGGTGAAAGTCCAAGTAGGTCAAATGGATTGACCGGATACTTGGCACGAGGAAGAAAAGTCCAAGTAGGTCAAAGGGATTGACCGGATGCTTGGCAAGAGGAGAAAAGTCCAAGTGGGTCAAAGGGATTGGCCGGACACTTGGTGAGAGAGTCCTAGATGGTCAAGGGTGACCGGATGCTAGGTTTTATGTACCAACAAGTCATGGTTGATCGGATGTTGGTTTGGGAGGTTTGGGACTTGGTTTTGGGTAAAAACCAAGAGCTGAATCAATCAGTGGATTGATCAGTGGATTGATCAGTGGATTGATCAGTGGATCGATCAGTGGATCAATCCAGGCTTTTCCCAGCGAACAGAAAGCCTCTGGATCGATCAGTGGATCGATCCAGGCCTCCAGATCGATCAGTGGATCGATCCAGAGGTCTCAATCGATCAGTGGATCGATTGGGACGCTGCTGCTTCGCGCGATAAGCGCTGGATCGATCCGTGGATCGATCCAGACATTTTTTTAGAGCACAGAGGCGCTCTGGATCGATCCGTGGATCGATCCAAAGCCTCCCCAATCGATTGGGAGCAATCCAATCGATTGGGATTCGACTGTTGACGTCGTTTATAGCTGTTGGCGTGCGATTCCTTCAGCAGAACTTCACCGATTCATTCCAGATTCATCACAGCTCCTCCCCAGCACTCTCTAAGCTCCTCACCGCCAGTTCTTGAAGGTTCTTGGAGGTTCATCCAAGTCAAGAGGCGAGTTGCAACGACAAGAAGAAGAAGCTAGGGTTTTTACTGCATCTCTTGTAAGCTTTTGCTTATTCTTTACTACCCTTTCTTCTACTTGTATTGAGAGTCTTGTAGGGCTTCTCCGCCTTCGGTAGTTACCGAAAAGGAGTGTTTATTAGTGGAGGTGTGTGTGTGTGCGTGGATCCTTAAACTAGTCACCTCTTGTGAGGTGGATACCAAGTAAAATCCTATTGTTAGCATTGTTGTAGTTTTGTTTCTTTGTATTCCGCTGCGCATCACTTTGAAGAAACAAGCAACGAAGCACGACGAGCAATTCACCCCCTCTAGCTACTTTTCGGTCCTAACATCCAATGCTAAGGAAAAGTCTTATGCTAGGGTTGCATATGACTATAGCAAGGAGAAGCCAATAAATGGTAAGAGAAAGCTATTTAAAGGTAAGATTAAATTAACTAAGGACAAGGTGTCTAAGGTTAAGAAAGTTAGGTTTGTATGCCAAGTGTCACCGGAGGTGCACCGATGTTGCCTAACAATTGTGGATGAGTCACATAGGGAGATGACTAAGGTTAAAACCTCTAGGGAGAGCTCAAAGAGTCAAATTGGGGCTCATGGTCAATGGATCTCAAGTGGATTTTACTTGGGAGTCTAGATTGGGTCATCAAATATGCCAAAAGGTTTAGAGAGAGATTTGAGTCTCAACCTTAGAAAATTGGCACAATTAAGTTGTGTTTCATGCAAGGAAATATGACATTGGGGTTATGTTGCATGATAATTAGTTTTGGATGTATAGATGTCATATAAACTAACGCTAGGGATGCATTGTGGGTTAGTATGAGCAAGTACATCAAGAGGAAGCTAAAACTAGGACTTTAGGTCAAGGTTCAATTGAACCATTTAGTTAATTTTGAGTTTTGTGTCAATCTTAGGATTTGTGATAAATATATTTTTATATATATTTTTTACAATTAGACACTGATAAAATAGACTTCTCCACAAAATTTGAGAATTTTTAGAGATCTGTGGAATTTCTAGTACATTTCTGAAGTTGGGTAAGAAAGGTTGATTTTTACAGAAATAGTATACCAGTCGACTAGTAACAGTGCTTTTGAGCACAAAATATCTCTATAAGCTCATTTTGATAAGGGCAGTTGACTGATACTTCTAGCATTCAACTGATACCAGTCTGAAATTATTTTTAGCTCTGAATTTTGACAAGGTCAACTCGTATATGTGTATGAAATCCATGGGGAATAAATACACGAGTTTAGGGTCAATTTGATGATCAAGTTTTCAACAATTGGGATATTATTGGATCTTTTTAATGTTAGGCAAAGGGGGAGAAGTAAAGTTTAGCTGGGAAAACCTGAAAATACCATTGCGGTGGTGAAAATCCTAGCTCAATGGAGAGCTTAGGTGTAGGCGAAGCCTTGTGATAGGTTCTTAAATAGCCCTATGGGAAATCCTGGCTCAATTGGGAGCCTAGGTGTAGGGGGAGCCTTGGGATAGGTTCCAATACATGGTGTATTTTCGTTTCGGTAGTGTAAGCCCAAGTGTGTAGCCTTGGCAACGTAAGTCTATTCGGCGGTGTAAGCCCAAGTGTGTAGCATTGGCAACGTAAGTCCATTTGTTTTAGCATGTTTATTTGCTATTATGTTTTCCCTAACTTAAACGTATTGCCAAATATCAAAAAGGAGAGATTGTTGGAGCAATCCCAATGGTCCGTGCGACCATGTGTTTTGGTGTTTGGGCAAAGGGTTTAAGTTAGGTTCACCCTTATTATTTGATATGTGTATATGAGTGTGCAGGTTTGTAGGATACACATATGACTCAGCTTGATGGCTTCAGGTCCGGTGAAGGATGGAGCATCCGAGGGATCATGGACATGTTAGAGTGTATACTGAAAGCCTAAGCTTTTGTGAACATTTATTTTGAATAAAGAATCACATTTGGTCAAATTATCTACATTTAGTTGTAGTTGTTCAATTAATTTATATTGTAGATAACATAGTATGTGGTGCCACATACAGAAGATGATGTTATCAGTACCTTATAAATTATAAACAGTAGCTCACGACCAAAATGGAAAGGAACAAACCATTGGAAGGTCATAGTGTAATTAGGTATTAGTTTATCTTAACTATATAATTACACTAGTACACTTAGAGTGAATTGAGTAGGAACGTCAGAGGTCGTTTTCTTTTATACTAACTTTATAAAGGAACAAAGACCTCAATTATTATGGAAGTATGTGCTCTTAATCCTAATATAATAACAAGCACATATATTTGATATTTTTTTTCTTTAATTTATCAATGGGTGAGATTTAGTTCGATAAATCAATAAGCATGATAAGTTGGGAAATGATATCACTTATAGTGTGTGTTGTTGATTATAAAAGGAAACTGTGTCCTAGTAATCTAGGTTGATAATGTCCCCAAGATGAGCTCATAAGGATTGTCATGTTAAACCCTGCAGGTGGACTTAGTCCGACATGACGATGAGGTTGAGTGGTACTATTCTTGGATTAAGATATTAATTAAATGAGTTGTCAGTAACCTACTTAATTAGTGGGCATTCGACATCTTAAACATAGGGAGACTAACACACTCATAATAAGAAGGAGCCCAAAAATGTAATTTGGGATTGGTGCGGTAGTTCAATAATAGTTCTCTAGTGGAATGAATTATTATTGATAAAATTAAGTTGTGTGTTCGGGGCGAACACGGGATGCTTAATTTTATCGGGAGACCAAAACCAATTCCTCCTCTCGGTCCCTATCGTAGCCTCTTATTTATAGAATACTATACCCACCTATACCCACCTTCGTACCCATGATGTAGGGGCCGGCCAAGCTAGCTTGTGGTTCAAGCTAGGGTCGGCCAAGCCTTGGTTCATGGGTGGCCAGCCCTAGCTTGAACCCAAGCTTAGGTGGCCGGCCCCCATTAAATTAAAAGGAATTTTAATTTTAAATATTTCTTATGTGAAAGATATAATTTGTTGGAGAGATTAAAAATTAAAATATCTCTTTTAAAAGGATCTACAAAAGATTAAAGAAAGAAATTAGATCTCTTTCCTTATTTGTAGATAGGAAAGATATTTTATTTTTTCTCTTTGTAAATTATTCACATGTTGAAAAATTAATTATAGAAATTTCTTTTTATCAACCATGAAGGGATTTTTAAAGGGAAATTTTATTTTTTAAAATTTTTGAAGACAAATAAGGAATTTTTAATTGTTGATTAAAAGTTATCTTGTTTGATCTCCATGAGGTGGCCGACCATTACAAGGTTAATTGGAAAATTTTATTTTATTTGTCTCAATTAATTCATGTCAAGGAAAGTTAAGGAAATTTTATTATAATTAAATTTCCTTATTTGCCAAAGCTAAGGAATATAAAAGAGGGGGTTGGGGTGCCTTCATGACACACAACTTCTATTATTCTCTCCCTCTTTTTCCTTGGTGTTGTGGTCGGCCATCCTCTCTCCCTCTCTTCCTCTTTGTGGTGGCCGAAACTCTTCCATTACTTGGAGCTTTTGTGGTGGCCGGATACTACTTGTAGAAGAAGAAGAAGAAGAAGAAGGAGAGAAAGCTTGTATCCCTTGGAGCTTAGTTGGTGGAAAAAGTTCTTCATCCTTGGATTTTGGTGCTTGGCCGAAACTTGAAGGAAGAAGAAGAAGGTGCTAGGTGGTCCTCATCTTGGAAGATCGTTGCCCACACAACGTCCTAGGTTAGAAGAGGAATACGGTAGAAGATCTAGAGGTCTTTCTAAAAGGTATAACTAGTATTTTTCCTTTCCGCATCATACTAGTTATTTTTGGAAATAATACCAAATACAAGAGGCATGCGATTCTAGTATTTCGAATTTGTTTTCGATATTGTGTTCTTTGTTTTATTTCTTTTCCTTGTGATTTGATTGTTCTTTTCGGTTGACCTAAAGTTATTTTAGGAAATTAAATATTAGTTTTCCTTAAAAGGCTTTGCCTAGTCGGTGGTGGTTGCTCCCATATCCAAGAAGGTCATGTGCCTCGCCACGTCAGTACTGGAAGCCAATTTGGAAATTAATATTTAATGGAATTAATAACCTAGGAGATTTGGATCGAACGTGTTAAGTTCCGCAGGAGATCCAAGTCAAAACCTAAAAGAACAAATAGATTAAACTTTGGATCAAACATGTTAAGTTCCGCAGGCGATCCAAGTTTAATTTAAAAGAACACATGGTAGCTAGGAAAAGGTTCAGACCTTTGTACAAAATTTTTGTACAGTGGAACCATTAGGTTTTCCGAGTAGCAACCAACAATTGGTATCAGAGCTAGGGTTTTGCCTCTGTGTTTTTGGTATTAGTTTAATTATGCACATGTCATACATAATTTAGGCAGGTTAATAGTAGGATGTGCTAACTTTGTGGATGCAGGATTCAACTATTATGGCTTTTAGTTATTATGTGTGTGATTGGACCCTTGGACATGTCAAGGGCATTTATATGTGTGTGCATGATTGTATTATAAAATACAGCAGGAGTTGTATTTAGTTTTTATTAGGATTTTATTTTTTTGATCTAGTTACATGTACATTCCTTTTATGGAATATAGGATCGATGGATGTAAATTTTTATTTTATGTTCGATCTAGTTACATGTACATTCCTTCGAGGAATATAGGATCGAAAAATGTAAAGTTCTATTTATGTCGCAGATCGAATCTTGCAAGACGTGGAACCTTTTTGAGGACCAGAGGCGTAGCGGAACAAGGAGCAAGATGGATGTGACAGCTAGACCCGGTGGCGGTGGCCAAATATGGCAGCAGCTTGGGATGACAACACACGGAGGACAACCATAGATAAAAGCCATAATAGTTGAAAATTAGATTTTCTATTTATTGCTTTTATATTGTACTGTGTGTGCATGTTAGTATACATGTTTAGTAGGCTAGCATAGTTAAAATTCCTCATTTATAAATAACTAAGTGGGAGAGGGATTTTAAATAAATTCCACGGTCTCCATTACTGGTTTGTAAGTGATGCAAACAAGCTTGCGCGTTGGCTCTGAGTGCCTTCCTCCATATCGGATAAGCTTGTTTGTGGATCACTAGAACAAACTTCCATTTTGGATGACTATAGGAAGTTAATTAAGAGCGTGTGATCTTCCCCATCGGAAGGGGCACAATCTTATTAATGGACTTAGTGTCAAGTAATGGTATACACTTAGGCACGTTTAATAGTATTCTCCCCATCTGAATCACTGTTATTATTCGTGTGACCAAAGGATACCAACTATTAATTTTATTTGTCAAAAAGTTAGGTTGACAAGATAATAAAATTAGTGGGTTAAACCCTCCTTTTACAAATGTTGAATTTGTATACGTTCACACTATCGTGGCATACAAAGTTCACGGTGTTTTGAGGTATTGGTTAATTTAAAATAGTATTGCTTGAGGAATCAATATTATTCTAAATTTAGAGTTCTGACCAAAAGTTATTTGTGATTCTTAGGATAACTTTCAACCCACTGTCCATCATACTACAACAGAATAGATTTACTGGTTCTAACTACATAGATTGGAAAAGGAACCTGGACATTGTTCTTACTGCTGAAAGCTATAAGTTTGTACTGACTGAGCCTTGCCCTGATGCACCCACTGGTGAATCTACCCAAGAGGAGATTGAATATCATAAGAAATGGGTAAAGGCAGATGAGATGGCGCGGTGTTACATTTTGGCTTCAATGTCAAATGTATTGCAACATCAGCATCAAGATTTACCAACAGCTTATGATATTATGAACAATCTCAAGGAACTCTTTGGTCATCAGGATTGGGCTTCTAGACAAGAAGTCATGAGAAAGATAATGACAGCCACTATGCAAGAGGGTACTCCTGTGAGAGATCATATCCTAAAGATGATGGCTTATCTGAACGAAATACAGATCCTTGGAGGAGAAATTGATGGGGAAACCCAGATCGATATGATCCTCCAAACACTACCTAGAAGTTTTGAGCAATTCCACCTGAATTACAATATGAACAAAAGGATATATTCATTGGCGGAACTACTGACAGAACTTCAGGCAGCAGAAGGTTTGCTTCGTCACAATTCTCATATTCACTATGCTGAAAATGGTTCTACTTCTAAACCGAAAGTAAAGAAGAAGAAGAAACAAGTTGGTTCAGCAAAGAAAGTGGATAAATCTCAGAGTACAGGACCTAAAGCTGGAGTGAAGAAGCTGAAGGGTAAGTGCTTCATCTGCAAGCAGTCAGGGCATTGGAAGGCGGACTGTCCTCGTAGGAATCAGAACAACAAAGGTATATCTCATGCTCTAGTTGTTGAAACATGTTTAGCGGTGTTATCTACCAGCACCTGGTGTGTAGATACGGGAGCCACTGATCATGTCTGCAATTCCTTGCAGGGGTTCCAGGAAACCCGACGACTAACTGAAGGAGAGATTACCGTCTACATGGGCAATGCTACTAAGGTGGCGGCTGTTGCAGTGGGAGACGTTTACTTATCTTTTAATAGAAATAGAAATTTAGTTTTAAGAAATTATCTTTATGTACCCAGTTTTAGAAAGAATTTAATTTCAGTTTCTAAACTATTTTTAGATGGATACTCAGTTTCTTTTAGTAATGATGTAATTATTAAAAGAAATAAAGTGATTATCTGTTCTGGTACATTAGTTGGCAATTTGTATACTTTAAATCCAATTTCTCCCACAAAGCAAAACAAGGAAATTTATAACTCATCTTCTAACTCTAATAAGAGAAAAGAACCTTCGGAAATGAACCAAGCATATCTTTGGCATCTAAGGCTTGGTCATATTAACTTAAGTAGGATTCAGAGGCTTATAGCCGATGGACTTTTGGGTTCATTAGAATTGGAAAATTTTCCAACTTGTGAATCGCTTGGAAGGTAAAATGACCAAGAGGCCTTTTAAGGCCAAGGGGTATAGAGCCAAAGAAGTGTTAGAATTGGTTCATTCTGATTTGTGTGGTCCTATGTCTGTCCAGGAAAAAGGAGGTTTTGAATATTTTCTCTCTTTTATAGACGATTATTCAAGATACGGATACATTTACCTAATGCGTCGTAAGTCCGAGTGCTTTGATAAGTTCAAAGAATATAAGGCTGATGTGGAGAAACGACTAGGTAAAAGTATCAAGACACTACGGTCTGATTATGGTGGCGAATACCTCTTAGGAGAGTTTAGGAATTACTTATCAGAGGTCGGGATTCAATCCCAACTGTCCGCACCTGGTACACCCCCAACAGAATGGTGTGGCAGAACGAAGGAATAGGACTCTTATGGAGATGGTTAGATCGATGATGAGTTATTCAGAATTACCAAATTCATTTTGGGGATACGCCCTGGAAACAGCAGTGTACATTTTGAACTTAGTACCTTCTAAATCAGTTTCTTCTACTCCCACAGAATTGTGGAATGGGCGAAAGCCCAGTCTAAGACATTTTCGGATTTGGGATAGTCCAGCACATGTGCTGAAACCAGATGCTGATAAGTTAGAATCTCGTACAGAAGTTCGCGTGTTTGTGGGGTATCCCAGAGGAACAAAAGGTGGTTTATTTTATAGTCCTAAAGACCGGAAGGTCATTGTTAGCACCAATGCCCAGTTTTTAGAAGAAGATTATATAATGGATCACAAGCCCAGTAGCAAAGTTGTTTTAGAAGAACTTAGAGAGGACACACCTACCTTAGTACCAACAGTACAAGATGAAGTGCCACAAGGGACTACAACACGTGCCACACATGATACACAACCACAGACTGTGCCTCGTCGTAGTGGGAGGGTTGTTAAGCAGCCTGATAGATTCATGTTTTTGGGAGAGTCTTCGGACTTGATCTCGGGTAAACATGAACCGGATCCCCAAACATATGACGAAGCACTCCAAGATATAGATGCAGCATCTTGGCAAAAGGCAATGAATTCTGAAATAGAGTCTATGTACTCTAATAAGGTCTGGGAGCTCGTAGAACCACCTGATGGTGTAAAAGCCGTTGGATGCAAGTGGATCTACAAAAGGAAAAGAGGGACAGACGGGAAGGTAGAAACCTTAAAAGCTAGGCTTGTTGCGAAAGGGTACACTTAGAAAGAGGGAATCGATTATGAGGAGACTTTTTCACCGGTAGCCATGCTTAAGTCTATCCGGATACTCTTATCCATTGCTGCTCATATGGATTATAAGATTTGGCAAATGGATGTCAAGACAGCTTTCCTTAATGGAAGTCTTGAAGAGAACATCCATATGAAGCAACCAGAAGGGTTTATTGAAAAAGGCAAAGAGCATCTAGTGTGCAAGCTCAATCGGTCCATTATGAACTGAAGCAAGCTTCAAGGTCTTGGAACATCCAGTTTAATGAAGTAATCCAGTTATATGGATTTATTCAGTGTCCGGATGAGTCTTGTGTATACAAGAAGTGTAACGGAAACGTGGTGGTATTTCTTGTACTATACGTAGATGATATTTTGTTAATTGGCAACAATGTCAAGGTATTATCGGACGTAAGGGTATGGTTATCCAAACAATTTGATATGAAGGACTTAGGAGATTGTGCACACATTCTTGGGATCAAAGTTATAAGGGATCGCAAGAAAAGAATGTTGTGTTTGTCCCAAGCTTCATATATAGATACAATCCTTGCTCGTTTTAGCATGCAGGATTCCAAGAAAGGTTTCTTACCTTTTAGGCATGGAGTAGCTCTATCTAAAGAGATGTCTCCGAAGACATCAAAGGAGATAGAGGACATGAAAGCAGTTCCTTATGCTTCGGCTGTAGGAAGCCTAATGTATGCAATGCTATGTACGAGACCTGATATCTGTTTTGTCGTGGGCATGGTTAGCAGATATCAGAGTAACCCTGGACAAGGACATTAGACTGCTGTAAAACATATATTGAAGTACCTGAGAAGGACTAGAGATTATATGCTAGTTTACCAAGCAGACGATTTGCTCCCTGTGGGTTACACGGATTCAGATTTCCAATCAGATAGGGACAACAGTAAGTCTACATCAGGCTATGTGTTTACTTTGGGAGGTGGAGCCATTGCATGGAGGAGTGTTAAGCAGAAATGCGTTTCAGACTCAACCATGGAAGCTGAGTATGTAGCGGCCTCTGAGGCGGCTAAAGAAGCAGTATGGCTCAGGAACTTTCTAATGGACTTAGATATGATTCCTGGTTTGCCCAAAATCATCATAATTTATTGTGATAATAGCGGTGCAGTTACAAACTCGAAGGAACCACGAGCTCATAAGGCAAGTAAACATATAGAGCGCAAGTACCACCTGATACAAGATATCGTGAAGCGAGGAGAAGTTGTCATCGCCAAGATTGCATCAGCAGATAACCTGGCAGATCCTTTCACTAAGGCCCTTCCAGCAAAAGCTTTCGATCGGCATGTGGAGGGAATGGGAATCAGATGTATGGCAGCAGATATGGCAGCTTAGTCATTAGTATAAGTGGGAGATTGTTAGACTGTATACTGAAAGCCTAAGCTTTTGTAAATATTTATTTTGAATAAAGAATCACATTTGGTCAAATTATCTACATTTAGTTGTAGTTGTTCAATTAATTTATATTGTAGATAACATAGTATGTGGTGCCACATACAGAAGATGATGTTATCAGTACCTTATAAATTATAAACAGTAGCTCACGACCAAAATGGAAAGGAACAAACCATTGGAAGGTTTTAGTGTAATTAGGTATTAGTTTATCTTAACTATATAATTAAACTAGTACACTTAGAGTGTATTGAGTAGGACCATCAGAGGTCGTTTTCTTTTATACTGACTTTATAAAGGAACAAAGACCTCAGTTATTATGGAAGTGTGTGCTCTTAATCCTAATATAATAACAAGCACATATATTTGATATTTATTTCTTTAATTTATCAATGGGTGAGATTTAGTTCGATAAATCAATAAGCCTGATAAGTTGGGAAATGATATCACTTATAGTGTGTGTTGTTGATTATAAAAGGAAACTGTGTCCTAGTAATCTAGGTTAATAATGTCCCCAAGATGAGCTCATAAGGATTGTCATGTTAAACCCTGCAGGTGGACTTAGTCCGACATGACGATGAGGTTGAGTGGTACTATTCTTGGATTAAGATATTAATTAAATGAGTTGTCAGTAACTCACTTAATTAGTGGACATTCGACATCTTAAACACAGGGAGACTAACACACTCATAATAAGAAGGAGCCCAAAAATGTAATTTGGGATTGGTGCGGTAGTTCAATAATAGTTCTCTAGTGGAATGAATTATTATTAATAAAATTAAGTTGTGTGTCCGGGGCGAACACGGGATGCTTAATTTTATCGGGAGACCAAAACCAATTCCTCCTCTCGCTCCCTATCGTAGCCTCTTATTTATAGAATACTATACCCACCTTCGTATCCATGATGTAGGGGTCGGCCAAGCTAGCTTGTGGTTCAAGCTAGGGCCGGCCAAGCCTTGGTTCATGGGTGGCCGGCCCTAGCTTGAACCCAAGCTTAGGTGGTCGGCCCCCATTAAATTAACAGGAATTTTAATTTTAAATATTTCTTATGTGAAAGATATAATTTGTTGGAGAGATTAAAAATTAAAATATCTCTTTTAAAAGGATCTACAAAAGATTAAAGAAAGAGATTAGATCTCTTTCCTTATTTGTAGATAGGAAAGATATTTTAATTTTTCTCTTTGTAAATTATTCACATGTTGAAAAATTAAAATTATAGAAATTTCTTTTTATCAACCATGAAGGGATTTTAAAGGGAAATTTTATTTTTTAAAATTTTCAAAGACAAATAAGGAATTTTTAATTGTTGATTAAAAGTTGTCTTGTTTGATCTCCATGAGGTGGCCGGCCATTACAAGGTTAATTGGGAAATTTTATTTTATTTTTCTCAATTAATTCATGTCAAGGAAAGTTAAGGAAATTTTATTATAATTAAATTTCCTTATTTGCCAAAGCTAAGGAATATAAAAGAGGGGGTTGGGGTGCCTTCATGACACACAACTTCTATTATTCTCTCCCTCTTTTTCCTTGGTGTTGTGGCCGGCCATACTCTCTCCCTCTCTTCCTCTTTGTGGTGGCCGAAACTCTTCCATTTCTTGGAGCTTTTGTGGTGGCCGGATACTACTTGGAGAAGAAGAAGAAGAAGGAGCTAAAGCGTGTATCCCTTGGAGCTTAGTTGGTGGAAAAAGTTCTTCATCCTTGGATTTTGGTGCTTGGCCGAAACTTGAAGGAAGAAGAAGAAGGTGCTAGGTGGTCCTCATCTTGGAAGATCGTTTCCCACACAACGTCCGAGGTTAGAAGAGGAATACGGTAGAAGATCTAGAGGTCTTTCTAAAAGGTATAACTAGTATTTTTCCTTTCCGCATCATACTAGTTATTTTTGGAAATAATACCAAATACAAGAGGCATGCGATTCTAATATTTCGAATTTGTTTTCAATATTGTGTTCTTTGTTTTATTTCTTTTCCTTGTGATTTGATTATTCTTTTCGGTTGACCTAAAGTTATTTTAGGAAATTAAATATTAGTTTTCCTTAAAAGGCTTTGCCTAGTCGGTGGTGGTTGCTCCCATATCCAAGAAGGCCATGTGCCTCGCCACGTCAGTATTGGAAGCCAATTTTGGAAATTAATATTTAATGGAATTAATAACCTAGAAGATTTGGATCGAATGTGTTAAGTTTCGCAGGAGATCCAAGTCAAAACCTAAAAGAACAAATAGATTAAACTTTGGATCAAACGTGTTAAGTTCCGCAGGCGATCCAAGTTTAATTTAAAAGAACACAAGGTAGCTAGGAAAAGGTTTAGACCTTTGTACAAAATTTTTATACAGTGGAACCATTAGGTTTTCCGAGTAGCAACCAACAGGACAAAGCAGTAAGGACAAGGGCCGAGGGAAGCGACTTCGAGGCATACGCAAAGGATGACATTGGGGATGAGTCGCGGGCTTGGATGCATCCAAGGGACGAGAGCCAAAGGAATTAGGCTTGAAGGATAGAGGTTAATACTGCAATGAAGGGTCAAGTGAGTCATGAGGGTACGAGTGCATGAGAGATTGCACTTAAAGTAAAATCCTAGGTTTAGGATTTCACTGTAGCAACACTGCAGTAATTACTGTAGCAGACGACTGGTGAAAACACCAGTCGACTGGTAAAAACACCAATCGACTGGTGTAGTCGACTAGGCAATCGACTGGTGTAGTCGACTGGGAGCGAATAGAATTCTTCTGTTCGCTCGATCAGTGTGGAGCAGTCGACTGGTAATTTTACCAATCGACTAGTATCGAGCCGTTGGGATGTAATGGTCGAATCTCCACAGAGGACAGTCGACTGATAGTTTTAGCAGTCAACTGATAGACGGGATTTTCCAATTCGCGACCTATATAACCAAGCCTTGGGAGCTTGGTTATGGTTAAGGAAATTGGACTTGGTTAAAGTCTAATTAGTAGTCTACCAGTGCTCAAGGTTTCCCTTGTGTCTAAAAGGTCTTGATGAGCTTGTGGCGAGGTTTCTCCACCCACAAGGAGGTTTGAGCTAGCCGGAGTTTTCGGGGAGTCATCCATCGACGGATCGGGATCGCCCACCTTACAGACAGTCGTGGAGTAGGAGTTTTATTTCCGAACCACGTTAAACAACGTGTGTTGGTTTGCTTGCTCTTTCTTGTTCTTTATATTTGTATTTAACTTTCATATTTGTGTTTGTATTGTTTGTCTGCTGCACAACTAACAAATACATAGGAAGCAATTGATTTGGGAGTGTCATCTATCCAACCTCCCTTCTAGCCGACCACTGATCCCCTACAACACTTTCTTAAACTTGTATGCAACAAAAAGCATTGTATATGTGGAATTCCATCTCATAGGCACATCCATTGGAACGGTTGACATTTTATCCATTTTCAATAGGATAGCACACTCCCTAAATTGGTCCAACCATGCTCCGGAAGAGTGAATATACTTCACTCAGTTTCTAATGGGCTCAACAGACTCATTAAGAAACTTCAACCCACTCTTGACAATTAAATTTATAATATGACAACAATATCTCAAATGCAAGTACTTACCATCAAATAATCGAGTGTCCATTTCATTTAGCATCTTTCCCATGTTACTCCACCACTTTATTGTTCGTGCTACCATTATCAACTATGATAATGAAAACTTTATCTATCCCCAAATCACTCAAGCATGTTTCTAAAACTTTGCCAATGTCATTTCCTTTGTGAGAGGAAATCTTGGTGCAATTTATTATTCACTTATGCAACTTCCAATCATTGTTCGAGAAATGAGTTGTGATTACAATGTAATTGATATTCTAAATAGAGGTCCAAGTATCGATTGTAATACTTACCCTTTGATCACTAATGACACTTTTTATCTTAGCCACCTCCACTGCATATAAATCTTATACAAGAGATGCAATTTTCTTTCTGTTGGGAATCTTGAATCAAGGTTAAGCTTCTTTCATCATCTCTACAAACCTTGTCCCTTCCACTACCCTAAACGGCATCTCATCTTTAACAACAAATGTGACAACCTTATCTTTAAGCTTTTTTTGCCTAAAGACATGGGGTGTCAAAGCATTATTCACAGACGATTGTATTAAGATTAGTTGAGAAGAACCTAACTTTACTGCATTATGAGGATTTTTTTTGTATTTCTTCACATGCCCATCAATATCATTATTCCCATGTATTCTGTTATAGGCAGGAACTTCAATTTTATAATAATTGCAAATAGCAATAACAACGGTGACCTTATTTTTGGCATTTTTCTTTATAATTTTCTTGGCGTGTGACCATATATCCTCTACTTTTTTTACTTTTGCCTTCAATATCTACTACTTCTTCATGAATGCTTGATGTTTTGGATGGAGATACTGTGTGAGGTTGAGTGATGGAAGGAGAGCTACCACTTTCGCTAGATGCATCCATGAATAAACTGTTACAATAATATGAATATCGTTCAGAATCAAATAGTACAGTAAGAAATATTCAAATATTACTAAAAAGAGCATGCTAGGGGAGCGAGATTTAAGAAAAATAGAGATTAACAATTTGACATCCTATTTAAAAATGTATATAGAAATATATTGCAAGGTAGAACACTTTTTATTCAACACTTTACTGAGCCCCCAAGGAACTTATCACAAGGTAGAGCACAAAAAATTTAGATAGTTGTACCAGACAAAATGACATACAAATGCATGCTCACGATACTTAAGTAATTGGGGAGCTAGATTTAAGAAAAATATAAAACCTATATAACATGTAGAGAAAATTCAGTTCATCAAAAACATAATAAACATGTCATCATGGTGAACAAATTGATTGAATCTATATGAAAGCAACAACATCGAACAAAAGTTATGATTGTAACTAATGTAGCAATTGCAGCAAAGTTTTGGCAAATACCTTTATAAATCAATGTGTCTCTTTGCTGCCTTAGCTTGCTGGCCTAGTAGAGCATGGACTAAGGGAGGGAGGGAATGTCAGCCGTGAAGACCTTGTATGGGAACAAGGGAGGCAGCACGACTTGGACTGTTGTTAGGGACGCTGTAGCTGAACATGCAGAGCTCCCGTACGAACAATCGGCAATAGCGGATCGAAAAGGAAGTGTAGGCGTCGACTAGGGTTCCAGTGGAATAAGTCGGCGAATGTTGAAGGGTGAACGCGAAGGGCAAACGATGAAGAGCGGACGACGAATGGAAAACGACGAAGGGTGAACGACATGATTCGCGTGCGGCGTGAACGGCTGAATGAATCAATGAGATGCATAAGTCAAGTGTAAGTGTGTAACCCTAGTTTTCTTACTTTTCTACTTTTCTTTTTGTGTGTGTTTTTTTTTTAAATCGTCCTTTATTTTTAGATATTTTAATTTTTAATCCTAGTTTTCTATATTATTTTTTTAAAAAAAGTCTAATTAAAAATTATTATTATTATATTCGGGTCGGGTCGGGAATCCTGCCGAGTAGAGCTTGTGTTCCTGATCCTTTTTCCGATTTTTATCGGGTCGGGAAAAATCCAGACCACTCATGTCAGGAAATATTCAGGTCGAAAAAAATTTGAGAAAGGAATAGATTGGGAGTCAGGAAGGGTCGGGAATTTTATAAAAAATGTTAGCCAAATTTGAATATTCAATCCACTGATGATAAAGCCAAGTAACTTCTAAATCCAACTTTGAGATCCAAAACACAAGGAATTACAAATGTAATTACTTTTAAGATTCGAAAAATTTCTTCTTTAAAATCTTCTATTTTTACTAAACATGTCACTCTTTTGTCTAGAGAATTGCTTGTAAAATGTAAACGTTGCAATAATTTCTACAAATTACAAGTCAACGATGGCTATGGGTCAGTGAAACGACACAAACATGAAACGCCCAATGGAATTTAAAATTGATCATGCTTAAGCACAATTATCTAGATTTTCTACTGGTGGAAGTAGTGATTAGAGATTATTTTTATATTTTGATAATAAATTAAGAGGAATATTAACTAGATTCACTGCAAGAAAGCATGGCATTATAGACGGATTTTTAATATAAAAATAAAATTCATTTTAAATTTATACGAATTAAAGACAGGTTTACTACGAAATTATCAATCTGTTTCACTTTAATAAAGTATAATATTTTAAAATAAATTAAAGATGAAATTTAAAACTAAATTTGATAGTACGTATAGATTTTTATAAAATAAAAATAAATATGGATTATAAATAGAATTTAAGACAATATAATTTTGGTTTAAAAATATGTTTAAACTTTAATGAAAATTTAAGACAGAAACAAAATATATTTCAGATTTATATAAATCAGAAATAGATTTGCTATAAAATAATTAATCTATTTCATTTTAATAAAATATAATATTTGAAAAGAAATTTAAAATAAATTTGATACAAAATTATATATAGTTTTTTATAAAAAAAATAAATATGGATTATAAAGGAAATTTGAGATTATATAATTTTTGTTAAAAAAATTAGCTTAAAATTTAATGAAAATTTAAGACAGAAATAAAATCATTTTTATATAATTCAAAATAGTTTTTCTATGAAATTCTAATCTTTCACTTTAATTAAATATAATATTTGAAAAGAAATTTAAGACAGAATTTAAAATAAAATTGATATAAAATTACATATAGAGTTTTATTAAAAATGGATTATATACTAAATTTGAAACCATATAATTTTTTCAAAAAATATATTTGAAATTTAATGAAAATTTAAGATGGAAATAAAATATGTTTTAGATGTATATAAATTAGTGATACATTTACTACATAATATAATGAAATTGTACTATCTTTATTAAAAATATCGTTTAAAATAATAAAAATTTTAAGATGAAAGAAACCTATCTCTATATAAATTTAGAGGAGGAATGGACACAAATTTATAATTTTATATTAATATTAATAAAATATATAAATTTTTAAAAAGTACTATAGTAAATATATATACAAGAAAAATACATATGAATTAAAAATATGTCTAAAATTTATATTATTTTTTCAACTTTAATTTAATTTAATGATTTTGATCATTTTTTTTAATATTAAGCTGTAAAATAGTTCCACTTATTATAAAACATCATAATATTTAAAATATAATTTAACACCAAATCCCTAATATATTTGATTATTTTCTTCTCCACGCGTGCATTTCCCTACTTCGGTATTGTGTCGCCCATTCACCTAGGCCAAAGATCTTTACGTCTGCCTCCTCCTCTCCTCCCACTTCACCATCTCCGCTCTCATCTTTATCTACTCCAATGCCCGCTATGTCTTCATCTCTTATTTATTCTAAACTCTCACTTTTTTGTGAGTGTGAAATGCCCCCCTCTCCCCTTGTTTCAAATGCCCATTATATTAGAAAATATAAATTGTGATTTTTTTAATATTATTATAAATATTCTGTATGATATTTATTAAAAATTATTAATTAAAAATATAAAATATCATATTAAACTATTTATGATGACACTATTTATAAATGTCATAATGATTATAAAAAATGATTTATAAACTCGTTTTTTTTTCTTTAAGATTTTTAACCCTACCACATTTATTTTTCCCAATAAATACTTTTTCCCTTAATTTTCCTCCTCACCCTAATTTAATTTCGCTTTAGGTGGAGTGGTATGAATTCTTCTTCCTCATCTCTGATTTTTTTTTCTCGCGCTTGGTGGCCATCTCATACGACTACTAGGTCGGTCGTGGTTGCGAGGTCGGTCGTGACCACTTGAGGTTAGCGACAGTCACTTCTCATGACCACAAGGTCCACGACCCCTTCAATCAACCCCCTTATGCGACTGTGAGGTCATGCATCCTATGGTCCCTGGATGTCACCTACTAATGATAAGTCGTGCGCCTTTTGGTTGCACGTTGTCGCCTGCTGCTAATAGGTCACGCACACCTTATGGTCACGCAATGTTACCTGCTGCAAATAAATCACACAGGGATGAAACTTAGGGTATTTTCCTTTTTGTTTTGATCCCTTTTATTCTATTTTCTATGCATAAGAATTTCTTTTGTCATTTTCCTTTTTTTTTCGTTACATTTGTACTATTTGCTTTCTCATTTCTATGCTTAATGTTTACTGTATTTTAAATTGTTACATATTGTTTCCTTATAGCCACAATATTCTAACTAATTTGTAGATGAGAATGAGATTATCCGGAGGTAATGAAGTTATCCAAGAATGATATGTAATTATTTAACGAGATAATTCTACTTTTTCATTTGTATGTCTTGTTTTATTTTTCTCAAAAGATAGTTTGATTAGACTTGCTGAGACTGCTTATAAATTGCTGCATTTTCGATTCCTATTTTTAAAAAATGATGCTAAGGAAATTTTTCAAGATGTTTTCGAAGCCTTAATCTGAACCTAATTGATTTGAGAGCATGCTTGACCTCTTTCATCTTTATTTTCCTCCCAAATCAAATTTAGCCTTTTATGTTATATCAACAAGCAAAAAATTCTTTTAAGGACTATATAATTATGTTAAGTATCACATATTGTATTATGACTTATGGTTCACTCGTTAGTATCATGCAGGATACCAATAGCAAATGTTGCATTAGCCACAACAATCCAGAGCAAATGTTGCATTTAGAATCCTCTTTTAATCTTTTGCTTAGTACTATTTGCTTACTATATGCTATAGTTTTGTTTATTAATATTATAGGATTATTTCTTTGCAATATTTATAGTTCGTCTGGTATTTTGTTTGTGGATATTAAGCTTTTTTAGTTTGTGATTTAAATTAATCAATGTGCAATATCTTGTATTTCATTTTGTTATTTGTATTTAGAGATTTTAAGTTTAAGATTCAAATTTGAAGAAATCCTACTTAAATATTTGTTCACGCTGCCCTAATCTTTAAAGTTTTGTGATGCATATTGTTTCAAAGCTAAAAGAGTCTTCGTGACTTGTTAATTCTTTAGCATTGACAACTGACTATGGAATAATTAGCATATGAACATTAATATTGATTATGACTTTTTTACAATTTCAATTTATCCGTATTAAAATTGTTTATATTGTAAGACTTACTCGTTTTATGTTTTGATTTGCTAGATTGTCTCAATAAAATTGGTTGGTTCGTTAATATGTACAAGAGAAGCAATTCATCTCATGGAGTTCGAAGATAAGGGAGGGCAGAAAGAAGAAATTAAAGGCATGTATGCTATTAGCCAGAGGATAGAGAAACAAATTATTGAAAGTCAAAAAATTTAAACTTGTTATCACATAAAGTAGCCAAAGGGGACAAAATCTTATCAAGGAAGGTAGGCCGCAAAGAGAAGAAATTTTCAAGGAGATGGTTCAGAAATGATTCAAAAGATGAAATATACAAATCATTTATATCTAGGAGAAGTTGGTCTCCGTGAGGATCGTGATAGACAATGCAATGTAAAGATTAGATTACTTATGGTAAGATTTAAAAATTCATATAGTTGTTTATAGTTTGATTATTGGTTAAATTTTTTTAGATGATGTAAATATTTATTTATTTCAATGATAATTGTATGATGCATTTGGATTTAGAAATTATTTCTTTTTAATAATTTTATTTTCTTTTGAAATGAAGGATGGTTTCTTATTAATTAATATATTGATGAGAAATATAAAAAATATAATATAATAATATTTAGTGATAAATTTTAAAATAAAATTATATATAGATTTATAAATAGAATTGTAAATCGATTTATAAACAAGTTACTAACAGAGTTAAAATAAAATTAGAGACAGAATTTACATTTGAAATTAATTTTATTTTGTTAACTTAAAAACAGATTTATAAATGACTTTTTCATCTGTTTTTAAATTTAGCAACGAAATATTTCTATTTCAAAATTAGTCATGGAGCTTTCACTAATGGATTTTTGAGACGAAATATTTCGTCTCAAACTTTAGAGATGGAAAAATAACTTTCAGAGACATTTTTTTCATCTTTGAAATCCTATTTTCTTGAAGTGATTTGTTTTCATAAAATATCTTTAATTTAGTTTTTGATCTAAATGGACTTTTGAAGATTTTTATAAAGAACCTCTTAATTCATTTGCTAAACGTGTTCCTAGAACTACACTTACAAGAACAATTAAAAGATTCGTAAAACAAGAGAAAAAATAATTGAAGAATTTAATAAATTAAATAATCAAATTTCTTTATGTTCCGATATTTAAATTAATTGGCAAACACGAATATATGAATGTGATTTGTCATTCGATTGATAACTCCTTAAATATCTAAAAAAGATTGTTAGCTTATATTGTTTTTGATGAATCATATAATGATCATAATATCTCGCAATTATTATGTTTAATTTCAGAAGAATATGGATTAACTTATAAAATATTTTCAATATCATTTGAAATGAGTTTAGTATTGAAAAGCTTAAATTTATATGTCAACTTATTATTGGTGGATTTTTTCGTTGCATTTGTCATATTTTAAATTTATATGTTCAAGATAGATTAAGAATTTTAATAAATCATATTGAACCAATTATAAGTGTTATTTTCTATTTATAGTCATATTCATCTATAATAAAACAATAAAATTAGTTTTGTAAAATTAATGAAATAAGACCTACAAATATTCCACGTCATGTATTAATATGTTGGAATTCAACATATCAATTGTTACAAGATTCATTTTAATATAAAAAATTATTATATTTATTTTTTACACAAAATATTAATAATACTAATATATTTATTTTTATAATAATGAAATATTTGTAATAGTATTTATTAAATTTTAAAAGTATTTAATGATATAGTTGAATAATTTTTCAATTTTTATTATCCTACTTCACATTTAGTTTTAGTAAATTTTGCAATATAGTATTACTTTTAAATGAAAATAGTACCGATAAATTTTTATCTTCTCATGTATTAGCAATGAAAACAAAATGGGAAAATATTGTTTTCCGTATTCCTAAAATTTATTTAGTAATATTTGTTTTTGACCCTAGATATAAATTAGAAATTTTACAAGAAATGTTAGAACATTTAATTCCATTTAAAAAAATTTCTTCTCTTTATCCAAATAATATTGTGTATATGATATTATAAATTATTTATATGATATTTATAAAGAATATAATATAAAATATGGAACACAGCCTAATATTTTTGAAACACAAAATACTAGTAATAGCAATTTAAAATTTACAAAAGCATAAATTTTATTAAAGCAACAAACAAAATGTGCACGAGGATCCTTAAGTTACACATGAGAAATTGAGAATTATTTTATGATTTTTTTTTATTTTAATGAAGCAAATATTAAAGTAAATTTTAATGTCCGAAAGTGGTGGTCACACAAAACTCAAAATTTTCACGTTCTCTCCATGATTATCAAAGAAATTTTAGATTGTCCAGTGTAATAATTATTATAAAACAGACGTTCAGTGCTAGTGGTAATATATTGGATAAACGACGATCGACTTTATCTCCCCGACTCATTGGAAGCTCAATCATTACTTGACGATTGGATCAAAGTCAAAAAAAGAATTCAAGAAATGCAACTTTCAGATAACGAAATCAAAAAATTTAATACCGAAAGAATAAATACTACGGGAACAGAAAATACAAGTGAGTAACAATGTCACTTTATAAGGTAAAAGGGCAAAAAAAAAAAAAAGAACTACATGAATTTTAATTCTCTCATATCCAAAGAGAATACGTATATAACTTAAATAAATGCAAGTCATTTTTTTATAAATTTATAATTTTTATTTTTTTAATATAATAATTTTAAATCGTGATGAACCGTGACAAATCAAAAATTGACAACTTCGAACTGTAAATTGTAACTGTCTTGAACGATTAAGGTTAAAGGTTGACCCCTCGAAACCGTAGGACCGGCGGTTCCAGATCGTGTAGTTCCGTTTCTACTAAAATTTAATGAAAAAGGAAGGTAACATCAAAAATGAAAAGGCAAACAAGAACCTCCAAGAGATCTGTTCCACCAAACATAAACACAATGCAACCCAGACAAAACCATTTACCAGATTATCTAACCGATACAGTTGCGATATGAAATACGTTTCACACAATCACGAAAAGGAAAGCAATAGAAAATCTACAGGGCTTGTCATTTCAATCGTCATCGTTGCTATCTAGTGCTCTTTATATTGTAACATCACTCGACCTGCGGAATTTTTTGTAGCAAACAGTGCAGGGACTAGCTCATTAGATGAAACTCTATGAAGTAACCCACTCCATTTCTATCTGGATTCGTCCATTTTTTGAGTCGATCAGATGATATATTTCGTTGGTTCTCCTGTTGTTCACCACATCTGCGAGGCTAATGATGACATATCCCAAGTTTTCCTGAACAAAAAATAATATGGATTAGTATTGAGGTTGAATTGAACAGATCAGCTGGCAATCTCGTTAACTAGACTCTGTTTACTACCCTCTCTATCATGTAACTGATATCAAGCAATGGAAATTGCAATTTCTGGTTTTTGTATCTAAAATATAAATATTACAAGGTCCAGTCCTATCTTTCAGAAATTAGATGCAAAACTTAAGTATCTTTTTTGTTTGCGAATTGTGCTTAAGTTAATCATGACAATTATCACCTCATCAATGTACGATGAACAACAAACTTTGTTGCAAATCACATCTGGCTAAATGTATTGGTAAAGATGAGTAACATTTGCTGTGTACACTCCGAATATTTTCCATTATCTTGCTCTGTTCACGATCAAGCCATTAGTGTAATTTATATTTACCCAAATGTGATAGGATATAAAATAAACATTTGACATATCTGCTTTGCATTTACTTTGGCATATCGATTAAGTAAACTAAAGGAGTACCTTGGAGTGTATACCAATGCTGGGTGCCTTACTATACACCTCCACTTGTATTTTATCATTGATAGGAGGCTCCTCGCATACAAATTGATGTACTTCTTCCCATCTTGGATCTCTGCTTTTCTTTATATGCTGCATTCAGCAAATTGATAATAATCTCAGAAGCAGATTAAATATTTTCAGAAACAACTTGATTATAATTGAGCCTCCTCTAGGAATCTGATTCACAAAATACCTTTGTCTTTTTCACTTCTCCTTTAAAGGTGAGACACACGTAAGGGTTTGTATGGTGCTTGCCCTCAAGATCTTGACCTTCATGAATGGTAACAACAAGCAGCCCGCTACCTGAAGGAGTCCCGTTAGGAGCGTTTACTGCGGTATCCTTCTCACTATCAACCTCTAACAATTTATCTTCCTTAAAAGGCTTGTATGTTGCTTCCACAACAATTTGCCCACGAAATTTGTCATCCTGAGCATCAATATTATCGAGATTCTTCATCAAGTCAAGTGTTAAAATTTTAGGCTCATCAGGGTTAAGTTCATTCAACCGAATAACATTCATGCCCATTTTTTCATGTTTTCCCACCTACATAAAAAATGTGCAAAAACAAAACTCAAATCAATAAGCTAAAGTACTAGAGGCACAAATAATGGTGTGGAAAAACGAAAGAAATGCATGTATCTAGAAAATCCATACCTGCTCCCAGTCATAAACAGCGAGGTTCAACTGTTGATTTTCTGGGTCTCTTATAACAAAGTTGAATTCCTCATTCCACTCAGGGTTTAAATTGCTCTTCTTGACAGTTGTCTTCTTCGATGGAAGCTTATCATCTGAAAGCTTAAGTTTCACATACGGGTCTGATTTTCCAAACAAATCTTTCTTTCTTAGTTTTTGTGCACTAATAATCTTCACATGCAACATTCCAACAGGCTTATTTGAGGCCCTGCGATATCACATAATCTGATTGGCTTAGTTATCAGCATCTTCTCTTCAAACTATTAAAAGTGTGGTATGGAAAATGTAAATGTATTGACATGAATTACGTTGAAGCATCAAGTATAGGCACTTCCAGGTGTCTAGGCCATAGGTACATAATTGCAACTTGTTTTTTAATGGTCTCCTACAAAATGGTAACACAGGTCAGCAAAGAAAAAAAAGTGAAAATCATATAAAAGACAGGTTGTCTCAAAGATCTCGGTACATAATTCAGTGCTAGTCGATGATAGCATAACAGTTATAATACTAAAACATGTTCTAAGTTACATTTTTTTTTCCTTTAGAATAGATATTTGAGAGAAAGCACTCTTGGCAGTCCATGATAACAAAAAAAGTTGATTCCCATTACAAATTTCAAAGAAAAATGGATCATTAATGCCTCTTCTCAAAATCATTCTTTGTTGAAAAGTCTTTGTAGACATCTGTAAAGGCAAGCCAACTCACTAATGTCAAGTCTTCTCTTACGTAGCAAATAGAATAGTGAGGATATTCTCGATTAATATTTGTAGGTTCTCAGTAAATTTTCTGCCAGCTCGACTTATCATCCGCTCCTCCATGGTGGTTGTGACTCATCTAGGCACTCTCTTGTATGACAATCTTATGTTGTGATTAACGTCAAAATCCTTGGCTAATTTTAGGTGACAAATAAAATACTAGACCCAAGCTTAAGAAGTATGTTCCCCTCACGGATTTCTCATGCATCCTTTGCAATGCCAATGTGGAGTCAACAGCTCATCTATTCAATGGATGTCCAGTAGCTAGAGGAGCTTGACAAATCATTCAAGTGTTATCCGCATCCATGCAGAGTTCAGTAATAGAGGCGGATTGGACTGATGCTAATGGCTCATTTTCTGGTAGAAAAGAGTGTGTCTTCTCCACGTCTGCACGTCTGTTCAAGCTTGTTGGCCATATGAAATTTTGTTAGCTTTACGCACTGGTATCTTTCATTCAACACATGCAGGTCTTCCAGCCATCGCTCATTCATGGAAAGAGATATTGTCTTTGTGGAAGGTTTAGGTTCCAGCTACAGCAAAACCAGTTTTCTTTGAATATCTACACAGATTGCAGGGTTGATATCTGATACAGCAAATAAGGTGGGGCCCCGAGTTGGGGTCTGTTGGAATTCAATCAAAGTCCCACATTAGAAGGATTTGGTAAAGATCATGAGTTTAAAAAGAATGTAAGATATCTCCATTGGCATAAGGCCTTTTGGGGAGAGCCCAAGAGCAAAGTCAATGAGGGTCTAGGCCCAAAGTGGACAATATCATCTCATTGTGGAGATATGTGAACATCCTTCGATCACAACAAATGGTATCAGAGCCATGGTCCATACCGGATGTCATATGGGGTGGCCTTGAATGAAGTTGAGAGTAGGCCCTGAGCAAGTGGTGACTCGGAGGTGACCAGGTGTTCACGAGGAGGCTCGAAACAGGTTAAGGTGACTGGATGCTGGGGGTCGGACCATGGTCCCACATTGGAAGGATTTAGTAAAGATCGTGGGTTTAAAAAGGATGTAGGATATCTCCATTAGCATGAGGCCTTTTGGAGAGAGCCCAAGAGCAAAACCATGAAGGTCTAAGCCCAAAGTAGATAATATAATACTATTGTGGAGATATGGCCTAAACCAGATCAGACTCTTTACACAAGTATAAGGGTCGAGCGAAGGTCGAGCCTTCAAGAAGGTTGTCATTCTTTAGCCGACTAATCCCATTCACGAGCGGAGGCCGATCAGACTATAAAAGGGGGCTCGGTCGCTCGATCAGCTCACCATGTAGAAGGTCCATCAACCCAACGCCCTAATATTCCATTTTGGCATTTTGTATAATGGTTGTCAAAGAATCAAGGGAATATTCTTTGTGCAGTTTGTGCGAGGAGCTTCTACCCTGCAAAACATAAAAATGGTGGGCCCATTTTTGGAAAGTTGTCAGAGTGTCAGAAAGGTTGGTTCTTTGTTGCCAATGCTTCAAGATTCATACAGAGAATAAAATTAACACTATAAACGAGGTTCCATCTACAGGCGCAGGTACGCTAACGCAAACACTACACTACGCAACCTAAGGCACCTAGATTCCATTGTTCTTCACTACTATTCATTGCATTTCCTCTCGGACACTTGTTTAACTTGGGCGTCAGAGTGCCTGTACCGGAGACTCCTCCTTGATCCGATTGCTAACATTTTTTTCCTCTATTTTCTATTTTTGACACACAGGATGGCACGACATCTTCAGTTTCAACGCAGACTCTTTTCACAATCAATATCATCTCTCTCGATTTCAGATAGGATCAATATCAACTCTGGTTCTCTAATTAGATTAACTGGTCGAGCAATTTTGTTGTGCTCATCAATCTCGGTGTCAAGAATGTTTCTTGTGTATAGTTGTACTATATTGTTTCTGCTCCTTTATTAATGAAATTGAGTGATTGATGTCACTCACAATCTTCTTTAAAAAAAGGTAATTAAACTAACATTAATGACGGAAACCCTTAGGTATTCACAAAGATACTGTACAGTACATAAAGATAATATTCAATTAGATAGGGAAAATAACCACCTGAACAAATCTGTAAAGACCAGGAACTGCCATAAGATCAGCCCCCACAAGTTTTAGACCAAAGTCAACATGTGGCTGTAACAGAGAGTACCATCAAACAACTGAACACTTTGAATGGTTGCATATGATAAGTGCAGCTTACTGATGAGGTTTCAAAGTAAAGAGTAATTTGTATTTCACTAACCTTCTCCATGAGGGACACAAAGATATTTGCAAAACAAGGGAAGCTAGAGACCAATGGTTTTAAAGTAATTCGCGGAGAAGCAAAAATTTGAAGATCTACCACCTGAAAATCTCAAAATGCTAGTATGTTACCTTCACACTCCAAATGCAAACTAGAAGAATATCATAGCAGTAACAGAATGCAGATATGTGATGAAAGAGAGAATATGTGAATGACCTGTATAGATAATTTTAATCCATAGGCTTTGACAACAATGGTTACATTGGGATTCCCAGCCCATTTGAGTGATGGTTCAATAATTATCTCCTTCTCATCTGTAGTGTAGACTTTGATTCCTAGCAGAAGTTGACAGTCGGATGTTATAAGGAAATTAGCAAAAACATAAAACTAAGATTAGAACTTGAAGTCCAGATGAAATCCAAACAAAATAATTGATAGAATACTGACAAGAACAATGTGGAGTAGGGACAAAAAAATTGTGAGATTAAATAAAAATATTAATGCCTATACAAGTAAGAATGAGTAACAGTTGAAGAAGTGGATTGGACTTTTACAATTGTTGGACTAGTGATTGTCTCTAATAACAGGGTCAGCTTTTGTGTCCTAGAGCAAAAAATCTAAGTTTCAAATTTACACAACTCAGTCCTTGATGATTTATATAGGACTGAAAAATAAATGGAGAAAAAACTGCTTTTGTTTTTCTTGTAAAAGACAATTGAATTGATTGGAAAAGGTAAACAAAAAAATGTCAACAATGCAGAGATGATAGGTACTCATGAAGTAGAACAGATAAGAACAACAAAAATGCTAACCTTGAAAAGTTGGTGGTAGTGAACCGAGAGTGAAATTTCCAAATTCAACGGAATCAATTTTATATTTCACAGTATTCTCTGCAATAATTGGATCTGCAATTTGTTTTGCAGTCTTGCAAATAGCCTTGTACAGGATAGAAGGCATCAATATGAGATAGTGGAAACCACTACACATAGAAAGCTTTATGTCAAAGCATACCTTATCAAGATAGGGCCACATTACCACCAGAAACTTATTCAACCAATCAATCTTTGAAAGAAGAAAAATATGTTAAATAATAAAAAATAGATTGATACA
Source organism: Zingiber officinale (assembly GCF_018446385.1). Taxonomy (NCBI): domain Eukaryota; kingdom Viridiplantae; phylum Streptophyta; class Magnoliopsida; order Zingiberales; family Zingiberaceae; genus Zingiber; species Zingiber officinale. The sequence goes on from NC_055986.1 coordinate 108,143,826, forward strand.
AAGCTTTTTACAGTAATTCAAGCAACTTTATCACAGTGTTTCTTAATAAAAGGAAGGTTCACATACTCGTTCATAATCTGGACTCTTTACCCATAGGGGAATTTCAGGAAATATTCGTTCCAATGATTGGGTATCATGTTCAACAAGTGCACGGATCTTAGGATCCTGATCAAGCAAACGAAAAATCGGTTAAACATAAAGCATTGTGTGCTAATTCCCACACTAGTTTTCATACTGATAAAGTACAATCAAGCACGAAATTGAAGTAGAAACTTTCAATAAGCAATAAAAAAATCCATTTTTAGACATAAGATGCATAGACCAATTAGATGCGGAGTGGCCATTCTGCACTCAACCAATGCTTAACCATCTACTTGGTGGTTAATTCCTATATGGAGACATACTTACCTCTGCAGTATCTACAAAGTACGTTTACTTTACCTATTCAATTAGACTAAGAAGCATTTTCTACATAAACCAAGACCTAACTGACTTCAGTCACAACTTCAACTGTAAATTGAATGAAATATTTATAGAATAAACTGGGAATTTCATGATTGTTCATTGTTTTCATAGTGTTATTTTTGTTGTTAGTTATTTTTAATTATAAAAATTAATTATTGACCCCACAATTGCTCATGAGAGGAAGAATTTTTTTGTTATTGGCTATCTAGTTGCTAGGAAATACTTGATTCAATAAGGATCATTTTCTCTTCATCTTTGTATTTTTAGTTAGTTGTGGATTAATAGGTATAATTTTTCTTTGATAACTTATAAATTCTTCAATATCAAGGGCTTATAGATTTCAAATTTAAAATCAATTAAATTGATTAGCATAACATAATACAATAACCTTTGGTCTCATAACCTGAGATGGGGATGGAAGTGTCATCAAGTAACCCTTAACATAGCTGTAACTGTAAGCATCATAGTCAAGTTTGAGATGATTCCAACATCATCTTCAAAAATAGTGAAGGAAGCATCAAGTGCAAAAATTACAAGGAAATTCCTTTTTAGAAATCTTCAACATAACTATCACCTCATCACACAAAACTAACACTAGGATGCAAAAGCTTAAGCATTATCATTTGTTGGTGGTGAGCTTGTAAATTTTATATTTTCAAATAACCAAGAGAGAAAAGGCATTGAAAAATTTATTGTAAAATGGGAGTCACCATTTTCATTGGCTCATTCAAATGACTTTGAATATTTTATGAGAACTTATCTACAATCTAGATTTAGAAAATTATTTAGGAACACAATATGTTCAGACGTAATAAAATTATTTAATGAGACATATTAATTTTAATTAATATTTTTGCATCTCATATAGCCTTAACTTCTAATGTTATAAGTAATAGTCGTAATGCACAATCATATATATGTTGCAATACACACTGGACATATGATAGATAGCTTATTCAATAAACAATAATTAATTTTAAAGATGAACTGATCATGATATTTCCCATCTTTATATATTTCCCACATATATAGATAAAAAAATCAGTTTTATTTGATAATACAACTAATAATGATGTTGTAATAAATAATTTAAAATAAAAAAATTAATACTTTTCAGCTAGGATTTTTTTTTTAATGTATCTTGTATTTGTCACGTGATGAACCCCTATATATAAGATGGGCATAAAGGAAGTTATGAGAATGTTTTATGGGTAAGGAATGCACTTTGATTTGTTCAATCATCACAGTGTATGTGTCAAAACTTCAAAAAGTTTTGTAAACATATAATATCAAATATAAAAAAATATTCTTTGATATATCACCTAATAAGAGGTGGAACTCATCTTACCTTGTGTTGAAATTGGCCTTACAATTTAGGCATCCCTTACCAACTCATATGAAAGATAGATTTAATACAAGCCCATCTATAGAAGATTACGATTGGTTATGTATATATTGAGATTGCATCTAACCTCATAGAAAGTTTTTGTTCTTGTACAAATGAATTTTCTTGTGTAGCTTTATATTTTACAAACTATTAGTGATTTATTTAAAAAATTATAGATATAATCATTTATTTCATATACATATTAAAGATATGTGTAGTTATAATTTTGGATCATGGAATTAAATATATAAGTTTTTATAATGTTATAAATGAATAATATGAAAATTTTGAATTAGAGAATGTGCAGCAAAAAAATATTAGAAATTAAAAATATATTAAAAATTTGCATGACAAATATGGTCACCAACCATCCCATAGCCTCTGATACCATCTTTTTGTGGAAGTCAGAACACAATATCTACATTCCACAGCACTTTCAATCGTGCTAGTGTTTCTCTAAGTCAAACAAGTGAGTCTCAAATATTGAACACCAAAATGAAGTATATGAACCAAATTTTTACTTAGTTTCTAATATATACTCTCGAAACATACAAGGATTTAAATGTATTAAATTGGTGGAAACGATATGCCTATATATATCATATCTCAGCTGCCATGGTATGATACTAGTCATTCCAATGCCTATAGCAACATCAGAATCCTTTAGTGCAGATAACTAGGTGTCAAACGACAAGAGAAATTGCTTGAAGGGCGATGTCTTGTAAATGTGCATGTCATAAAGATTAGTTTGATACAGAGAAATGCCTATAAGATAAAAACAAACTTTGAACCAACAAAGTTGGTCCTAGTTATATAATAAGATCAAGCCAATCATGACAAGACCTAACTCACATCTGCCTAAGATATGACATACATAAGTTAAGTAGAACTACATTGATGTTGATCTTTTTTGAAAGAAGACACTTGATCATCCAATATAGAAGGCTGAAAGGACAAGTTCCAATGATGTTTTAAAAAAAAAATCCAAAATTTGAGATGTAATATTCATGTATTATTGTCCGTCATATTGTATTAAGTTCTTTATATTTATTAAAGTTAAAGTGAAATTATGTAAATATTAAGATTTTAATTAATAAAATTTTCTAGTTTTTTGTCTTTTATTTTTGTTTCCTTTTTATTTATTTTATTTCTATTTTGTTAATTATTTTTTTAAAAAAATAAATAGTGAATTAAGACCACGAGCTCAAGCCTAAGGCAGCACGAGTAAGGGTCACCCAAGCCCAAGTTCGTGCCATGGGGAGGTTAAGGAAATTTTGTGCCCTGCCCAGGCATGACCAATTGACATCTCCATCTTCGGAAACCAAAAGTGAAGAGCAATTATGATACTTGTGAGGCAAGTTTTGATTTATGGAATAAAAAAAACAGCTATCTTTACCATAACTATATGTCTATAAGCCATAGTACGAATGAGAAGAACACATTATATTTGGCAGGAAGTAATCCGAACAGTCATTGCCAACTAGCTTTCATTGCATATACAATAAGAATCATAGCAAAATTCTTCCATATTACGAGCCTACAAAAGATGAACCTGATAGAGAGTTAATTTCTCAGCCCAAAATTGTGACTGCCACCTTAACCTATGGTGGACTAACTTAAGTATCCCTAGATCTGTATTGTTCACTTGTTCACACCAAGCTCGTGATTTCAAAACATAAAATGCTAAATCAGACAGTTGCTTTTTGAACAAGATTCAGTAAAACTATTGTCTTCGGACAATTCAGTAAAACCTTAGCCCAATTGATGTAGAGAAATCAGCTCCCGTTCAATCAAGACCTATGCCAAATTCGTCTAAAATCGATATGGATGCTGCACAGACTTCACATTCACACGTTCAGAAACTTCGGGTCAGTCAATCCAACTTTTTTTTTTATCGGCAATAAAATTACCTTATAAAAAGTAACGTTTATACAAACAGAATTCAGACGAATCATCTGATCAAGAAGCTCCATCTTACAATCTAAATTCTCAAAGCCTTGATGACATAAAACAAAGTCCAAAGCAAGTCATCCCTAGTCAAGCAAATCAAAACAATAACAGATCTGAAAGTACAAGACAACAAAAAGATCATCAAGCAGCACCTACCTGGTCGACATCAGAAGGCTGAAAGTAGATGAAGAGGTAGTATCCGGCGACGATCCCCGCCGTCAGCCCCACTCCAAACCCGGAGAAACTCAACACCGTGTTTAAGACGCCCATCTTCTACCACGCCGTTCAGCCCTCAACGCCTTCGCATCAAGACAAGAAACCCGCAAAAACAAGACAGAATGACCGCCATCAGGACTGTGGGAAAAAAAAACATTTTTCGCCTGGTTAATTCCGCCATGAAAAGGATAAAAAAGAAGTACAAATCAAAATTTACCTTTCACGAACACATCCAATGCGCCCAAATCTGCCCTCCAATCCGCGCCCCTCGAAGAGTAGCAGTAGAATCAGCCTGGACAGGAAGTGATTTAGAAATGGAGGCCAGTCAAAGCGAAGAGCGGAGCTGCTGATTATGACGGTCGGCGAGGCCGACATTAAGCGTGACGCTGCTATTTACTAATATCACGGATATAGACAAAACGCCACACACGTTTTAAGTTCAGATTCACCCTGATACATAATTAATACCATATAAAGGAAAATCAATTAAAAACACTACTTATTTTTATTTATTTTTTTTAAAATATTTATATTCTTTATCTCAAAAATATTATTATAGTCGTTATAATAATAGTTGTAATTGAAATAATATTTAATAGATTTAGATACCTTTAATTAAGATAATAAAAAATATGTTTAATAGAATAATATTGGATATGTAATAATTTTAATTAAATTAAATTATTTTATTTTATGTTGCACCATTACGATGCAACAATATTAAATAAAATAGTGTCTTTTTTCATTTTTGTCCAAAAATAAATACTTATTTGGTTCGAAAAATTTAGAAAATATAAAATACTTCAATTTCTACAAGTTTTTAACGAAGATCAAAAATTAGAAATTAAAATTAGTATCATTAGGTTTTCCTTAGATTCTTCTTCTATATATCTTCTTAGTAAGAACAAGCATGTTTAGGGCAGTGGACGTCCCACAGAATCCGTGGTAGCATTTAGATTGATAACTATAGGATCTCATTACATGATTTGGAGCAAAGATGAAAATAAGATCTGCATACTCATTTTCATTTAAAATATTATTTATATTTTAGGATTATCTTTTAACTATTATATCAGTGATGAACTAGTAGGGTAAATAATTTTAAAATAAATTTTAAAATGAATACATTATAAATATTATTTAACTTAAATTATCCTTTTAATTTTTTCTTCAGAAAAATAAAAAACAGATGTCTATCACTTGACCCATTGTTAGATGCATGCCTCTTCTGGGTGGCAAATTCTAACTTGTTGTTTGCTGCAAAGTTATATCGACGCCTCTTTTAAAAATAAAGTTAGATGGGCACTCCATTTTAAAATAAACTTTTTGAATGATTTAAATTGTATAACTGTCAAGTAGTTATTAAAATATGTAATAATTGGTTGCTATCTTCTGTAACAGTATTATTATTTTTGATCTTATTTATTAGAAAATGATAAATTAATTAAAATAATATTTTAATGAGTCTACAATAGAGGTTAACATGTAAATGCTACATGTAATTAAGTTGCTAATTTATAGAATGATGTCATTATCTTCTATTGATTTTACTTATTAAAGAGGGATAACTTATTAAAATAATATTTTAATGAATAAAAATAAATTGAGAAAATTATGTTTTCCATCCTTTAATTTATATTTGTGTCAATTTTAATCCTACTATGAGTCAATTTACGTTTTTAATCTGTAACTTATAATATTTTTCAATTTCAATCTTTTTTTCTTCAAAACTAAAAATTTTCATCAGAAAATACTCATGGTCAGAATCAAAAAGCCACATGAGTAAAAAAAAAATCAAAATCCCTAAATTCAATTTACAACTCAACAGTTTCCGATAAAAAATTTGAATTTTAAAGAAAAATTACTAAAATTGAAAAATATTACAAGTTACAGAACTAAGAACATAAATTAATTTATAATAGGATTAAAATTGATACAAGTATAAATTATCGAAAAAATAATTTTCTCAAATAAATTAAAAAGATTTTATGACATCCATTATATTTCAAATGAATATTATTTCATTTAAATTCATCAGGTAAAAGCTAACAGTTGGTTGCTTATTAAATTCTATAATATATCATTATCTCATTTTGATTTTATTTATTAGAAAGTGATAATTTAATTAAAATAATATTTTAATGGACAGAATAAATGAAGGGGACTTTTATGATAATATTATTTAATCATAATAATAGACCATATAGAAATTAATATGTAACTACTTCATCTTATAGTAATGAATTGATAATGGCTAACATTGTTACTTTAAAATCCAATCCAAAAATATTTCAAGGAGTTTACTCTAAATAGATGGGGCGTACACATATGGTTTTAATTGAAAAAAGAGGGCAGCGATTTGTGCCTCTTTTTATTTTATTTTTTACATTTTTATTCTATGTTCAACATTGATGCAAACAAACAAAACAAAAAAAAAAAAAAAAACTATGATAACATTCACGTCAAACGCAGCCACAAAAAGTAAATAAGATAGGAGGGTTATTCGTTACAATCACAAATATAAATTTCTACCAACTCAGCTATTCAATTTTCAACTGTATAAGATTATACGTTCATCTCGAACCCCTCACAATTTAAAGAGATAAATCGAAAAATATTTACGTAGAAGGTTATATGGTGATCTGAACGCCGAATATGATTAGCTTCAAAATATATAAAGAGATAAATTAAAAAATCAAACATGTCATGATGAGAATCGATCATTATCTATTTTTATAAATTAACCATGTGATGATCAACTATTCAACTTTTAACATTTTTATAAAATGTAATACGGGATTAAGGGTGTCTCACGCAATCTATTCTCAGCGCCCCCGTTAATTCATCACAGGATCAATACGGAGGAGGTAAATCACGGACGGCTACTAACCTTTGAAATAATGACTAACATATAAGGGAAGCATTTATCTTAGTTTTACCGAGATTCGAACCCTGTACCTCATGATGATAATACATCACATCATGTGCTAGCCATTAGATCTATTCGAGGGGACTCACGTAATATCATATATAAAAAGATAAATAAAAAAAAATCAAATAGACTATCACATAGGAGAGTATTCCACTCATTTCATCGGGAATTGATCATTTTCTATCCTTATGAATCTAATCATATTTACAATGGGAGCTCCTTGGCAATACTGAGAGAGGTTTTTTTTTTTTTTTTTTTTTTTAAGGTTGAAGAAGCAGCTCTAAATACGGAATTGCTTCTTTAAATTTTTATATATTTTTAAATATTTGTAAAAAAAAATAAGATACCAAAATATATATATATATATATATATATATATATATATATATATATAAAATAAAAAGTATGAATCAATAAAGGAATTATTGAGAGTTTGTTTTTTTAGCAGAGCGACATGTAAGGTTTTTTTTTTTCATTTTGGATGTGACAGATATGATAATAAAGAAACTCTATAATATTAGGATTGATTTGTAGCTAGAGGAGGGAGGGTTGAATAGCTCGTCGCACTCGTCATAGCTTATTTCTTGATGATGATATACAGCGGAAAGAACAAGAAATAAAAATACAACGCTAACACAAATAAGGGAAGTATTTATCTCGACTTTACCGAGATTCGAACCCTGGATCTCATGATGACAATATCTCATACGTTAGACACTAGACCCATCCGAAGAGACTCACGCAATGTCATATATAAAAAGATAAATAAAAAAAAAATCAAACAGCCTATCACATAGGAGAGTATTCCACTCATTTCATCGGGAATTGATCATTTTCCATCCTTACTAATCTAATCATATTTACAATGGGAGCTCCTTGGCAATACTGAGAGAGCTCCTTTGTGTGTTTTTTTTTTTTTTTTTTTTTTTTTTCAAAAGCAGCTCTAAATATATGGAGTTGCTTCTTTAAATTTTTATATATTTTTAAATATTTGTAAAAAAAATAAGATACAATATATATATATATATATATATATATATATATTTTTTGATCCTGTCTGAGCTCTGAGTCGACGGACGCTGGGGACGTGTCGCTCTCCACTGCCTTCTGGTGTCGAGGTGGACCTCCGGCAAACCTGCAAAGAAGCCGAGCCGGGAGGGTTTCCCGGCGACGACCCTCCAACGCTCAAGTCAGACAACGAAGAAGCAGAGTAACGTTACTGTGACTACAGTGATCAAGATTACATACCTTCGTCGAAGTTTGGGGGTCCTTATATAGGACCCGGGTAGGCGCGAGCACGCTTCTCAATGTGTGCACGCTTCCCCAAACATACTTTAGTAGGGTTATGTCAGAAAAGCATGTCTGACGTCATTCCGCAATCATCCGAGCATATCCCGGATGTGACGGTGGAAGCTTCCACCGTACGATATTTTGTCCGCTCCGACCGCCGACCACGCTGTTTGTTTGCGGCAAGTGTCTCGAGGTCGAAGCTACCAGTTGTCCTTTTTGTCTTCTAGCGTTCTTATCTGTTCCCGGGCCGAGCGGACCAGTCGCTCGGCGTTCATGGCTTCCGGGAAGCCCTGTTCACGTGCTCGGCTAGGATTGCGCCTTATAGTCCTGCGTCTCGGCCGAGCGGCCTGTCCGCCTGGCCCATAGACCTTTTTACCTGAGCGTCGGAAACCCGACCCTTGGTCGGGCTATCTTTCGTCCGGTCCGGGAGACCCTTGGCCAGATGTCCGGTAGGCCAGATGCTTGGTCGGCCCCGTCACTCCGCTTGGCACGGCCTCTGTCCTCTCGGCACAACCTTGGGATTGACCCTCTTGACCATTGACCTCCACGTGTCGTTGGCCTCCAGCCAACAAGGGTCCCTCGTCCTTATCACCGGATCACATGCCTCCCCTTCAAGTCTAGTCGAAGGAGGCTCTAAGTCCGACTGACTGGACTACGAGTTGCGTCGAGCGGCATCCACTCTGCCGCTCCTGAAAGTGTACCTCCGCTCGGCTCTAGGGAGGCCCATTCGGCCGACCGGTGAGTTGATGGCTATGCCTTCGGTAGTTTTGATTTCTATTTGCCGCTTGTTGCACTACCGCTTTAAGGGCGGTCGGAGTCGTCGTCTCTCCTCGGCATCCGTGCCAATCCTCATTAAGTTGCCCACGCGCGAGTAATGATATTCATTAAATGCTGCTCAATCACTGATCATCACTTGGCAAGTCCGCCGTCATCGTACGGCATGGGCGTCAGCTTCGACGGGACAGACGTCGGTTCAAATCTGACGATCCGATGCCAACGTTCCTTTCGGTGACCTGGATCGGACGGCTGCTGTGGACCGAGCCCCGGGTTTATAAAGCGTCGACGCTGATTTTCCTTCTATCGCTCTTGCCTTCGTGCTTTTGGTGATTCCTCTCGTTCAGTTTCTCGACGTTCGCTTGCCTCGGCACCCCGACGATCTTTCGGCCTCCCTCTTCTTCACGCTTCACCTCCCAGTAAGCCTTCTCCTATCTTTACCTTCCTCTGTGTTCTCCATTCCGGTGGCCTTTGCGCCCGTTCAATATAGTTCCGACCCCCTCCATCAACCCTCTCGTTCTTCCCTCGGTCTTTTCTTCCTCGGTATCGTCCCGGCGATGGCTAGCACCTCGCAGCCTTCTAATCCTTCTCCTGGCCTATGGTATATGACCATGGTAAGCCGGTTTGACGAGGATGACGCGGGACGCTTCCTTCGCGAATTCGAACTTCCTCCTGACCATAGATTAGTTTTGGCCACCTCTTCCGATCGGACCCACAATCCGCCGACCGGCACTGTTTGTTTCTTCCGAGACCAATTTGTGGCTGGTCTGCGCTTCCCCCTACATCCTTTTATCCATGAGGTTTGTAATTATTTCTGCCTCCCGCTCGGCCAACTTGTCCCCAACTCTTTTAGGTTGCTGTGCGGCGTAGTGGTCCTTTTCAAGCTACACGGCATTCCCTTAGTCCCCAAAATCTTCCATTATTTTTACTATCCCAAACAGTCTGAATGAGGTACTTTTTTATTCCAATCACGGATTGGTCTTGTCTTTTTCGACAAGATGCCGACCTCGAACAAGCATTGGAAGGAAAATTATTTTTACCTTCGCTTTCCCGAACGGCCACCTTTCCGCACCAAATGGCAGACAACTGTGCCAAGCCCGCCGGACCTCGGTAAATACAAGAGCCGGCCGGATTATCTTCATGCAGCCAATCTATTAGCCGACCAGAGGTTCAATATCAATAAGCTACTTCACGAGAGGGTGTTGTACATATTCGGGTTGAGCCCGATCCGAACGAAGCTCCCGAGCAGCATGGGTAAGTGTTTTCCCAGCCCCCTCTCCTTTTGGTCTAACTGATTTATTTTTCTTTTATGCAGCTGACATTATGTAGCGCGCCAAGGCCACCGAGCGGATGAAATTGAAGGTCGCCGAAATAGAAGCAGCAGCGGCTAAGGATATGGCCGATCTGGGGATCGCGCCGGTCGGCTCGCGTGAGGGCGAGAGCGAAGAAGCTCCAACAGAGGCCCGAGAGTTTACCGGTCTGATTCCTGCAACCGGAGCGATCAGTGACGCAATCTCGTCCGCCGGCCAGCCTACCTCTGAAGACCTAGGGCAGTCGGCTGGCGACTCCCCCTTGATAACACGCAAACGACGCCGAACGGATCTCACACCTGTGGAACCGGTGACCGAGCCAGTTGACGCCCCCTCTGAAGCGGGCAACCCAGTCCTTGCTTCAACCGAGGCCATCTCTTCGGACCGAACTCCTTCCCAGCTCGACCAACCAGCAGCCTCCCTCGAAGCGCGATCCATTAGTTCCCTGCCGCGGGTTCGTCTTCGGCTCAGGCGTTCAGGAATAGTTTCTGCTCCGCTCGGCGAGTCATCCGGTCGATCCATCTCTTCCCAATCCGATCCGAGAGGCCGTCGAACGATCAAGGTCGTCCTCCATCTTCCCACTGAAGAGTACCTTTTGGCCGTTGATCGGCCAACTGCTCCGGAGCATCAGATCACCATACGAGGACCGCTCGCCAAAGTATGGGAAGATGCGAGGGCTCGTGTTGCCCTGATGACCCCCAGGCATCTCGGCGACAGCCATCTACAACAAACAACCGGGGTATGCTCTTTAATATACTGTATGCTTAATCCTAGTTCTTGACATTATTCCGTCCGAACAGTACTGGGTGGAGAACATTGCGGTCAGCCATCGCCTGGCTGCCCTGGAGGAAGAATTAAAAAAGCTTCAAATTTCTGGAGGGGCGCCAGCTCAGGGGCTATCATATGCCACACTCCGAGCCGAACTAACCAAATCAGAGAAATTACTAGAGGCCGAACGACACAAGTCCTCTGGCTTGGAGACCAGGGTAGCTGGCCTTGAGGCCCAGGTCAAGTCTCACGACCGGGAGATGAAGCTGGCGACCAACAGAAAAAATACAGTCATTTCCGATTTAGAGGCCAAGAATCAACAGGCCCGAGCGCTGGAGCAGCGTGTAAACGAGTTGGCCGACCTGCTGTCCGCCGAGCGAGAGGGTTGCTCGACTACTGAGGCTAAACTTAGAGGAGACATTAAAGATCTCCAAGACGCCTTAGAAGCCGCCCGAGCCGCCTTCAGAGAATACCAAGATGGCGAACCAGGGCGCTTCGTGACGATGAGGCACAATTACTTCCGGTCAGATGACTTTGGCAACAAATTCAGCGATCGGCTGGTCCTTGCCTTTGAAGAAGTCATCCAAGCCACAACTACGTACTTGAAGGCCAAGGGCCAGCTTCCGGAGGCGACTTCTATCCCCCCCTAAGGATCTGGCTGGGATGCTAGAGCACATTCCCGAGCCCATTTTCGACGTTCTTGAGTGAAAGTATTTTCTGTAATTCTCCCTGTCGGCTCCAACAGCCTTACCTTTAATGAAGACTTGCTTTCTTTTTTCCGTACTTCTCCCAGTCGGCTTAAACAGCCTTGATTTAGTTTATGGCATCTGTAACTTTGCCCTTGTTCGGCGAGATTTTAAATGTAATTTTGGAATGCCAACTTTTGCTCTGTTAGCTTTTCGTTTGAGTGCTTCCTGTAACTACGCCGGCCAGTCGCTCGACCCTTCTCCCGCTATGTAATTTCTTAACTTCCTCGCTCGGTCAAACGACCTTTATCTCGTACGGGCCTTCCGTTAGTTCTTTGTTGGTGTCCTTTTCAACTGCGCCGCTCGGTCCATCGGCCTTCCCTCCGTATGGAATCTCCGTTAGTTGTTCGTTGATCGGCGCTGGTAAACGCACGCCATTGCTTTCCCCTTGTCCTTAGGATCAAGGCTGGCTGATCATCGACCCTAGATGCTGGGCCTTAGTATATTTGCGTGGCGCTGACCCGTTCGGGGGGTTTATAGTCGCCGATCCGACTCTAGAGTTTAACGTCGCCGCTCAACAGTCTTCAGGCCGGGGTTTTTATAGTCGCCGGTCCGACTCTAGAGTTTAACGTCGCCGCTCGACGATCTTCGAGCCGGGGGGTTTATAGTCGCCGGTTCGACTCTAGAGTTTAACGTCGCCGCTCAATGATCTTCGAGCCGGGGGGTTTATAGTCGCCGGTCCGACTCTAGAGTTTAACGTCGCCGCTCGACGGTCTTCAAGCCGGGGGGGGTTTATAGTCGCCGGTCCGACTCTAGAGTTTAACGTCGCAGCTCAACGGTCTTCAAGCCTGGGGGTTTATAGTCGCCGGTCCGACTCTAGAGTTTAACGTCGCCGCTCGACGATCTTCAAGCCGGGGGGTTTATAGTCGTCGGTCCGACTCTAGAGTTTAACGTCGCCGCTCGACGGTCTTCAAGCCGGGGAGTTTATAGTCGCCGGTTCGACTCTAGAGTTTAACGTCGCCGCTCGACGGTCTTCAAACCGGGGGGTTTATAGTCGTCGGTCCGACTCTAGAGTTTAACTTCGCCGCTCGACGGTCTTCAAGCCGGGGGGTTTATAGTCGCCGATTCGACTCTAGAGTTTAACGTCGCCGCTCGACGGTATTCAAGCCAGGGGGTTTATAGTCGCCGGTCCGACTCTAGAGTTTAACGTCGCCGCTCGACGGTCTTCAAGCCGGGGGTTTATAGTCGTCGGTCCGACTCTAGAGTTTAATGTCGCCGCTCGATGGTCTTCAAGCCGGGGGGTTTACAGTCGCCGGTCTGACTCTAGAGTTTAACGTCGCCGCTCGACGGTCTTCAAGCCGGGGGGGGTTTATAGTCGCCGATCCGACTCTAGAGTTTAATGTCGCTGCTCGACGCTCTTCAAGCCGGGGGATTTATAGTCGCCGGTTCGACTCTAGAGTTTAACGTCGCCACTCGACGGTCTTCAAGCCGGGGGGTTTATAGTCGTCAGTCTGACTCTAGAGTTTAACGTCGTCGCTCGACGATCTTCATGTAGGTTGCCATTCGGCGAATAACACTAAGACTCTTCGCAAATATTCTTATCTTCAATCCTGCAGCCAAAGGATACATACGAACGGAACGTACATGAAATGAATTACACTGGTGCACCTTTTATCCAGCATGGTACGGTTGGAGATGGTTCGTGCTCCATGGTCGATCTAGCCGTCGTCCGCCTTCATCTTCCAGGTAGTAGGCACCTGATCGGAGCTTCGCGACGACTTTAAAGGGCCCCACCCAAGGAGCTGCCATTTTGCTCACATCGCCGATCGGCTTCACCTTCTTCCATACAAGATCACCGACCTGGAATTCTCTGGGAATTACACGCCTGTTGTAATTCTGCTTCATTCTTTGCCTATACGCCATCAGCCGGACGTCTGCTTTAGCTCTTGCTTCGTCCACCAGGTCCAACTCCAGTTGCCTCCGCTCGGCATTGTCCTCATCGTAGCTTTAGATCTGATCGCATTCCACTCTGACCTCGATTGGGACGACCGCTTCGCCGTCGTACACCAAGTGGAACGGTGTTACTCCCGTTCCCTCCTTCGGGGTCGTGCGGATGGCCCATAGTACGCCAGGCAGCTCCTCTACCCAGTTTCCTCCTATGTGATCGAGCCGAACCCGAAGTATTCGCAAGATCTCCCGATTGGCCACTTCGGCTTGACCGTTGCTCTGAGGATACGCCATGGAAGTAAAGTGTTGTTCGATGCCGTATCCTTTGCACCATTCTCCGAGCTCCTGACCAACGAATTGTCGGTCGTTATCCGAGATGAGTTGACGAGGGATGCCGAACCGACAGATTATATGCTGCCATATGAACTTTTTGACCATCCGTTCAGTTTTCTTGGCTAGCGGTTCGGCTTCGACCCATTTGGAGAAGTAGTCGACTGCCACTAGTAGAAACCTCCGTTGACCGGTCACCATGGGAAAAGGCCCTACGATATCCATGCCCCATTGGTCGAACGGGCAGGATACCGTGGACGCCTTCATTTCCATCGTAGGCCTATGGGAGAAATTGTGGTACCTTTGACAAGAAAGGCAGGTAGCGACGGTCCGAGCGGCGTCTTCTTGTAGAGTTGGCCAGAAGTAACCGACCAGCAGGATCTTCCTAGCCAAAGACCGGCCGCCCGGATGACCTCCGTAGGATCCTTGGTGTATCTCCTGCAGAATGTACTCAACGTCCTCCGAGCTGACGCACTTTAGCAGCGGCCGGGAGAAGGCCTTCTTGTAGAGTTGATCCCCGATGAGCGTGAACCGGCCGACCCTCCTCCCCAATAGTTGGGCTTCCCCCCGATTGGACGGCGTGGCTTCTGAGCGCAGAAATTCTATTATGGATGTTCTCCAATCGCTCGGGAATGTGAGGCCTTCCATCCGGTCGATGTGTGCCACCATGGATAGTTGCTCAATCGGTTGTTGGAGGACGATCGGTGAAATTGAACTAGCGAGCTTGGCTAGCTTGTCCACAGACTGGTTCTCAGCTCGGGGGATCTTCTGTATGACAACCTCAACGAAGTTGGTCTTGAGCTTTTCAAAGGCCTCCGCGTAGAGCTTGAGCCTCGCGTTGTTTATCTCGAAGGTCCTTGAGAGTTGCTGAGCAGCCAACTGGGAGTCTGAAAATAGTGTCACCCGGCTGGCTCCCACGTGCCGTGCGGCCTACAGGCCGGCTATGAGGGCCTCATACTCCGCTTCATTATTGGTTGCTCGATAGTCCAGCCGGACGGATAGGTGCATCCGCTCTTCTTGAGGGGAGAGCAGCAAGATGCCAATTCCGCTTCCGAGCCGAGTGGACGATCCGTCCACAAAAACTTTCCACATAGCTTCGGGCTCGGGATTTTGCACTTCGGTCACAAAATCTTCCAAGGACTGTGCCTTAATCGCCGAACGGGGTTGATACTGAATGTCGAACTCACTCAGCTCCGTTGTCCACTTGATGAGCCGCCCGGACGCTTCTGGATTCAGGAGCACCCTTCCTAGCGGGCTGTCCATCATTACGATGATTGTATGCGCCAAAAAATAAGGACGGAGCCTCCGTGCGGCTAGGACTAGGGCGAACTCGAGCTTCTCGAGACCAGTATAGCGGGACTCAGCATCTTTTAAGATATGGCTCAAGAAATACACTGGCTGCTCTTCTCCGCCTCCCTTTACCAGTGCCGAGCCGACAGCATGCTCGGTTGATGACAGGTATATACGGAGCGGCTCGTCCACGTTTGGTTTAGCCAGTACAGGTAGTGAGTTGAGATAGGCTTTTAGCTCTTCGAATGCCCGGTTGCACTCCTGATCCCACTGAAATTTGGTGGCTCGGCGTAGAATCTTGAAAAATGGCAAGCTCCGGTCGGCTGTCTTGGAGATGAATCTTGACAATGCCGTTATCCGGCCGGTGAGGCGTTGCACTTCCCTCAAATTCCTGAGGGGCGGCATGTCTTGTAGCGCTTTCACTTTGCCAGGGTTCGCCTCTATGCCCCGCTCAGTCACAATATATCCCAAGAAGCGTCCGCCTTTTGCTCCGAACAGACATTTTTGGGGGTTCAGTTTGACTCCATACCTCCTCAGTGTTTGGAAGGTTTCCTCTATGTCTATGAGAAGGTCAACCGCTCGGAGGTCACTGTTCGCTCAGAAACTCCTAATCAATTGACCAATTGATTGGGAAAGTTTTGATCGATTACCCAATCGATCCAAACCTTTTTTGCATAAAATCGCATCAACCAATCGATTTGCCAATCGATTAGCAAGCATAAAACTGTGTAGATCTTGAAATTAGCTTCGTTTCGCATCCAAGATCACCTCATTCCGATATCCGAGTCAAAATTTATGTCCTTCGGAAGTTTACTACGTCCGAACTTCCTAGTTCCATGCCAACTCCCTATTGGACTTACGACCGCTAAGAGTTTGGTCAACTTTTGACCCATCTGGAATTTCTCTTTGTCAACTTCTCATTGGACTTCTAATCACTAAGAGCGGTCCTCCTTGACCCACTAAGATATACCATCTCGTGCCAAGTATCCGGTCCTCCATGACCTACTTGGACTTCCTTCCACCAGATGTCCGATCACCCTTGACTCATCTGGATTTCCTTGTGCCAAGTATCCGGTCAATCCTTTGACCTACTTGGACTTCTCAATACCAGGTGGTCGGTCAACCTTTGATCCATCTGGAGTTCCACGCGCCTAGCTTCACTCACCAGGTCTTTCATCTAGTTTCACTCACTAGGATTTTCACCTGGCTTCACTCACCAGGAATTTCTCACTGTCTGACTTCACTCACCGGGACTTTCACCTGCTTGGCTTCACTCACCAGCACTTTCACCTAGCTTCACTCACTAGGATTTTCCAACTTCTTAGCTTCACTCACTAGGTCTTTCACCTGGCTTCACTCACCAGGATTTTCACCTAGCTTCACTCACTAGGATTTTCCAACTGGCTAGCTTCACTCACCAGGTCTTTCAACTGCCTAACCTCCAGTTAGGGCTTTCCCAATCAAGTATCTGGTTAACCCTTTGATCTACTGACTCTCCATCACATCAACCTGGTCAACCTTAACCAGAGTGCAATCTCCATGTATTGTCAAACATCGAAACCTAAACATCGAGACTCAGGCTTGAACCAACTCAAGTTTAGTCAACCTGACCCAGGGGATATTATACCAACAATCTCCCCCTTTTTGATGTTTGACAATATCTTTAAGTTAGGCTAATCTCATAGCCTCAACTTCCTTTCATACCAAGGCATGAATGAGGGTTTCCTTCATTCTCCCCCTTTCCTAGAGGGCAAACTCCCTCTGTAGGTAATGAAGGTCTAACATAAACCCTACATTCTCCCCCCTATTGATATACATCAAAAACTCTCCCCTTGAAAAGTTACACAACGTTGTTCACAACTTCACTCATTGGTCACAACACCACAATGAAGGTCTCATACCCTTCATCGTATCCAATGCTCACCCTTGAGCAATAACCAATCCAACAAACGAAATGAAAGACTTATACCCTTCATTTGCATTGAATGCTCATCCTTGAGCATACACAACTAAACAATGAAGATATTCACTCTCCATTGTGTGCAAATGCTCAACCTTGAGCATACACATGAAGGAAGGTTAATCACCTTCCAAGGTTTAAGAAAAATCAATTTTCATGTCCTTAAAGAGTAACTCCTCCTAAAGACATGTTTGTAACTTCTGTCATTGCACCAACAATGACTTGGAATCTTTAAACTTTTAGGAAACCCAAAATTAGAAGTTTTGAGGTTTAAGTATCAATATTTGAATGCAAACCTCAACCTAAACTTCAACTTAGTCTTCCTTAACCAATCCGTCCTTGTTCTCATCATTAAAACTCCCCCTAAATGTATACAAATGTGTGTTAAGGGGTTAGGAATGATTACCTAGACTAAAAATGATTTAAAATGCTGAAATCAGGCTTTCCCGGTCAAAATCAGCATTTTCAATCTATTGGGGTTGGGTCTCAATTGATTGAACCCGATTCAATCGATCCATGGATCGATTCAGGAAGTGTGAATCGATCCAGCGAGCTTCTGCTCACGATAACACCTTCTCAATCGATCGCCCGATCGATTGAGGTACTTCAATCGATCAGGTGATCGATTGAAGCACTGATTTTCTGAAATTTTATTTCAGCAAAATTCAGAAATGTCCTAGAAATTTTACAAAATTCTAAAAATCATGAAAATTCATGTAGACATTACTTAGGGTATATACAATCATGGAAAAATAGTTTTCTATGAAAATACTTTCTATTTTCAAATATTGGCACAAACTTGAAAACTTGTAAAAACTTTAATGTTTCTTTCAAGTTTGTGTCTAACTTTTCAATGATGATTACTATCAAAAGATAGTTTTCACCAAGGTTTTTCAAAGTATATTTAAAATTATTTTCAAAATCAATATCCAACTATGTTCTTTGGGCTCAATGCACATGACTTGTACATTAGCTTTCCCAATGATTGAAGTACACATAACTATGTGTTTTGATCAGCCTAAAACTCAAAAATAATGCACTAAATCAACATCTTGAGTTTTATTCATCATCCTAATATCTCACTTGTATCTAATGTGTACTAAAACACATACAATTCACCTTATGGTTCTTTATGAGATGTAGAGTTTGGGTTTACCCTAAAATAAGAATCATGCATATCTATCTAGGCATTTTGGATTATTAACATCCACCTAGGATGTTATTTGTTAGTAAATGTCATTTGTCCTTAATTGCAAGGAATTAATAATAATGCATAATGAGTTATGACATACATCAAAATGAATAATTTTCAAAAGAAAACTTGTTATAACTACATGATGTATGTATGACATGATATGATATTTTATATTTTTTATAATCAAGCATGAATGCTAAATATGATGTCATGACATATGATGGACAAACAAGACATGGTAATTTAGCTTAAAAGAAGTACCTAGATTAGCTATCTAAGTATCCTTAAACCTTAGCTAATTTAAAAATTAACTCCTAGCTTGCTCTCACTTTCTCAAGAAAATGTCAAAATCCAACTTGGCATTTCTTTAACCCATGATTAAATTACGCCAATTTAAAAATTAAGCATAACTCCTCAATTTTTTTTGGCACATTTTACTCATCCAAGGAGTAAATGTTTTAAATTAAGGCCCGGATTTGCCTTTAATTCCCTAAGAACATACTAAAATCCCAACTTCATAGTTCTTATGATTTTCTCAATTTTGCCAATTTAATTTAACATCAATTTTCTCAAGTATTGACACATTTTACTCTTTCAAAGAGTAGTCAATAATCCATTTCATTTTCAAAGGTTAACAATAACCTTGAAAATGCTCTCTGAGTGTCAACTTCATCAAGGTTGGGTTAACTACCTTTCCAATTTGAGTCGACACTCTCTAACTCATCTAAGGGGTAGAGAAAATGCTCCTAGGAACCCAAAACCTATTGGTGCTCCTTGGATGCTCTAGGTATTCACTAGGAATAATTTCCCTAGTTACCTTCCTAATGACCTTCCTAGGTTTCTTAAAAGCCTTGGTCACTTTCTCTAGATCAACTCTAGGGATTGCTTTGCTTGTGACCTTCTTAGTGACTTTCTTAGACTTCTTAGAAGTCTTAGTCACATTTGATGTTGTAAAGATACTCCTAGGGATAACTTCCCTTGTATCCTTGACTTGACTCTTAGACCTAGAGTTGGTTCTATAGCTATATGGAACCCTATGATAAGAAGTAGCATCCCTCTTTGCCTTAGGTTTGTATCCCAAACCTCTATGGCCATTGGATGACTTTTGTACTTCTTGACCTAGGTTTTTCTCATTTTGCCCTTTTAGGATATTTTTCATCCTTTTTAGGGTCTTTTCCATTTTATCAAATCTTAACCTCAAGACTTGATTTTCTTTCCATTTCATTGTGTCCTTGAGTATTTTTATTTTTAGGCTTATAACTAAAATCCTTAGAGTTCTTGCCTAAATTTTTATCTACCTTCCTCTACATGTTTTTCCTTAATGCTATCATGCTTTCTATTTTTATGGTAAATAGCATTAAAATGAAATAAATTAGAGCTAGTATGTTTTTTACCATTATTTAAAGGGGTAAGCTCAATAAATGATACCTTGGGACAAGAAGTATGTTCCCTCCTTGTCCTTTTCATTGAATTCCTATGAAGATGAGGCTTCTTGGACTTCTTCTTCGGAAGTTGAGCATCTCTCAACTTCGGAGTCCTCTTGCTCTTGACCTTGATCCACTGAGTCACCCTCTTTGGATTCCTCTTGATTTGGTACAGTGGAGGGGATCTCATAAATCTTTGTCAATTTGCTTCAAAGCTCCTTGGCATCCTTGAATTCTCCAACTTGAGCCAAAATATTGCTTGGCAACAAATTGACCAATAGCTTGGTCACTTTGTCATTTGCCTCGCTCCTTTGAATTTGCTCTTGGCTCCATTTGCTCTTCTTGAGAATTTTACCCTTGAATTTGTTGGAGCTTCAAAGCCTTCAATTAGAGCAAACCATTGCTCTATCTCCATCATAAGAAAATTTTCGATCATTGATCTCCAAAGATCGAAGCTTGTGGATACAAATGGTGGAGGCACCCTCATATCGAATCCGAATCCATCTCCGAATTCCATTTGAAGTTGAGCTTGGTGAAATCTTTGACTTGAAGAATTTTGCTCCAACTTCTTCACCATCTAGCCTTGTTGCCCCTTCCGACGATGATTCCGGTGAAGAGCGACCTCGCTCTGATACCACTTGTTAGGGTCGATTTGTAGCTAGAGGGGGGGGTGAATAGCTCGTCGCGCTCGTCGTAGCTTGCTTCTTGGTGATGATATGCAACGGAAAGAGCAAGAAACAAAAATACAATGCTAACACAAAGGATTTACTTGGTATCCACCTCAAGAAGAGGTGACTAATCCAACGATCCATACACACGAGCACTCTCCACTATGAAAACACTCCTTTACGGTAACTACCGAAGGCAGAGAAACCTTACAACACTCTCAATACAAGAAGAAAGAAAGGGAAGTGAATCCAAGTAAGATCTTATAAGATTTAGAGCATAAAACCCTAACTTATTCTTCTTGTGTTGAACGCCTCTTGATCTTGGAAGGGCAGAAACCCTTGCTCCAAGAATGCTTCAAGAACTGGCATGAGTCTCTGTGGAGAAATCGCTGTGATCGCGTGGAGAAGAAACCCGAAGCCTCTATCGAAGAAGACACTCGTAACGACTTTATCGCGACCCAACGGTCGGATCCCAATCGATTGAATTACTCTCAATCGATTGGGGAGGCTTTGGATCGATCGTTTGATCTATCCAGAGCGCCTCTGTGCTCTTGGAAATTGCTTGAATCGATTACCCAATCGATTCAACATGTCTCGCGCGATTTCTAGGGCTATCGTGTGATTTTCCAACCTCCCAATCGATTGGTCGATCGATTGGAGGTTTCAATCGATCAACTAATTGATTCAGAAGGTCACTGTTCGCTCAAAAACTCTCTCAATCTATTGGTCAACCGATTGGGGAAATTTTGATCAATTACCCAATCGATCTAGACCTTTTCTGCATAAAATAGCGTCAACCAATCGATTGAACCCCCCCCCCCCCAATCAATTGGCAAGCAAAAAACTGTGTAGATCTTGAAATTAGCTTCGTTTTGCATCCAAGATCACCTCATTCCGATATCCGAGTCAAAAGTTATGTCCTTCGGAAGTTTACTACGTCCGAACTTCCTAGTTCCATGCCAACTCCCTATTGGACTTACGACCGCTAAGAGTTTGGTCAACTTTTGACCCATCTGGACTTTCTCTTTGTCAACTTCTCGTTGGACTTCTAATCACTAAGTGCGGTCCTCCTTGACCCACTTAGATATACCATCTCGTGACAAGTATCCTGTCCTCCATGACCCACTTGGACTTCCTTCCACCAGATGTCCGATCACCCTTGACCCATCTGGATTTCCTTGTGCCAAGTATCCTGTCAATCCTTTGACCTACTTGGACTTCTCAATACTAGATGGTCAGTCAACCTTTGATCAATCTGGAGTTCCACGTGCCTAGCTTTACTCACCAGGTCTTTCACCTAGCTTCACTCACTAGGGTTTTCACCTGGCTTCACTCACCAGGATTTTCCCACTGTCTGGCTTCACTGACCGGGACTTTCACCTGCCTGACTTCACTCATCAGGACTTTCACCTAGCTTCACTCATTAGGATTTTCCAACTACCTAGCTTCACTCACTAGGTCTTTCACTGTAGCACCCACCCTCCTCCTACTTATAAAGGGGGGCAGGAAGGGCGGTGCTATGCGAACATGCATACATACATATGCAATCGTTTCAGTGGAAGAATTTAAATTTAAACATGGAGAAACAAACATTTAAACATGTAAATCTCTTAAAGCATGTAAACATATAACACATGTGAGCATGCTTAGCATTCTTGCATATAACTTGGTTTAGTATCTATTTCTTGAAACATGATACATGATTGTTTAAAACTAGAGCATAAAGCGTACTAATAAAGAGAGGATGAACTACTAAGCATGTATATTGTTCTCTAAAGGGGTACTTGGTACTTCTTTAATGAAAGTTCATGATAACTAACCTGATGGAAGTATAGGAGTCTAAACATAAGTATGAACATTAATATGGGGTTTGAAGCATAAACTAAGTACCTAGTCGTCCATCACTTAACACTTCAAGCATGATAAGGAGGTTCTTAGCAATTCTTTAACTAAAACAAGTGCTTATCATTTCAAGGTTTCATGGAAACAAAAGATAGTATAGTTTCACATCAAATAGCAACCATTAAAAGCATCAAGTAAAAGAACCAGTTAACATGCAAGACTTAGAACATGCATAAGTCTTGAAACACAAAACAGATCTCTTCCACCATACCACTGCCACACACATTTTTGCCCCTCCTGCTGCTCCCTTTAGTTTAGCCATTCTTTACCCTTTTCTGCAGTACAAGGAAAAATAAAACTACAAGCACATAAACTTAGTAAGATCCTTTCCTACTCACGAAAGCCATAAATCATAGATTAATCATAGAGTAGTGACCTGTTCATTTAGACAACATATAGGCATATCACAAGAGTACATCATCTTAGAGCATAATAATCGCATAGCATGAAATAATATATGCAAGATGTTCTTTTGAAAACATATATTATATAAGTACTTAAACATAAATCTTAACATGAGGGCCCGACATTGTGTTGGTGCGGGAAGCATCCGACGATCGAACCTAAGTTTTGATAATGGCAAAGGATTCAAAGTTAAGGTGCTTTGTTATCTGACAGCTGTTGCTGAGTGTTTCAGGAAAGTCCTAACTGCGGTTAGGCAAGGTAAAACCCTAGGGGGTGGTAACCCTAGGTCATAGGGGGTGGTAACCCTATGCGGAAAGTCTTGGTAGGTCGATGGCTTCAGGCAAAAGTCCTAGGGGGTGGTAACCCTAGGTGGAAAGTCCTGGTGTCGCGAACCAGGTGAAAGTCTGAACTGGCCGGTGAAGCGGATGTTCAGCAGAAAGTCCGGAAGCATCGAGTGCCGAGCAAAAGTCCAGTCGATCTGGAGGATCGTACTGGCAACAGGTAAATCTCCTGAGTGGAGTAGGTGAGGACGCGTTCCCCGTAGAGGGAACAGTAGGCGTCGGGTCGACCTAGGGTTTCCGGTTGGAAACCCGAAGTCAGACCCGGACAGTTCGAATGCTGTCAAAACTTTTATTATTATCATTCATTATGTTTCTGTGCTAACTTTTTTTTGCAGGGTATGTGTTTGGGACTAACACATTTTGCAGGAACAAAGGAGCAAGTTACAACTTGGATGAACAGTGTCCGAGGCGCCTCCATGGAGCTTGGAGGCGCCTCGGGTGCAAGGCCAGCGCAGCAGACTGGAGGCGCCTTGAATGGAGTTCAAGGCGCCTTGGACCGGAGGTTGAAGGCGCCTTGGATAGGCTGAAGGCGCCTTGAACCAGATAGAGTTCGACCAGGTCCGTGCTGATCCACGCGGGTGACTCGGCTCGTTCAAGGCGCCTTGGTGAACAGTTAAGGCGCCTTGGACCCCCTTTATAAGGGGTCTCGACCAGCAGCTTCAAAATACAACTTCCAAGCTTCCATTCTGCTGTGTTCTGCTCAAGTGCTGCTTCCTAAGTGCTGTTGCAACATTCCGATGACCCGAAGCTCAGATTTCTTTTCTACTACTGTTGTCGGTATAATTTTAATTGCAGTTACATTTCGTAATTAATCTGTAATATTCATACGAAATTATAGTTGTTGCCCACGGAAAGCGATCAAGGATCACGGGCCTTCGAGTAGGAGTCGACCCAAGCTCCGAACGAAGTAAACCACTGTGTTCTTGTGTTTGTTTCCTTTATTCCGCTGCTTTAATTACTCTACGAACGTTTTACGATTCCGATAATCGAACAAATAGCCACGAGCGCTATTCACCCCCCCCCCCCTCTAGCGCGTCTCGATCCAACAATTGGTATCAGAGCGGGGTCGTTTTGAATTGGTGCAACCACCTTTCAAAACAAATTTTTCGCAGTTTTTTTTCGTTTTCGGAGTCGAATTAGAATTTAGCCTTACAGCTATATTCTCATTTTTGTTTCCCTCGAATTGACTTTTGCTCGAAGTAGGTGCAACACCACTCGAGCTCATTTTTATTATTCTTTATTCCAGCACTACTAATCCAAGACTTAGTCTTGGAACATACTCTGTTGTTTTCTTTTGTTACATATTATAAATGGCCCAACAAGAAGGTTTCAGCACTGTACGCCCCCCGCTATTCTCCGGAGAGGATTTTGGCTACTGGAAGGGAAGAATGGAAACGTATCTAAAGATACAATTCGAAACGTGGATGATCATAAAGACGGGACTGAAACTGCCAGTCGATGACGACGGCAAAACTACACCCTGCGAGAAGTGGGATGCCTCTCTAATAAAAAAGGTGGAAGCCGACGCCAAAGCTACCTGCACCCTCCAATGTGGTCTTACCAAGGCAGAGCCGTTCTCCTCTGCAAAGGAGCTCTGGGAAAAGCTAATCGAACTCCACGAAGGCACTGACGACACCAAGGTAAGTAAAAGAGATCTTTTACTTAATAAATTATATAATCTAAAAATGCAGGAAGGCGAAACGGCGAGTTCTCTTCACGCGAGAATACAAGACATCCTTAACTCTCTTCACGGAATTGGCCAGAAGATAGAAAATCGGGACGTAATAAGGTATGCCCTAAACTCGTTTCCAAGGAATACATTGTGGGCATCAATGGTAGATGCCTACAAAGTTTCCAAGGATTTATCTTCTTTAAAACTAGATGAACTTTTTAGTGAATTTGAACTTCATGAATGAGCAGACTAATGCACAGCCTACCGAGAAAGGTATTGCGTTGGTTGCAGGTACAAGCCGAACCCGGGAACCGAGACCACGACGGAGAACCGAACCAACATCGGAAGCTGAACCAGACTCTGACGATGAAGAAGGTGACATTACAACCGAGCTGGTAAACCTCATAAAGAAGCTCTACAAGACGAAAGGATTCGACAAAAGGGATCTAAAGAAGGCAGTAAAATCAAAGGAAGGCCCACAAAATACAAAGATGAAGTTTGAAGTTACATGCTACGTGTAACCAAAGAGGGCACATCAAATCCAACTGCCCTAACCTGAAGGAGGTCAAAAGCAAAGAAGGAAAAAGGTCCTAAGGCAACATGGGACAAATCTTCATCGGGACGACGAGCTCGAACAAACGAGTCTACTCGCATTAATGGCCCGGACCAAGTCGTCGAATACGGATGCGAGAGCGAGTCCGAGGCGAGTCCGAGCAAAGCCACGGATCCGTATCCATTTCGAAGGACCAGACACTGTAAGTATCTCCCGGTTGAACATTTTAGTTAGCTATTTATTGCACAAATTAGCTAAGTCAAACCGAAAGTTAAGTCACTTCTAAAGGAAGTAAGTGTCCTTAAAGAAGTGGCTAACACTAAACCCTTACCCGACCAGAGTTCGACTGAATTTCCAACTCAAGTTCAAAAACTTGAGGAAGAAAATTCAAGTTTAACAAATAAGGTTAAGGATTTAGAAAATACCTTAGAACGGTTTACTTTGGGCTCCAAGAATTTGGACTTGATTCTTGGAACACAAAGAGCCGTCTACAACAGAACTGGGTTGGGATACAAAAGTAAATATAGATCTTATTTATCACTAATAAACAAACAAAGTATTAAATCAGTCCAAGCATGGGTCTCCAAGTCTAACTTGGTCAATCAAGTTGGACTTGGCCAATACTGGGTTCCGAAGGATCAAATATACTACCTCGATAGACCATATCGAGGCCATGATCCAGGGGGAGCAAAAAGAAAAACAATCCTAAAAATTTAAAATTCAAAATTCGAAATTGAAACTAAAAATTAAAATAAAATTCAAAATTCGAAATTGAAATTAAAAATTAAAGTTAAATTCAAAATTCGAAATTGAAATTAAAAAATTAAAGTTAAATTCAAAATTCGAAATTGAAATTAAAAATTCGAAATTGAAATTAAAATTAAAGTTAAAATTCAAAATTCGAAATTGAAATTAAAAATTAAAGTTAAATTCAAAATTCGAAATTGAAATTAAAAAATTAAAGTTAAATTCAAAATTCGAAATTGAAATTAAAAATTCGAAATTGAAATTAAAAATTAAAGTTAAAATTCAAAATTCGAAATTGAAATTAAAAATTAAAATAAAATTCAAAATTCGAAATTGAAATTAAAAATTAAAGTTAAATTCAAAATTCGAAATTGAAAGTCAAAATAAAATCATAAATTAAAAACTCAAAATAAAGATGGAGGATCCAGACTCGCTGGCACCCCCAACTAAACTACCCGGTAGGGTAACTGAACCTAATCTACCCGAAATGGGTAAAACAAGAGTAGATTACCCGGCAGGGTAATTAAGGTTAGATTAAAACGGACTAAGGTTAACTTGAACCACAGTACTGGTGAAGTTTTTGGATGATAGTACGTTAGGGAAGCTTGGGCATCGCATGTCTAGGAAGATATGGCTTCGACCTGGTGCATTTGGCCAAGTGGAACTGACCGAAGCTACCCTTAAATGGATCCTGACTAGTTAGACCAAGGATTGGTATTAAGTTCAATGAGTAGGACTATTTGGAAAACCTCAAAGGCATGGTTACTTTAATGAGCTCCTTGTGACTCACCATAGCCCAGAAGTTTATCCAAAGAATGCTTACTTGTTGAACCCAAAGCCAAATCTGAATCTAACACAAAGTTAAACCAAAACTCCTGAATTCAACAATAAATCATCTCACATCAATCATAGGATTCCCTGATTAAAAATTTAGATCGGGTGAGATGACTAAGTAATAAAACTCAATTTCAAAATTATTCTTAAAAACTCAATTTCAAAATTATTTTAAAACTCAATTTCAAAATTACTTTTAAAACTCAATTTCAAAATTACTTTTAAAAATCAATTTCAAAATTACTTTTAAAACTCAATTTCAAAATTATTTTAAAAACTCAATTTCAAAATTATTTTAAAACTCAAAATTATTTTAAAACTCAATTTCAAAATTATTTTAAAACTCAATTTCAAAATTATTTTTAAAACTCAATTTCAAAATTATTTTTAAAACTCAACTTTAAAATTATTTTAAAACTCAATTTCAAAATTATTTTAAAACTCAATTTCAAAATTATTTTAAAACTCAATTTCAAAATTATTTTTAAAAAACAATTTCAAAATTATTTTTAAAACTCAACTTTAAAATTATTTTAAAACTCAATTTCAAAATTATTTTAAAACTCAATTTCAAAATTATTTTAAAACTCAATTTCAAAATTATTTTTAAAAAACAATTTCAAAATTACTTTTAAAACTCAATTTCAAAATTAATTTAAAACTCAATTTCAAAATTATTTTAAAACTCAATTTCAAAATTCCTTAAAATTTTTTTCAACTTTAAAATTATTTTTAAAACCTCTTCAAAATTTATTAATTAAATTAAATTTAAAAAAAAAACACGTGGAACTTATCGGAGGCGCCTCCCATCAATAGGAGGCGCCCTAGCAAGCGGCGGGAAAATTCCCGCCGCTTCGTCTTAAGGCGCCTCGGATCCATCCAAGGCGCCTCCAACATATATAAGGCGCCTTCAACCTTGTTTTAAGGCGCCTTCAACACTTTATATCAAAACGAACAGAAGCCTTTCTGTTCGTTTTCTGCCGACGCCGAGCACGCGTTACTCGTGTGTTTTCTTCCCAACTAAGGCGCCCTCAACCGTTTTTTTTTCCCTTTCTACGTGACAATGCCTCCTAGGTATAATCCTAATCCCTTCCGATCAAGTTTTATTTAGAATTTTTGCTTATTTCTGTCAATTTTTGGCAAATTCGTTAAAAATAGGAAACGCCGACATGTTGACCTTAATCCAGCTAGAATTCCATCAGCAGATATCAGATTCCCAACTATACATCTTAGGGACACCTTTGCTAATTACATCTTTGAACCTATCAAACCTAGATATGTAAATAAGACTTTTTTTACCCAGTATTGTCAACCAACTATTCAAATGATAGAGCACTATCAACTGGATCAATTGGTTTACTGCACCGATACGGTAAACCAGGAGTTATGTGCACAGTTTTATCACAACCTTGAGAGGGTTGATGATAATAGGTACAGCACTAGAGTTTCTGGCGTGGACATTGAGCTTACTCCCACTCTGCTACGCACCACCCTAGGACTTAGGGCCTCTGAGTCTACTTTCTATGCTACCCCGGTAGGGATCTGCCATTTGGCGATCCTTACTCCCACATTACGTTAGATACTATCTATACGTATTTCCTCGGGGAAGCGAGACCTGCTGACTTGACTGAGGTCAGGTCAGTTACTCTTCGGGTTCAGGACTACGTGATGTATAAGGTCCTGACAGCATGCATTCTGCCGATCTCATCTCGGGATGTCCCGAAGATGAGATCTTCACACTCATTCTTCTTGTACGCCCTGTGTCATCGATTTGATATCGATATTGCCCTGCATATGTTCCAGAACATTATCTGTGCATCTGGGACAGTCACCTCCAAGATAGTCCACATGCCCTATTATCATATTCTGACACGCTTCTTTTCGACCATAGAGGGTATAGATGTGACCAGAGGAACAGTCATTCCTCTTACTATATATGATGAGCTAGGATCCCGTAGTTGTAGACTAGCCAGTGCCGATATCACAGCTGATGGAGTTCTAGCATGGATAGGCCGACCACGGCAGGCAGCTGCCCCTATCGCTCCAGCAGCCGAGGATTTACCAGGCGAGGGAGAGGAGTGGGCTGATTTCTTAGCTGAGGATCTTTTCGCAGATCCCTCCCCGTCTGCCAGACCATCCACCTCAGCTGGACCTTCGACCTCTTCCTCACTCTCCGTCGAGGACAGACTTGCTCGACTCGAGGTCGAGTCCATCCAGACACGACGGATAGTTCTATCTATTCGATCTGAGATGGCTGCCGGATTTACGTCCCTTCGTGACGAGATACGACAGCTAGGTCAGCCAGCACCGGAGCAGCCCCATGATCCTCCAGCTATTTCTCCTCGAGCAGATGACCCTGCTATTTGATATGACTCTGTTATGCATTTTTCTGTGGATTGTTGTCTCCCTTGTTTAGACTTCCTTGAAGTAATATTTGCATGCTTATTCAGTTTCACAAAATCTGAAGTAATATATACTTATTCAGTTTCACAAAATCTGAAGTAATATATACTTATTCAGCTTCACAAAATCTGAGTTTACTTATCACTCATTCAAATTCTAGGAAAAACAGTTTTCAAAACTCCAATTTTGTTAGATTTTTAAAATTCGGATTACGCCTAGGTTTCCCCCTAGATATCATGTACCCCTAGATTAAAGCCAGAGCATCTCACAATCACCTAGGTATACCTTGCTTGTGTTTGACAAACTTAGAATGGCGTGAGATGCATAGGGCACAGTCTGGACTCAGGAATGCTTATATTTGTGCATCAATATGAGTCTGGGCGTTAAACACATCATAAATAATAATCAAGTCAAGTCTTCCAGCTCTAGCCAACTCTATCTGGACCAAATGGACTTAATTTGACTAACCATGTGAAAGCTACTGCCCTCTAGGCAATCAGCAAGTAGCTAAAGGTTAGACAATTGGGAAAAGTGTGTTTCAATTTTTTTTTAAGCATGATGGTACTTTAAGGTTCTAATCAAATTACCTTACCTGATTATTTTAAGAATCTGATACTTAATCAAATTAAACTCAATAATTTAATTTGACTCATGCTTGGACTAGAAACCAAACTACTGCTACTCCCTCTGACCTAAAACTTAATAGTTTTCCTTAATATCAATTTTTTTTTTCAAAATGAGTATTCAAAACTTAATTACAGTTTTTCAAAACACTTGTCCATGTAACTGAGTATTCAAATATTTTCAAATCTAGTCACCTTTTTATAACATTTTAAAGTTATTTTTTTTAAAAATGACCTCATATTTTATAACTTCTAAGCAAATCCTTTTATTGAAAATTCAAGTACTCATATTTTCAAAGTTAGTTAATTTTAAGACTATTTTAACTAGACTTAGCTAGATTGTACTTTAAACTTAGCTATTTGGCAAAATATTTTTTCAATACAAATCATTTCGAAGCTGAGTATATAGCTAAGTATTTTCAAATTTCGCAAATTCCAAAACTCAAAAAGCTAAGTCGTTTTTGCTAAGAAGAAAATTGATCTTTTTCCCTCTTTGAAAATTTTCCTTCAGAAAAATACAAATCTACTTTCAAACTGGTTTATTTTTTATATATGGCAAAGGGGGAGAGTAGGTAAATTAAAGTTAAAGGAAAATTCAAAGCAGAGAGTAGGTAAAATAAAGTTAAGTTCAAGTATTTAATAAAAGGAGGGCTTTTATTAAGGGGGAGTCTAATATTACAAAGTTAAAAGTTTCCAGCTTAACTGTTATTGCATTTGAAGTTTATTTACTTAAGCTTGGTTAACTTTATACAGTTACTACATATGTTGTTTTTCTTAACTTTGAATTACGTGTTGCCATAATCAAAAAGGGGGAGATTGTTGGTGCGGGAAGCATCCGACGATCGAACCTAAGTTTTGATAATGGCAAAGGATTCAAAGTTAAAGTGCTTTGTTATCTGACAGCTGTTGCTGAGTGTTTCAGGAAAGTCCTAACTGCGGTTAGGCAAGGTAAAACCCTAGGGGGTGGTAACCCTAGGTCATAGGGGGTGGTAACCCTATGCGGAAAGTCTTGGTAGGTCGATGGCTTCAGGCAAAAGTCCTAGGAGGTGATAACCCTAGGTGGAAAGTCCCAGTGTCGCGAACTGTGAACTGATCGGTGAAGCGGATGTTCAGCAGAAAGTCCGAAGCATCGAGTGCCGAGCAAAAGTCTGGAGGATCGGACTGGCAACAAGTAAATCTCCGAGTGGAGTAGGTGAGGACGCGTTCCTCAGAGGAACAGTAGGCGTCGGGTCGACCTAGGGTTTCCGGTTGAAACCTGAAGTCAGCCGATGCTGTCAAAACTTTTATTATTATCATTCATTATGTTTCTGCTAACTTTGTTTTGCCGGTATGTGTTTGGGACTAACACATTTTGCGGAACAAAGGAGCAAGTTACAACTCGGATGAATAGTGTCCGAGGCGCCCCATGGAGCTTGGAGGCGCCTCGAATGCTGTGAAAGCCAGCGCAGCAGACTGGAGGCACCTTGAATGGAGTTCAAGGCGCCTTGGACCGGAGGTTGAAGGCGCCTTGGATAGGCTGAAGGCGCCTTGAACCAGATAGAGTTCGACCAGGTCCGTGCTGATCCACGCGGGTGACTCGGCTCGTTCAAGGCGCCTTGGTGAACAGTTAAGGCGCCTTGGACCCCCTTTATAAGGGGTCTCGACCAGCAGCTTCAAAATACAACTTCCAAGCTTCCATTCTGCTGTGTTCTGCTCAAGTGCTGCTTCCTAAGTGCTGTTGCAACATTCCGATGACCCGAAGCTCAGATTTCTTTTCTACTACTGTTGTCGGTATAATTTTAATTGCAGTTACATTTCGTAATTAATCTGTAATATTCATACGAAATTATAGTTGTTGCCCACGGAAAGCAATCAAGGATCGCGGACCTTCGAGTAGGAGTCGACCCAGGCTTCGAACGAAGTAAACCACTGTGTTCTTGTGTTTGTTTCCTTTATTCCGCTGCTTTAATTACTCTACGAACGTTTTATGATTCCGATAATCGAACAAATAGCCACGAGCGCTATTCACCCCCCCTCTAGCGCGTCTCGATCCAACACATTGTACCACATACATGATTTGCGTGCATCCCTAAATAAATCCGAGGTAACTAATCCCGAACCTACTAGGGAAACTAGGCCCGTGCTTTGACCTAAGGGCGACGTAGGAGCCCATCCCCTGGATAAGCATAACAAAAGTAAAATAACATATCATGTTCCTTGTTATATCATAAAGAGTGCTCTTAGTCCCAATTTATAGGGAAGCATCTCTTAGGCCTTTCATCATACATAAGTCTTGCATAAGCATAACATGGTAACATAAGGTTCACCCAACACATAGCATATAATAGGGAACCATTAGTAAGCATGATTGGAGTGTTTGCTCTCTTCTAGCTCTAGTAGTTCTCTTGGTCGCAACTTACAAGGGCATGATCCTAGGTTTTAAACAACATCAACCATG
Source organism: Zingiber officinale (assembly GCF_018446385.1). Classification (NCBI taxonomy): domain Eukaryota; kingdom Viridiplantae; phylum Streptophyta; class Magnoliopsida; order Zingiberales; family Zingiberaceae; genus Zingiber; species Zingiber officinale. The sequence goes on from NC_055986.1 coordinate 108,176,335, forward strand.
AATAGCATCTTAATAACATCACATAACATATTAGGTATCATGAGAGAAAGCATAAGCAAGTCTAGTTGGAGTTTAAACTTTCCTAATCCCTTTATTTCTTCTTGGCCGAAACTTCAAGGGATATGATCCTAGTTTTTAAGATACATAAGCCTTGCATAAGCATAACATGGTCACGTAAGGTTCACCTAACACATAGCATATCATAGGGAACCATTAGTAAGCATGATTGGAGTGTTTGTTCTCTTCTAGCTCTAGTAGTTCTCTTAGACGCAACTTACAAGGGCATGATCCTAGGTTTTAAGCAACATCAACCATGAATAGCATCTTAATAACATCACATAACATATTAGGTATCATGAGAGAAAGCATAAGCAAGTCTAGTTGAAGTTTAAACTTTCCTAATCCCTTTATTTCTTCTTGGCCGAAACTTCAAGGGACATGATCCTTGTTTTTAAGTAACATAAAAAAAACAATGAGGAAAACCACTTGTACTGCAAGTGAGGGGAATACTTACCTCCTCTCGCTTGGTTTACCACAAGGAGAATACCCTTGGTGGAGAGAAAAAGAATACCTTCCGCTTCTAGGACTCCCCCTTGCGTATCTTGCTTGTAAGAAGACTTAGGCCTTAAGGACTCCTCCTTGTGAAGACTTCCTAGGAAGGAATCTTAGGCTTGATTCTGAACATGGGGGAGAAGGAGGCTAGTTTCGGTGGAAGCTAAGGTGGAGGAAGAAGAAAATAACTTTTCATTCCCTTACTCCTATTTATTCTAAATGAAGGGAGAAAGGGAAAACAACCTTTTCATTCCCTTACTTCATTTACTCTAAATGAAGGGAGAAAGGGAAAATGAACTTTTCATTATAAGTGAAGGGAGAAAGGGAAAATAAACTTTTCATTCTAAGTGAAGGGAGAAATGTGTCCCTTCACCCTCCCTACCCTTAACTACAATTTCCCTTTCCTTCCTAACAATGCACCCCTGTTGGGGCTACTGGTTATTCCATATCACAGAGAGCTTGTCACTTACTTAAAGGTTCAAGGTTCGAACCTTGGCCATGCCTCTTTTTGGTTCTATTTTTTTTTCTTTTTTTTTTGAAGAAGGAACTCACATAAAACCCATTCTAACCATGAAAAAAAATTATATAAAATTGCTAGAGATTTTATGGGTGTTACAATCCCTCATACCTTACAAAAAGTTCATCCTCGAACTTAGAATAGCTCTGGGTATTTTTGTTTCATATCGTCCTTGCGTTCCCAGGTGGCTTCTTCGAACCGTTGACTTTGCCACAAGACCTTTACTAAGGGCACCTCTTTGTTCCTTCGTCTTTTGACTTCTCGATCTAGTATCTGAATAGGTCGACTTTCATAACTCAGGTCCTCTTGAACTTGCACTGTCTGTGGCTCGATCACTTGGTCTGTACTGAGAATACATTTCTTGAGCATTGAAACATGGAACACGTTGTGGATAGCCGACATCTCCTGAGGCAGCTCTAGCTCGTAAGCTACCTTGCCGACTCTTTTCAGGATCTGATACGGTCCCACATAGCGCGGACTTAGCTTACCCTTCTTTCCGAATCTCATCACTCCTTTCATAGGAGCTACTTTGAGAAATATCGAATCCCCGACACTGAATTCCAACGGCCTACGCCGTATATTCGCATAGTTCTTTTGCCGACTCTGAGCAGTTTCTATTCTTTGGCGGATGTTCTGTATAGCTCGGGTGGTGTTGTCAATGAAATTTGTTTGGAGTCCCATCTCTTTCTTTTCACCACCTTCGTACCAGCATATAGGAGACCTACATCTCCTCCCGTACAGAGCCTCGTATGATGTCATTCCAATAGTAGCTTGGTAGCTATTATTGTAGGTGAATTCCGCTAAGCATAGATATCGGTACCAGCTCCCCTTGAAATCTAAGGCGCAAGCTCGTAACATATCTTCCAGCACTTGGTTCATCCTTTCTGTTTGTCCGTCGGTCTGAGGATGGAAGGCGGTACTGAATAATAGCTTCGTGCCAAGGGCCTTCTGAACACATTTCTGGAAATGTGAAATAAAGCGACAATCTCTATCAGAAATGATGGTCTTAGGAATCCCATGTAATCTGATAATTTCCTTAGCATATAATCGAGCCAGTTGCTCAGTCAAGTAAGTCATCTTGATTGCTAAGAAGTGGGCAGACTTTGTCAATCTGTCCACGATTACCCATATAGCATCATATCCATTCGTTGTTTTGGGTAGTCCTGAGATGAAATTCATAGAAATATCTTCCCATTTCCATTCTGAAATTTGAATTGGCTGTAGTACTCCTCTAGGTCTCTGGTGTTCTGCTTTAACTCTCTGGCAAGTCAGGCAGGTACTGAGATACCGAGCCACATCTCTTTTCAAACTGAACCACCAGAACTTCCCTTTTAGGCCTTGGTACATCTTGGTGGATCCAGGATACATCGCATAAGGTGTTCCGTGAGCCTCCTCCAATATCTTCTTTCGTAACTCTGGATCATCGGGAATACATAAGCGATCTCTGAGGTATAGTATTCCACTGTCAGCGATACGAAATCCATTATTCTTCCCTTCTACGACCTCTTGCTTGACCCTTTGGATGCTTGGGTCACGGGCTTGCATTTCTAATATATCGTCGAATAGCGTCGGTGCTATCGTCATGATAGAAAGCTGTCCAGAAATGATTTCGACCCCGTAACACATAATTTCCCTTTCTAGGGGCTGAGACAATACCGATAGCGACATCAAGGTGGCACAGGACTTTCTGCTGAGTGCATCGACCACTTTGTTCGCTTTTCCCAGATGGTAGGAGATCTCGCAGTCATAGTCCTTGACTAACTCGAGCCATCTGCGTTGTCTCATGTTTAGGTCTTTCTGTGTGAAGAAGTATTTCAGACTCTGGTGATCCATATAAATCTTACACTGAGCTCCATATAGATAATGCCTCCATATTTTGAGAGCAAAGACCACGGCTGCTAGCTCTAGATCGTGAGTGGGATAATTTCTTTCATGTTCCTTGAGTTGCCTAGAGGCGTAGGCAATGACCTTGCTATTCTGCATGAGTACAGCTCCGAGTCCTAACCTGGAAGCGTCGTTGTACATATCGAAACTTTTGTTACTTTCCGGAAGAGTGAGGATTGGAGCACTGGTCAGTCTCCTTTTCAATTCTATGAAACTCTTCTCGCAGTCATCTATCCATTCGTACTTCTTATTCTTCCTGGTGAGAACTGTCATAGGGGCTGCAATTCTAGAGAAACCCTCTACAAACTTCTTGTAATAGCCTGCTAGCCCGAGAAAACTTCTAATTTCACTGGCATTCTTTGACCTGTTCCAGTTACTCACAGCTTCAATCTTTATTGGGTCTACCATTACTCCGTCCTTGGAGATAATATGACCCAAAAATGATATTCGATCGAGTCAGAACTCGCATTTGGAGAATTTCGCATACAACTGCCTTTTCTGAAGAATCTGTAATACCATGTTCAGGTGTTCGCGATGCTCTATTTGAGTTCTCAAATAGATGAGGATATCATCGATGAAGACGATCACAAATTTGTCGAGGAAGGCCGAGAATACCCAATTCATCAGGTACATAAACATCGCAGGAGCATTCGCCACTCCGAAAGGCATAACTACGAACTCATAGTGTCCGTATCTTGTTCGGAAAGTCGTCTTCGGTATATCATCCTGTTTCACTTTTACTTGATGATAGCCCGATCTCAGGTCGATCTTAGAGAAGATGGTGCTACCTTTTAACTGGTCAAATAGGTCATCAATCCGTGGTAGAGGGTACCTGTTCTTGATCGTAACCTTATTTAGCGCTCGGTAGTCTATGCACATTCGCATAAACTCATCTTTCTTCTTCACAAACAGTACTGGAGCTCCCCATGGAGAGTGACTAGGGCGGATAAGTCCCTTGTCGAGTAACTCCCGTAGCTGTCCCTGAAGTTCCTTTAATTCAGCCGGCGCCATACGGTAAGGTGCTTTAGAGATCGGTTTAGTACCAGGAATCAATTCAATCTCAAATTCAATTTCTCTATCGGGGGCTAACCCTGGTAGTTCATCTAGGAATACCTCTGGGTAGTTGCATACAACTCTGACATCTTTCAGCTTCTGGTCCTCTGCTTGACTTGTATCGACCACATGTGCTAGAAACCCAGTGCATCCGCTGTCTAACATCTTTTGTGCCCTTAAGGCTGATAAGAATTTCTTAGTTCCTTTCCTTGGCTCTCCAATAAATTCAAACATCGATTCTGCCTCTGGACGAAAGACCACTTTTCTTTTACGGCACTCGATCGAAGCATCGTACTTGCTCAGGAAATCCATGCTCAATATAAGATCATAATCCTGCATGTCGAGCACTATCAGATCACAATAGAGTTCTCTGTCTGTGATTCTGATGGGTGCGGCTCGCGTCATATGAGTAGATGGCATCACTTCTCCCGAGGGCAGGGTCGTTAAGAACTTGCAATCTAAAGCTTATGGTGGCATGCCTATCTTTTTTGTGAAAGGCGTAGAGACGAACGAATGTGTTGCTCCAGTATCAAATAATATAGTAGCACGCTGACAAAAAATAAATATTTGACCTGTGACAACCGTAGAAGTATTCGCCACATCTTCCTTGATGAGAGAGAAAACCCTGGCATTTGTCGTACTAGCGGAGTTTCCAATCTCCCTTGGCTTATCTGAGTACCTTCTATTGCAGTTTGCATCTGGTGTAACTGTGGAGGAGCACCCCTATTCTGGATATACTGCTAAGGAGGTGTCTGAACCTGGGTAGGGCAGTCTCTGGCTCTATGCCCTTCCAGTCCACAGTTGAAGCACCTATTTGTGCCCTTGTGGCACACCTTGGGATGCTTCTTTCCACATGTAGTACACTGAGGGTACGTGGGTTGTTTGTTTGTTGGACCGCCCTTAGAGTTGTTCTATTGTTTTCTCTTACCATTGTGATTTCCTTTCCAGCTAGCTTTGGTACTTTGAGGTTTCTGTCCTCCTGACTGGGCTTGACTCTTGCCCTCGCTCAGCGCCTTCTTTTGCTGATTAATATGGTTCAAGTAGTGCTCGATGATCAGGGCATTGCTGAACAGCTCTTCTGCGGTCTGCGGTCTATTAACCCCACTGGCCACATTCAGAGCTATTTCGGATCAGAGCATCTTCAGCATGAGTCTGACCCTTTCTCTTTCTATACTGACCAACTCTGGGCATAGGCGCGCGAGTCGGTTGAATCTTTTCACAGCTTTGTTAACTGATAGGTCACCTTGCCGGAACTCGGTGAACTCGTTGTAATGCTTGTTTGCTACCCGCATATGGAAGAATTCTTCAAAAAAAAATTAGATTCGAAATTCGTCCATCTCATTTGGTTCACTTGCCTCTTTGCTTTCATCCTGTCCCACCACATTCTGGCATCTCCAGAAAGGCAGAATGATGCACACTTGACCTTTTCATATTCGGACCAGTCCAGTAGCTCTATTATACTTTCTACAGTCTTGAACCAGGCCTGGGCGTCCCATGGTTCACAAGTACCGGAGAAATTTTCTGGCTTCAGCCTCTGCCACTGGATTAGGTAAGCCTCTTGTCGAACTACTGGGTTAGGGCCTATCAGTGGTACTGGTGTAGCTGTAAGCACGACTGACATCATATTCTAGTTCACTGATGAGGTGATAGGGTTTCCTTGCTGATTCATTAGAGCAGTAATTACTTGCTGTTGTTCTGTAACCTGACGCTGGAGTTCAGTAACTACATGCAACAGATCAGGTGGGAGTACTGTCTCATCGACTCTGTTATTGCGTCTTCTAGCCATGCTTATCTTCATGAATGACAACAAGGCTAGCATAAGATTATTACCATTCTTACTTACATTCATGCATACTTACACAAAAGCATTCCTTATCATACATAAAAGAAATAGAGTAGACATAGAATTTCTTACTTGGAGCGGCAGGATGGAGGCTTGATGTGTGTGTAGTGGAAAGACAGACCCGCTCTGATACCAACCTGTAACGCCCACCCTCCTCCTACTTATAAAGGGGGGCAGGAAGGGCGGCGCTATGCGAACATACATACATGCATATGCAATCGTTTCAGCGGAAGAATTTAAATTTAAATATGGAGAAACAACCATTTAAACATGTAAATCTCTTAAAACATGTAAACATGTAACACATGTGAGCATGCTTAGCATTCTTGCATATAACTTGGTTTAGTATCTATTTCTTGAAACCTGATACATGATTGTTTAAAACTAGAGCATAAAGCGTACTAATAAAGAGAGGATGAACTACTAAGCATGTATATTGTTCTCTAAAGGGGTACATGGTACTTCTTTAATGAAAGTTCATGATAATTAACCTGATGGAAGTATAGGAGTCTAAACACAAGTATGAACATTAATATGGGATTCGAAGCATAAACTAAGTACCTAGTCGTCCATCACTTAACACTTCAAGCATGATAAGGAGGTTCTTAGCAATTCTTTAACTAAAATAAGTGCTTATCATTTCAAGGTTTCATGGAAACAAAAGATAGTATAGTTTCACATCAAGTAGCAACCATTAAAAGCATCAAGTAAAAGAACAAGTTAACATGCAAGACTTAGAACATGCATAAGTCTTGAAACACAAAACAGATCTCTTCCACCATACCACTGCCACACACATCTTTGCCCCTCCTGCTGCTCCCTTTAGTTTAGTCATTCTTTACCCTTTTCTGCAGTACAAAGAAAAATAAAACTACAAGCACATAGGCTTAGTAAGATCCTTTCCTACTCATGAAAGCCATAAATCATAGATTAATCATAGAGTAGTGACCTGTTCATTTAGACAACATATAGGCATATCACAAGAGTACATCATCTTAGAGCATAATAATCGCATAGCATGAAATAATATATGCAAGATGTTCTTTTGAAAACATATATTATATAAGTACTTAAACATAAATCTCAACATGAGGGCCTGACATTGTACCACATACATGATTTGTACGCATCCCTAAATAAATCCGAGGTAATTAATCCCGAACCTACTAGGGAAACTAGGCCCGTGCTTCGACCTAGGGGCGACGTAGGAGCTCATCCCCTAGATCTTGCTAGGGTCCTGTACAAGTCATACAAAAGTAAAATAGCATATCATGTTCCTTGTCATATCATAAAGAGTGCTCTTAGTCCCAATTTATAGGGAAGCATCTCTTAGGCCTTTCATCATACACAAGCTTTTCATAAGCAAAACATGATAACATAAGGTTCACCCAACACATAGCATATCATAGGGAACCATTAGTAAGCATGATTGGAGTGTTTGCTCTCTTCTAGCTCTAGTAGTTCTCTTGGTCACAACTTACAAGGGCATGATCCTAGGTTTTAAGCAACATCAACCATGAATAGAATCTTAATAACATCACATAACATATTTGGTATCATGAGAGAAAGCATAAGCAAGTCTAGTTGGAGTTTAAACTTTCCTAATCCCTTTATTTCTTCTTGGCCGAAACTTCAAGGGACATGGTCCTAGTTTTTAAGCAACATAAAAAAAACAATGAGGAAAACCACTTGTATTGCAGGTGAGGGGAATACTTACCTCCTCTCGCTTGGTTTACCACAAGGAGAATACCCTTGGTGGAGAGAAAAAGAGGACCCTCCGCTTCTAGGAGTCTCCATTGCGTATCTTGCTTGTAAGAAGACTTAGGCCTTAAGGACTCCTCCTTGTGAAGACTTCCTTGATGGTTGCTACTCGGAAAGCCTAGAGGTTCCACTGTACAAAAATTTTGTACAAATGTCTGAACCTTTTCCTAGCTACCATGTGTTCTTTTAAATTAAATTTTAGATCGCCTACGGAACTTAACACGTTTGATCCAAAACTTAATATATTTGTTCTTTTAGGTTTTGACTTGGATCTCCTGCGGAACTTAACACGTTCGACCCAAATCACCTTAAGTTATTAATTCCATTAAATATTAATTTCCATAATTGGTTCCCAGTACTGACGTGGCGAGACACATGACCTTCTTGGATATGGGAGCAACCACCACCGACTAGACAAAACCTTTTATAGAAATTTAATATTTAATTTCCTAAAATAACTTTAGGTTAACCGAAAAGAACAATCAAATAACAAGGAAAAATAAAACAAAAGAACACAACTTCGAAAAACATATTCGAAATACTAGAACGTAAGCCTCTTGTATTTGGTATTATTTCCATAAATAACTAGCATGATGCAGAAAGTAAAATTACTAGTTATACCTTTTAGAAAAACCTCTTGATCTTCTACCGTATTCCTCTTCTAACCTCGGACGTTGTGTGGGCAACGATCTTCCGAGATGAGAAACCACCAATGAACCTTCTTCTCCTACTAGCTAGGTTCGGCCAACACAAAGAAAGCTTCACCAAGGATGAAAGAAAAACACCAACCAAGCTCCAAGGGATGTAAGCTTTCTCTCCTTCTTCTTCTTCTTCTCCAAGTAGTATCCGGCCACCACAAAAGCTCCAAAGGAAGAGAGAGAGGTTCGGCCACCACAAAGAGGAAGAGGAAAAGAGAGGATGGCCGGCCACACCAAGGAATAAGAGAGGGAGAGAAATAATAAAAGTTGTACCTCATGAAGGCACCCCTACCCCTTCTTTTATATTCCTTGGCTTTATCAAATAAGGAAATTTATTTATAATAAAATTTCCTTAACTTTATTTGACAATAATTAATTAAGAAAAAATAAATAAAATTTCCTAATTAATTAAATTGTGGCCGGCCACCTCATGGAGAACAAATAAGCCAATTTTTAATCAACAATTAAAACTTCCTTATTTGTCTTTGGAAATTTTAAAAAATAAAATTTCCCTTTAAAATCCCTTCATGGTTGATAAAAAGAAATTTCTATAATTTTAATTTTCAAACATGTGAATAATTTTTTAAAGAGAAAAAATAAAATATCTTTCCAATCTACAAATAAGGAAAGAGATCTAATCTCTTTCTTTAATCTTTTGTAGATCCTTTTAAGAGAGATATTTTAATTTTAATTCTCTTTAATAAATTATATCTTCCACATAATAAAAATTAAAATTAAAAATCCTTTTTAATTTAATTATGGTCGGCCCTCTCTAGCTTGAGTTCAAGCTAGGGCCGGCCACCCTAAACCATGCTTAGGCCGACCCTAGCTTGATTCCAAGCTAGCTTGGCCGGCCCCCTTTAGATGGGTATAGAAGGTGGGTATAGGTGGATATAGTACTCTATAAATAAGAGGCTACGATATGGACCGAGAGGAGGAATTGGTTTTGGTCTCCCGATAAAATTAAGCATCCCGTGTTCGCCCCGAACACACAACTTAATTTTATCAATAATAATTCATTCCACTAGAGAATTATTATTGAACTATCGCACCAATCCCAAATTACATTTTTGGGCTCCTTCTTATTATGAGTGTGTTAGTCTCTCTGTGTTTAAGATATCGAATGTCCACTAATTAATTGAGTTACTGACAACTCATTTAATTAATATCTTAGTCCAAGAGTAGTACCACTCAACCTTATCGTCATGTCGGATTAAGTCCACCTGCAGGGTTTAACATGACAATCCTTATGAGCTCCTCTTGGGGACATTATCAACCTAGTATCTCTAGGACACAGTTTCCTTCTATAATCAACAACACACACTATAAGTGATATCATTTCCCAACTTATCAGGTTTATTGATTCATCGAACTAAATCTCACCCATTGATAAATTAAAGAAATAAATATCAAATATATGTGTTTGTTATTATATTAGGATTAAGAGCACACACTTCCATAATAACTGAGGTATATGTTCCTTTATAAAGTAAGTATAAATGAAACAACCTCAAATGGTCCTACTCAATACACTCTAAGTGTACTGGTGTAATTATATAGTCAAGATAAACTAATTCCTAATTACACTATGACCTTCCAATGGTTTGTTCCTTTCCATTTTGGTCGTGAGCTACTGTTTATAATTTATAAGGTACTGATAACATCATCTTCTATATGTGACACCACATACTATGTTATCTACAATATAAATTAATTGAACAACTACAAACAAATGTAGATAATTTGACCAAATGTGATTCTTTATTCATAATAAATGTTTACAAAGCTTAGGCTTTCAGTATACACTCCAACAATCTCCCACTTATACTAATGACTAAGCTGCCATATCTTCTACCATACATCTGATTCTCATTCCCTCCACATGCCGATCGAAAGCTTTCGCCGGAAGGGCCTTAGTGAAAGGATCTGCCAGGTTATCCGCTGATGCAATCTTGGCGATGACAACTTCTCCTCGCTTCACGATATCTCGTATCAGGTGGTACTTGCGCTCTATATGTTTACTTGCCTTATGAGCTCGTGGTTCCTTCGAGTTTGCAACTGCACCGCTATTATCACAATAAATTGTGATGATTTTGGGCAAACCAGGAATCACATCTAAGTCCATTAGAAAGTTCCTGAGCCATACTGCTTCTTTAGCTGCCTCAGAGGCTGCTACATACTCAGCTTCCATGGTTGAGTCCTTATGCTTAACACTCCTCCATGCAATGGCTCCACCTCCTAAAGTAAACACATAGCCTGATGTAGACTTACTGTTGTCCCTATCTGATTGGAAATCTGAATCCGTGTAACCCACAGGGAGCAAATCGTCTGCTTGGTAAATTAGCATATAATCTCTAGTCCTTCTCAGGTACTTTAATATATGCTTTACCACAGTCCAATGTCCTTGTCCAGGGTTACTCTGATATCTGCTGACCATGCCCACGGCAAAACAAATATCAGGTCTCGTACATAGCATTGCATACATAAAGCTTCCTACAGCCGAAGCATAAGGAACTGCTTTCATGTCTTCTTTCTCCTTTGATGTCTTTGGAGACATCTCTTTAGATAGAGTTATTCCATGCCTAAAAGGTAAGAAATCTTTCTTGGAATCCTGCATACTAAAACGAGCAAGGATTATATCTATATATGAAGCTTGGGACAAACACAACATTCTTTTCTTGCGATCCCTTATCACTTTGATCCCAAGAATGTGTGCACACTCTCCTAAGTCCTTCATATCAAATTGTTTAGACAACTGTACCCTTACGTCTGATAATACCTTGACATTGTTGCCAATTAACAAAATATCATCTACGTATAGTACAAGAAATACCACCACGTTTTCGTTACACTTCTTGTATACACAAGACTCATCCAGACATTGAATAAATCCATATGACTGGATTACTTCATTAAACTGGATGTTCCAAGACCTTGAAGCTTGCTTCAGTCCATAAATGGACCGATTGAGCTTGCACACTAGATGAACCCTTCTGGTTGCTTCATATGGATGTTCTCTTCAAGACTTCCATTAAGAAAAGTTGTCTTGACATCCATTTGCCAAATCTCATAATCCATATGAGCAGCAATGGATAAGAGTATCCGGATAGACTTAAGCATGACTACCGGTGAAAAGGTTTCCTCATAATCGATTCTCTCTTTCTGAGTATACCCTTTCGCAGCAAGCCTAGCTTTGAAAGTTTCTACCTTCCCGTCTGTCCCTCTTTTCCTTTTGTAAATCCACTTGCATCCAACGGCTTTTACACCATCAGGTGGTTCTACAAGCTCCCAGACCTTATTAGAGTACATAGACTCTATTTCAGAATTCATCGTCTTTTGCCAAGATGCTGCATCTATATCTTGGAGTGCTTCGTCATATGTTCGGGGATCAGGTTCATGTTTACCCGGGATCAAGTCCGAAGACTCTCCTAAAATCATGAATCTCTCAGGCTGCCTTACAACCCTCCCACTACGACGAGGCACTGTCTGTGGTTGTGTATCATGTGTGACACGTGTTGCAGTCTCTTGTGGTACTTCATCTTGTACTGTTGGTACTAAAGTAGACGTGTCCTCTCTTAGTTCTTCTAAAACAACTTTACTACTGGGCTTGTGATCCATTATATAGTTTTCTTCTAAAAACTGGGCATTGGTGCTAACAATGACCTTCTGGTCTTTAGGACTATAAAATAAACCACCTTTCGTTCCTTTGGGATATCCTACAAACACGCGAACTTCTGTACGGGATTCTAACTTATCAGCATCTGGTTTCAGCACATGTGTTGGACTACCCCAAATCCGAATATGTCTTAGACTGGGTTTTCGCCCATTCCACAATTCTATGGGAGTAGAAGAAACTGATTTAGAAGGTACTAAGTTCAGAACGTATACTGCTGTTTCCAGAGCATATCCCCAAAACGAATTTGGTAATTCTGAATAACTCATCATCGATCTAACCATCTCCATAAGAGTCATATTCCTTCGTTCTGCTACACCATTCTGTTGGGGTGTTCCAGGTGCAGACAATTGGGATTGAATCCCAGCCTCTGATAAGTAATTCCTAAACTCTCCTAAGAGGTATTCGCCACCACGATCAGATCGTAGTGTCTTGATACTTTTACCTAGTCGTTTTTCCACATCAGCCTTGTACTCTTTGAACTTATCAAAGCACTCGGACTTGCGGCGCATTAGGTAAATATATCCGTATCTTGAATAATCATCTATAAAAGAGACAAAATATTCAAAACCTCCTCTTGCCTGGACAGACATAGGACCACACAAATCAGAATGAACCAATTCTAACACTTCTTTGGCTCTATACCCGTTGGCCTTTAACAGCCTCTTGGTCATTTTACCTTCCAAGCAAGATTCACAAGTTGAAAAATTTTCCAACTCTAACGAACTCAAAAGTCCATCAGCTATAAGCCTCTGAATCCTACTTAAGTTAATATGACCAAGCCTTAGATGCCAAAGATATGCTTGGTTCATTTCCGAAGGTTCTTTTCTTTTATTAGAGTTAGAAGATGAGTTATAAATTTCCATGTTTTGCCTTGTGGAAGAAATTGGATTTAAAGTATACAAATTGTCAACTAATGCACCAGAACAGATAATCACTTTATTTCTTTTAATAACTACATCGTTACTGAAAGAAACTGAATATTCATCTAAAAACAGTTTAGAAACTGAAATTAAATTCTTTCTAAAACTGGGTACATAAAGATAATTTCTTAAAACCAAATTTCTATTTCTACTAAAAGATAAGTAGATGTCTCCCACTGCAACAGCCGCCACCTTAGTAGCATTGCCCATGTAGACGGTAATTTCTCCTTCAGTTAGTCGTCGGGTTTCCTGGAACCCCTGCAGGGAATTGCAGACATGATCAGTGGCTCCCGTATCTACACACCAGGTGCTGGTAGATAACACCGCTAAACATGTTTCAACAACTAGAGTATGAGATATATCTTTGTTGTTCTGATTCCTACGAGGATAGTCCGCCTTCCAATGCCCTGACTGCTTGCAGATGAAGCATTTGCCCTTCGGCTTCTTCACTCCAGCTTTAAATCCTGTACTCTGAGATTTATTCACTTTCTTTACTGAGCCAGCTTGTTTCTTCTTCTTCTTTCCTCTCGGTGTAGAAGTAGAACCATTCTCAACATAGTGAATTTGAGAATTGTGACGAAATAATCCTTCTGCTGCTTGAAGTTTTGTCAGTAGTTTCGCTAATGAATAAATCCTCTTATTCATATTATAGTTCAGGCGGAACTGCTCAAAACTTCTAGGTAGCGTTTGGAGGATCATATCGATCTGGATTTCCCCATCAATTTCTCCTCCAAGGATCTGTATCTCGTTCAGATAAGCCATCATCTTTAGGATATGATCCCTTACAGGAGTACCCTCTTGCATGGTGGTTGTCATTATCTTTCTCATGGCTTTTTGCCTAGAAGCCCTATCCTGATGACCAAAGAGTTCCTTGAGATTGTTCATAATATCATAGGTTGTTGGTAAATCTTGATGTTGATGTTACAATACATTTGACATTGAAGCCAAAATGTAACACCGCGCCATCTCATCTGCTTTTACCCATTTCCTATGATATTCAATCTCCTCTTGGGTAGATTCACCAGTAAGTGCTTCAGGACAAGGCTCAGTCAGTACAAATTTATAGCTTTCAGTAGTAAGGACAATGTCTAGGTTCCTTTTCCAATCTATGTAATTAGGTCCAGTAAGTCTATTCTGTTGAAGTATGATGGACAGTGGGTTGAAAGTCATCCTAAGAATCACAAATAACTTTTGGTCAGAATTCTAAATTTAGAATAATATTGATTCCTCAAACAATACTATTTTAAATTAACCAACACCTCAAAACACCGTGAATTTTGTATGCCACGTTAGTGTGGACATATACAAATTCAACATTTGTAAAAAGGAGGGTTTTAACCCATTAATTTTATTATCTTGTCAACCTAACTTTGACAAATAAAATTAATAGTTGGTATCATTTGGTCACACAAATAATAGCAGTGACTCCGATGGGGAGGATACTATTAGATGTGTCTAAGTGTATACCACTACTTGACACTAAGTCCATTAATAAGATTATGCCCCTTCCATTGGGGAAGATCACACGCTCTTAATTAACTTCCTATAGTCATCCAAAAATGGAAGTCTGTTCTAGTGATCCGCAAACAAGCTCATCCGTTATGGAGGAAGGCACTCAGAGCCAACGCGCAAGCTTGTTTGCATCACTTATAAACCAGTAATGGAGACCATGGAATTTACTTAAAAATCCCTCTCCCACTTAGTTATTTATAAATAAGGAATTTTAACTATGCTAGCCTACTAAACTTGTAAACTAACATGCACACACAGCACAATATAAAAGCAATAAATAGAAAATCTAATTTTCAACTATTATGGCTTTTGTCTCTAGTTGTCCTCCGTGTGTTGTCATCTCAAGCTGCTGCCATATTTGGCCACCGCCACCGGGTCTAGCTGTCGCCTCCATTTTGCTCCTAGTTCCGCTGCGCCTCTGGTCCTTAGAAGGTTCCACGCTTTGCAAGATTCGATCGGCGACATAAATAGAATTTTACATTTTTGATCCTATATTCCATAAAAGGAATGTACATGTATCTAGATCAAAAATAAAATCCTAATAAAACTAAATACAGCTCCTGCTGTATTTTAATACAATCATGCACACACATATAAATGACCTTGACATGTCCAAGGGTCCAATCACACACATAATAATTAAAAGCCATAATAGTTGGATCATCCACAAAGTTAGCACATCCTACTATTAACCTGCCTAAATTATGTATGACATGTGCATAATTAACCTAATACCAAATACACAGAGGCAAAACCCTAGCTCTGATACCAATTAATGGTTGCTACTCGGAAAGTCTAGAGGTTCCACTGTATAAAAATTTTGTACAAAGGTCTGAACCTTTTCCTAGCTACCATGTGTTCTTTTAAATTAAATTTTGGATCGCCTGCGGAACTTAACACGTTTGATCCAAAACTTAATCTATTTGTTCTTTTAGGTTTTGACTTGGATCTCCTGCGGAACTTAACACGTTCGACCCAAATCACCTTAAGTTATTAATTCCATTAAATATTAATTTCCCTAATTGGTTCCCAGTACTGACATGGCGAGACACATGGCCTTCTTGGATATGGGAGCAACCACCACCGACTAGACAAAACCTTTTATAGAAATTTAATATTTAATTTCCTAAAATAACTTTAGGTTAACCGAAAAGAACAATCAAATAACAAGGAAAAATAAAACAAAAGAACACAACTTCGAAAAACATATTCGAAATACTAGAACGTAAGCCTCTTGTATTTGGTATTATTTCCATAAATAACTAGCATGATGCAGAAAGTAAAATTACTAGTTATACCTTTTAGAAAAACCTCTTGATCTTCTACCGTATTCCTCTTCTAACCTCGGACGTTGTGTGGGCAACGATCTTCCGAGATGAGAAACCACCAATGAACCTTCTTCTCCTACTAGCTAGGTTCGGCCAACACAAAGAAAGCTTCACCAAGGATGAAAGAAAAACACCAACCAAGCTCCAAGGGATGTAAGCTTTCTCTCCTTCTTCTTCTTCTTCTCCAAGTAGTATCCGGCCACCACAAAAGCTCCAAAGGAAGAGAGAGAGGTTCGGCCACCACAAAGAGGAAGAGGAAAAGAGAGGATGGCCGGCCACACCAAGGAATAAGAGAGGGAGAGAAATAATAAAAGTTGTACCTCATGAAGGCACCCCTACCCCTTCTTTTATATTCCTTGGCTTTGTCAAATAAGGAAATTTATTTATAATAAAATTTCCTTAACTTTATTTGACAATAATTAATTAAGAAAAAATAAATAAAATTTCCTAATTAATTAAATTGTGGCCGGCCACCTCATGGAGAACAAATAAGCCAATTTTTAATCAACAATTAAAACTTCCTTATTTGTCTTTGGAAATTTTAAAAATAAAATTTCCTTTAAAATCCCTTCATGGTTGATAAAAAGAAATTTCTATAATTTTAATTTTCAAACATGTGAATAATTTTTTAAAGAGAAAAAATAAAATATCTTTCCAATCTACAAATAAGGAAAGAGATCTAATCTCTTTCTTTAATATTTTGTAGATCCTTTTAAGAGAGATATTTTAATTTTAATTCTCTTTAATAAATTATATCTTCCACATAATAAAAATTAAAATTCCTTTTAATTTAATTATGGTCGGCCCTCTCTAGCTTGAGTTCAAGCTAGGGCCGGCCACCCTAAACCATGCTTAGGCCGGCCCTAGCTTGATTCCAAGCTAGCTTGGCCGGCCCCCTTTAGATGGGTATAGAAGGTGGGTATAGGTGGGTATAATACTCTATAAATAAAAGGCTACGATATGGACCGAGAGGAGGAATTGGTTTTGGTCTCCCGATAAAATTAAGCATCCCGTGTTCGCCCCGAACACACAACTTAATTTTATCAATAATAATTCATTCCACCAGAGAACTATTATTGAACTACCGCACCAATCCCAAATTACATTTTTGGGCTCCTTCTTATTATGAGTGTGTTAGTCTCTCTGTGTTTAAGATATCGAATGTCCACTAATTAATTGAGTTACTGACAACTCATTTAATTAATATCTTAGTCCAAGAGTAGTACCACTCAACCTTATCGTCATGTCGGACTAAGTCCACCTGCAGGGTTTAACATGACAATCCTTATGAGCTCCTCTTGGGGACATTATCAACCTAGTATCTCTAGGACACAGTTTCCTTCTATAATCAACAACACACACTATAAGTGATATCATTTCCCAACTTATCAGGTTTATTGATTCATCGAACTAAATCTCACCCATTGATAAATTAAAGAAATAAATATCAAATATATGTGCTTGTTATTATATTAGGATTAAGAGCACACACTTCCATAATAACTGAGGTATATATTCATTTATAAAGTCAGTATAAAAGAAACAACCTCAAATGGTCCTACTCAATACACTCTAAGTGTACTAGTGTAATTATATAGTCAAGATAAACTAATTCCTAATTACACTACGACCTTCCAATGGTTTGTTCCTTTCCATTTTGGTCGTGAGCTACTGTTTATAATTTATAAGGTACTGATAACATTATCTTCTATATGTGACACCACATACTATGTGTTGGAACCCCAAGGTTGTTTTGGTGTGATCAACAAGTTGAGTTAGGTCCTGCGTTGTTTCTAACCTTGTGTCTAAGTGTGAAGGAGCTTAGGAGCACAGGTACTCGAGCGGAAGACGCAGCTAGCGAGAAAGACGGCACGCTGTGCGTCCGAGGGACGAGGTGCTGCAGAAGAGTACACCGGCGGACGAGAAGGAAGTGCGCGCGGTGGTTCCGAGGTACGAAAGCCGGAGCGGAAGATTGCTCGGGGAGCAAGAGACGCGGATGAGTTCGCTGGTGGACGAGAAGGAACACGCGATAATTTCGAGGGACGAGAAGCCGGAGGGAAGCACGCTCGAGAAGACCGGAAGATGGGTTCGGGTGAGCCCAATTCCGGATGGCAGAGATCACCCAAGCAAACAGAGCCAGAGCGAACAGACCCGGACTGAGATGAGCTGGATCGAGATGAGCTGAATCGGAGTCCAAAAGTCAACTTATGTTGACCTTAGGGCTCCGGGCGCCCGGATCTGACCTGGGCGCTCGGAACCCTTCCGGGCGCTCGGAATCGACTTTTCAACAGGATCGAGTTTTGACTCGATCCGACCGTTGGGGGATAAAATTTATCTTGGTCCAGAAGCTTTTCATCAATTCAGAACTCACGCTTTTCTTTCAAACACTTGTACGCTTTCTGTAGTTAGCTTCTATTGTGCGCTTCAACTTTGTAAGAGGCTTCTCCGCCTGAAGGAGAAATTCTAGTACGATCATCTTTCTTGGATTAACAACCTTCCCGGTTGTAACCAAGTCAAAACCTGGTGCCTCGTTTTCTGTTCTGATCTTAGTTTATTGCTTTGATTATTTTACAAGTGTCAGTTTAAGAGTTCGAGAAGGGTTGGTTTGTGTTTTGATTTCTGCAGGGCTATTCAACCCCCCCTTCTAGCCGGCCCAACGGTCCTACACTATGTTATCTACAATATAAATTAATTGAACAACTACAAACAAATGTAGATAATTTGACCAAATGTGATTCTTTATTCATAATGAATGTTTACAAAGCTTAGGCTTTCAGTATACACTCCAACATTCCTAGGAAGAAATCCTAGGCTTGATTCCGAACATAGGGGAGAAGGAGGCTAGTTTCGGTGGAGGGAGGAAGGAGGAGGAAGAAGAAAATAACTTTTCATTCTCTTACTCCTATTTATTCTAAATGAAGGGAGAAAGGGAAAACAACCTTTTCATTCCCTTACTTCATTTACTCTAAATGAAGGGAGAAAGGGAAAATGAACTTTTCATTCTAAGTGAAGGGAGAAAGGGAAAATAAACTTTTCATTCTAAGTGAAGGGAGAAAGGTGTCCCTTCACCCTCTCTACCCTTAATTACAATTTCCCTTTCTTTCCTAACAGCACACCCCTATTGAGGCTACTGGTTATCCCATATCACAGAGAGCTTGCCACTTACTAAAAGGTTCAAGGTTTGAACCTTGGCCATGCCTCTTTTTGGTTCTATTTTCTCTTTTTTTTTTTTTTTTGTAGAAGAAGGAACCCACATAAAACCCATTCTAACCATGAAAAAAAATTATATAAAATTACTAGAGATTTTATGGGTGTTGCATTCACTTGACTTCACTCATCAGGATTTTCACCTAGCTTCATTCACTAGAATTTTCCAACTACCTAGCTTCACTCACCAGGTCTTTCAACTGCCTAATCTCCAGTTAGGACTTCCCCAGTCAAGTATCTGGTCAACCCTTTGACCTACTAACTCTCCATCACATCAACCTGGTCAACCTTGACCAGAATCTGCAATCTCCATGTATTATCAAACATCGAAACCCAAACATTGAGACTCAGGCTTGAGCCAACTCAAGCTTAGTCAACCTGACCCAAGGGATATTGCACCAACAATCTCTTCTTTTTTGATGTTTGACAATACCTTTAAGTTAGGCTAATCTCATAGCCTCAAATTCCTTTCATGCCAAGACATGAATAAGAGTTTTCTTCATTCTCTCCTTTTCTTAAAGGATAAACTCTCTCTTTAAATAATAAAGACCTAACTTAAATCTAAGGAATATTACACCAACATATAATAATTACTACGATTATGGATGCTCTAATACGTGGAGACCAATTCGACGGGAGGCTATTCAAATTTCAACATTGATCATTAATTTTGAAGAAGTTTCATTAGTCTATGGCATATTAGTAAATGAAACTTATTTAGAAACGATCGAAAAGAAAATCTTTGTAGAATAAATCAGATAATCGAAATAAATTATAAAGCCCGAGTGTCAACCTAATGGAATGCTTCGTGAGATTTTATTTTGCTATGTAAAAGGGAATTTCATTTTCACCCTTTATAATTTTTCGTAAATTTCACAATGTCCTCGGATTTTATATACAAAAAATTTAAATTTTAATAAATAATATCTATCTTAAAAAAATTTGGCACACCTCTTTGAGGGGTACATGCATTTTTGGTTGGTAGATGTAATCCTTCAAGAAGTATATGTATTTTTTTTTATGGTAAATGATTTTAAGTGGTAGATGCAAACTTACAGAAATATCCTCATCGACTCATCCATTTACTATTATCAACTATTGACTTATTAATGTGTATCATCGAATCATCTTTATATAGTAAAATTTTAGTTAGTAAATCGGTCCAATTCCATTATGAATTTTGAAATCCAATTAAACCAATCAACCTGCTTTTGATTAAATAGTAATAATAGAATGTTTTTTTTTATTAAATTGATGAAGTTTTTATTTAAAAGTTTTAATATTTTTTTAAGAAAATAGTTAATTTGATCATCAACTGAATTAATAGATTTTTATATTGATTGAATATTTTTTATTTATTTAACTTTAATATTTGATTCAGTTTTCATGGAATGCTCGCTCCTAGAAACTTCAAATTACTTATTCGTCTTTGACTATGAGAATGGTGGTACACGAGAACAAATTGCATGTTTTTTTTTTTGAATAAATGATAATTGGATTGGTATTACTGACTTGTGAAAAGCACTTTTTTAGTTGAGATTTATTAATTTTAATAATCTAGATAAATTATTAAAATTTTAAAGTATAAAATAAATTTAATAATTATTTTTTTTCCTAGAGTAAACAAACTCCTTGAATAGACTTGAGGGTGCTATAATTTATTTATTCGTACAGGTAGAATCCCAAGTCCAAATAGGAGAGATGGGAAAATTAGACTAGTTTAGGGGTGTTTGGTTTATGTTTTTCATGTTATTTCTTATTTTTATTTTATGAGAAAATGAAAAATACGTTTAGTTTATGTTTTTTATGTTCATTTTTAAAAAAATGAGAGAGCGTTTTCTAAGAAAACGAAAAACATGAAAAAATTATTTTTTAAAAAACAAAAAACGCACGATTTTTAGAAAATGAAAATAAAAATGAGATAAGTCAAACACACTTTTATCTTCTTATACGATCATTTGTCAAACTTAACGAGGATTCATAGTTTCCTCTCACTCACTCAATTGACACCTTAATTATTTTAATTCAATTAAAATAATTAACTGAATTAATTTAAAATTTTAATCCAACCTATTCAAAAGTTTTTTTTTAAAAAAATATTGATTATTTTGATAAAATAAGTTGGTTGTGAATTTTAAAATTCAATTAAATTAAATTTTTATTAAATAAACAAATATTGAGAATTTTAATTTTTTTATTAAACTGATTAAGTTTTTATTAAAAAATTTTAATGTTTTTAAAAATTAGTTAATTAGGTTACCAACAATATTAATAAAATTTTTACCGGGCTGCTTATTGGTCGATGATTATAATAAATATATAAAAATAATTGCTCAGATTATTTACGTCATCTGAAGATCAGACGGCTGTGATAGAAACCGACATCACAAGATTCATCTTCACTGCAATTAGTGGGCAGTGAGGCTCGAACCTAAGTCATCTCGCTCAGACTTTAAATTTGTAGCCACTGCGCCAACATAACTCGATATATTCATGGGTAATAAAAATTCTTATTAACATTAATACCCAATTTTCTCAAAATATTTCTTCGAATATGCAAAATTAATAAATTAGTTAGAATATTAATTTTTTTTATCAATTATTAAATTCAAATTTGGGACAAATCTGCATCTAATGTATTTTAGTAATTTTATTCTTTTAATAAAAAATGTAAAATACCGAAAAATGACGAATAACCATAAGGGAATTTTTAGAAATTTTTTGAGAATTTTTCGGAGCTCGTATAACTTATGATACGATGATAAATATTGGGTCTCGGAAAAGCCTGTTTAGGCTACCCCGTTTTAACGAGGAAATGTTTATTTTTTTCTTTTTCTTTTTCCTTTGTTTTCCTCCCCCGCGTGTCGAGCCTCACCCGACGCTGCCTCATGTCGTCTCCTCCCTTGCCCTAACCGCACGCGGCGGTTTTCTTCTCCCCCCTCCCGCGTACAAAACCCAAGCTGCACGCCTTTTCTTCCCCGACAGCCGCTTTTCTCCGCCGCACATCGCCGATCCCTCTACCTTAGCGCTGCCACCCTTCCCCCTCTTCGGATCTGCGCGCCGATGCCGATCACCGGCCATAGGAACCCCAGCGTCGATCGTCACCTTGTCGCCTGGGTTCCACCTCCCCTTTGCCCTCTGCGACGCTCGAGCCACCACTGGCTGAGCCCTTCTTCCGATCCCTTCGTCCTCCACCCGACGACGCTGCCCGTTTCCCCTCTCTTCCTCGGCCACCTCCGCACAGACGCATCCCGGTATAGCACCCCCTCACTGGTCTCTCCTGATCCGCCCTTTTCCGTGCTCTAGTTCTTTATTGCCGAGCCTCTCCCTCTTCGTGAGCTGCTGCCGCGCTATCGACGAACCTCAGCCCTAGATCGGCGCCGTCGATTGGGGCTCAGAGCACAGAGGTAAGGGTGCTGCCCTACCTGGCCATCCTGCGCTTGGCCAGTCTGCGCTCGGCCTGTCTGCTTCGCCCGATCGACCTGACTGCTTCGACCGACTTGACTGACGCCCGACCTGTCTACTTAGACCGGTATGTCTATGCTCAGCTTGACTGCTTCGCCCGGCCTGCCTCTCGCCAAGGCTTTCTGGCCGTCCGACCGTACTGTTCGATCACTCTGGTTGGACTGTTGATCTGTCTGATCGGTCTGATCGGGCTACTTGTCTCTTGACTGCTTAGCTTGGAAATATAGATCTGCTGCTCGTCGACTGAGTCCGATCTCCATTCTTCAGCACGTAACAGAAATCAATCTTTGTTAGTAGTCTGAAATTATCCATTCAAGTCATCTCGATTGTAAGTTGAATTTAGATTTTATAATTTTAAATTCAGTTAAGTCTTAAAAAATCTCTAACAACATATTATTGTGTCTAAATGCTCATCCCTGTACATGTACCATTCTGAGTTGACTTATTCTCATGGGAAAATAAGTTTGAGATGAAAATAAATTTTGATATTGTCCTACTTAAATGCTTATATATACAATTGATTAACCATTAGGTTTTAAAATTAAAATAGAAGCACTCTACCCATGAAACACAGACATCGAATTGGATGGCTTTACAGGGACGGTGAAATCACAAGGTCTACTGTCGACGATTTACTGCAAGTGTTTCTGTGATTTATTGTGAAGACCGATCAAAAATTTTTATAGAATCGAGTCAATCATCTTTAAAATTAATATCATCTCTAAAATTAATTAGATTATAAGAATTAGACATCTAATGATTTAGTGCAAGTATTTCCATAATTTATCCTGAAGACTGATGAATTTTTTTTATGAAATCGAATCAATCATCTCATATTCTCATATTCATATTGTAAGAATTAGACATCTGAGTTGGGAAAAAAAATTAAACTAGAAGCACTTCAAATTATAATTATAAGTCATGATAAACCTTCATATCCTTAGAAGAGGCATAAGCATTCAAGAGTTAAACTTCCAACCTGAGTATTGAATAAGTTGAGCTCAAACAGTAGCTTCCTTAATAAGGATTTATTTCAAAAGGCTTAAGAGTATTATTATTATTAATTGATGGTTTCATAGCTTTAATAAGAATGTGTCCCAATTATTGAAATTTTCACAAACCTTATTTTATTAATTAATTAATTTTCGATGATTAAGTATAATCAATTTCTAATGATTAAGTATTATAAGTATAATTGATTAAGTATTGATCCGGCAGTAAGAATGAGAGTCCCCATTTAGCAGAGTCAACGCCACGTGGAGGTCGAAAGGTAAAAGGCCAACCAGAAGCTTGGCCGAGCGGATAATGATGGTGACGACCGGCTGAAGCTTCTGAGCGGAAGCAATACATCCCGGCGGGAAGTCGGGGTTCCGACGCTCATGATGAACAGTATAGTAGTGCCGATCGGATGGCCCGCTCGGCCGAAGGAATAAAGTATCAACACTGCGAACAGTCCAGAGCACATGACCAGAAATACCCCGAACGGACGTATACCTTAGTCTGGTCGGACGTGATGGGACTGCAGAGCGGCGTGCCACTCGGTGCGGAAACAGAAGAGCTAGAATGACAAGACAGAAGATTATGCTATCTCATCAGAAGATTATGCTGTCCCATCAGAGACGTGCGCGGACTGTAGCAGTAAGGGGTCAGGCAAGCTCCTCTGACAAGCCCATACTGGGTATGGGCTGAGGACACGTGTGTGCCTCGGTGTATGTGCATCAGCCTCCTCAGAGCTCTATATAAGAGCCCGCAGACTTCGCCGGAGGTATGAAAACTCTGATCTTCGGAGCTATTTCATCGTCTTCTTCTTGCCTGACTTGAGCGTCGGAGGGTCGTCGCCGGGGACCCCTCCCCGGCCCGACTTCTGTGCAGGTTCGCCGGAGGTCTGTGCAGCTGGTCGGAGATAGAGGAGAGCGCCACGTGCCCAGCGTCCGTCGATTCAGCGACTCGGACAGGATCAAATTGGCGCCGTCTGTGGGAACGCGCCTGTATCCGAGCGGAATAGATGGACGAGGCTGGATGACCTCACACCGTGATGCTCTCCCAGGAGAGGCCCGACGCTCTAATTGAGGCAAGAGCAGCTAAGCTCGTGGAGCAACAGAAACAGAAGGCTCAAGCTGAGCGGATAGCACAGCTGAGCGGACCGACCGGAGCAACAGGCGAAATGGGGGCAAAATGGGGGTCCGACCGGAATTCAAGTGGGAGCAACGCCTGCCCCGATATCGGTCCGACGAGGAAGCCTTGATGAGTTTCGACAAGTATATATATTCTTCTCACTCCACGGGTATTCGGGAGTCAAGAAATTGGGTCAGATCCCCTGCTGGTCGGCAGGTCAGTTCTTCAATTATTTCTGTTGCTCATAAATTTGTAGTTTCTTGAGTAAAAACTCCCGCGCCGCTCGGCCGGGAGTGTATTAGTCGAGCCCGAGGCTCGATGGGAAGACCCCGTGCCGCTCGGCCGGGAGTATGTTAGTCGAGCCCGAGGCTCGATAGGAAAACCCTGTGCCGCTCGGCCAGGATCATATTAACCGAGCCCCGAGCTCGATGGGAAGCCCGTGCCGCTCGGCCGGGAGTGTATTAGCCGAGCCAAAGGCTCGATGGGATAAATCCCGTGCCGCTCGGCCGGGAGTATATAAACCGAGCCAAAGGCTCGATGGGATAAATCCTGTGCCGCTCGGCCGGGAGTAAATAAACCGAGCCAAAGGCTCGATGGGAAGACCCCGTGCCGCTCGGCCGGGAGTATGTTAGTCGAGCCCGAGGCACGATAGGAAAACCCCGTGCCGCTCGGCCGGGAGTATATAAACCGAGCCAAAGGCTCGATGGGATAAATCCCGTGCCGCTCGGCCGAGAGTAAATAATCCGAGCCAAAGGCTCGATGGGAAGACCCCGTGCCGCTCGGCCGGGAGTAAATAAACCGAGCCAAAGGCTCGATGGGAAGACCCCGTGCCGCTCGGCCGGGAGTATGTTAGTCGAGCCCGAGGCTCGATAGGAAAACCCCGTGCCGCTCGGCCGGGAGTATATAAACCGAGCCAAAGGCTCGATGGGATAAATCCCGTGCCGCTCGGCCGGGAGTAAATAAACCGAGCCAAAGGCTCGATGGGATAAATCCCGTGCCGCTCAACCGGGAGTATATTAACCGAGCCAAAGGCTCGATGGGATAAATCCCGTGCCGCTCGGCCGGGAGTATATTAACCGAGCCAGAAACTCGATGGGAAGACCCCGTGCCGCTCGGCCGGGAGTATATTAACCGAGCCAGAAACTCGATGGGATAAATCCCGTGCCGCTCGGCCGGGAGTAAATAAACCGAGCCAAAGGCTCGATGGGATAAATCCCGTGCCGCTCGGCCGGGAGTATATTAACCGAGCCAGAAACACGATGGGAAGACCCCGTGCCGCTCGGCCGGGAGTATATTAACCGAGCCAGAAACTCGATGGGATAAATCCCGTGCCGCTCAGCCGGGAGTAAATAAACCGAGCCAAAGGCTCGATGGGATAAATCCCGTGCCGCTCAGCCGGGAGTATATTAACCGAGCCAGAAACTCGATGGGAAGACCCCGTGCCGCTCGGCCGGGAGTATATTAACCGAGCCAGAAACTCGATGGGATAAATCCCGTGCCGCTCGGCCGGGAGTAAATAAACCGAGCCAAAGGCTCGATGGGAAGACCCCGTGCCGCTCGGCCGGGAGTATGTTAGTCGAGCCCGAGGCTCGATAGGAAAACCCTGTGCCGCTCGGCCAGGATCATATTAACCGAGCCCCGAGCTCGATGGGAAGCCCGTGCCGCTCGGCCGGGAGTATAGAAGCCAAGCCAAAGGCTCGAGGATCGAAGGCCCCGGACCGCTCAGCCGGAGGTATATTGTACGAGCCGCACGCTCGAGGATCGAAGGCCCCGGACCGTTCGGCCGGAGGTATATTGTACGAGTCGCACGCTCGAGGATCGAAGGCCCCGGACCATTCGGCCGGAGGTATATTGTACGAGCCAAAGGTTCGAGGATCGAAGACCCCGTGCCATTCGGCCGGAGGTAAATTATACGAGCCAAGCGCTCGAAAGCGAAGGCCCCGAGCCATTCGGCCGGAGGTAAATTATTCGAGCAAAATGCTTAAGGACGAAGGCCCAAGCCGTTCGGCCGGGCGTGCGATATCCTTGCATCGGCATAAAAAACCGAATGCCCCGTACCGTTCGGACGGAGGAAGCAAAAATGATGAAGGATGGCAAACAGCTTCGCCGGACGGCAGTGTCCAAATTAGCCTCAAAGGCCGACGAGCTCCGTCGTTAAAGATCGAGAGCCGCGCCGACCGGCTATAAATATCCGAGCCGACGAGCTCCGTCGTTAAAGATCAAGAGCCGCGCCGACCGGCTATAAATATCCGCGCCGACGAGCTCCGTCGTTAAAAATCGAGAGACGGTCCGGCGTCTATAAACCCTCCGGCCGGGAAACCGGGAGACGAGCCGGCGTCTATAAACGTCCGAGCGGAAGACCGACGAGCTCCGTCGTTAAAGATCGAGAGCCGCGCCGACCGGCTATAAATATCCGCGCCGACGAGCTCCGTCGTTAAAGATCGAGAGCCGCGCCGACCGGCTATAAATATCCGCGCCGACGAGCTCCGTCGTTAAAAATCGAGAGACGGTCCGGCGTCTATAAACCCTCCGGCCGGGAAACCGGGAGACGAGCCGGCGTCTATAAACGTCCGAGCGGAAGACCGACGAGCTCCGTCGTTAAAGATCGAGAGCCGCGCCGACCGGCTATAAATATCCGCGCCGACGAGTTCCGTTGTTAAAGATCGAGAGCCGACCGGCTATAAATATCCGCTACCGACGAGCTCCGTCGTTAAAGATCTAGAGCCGCGCGACCGGCTATAAATATCCGCTACCGACGAGCTCCGTCGTTAAAGATCGAGAGCCGCCGACGGCTATAAGCAGAAGACCGACGAGCTCCGTCGTTAAAGATCGAGAGCCGCGCCGACCGGCTATAAATATCCGCGCCGACGAGCTCCGTCGTTAAAGATCGAGAGCCGCGCCGACCGGCTATAAATATCCGCGCCGACGAGCTCCGTCGTTAAAGATCGAGAGCCGCGCCGACCGGCTATAAATATCCGCGCCGACGAGCTCCGTCGTTAAAAATCGAGAGACGGTCCGGCGTCTATAAACCCTCCGGCCGGGAAATCGAGAGACGAGCCGGCGTCTATAAACGTCCGAGCGGAAGACCGACGAGCTCCGTCGTTAAAGATCGAGAGCCGCGCCGACCGGCTATAAATATCCGCGCCGACGAGCTCCGTCGTTAAAAATCGAGAGACGGTCCGGCGTCTATAAACCCTCCGGCCGGAAAACCGGGAGACGAGCCGGCGTCTATAAACGTCCGAGCGGAAGGATAAGGCAACGTACGGTCGTTCGACTCGCTTATCAAAAATACTTCGACAGAAATCCCCTTTCGAGCACAAGAAAGGAGGGACGATGGCGTTGACGGAGGCCGTAATTACCGCCTCATCGGCCGAGCGGATAATGATTTCCTGGAAGAGCCGTTCGGCGAAACAATAGTCCAGTCAGTCAGACTAATCGCCTCCTTCGACTAGACTTGAAGGGGAGGCAAGTGATCCGGCAGTAAGAATGGGAGTCCCCATTTAGCAGAGTCAATGCCACGTGGAGGTCGAAAGGTAAAAGGCCAACCAGAAGCTTGGCCGAGCGGATAATGATGGTGACGACCGGCTGAAGCTTCCGAGCGGAAGCAATACACCCCGGCGGGAAGTCGGGGTTCCGACGCTCATGATGAACAGTATAGTAGTGCCGATCGGATGGCCCGCTCGGCCGAAGGAATAAAGTATCAACACTGCGAACAGTCCAGAGCACATGACCAGAAATACCCCGAACGGACGTATACCTTAGTCCGGTCGGACTTGATGGGACTGCAGAGCGGCGTGCCGCTCGGTGCGGAAACAGAAGAGCTAGAATGACAAGACAGAAGATTATGCTATCTCATCAGAAGATTATGCTGTCCCATCAGAGACGTGCGCGGACTGTAGCAGTAAGGGGTCAGGCAAGCTCCTCTGACAAGCCCATACTGGGTATGGGCTGAGGACACGTGTGTGCCTCGGTGTATGTGCATCAGCCTCCTCAGAGCTCTGTATAAGAGCCCGCAGACTTCGCCAGAGGTATGAAAACTCTGATCTTCGGAGCTATTTCATCGTCTTCTTCTTGCCTGACTTGAGCGTCGGAGGGTCGTCGCCGGGGACCCCTTCCCGGCCCGACTTCTGTGCAGGTTCGCCGGAGGTCGGTGCAGCTGGTCGGAGATAGAGGAGAGCGCCACATGCCCAGCGTCCGTCGATTCAGCGACTCGGACAGGATCAAGTATAATTAATTTCTAATGATTAAGTATTATTAAGTATAATTGATTAATTATAGTCCTATGAGAATTGATAGGCATATTTTAGTTAGCATTTGAGTACATGCATGTGTTCATACACCTTAATTATTCACGTGCAAACTAACACTTTTATTAAATCATATCGAATAAATCTTTGTAGAACGGTAAATGAATCAAGCGTTCATGAACAAACTTGATGTTCGGCTTGATAAGAACTTATTTATATTCATTTAATATACACAATATTAATTAAACAAATAAACTTGAACAATTTGTTAAATTAAACAAACAAGCTTGAACACATATGTGTTCAGCTCGTTAACGTTCGTGAATAACATTCATGAATAATGTTCGTGAATGATGTTTATGAATAATGTTCATGAACTATATTCATTAATAAAATTCTTTTGAATATGTTAAATAAATAATAAAATAAAAAAATAAATAAATAAGTTTAAATTATCAAGCTCAATAATCAATCAAAAAATTAAAAGTTTCAAACAATCAAACAAGTTTGAATTAAGATTTCAATAACATCTACATGGACCAAGCTCAAGTCAAGCTTGAACCAAACTCAAGCCAAGCTCGAACCAACATCAAGACAAGTTTGAATTGAGAGCTATAAATGAACCAAGCTTAAGCCAAACTTCAAATAAACTTAAGCTTATAAAAAATAAACCAAGTCAAGCTTAAACAATCATTTCAAAAGCTTGGTTCATTTTAAGCTCGGCTCGATTCGACTTGGCTCATTTACAATCCTAATAATTATATCTATGTCATCACCAAAAAAAAGATGTGTGATCAGCGCGTGATTCAACAACTCACATGTTTGATGTTTGTTCTCAAGGAAATCTGATTTAGCTAAACCGATTGAGCACGGGATCAATCTTATACCATCTGATCTAAATCAAAGGTTGAATATTGCTCTTTGTACCCATTCAACGGATCATGTGAGTTTAGGTAAACATATCTCTCATCTCTTATTTTTCATTAACTACTAGTCATCGTGCACATACGTTGCATGTGTAAAATAATACATGAATATACATAAATTTTATAAAATGAATATTTATTGTCATAAATTGTCACACCCCAAAAGTAAGGTTGTTCAACAAAAATTGGACATCATTTCTCCTGTAACAGTGACAATTAAAACATGAATACATAGCCACATGGCTAAACAAGAATAATAATATCAGCCTACATGATTGGAAACAAACACAACCACATAAGATAAATGGAAACACACATGACTGGATCAAAAACACAGCGGAAAGCATAAAGTAAACATATAAACCCAAAATAACTGACTGCGAGCCAGCCAGGCTTGACACAATAACATCAAAACAAATACAAGAAGCCACAAGACTAAACTTCATACAGAAGATACATATTACACGTATAATGCTAAAACCACAAATGCGAGTGAAGGTAAAAACGAAAGAAGTCGCTCGATGTGACATGAGACTGACTGATAATATCTTTAGGTGACTCCATAAATCCTTTACCTGCTCCCTGACTAAAGAAAAACTAGTACAAGGGGTGGTGAGTGTGAGTGACTCAACGGGTAATAGACAGATAATGCATGAACATAATATATATTTAGAGATTCAAAAGTATACAGTCTCATAGAGAAATGATCAACAAGTATAACAATAATGTCATAATAAGTGTCCATACCTGAACGATGTGCCGAGCACCTAATAATTGCAAGTGCAAGAGTGAATCTACAATATAACTACTTGTATATACTAAAACATCATATAAGGTCTATCCAGCTACCATTAAGCAAACCAATGTCAAGTACATGCAACTGAGATATCTCAACTATATATAAACATATCACAAATATATGGATATAATCAATCATAAACATATGCAATCACATATCATATGCATATGCACGACATGGTCACTCCTGCCCACCCCTTAGCTAACACGACCCTATATAGTCAAGAGATCAAGACAATGACAATTGTACACAATACCAACAACCACTACTCCTGAATGGTGCGAGTGGATAGTTTGCTGAATAGCTATCTAGTTACATAACAATAGGGTCCCTGCTGCTCGCAACTCCAGCTAATACTACCCTTGAGTGAAGAAAGTTGGGCACGTCAGGACAAGTTACACTCACTCCAAGCACACTACCCCGAGTGGTCGAGTGAGTAACAATGGTCAATGACTCTCTCAACCACAAGGGAGACATAATCGTTGACATGCATGCAATGTTATGATGAGCAAGATGTGAATAATCATCACCACAGATATAGCAAACAATTATGCTATAGTATAACCAGCATATCCAGTACATGTATATACAACAATAAATGTAAATAAATAAGATATCGAGTATTTACTAAACATCATAGATGACAAACGAGAGATTGTATAGATATGAAATCGATATTCTCAAAGATCGCAACCAAGTATCAAGCTCATGAAATAATTCGAATGGAGTCAAGGTAAATACAACAACCTATCTAAAAATAGATCATGCACTACGGTCAAAGTACTAAAGAGACAAAGCAGGAAGTATCCGCCTTTATTTATAGATCATCTTGAACTAATCCCAAGTCGAGGTGCCTATGTCTCAGTAAGATTTAAATCTGTTGATATCCTCAATCTAATAATCAATCAATTATACCCAAGGATTAATCCATATTATATTCCATAGATTAAATCGTACTGTAAATAACACCATTTAAACTAACATTTCTAATAGTACTTACCAAAATCTAACAATGGTCACTGGCGGCTCACGACCGAGTTCAGATTCGGAAAGATGGTTGGAGCTGTGGATCACTCACGAACAGTGATGGCTGGCTACAAAGGCTGACCCGACAACTACAAACATCCCAAACCACCACAAACCTTAATATGTTGGTGCAATGGGGTCAACAATAGGGGGTGAATTGTCTATAAATTAAAAATGGACCTTTCTCTTTCCTTTCAAATAAGATTAGTAGCACAATTAACTCAAAGTAATTTAATAACTAATAAAATAAAGAGACTAAGAAAGTTACTTAGTTACAACCTAGGTGGTTGTTAATCTAAGGTAAAAGAAAGCACTAAAGATCTTCTTCGATGAAGGGGAAGAAGCTTCTTGCACTCATTGGATGCTGAGAGAATTACTAGAAAATGAATACTTGAGTTGTTGAATATTTCTTAAGCCCAGGGGTTTTTTTATAGCCCGTGAAAAATCTTATTCTAAGTTGGAAGACACCTCCAACAGAGTGGAAGACATCTCCAACAGGATGGAATGCGTCTCCAGCGAGGCAAGCGAAGATAAGGTTTTATCTTCGCTAACAGTAACATTTTGCTCAGTCTTGTTGGTTAGTCCTAGGAAGATCGTACCGGTTCCACTGTACAAAAATTTTGTACAAGTGTCGAACCTATCCTAATAACCTATTGTGTTCTTTAGAAATTAAATTCGGAATCGCAAATGGAACTTAACATTATTGATTCCAAATTTAACTTATCCGTTCTTAATGGTTTAGACTTGGATCGCAAACGATGCTTAACATTATTGATCCAAATCCACTTATGTTATAAATTCAATTAAATATTAATTTCATAAATTGGCTTCCAGGTTAAATATGGCAAGGCACTAGGCCTTCTTGGATATGGGAGCAACCACCACCTCCTAGACAAAGCCTTTCAATGAAATCTAATATTTAATTTCCTTATATAACCTAGGTTTAATTCAAAAGAACAATCGAATCACAAATTCAAAACAAAAAAAACACAAACTCGAATCACAAATTCGAAACCTAGAAGTATATGCCTCTTGTGTTTGGAATTCATATAAAGAAAAACTAGTATGATGCGGAAAACAATTACTAGTTATACCTTTCTTTGTATGCAACGACCTCTTGATCTTCTACCGTATTCCTCTTCTTATCTCGGACGTTGTGTGGGCAACGATCTACCGAGATTGAACCACCCAAACCCTTCTTCTTCCTCCTTGCAAGTTTCGGCCAAACACTCCTCCTAGAGATGAAGAGTTTCGGCCACCACCATCAAACTCCAAGGGATGCTAAAAACAAAGTCTCCTTTCTCTCCTTCTTCTCCAAGCTAGAGCCGACCACCACCACAAAGCTCCAAGGGATGATGACGCCGGCCACCAAAAAGAAGAGAAGAGGAGAAGAGTAAGACTAGGGCCAGCCACCACCAAGGAAGAGAGGGAGGAAAATAGAATAGAGTTGTCACCCATGAAGGCACCCCTACCCCTCTCTTATAATCCTTGGTCTTGACAAATAAGAAAAAATTAAATAAAATCTTCCTTATTTTCTTTGCTATGAAAAGGAAAATTTAATTAATTAAAACTAATTTCCTTTTCTTAAATCCACATGGCCGACCACCTCATTGCTTCAAGCAAGGAAAGTTTTAACACATAGTTAAAACTTCCTAATTTATTTTCAGAAATTTTAAAATTAAAATTTCTCTAATAATTTTTCCTTCATAGTTGGTTATAAAAGGAATTTTATAAATTAAAATCTCTCTATGAAAACATGTGGATGATTTCCAAAAAGGAAAGTTTTCTCTAAAATTAAAATCATCATTTCAATTTACAAATACGGAAAGATATTAAATCTTTTCTTAATCTTTTGTAGAAACTTATAAAAGGAAGTATTTAATTTTAAAACTCTCTTTTTAAATCATGAACATGGTTACAAAAAGGGAAAGTTTTATCAAAAATTAAAATCTTCCTTTTAACTACAAATAAGGAAAGATATCAAATCTTCACTTAATCTTTTGTAGAAAGCTATAAAAGGAAAGATTAAAATTTTAAACTCTTTTTTAAAACCATGATATCCACATAAGAAAAGATTTTAAATAAAATCCCTTTTATTTTCTAGTGGCCGACCACCTAAGCTTGGGATCCAAGCTTTGGCCGGCCACCTTAAATTGGCTCAACCCTTAGCATTGGCCGGCCCTAGCTTGGCCTCCAAGCTAGCTTGGCCGGCCGCCTCAAGGTGGGTAGAAAAGTGGGTATGTGGTGGGTATAATTCTCTATATACAAGAGGCTACGATAGAGACCGAGAGGAGGAATTGGTTTTGGTCTCCCGATGAAATTAAGCTTCCCGTGTTCGCCCCGAACACCCAACTTAATTTCATCAATAATAATTCATACTACTAAAGAATTATTATTGAACTACCGCACCAATCCCAAATTACATTTTGAGCTCCTTCTTATTATGAGTGTGTTAGTCTTCCTGTGTTTAAGATGTCGAATGTCCACTAATTAATTGAGTTACTGACAACTCACTTTAATTAATATCTTAGTCCAAGAGTAGTACCACTCAACCTTATCGTCATATCGGACTAAGTCCACCTGCAGGGTTTAACATGACAATCCTTATGAGCTCCTCTTGGGGGCATTATCAATTTAGATTACTAAGACACAGTTTCCTTCTATAATCAACAGCACACACTATAAGTAATATCATTTCCCAACTTATCGAGCCTATTGATTTATCGAGCTAAATCTCACCCTTTGATAAGTTAAAGAAATAAATACTAAATATATGTGCTTATTATTATATTAGGATTAAGAGCGCACACTTCCATAATAACTAAGGTCTTGTTCTTTTATTAAGTCAGTATAAAAAGAACTTACCTTAAATGGTCCTGCTCAATACACTTAGAGTGTACTAGTGTAATTTATTTAGTCAAGATAAACCAATACCTAATTACACTATGACTATTTCAATGGTTTGTTCCTTTCCATCTCAGTCGTGAGCTACTGTTTATAATTTATAAATAATCGATAACATGATCTTCTGTGTGTAACACCACACACCATGTTATCTACAATATAAATTAATTGAACAACTACAGTTAGCATAAATGTAGACATTTTTGACCAATGTGATTCTTTATTTCAAAACAAATGTTTACAAAAGTTAGGCTTTTAGTATATACTCTAACAATAAGACACCTTCAAAGAATTGAAGGCGTCTTCCATGGGTGGTTGAAGGCGCCTTCCTATAGAAAGGTGCGGAGCCACTTCTAACCACATTGAGGGGGCCTCCATCAGCTCTGCATCTTTAATCGCCTGGATGATTTGTTTATCGGGAATTGGGCTCATCGGGACTCATTTTTCGACCTTCTCCTCGAGCAGGCTTCCTCCCCGACTTCTCATCCCTCAAATGTCGTGCACGTCCTTCTCGTCCACTGGTGTACTATTCTTCAGCATATCGTCCCTCGGATGTACCAAGTTCGTTGACTCTATCCTATGCCATCCTTCTCACTAGTTGCATCTTTCACTCAACTTTTTGTGCTTCTAAGTTCCCGCACACTTAGACACAAGAGTTAAAATAAAACAAGACATAACTGAACTTCATTGACCACATCAAAACTACCCTAAATACTTCAGCACATCAACGATAATTAAAACAGTAACCTAAAATCCAAATTCCTCTATCCCTTACCTTATTTGTTTCTGCTGGAGGTTATTGCTTCTTTGCCATCTCTGCCGGAGGAGAAACCAATTACTCATCAGAAGGTGGAGCAACAACAATTGCAATGGTATGGAGAAGAGGCAGCGTCGTTAGTGATGATTGGCAGGAGAGCATCCGAGGGCTTCGGCGGTCGACGATGACGCGATGACTAAATTGCGAGAGTGGTTGTGGTGGTCGCGGCCTAGCCGCGTTTGGCCGCATTGATCGGACACAAGGTGAGGCGGTGTCAGGGCAACGGCGATCAGGTGGCACCGGCGTGATTGGGGGACGACAGAGACGTGTGAGGTTGGCAGCGGATTGGGAGGGGAAGAGGGGAATCGGGTAAAGGCCGACATCGACGTTGTCGGTTTGCTCCCTCGCGAAGTGATGCATAGGGGAGGAGGAAGGAGTCGGCGACGAGATGAGGAGGAGGGTGATAGAAGGAAGAAGGAGAACGATCTCTCCGCTTAATGGCGTAGATTATATTGCTTCCACTTGTGATTATGGTTGAAGGGTACCTTTATTTCTCTAATCCAGAGGTCTTCTCTAGGTTGAATGTTGGTGAAGATCTTCCTAGCAACTGCTCCATGGATAGTTTCTTTGACAACATCTTCGATGATAGTCAGCAGCATAGTCAACTGCTCATACTTGTAACCCGCAGGGGCCTAGCCTCTCACACACCCATACTTGTTTCCATGTTCACACCAAAATTGTTTTAGCTTCGCCTGGTGAGACTGATGAGTCAGCTGAGAAGACCTTCTTCGTCGAAGAAAAGGTCCTGTGGTAATCGAGAGGCCATTTGAAAGTACAAGGAGAAGAAGAAGGCCCATGCAGCTGTTAGGACCAAAAGTAGCTAGAGGGGGGGGGTGAATAGCTCGTCGCGTTCGCTCGGTGCGCTTCGTTGCTTGGCGTTGCTTGTTTCTTCTTGAATGTGCAGCGGAAAATACAGAAACAAATACAAAACGCTAACACTAGGATTTTACTTGGTATCCACCTCACAAGAGGTGACTAATCCAAGGATCCACACCAACGCACACACCCTCCACTATGAATAACACTCCTTTATGGTAACTACCAAAGGCGGAGAAGCCCTACAACACTCTCAATACAAGAAGAAGAAAGGGAAATACAAGTTAAGCAAAAGCTTACACGATGTGCAGTAAAAACCCTAACCCTAACTTCTTCCTCTTGCAATAGATCCGCCTCTTGACTTGGAAAGCCTCCAAGAACCTTCAAGAACTGGCGATCACGTGCTTGTAGAGAGCTGTGGAGGAGCTGGAATGAATCTGAGAAGAGCTCGTGAAGAGATGCCGAAGACCACGCTCGCCTGCGGCTTTAAACCCGACGGTCGGATCCCGATCGATTCAATGTTCGAATCGATCGGGAGGCTTTGGATCGATCCATGGATCGATCTGGGGCCTCGTCAGAAACACGCTGGATCGATCCACGGATCGATCCGGCGCTTATCGCGCGAAGCAGCGCCGATCGATCGGGACCTCTGATCGATCCACGGATCGATCCGTGGATCGATTGGGAAGAATGGATCGATCCACCGATCGATCACCTGATCGATCCACGGATCGATCCAGACTTGGTTTTGCCCAAAACCAAGTCCCAAACCTCCTAACCAACATCCGGTCAACCTTGACCTGTTGGTACATCATGCCTCGCATCGTCACTCCCTTGACCTGCCAGACTCCCCACCAAGTGTCCGTCAATCCCTTTGACCCACTTGGACTTTTCTCGTCGTGCCAAGTATCCGGTCACTCCATTGACCTACTTGGACTTCCACCGGATGTCTGGTCAACCTTGACCCATCTGGACTTCCTTCCTTGCCAAGTATCCAGACAATCCTTTGACCTACTTGGACTTCCCAACACCGGATGTCCGATCATCCTTGATCCATCTGGATTTCCTTCCTTGTCGGCTTCACTCACCGGACTTTCACCTAGCTTCACTCACTAGGACTTTCACCTAGCTTCACTCACTAGGGTTTTCACCTGGCTTCACTCACCAGGATTTCCTTCTGCCTAGCTTCACTCACTAGGACTTTCACCTGGCTTCACTCACCAGGATTTTCACCTGCCTAACATGCCAGTTAGGACTTCCCAGTTAAGTATCCGGTCAACCTTGACCTACTTGACTCTTCTTCGATCAATATCTTATTGTCAAACATCTAAACTCAAACCAAGACTCAGCTTGGTTAACCAGGTCAACCTTGACCTGAGGGATGTTGCACCAACAATCTCCCCCTTTTTGATGTTTGACAATACCACAATAACACTTACAATCCCACATGTAAGTTAGGCTAATCCTATAGCCTCCTTCTTCATGCCACTAGGTAATGAACCCATAAGTTAAGCTTTTCATTCTCCCCCTAAGAGGGCACACTCCCTCTAGGTAATGAAAACCTAACTTACTTCCTTTCATTCTCCCCCTATTGGCACACATCAACCTCCTACTAATAAAACACATCAACCCGTCTTTGGACACACATCAACCTATGCTCCAATTTTGGGCACACTTCAACAACTCCATTTGTTGAAGACTCTCCCCCTGAAGAGTTGCTCATCGTGATCACAATTTCACTCATTGTGATCAACTCAATATTGAAGGTCCCATACCCTTCATTATCCTTAACTTCTCCCTCAATGTTGACAAATACCCAACCTTGAGCATTTTCAACCACTTGAGTTGCCACTTGAAATGATGAGGATATCCACTCCCCATTTATCCCCATTTCAAGTTTAAATGCTCAACCTTGAGCAAGTTCACAACAGAAGGTTAACCACCTTCCAAGGTTCATGAAAAATAATTTTTCATGTCTTTAAAGAGTCCCTCCCCCTAAAGACATGGTGGTAACTTCTGTCATTGCACCAACAATGACTTGGAATCCCTAAACCATTAGGAAACCCAGATTTAGAAGTTTTGAGGTTCAAATGTTCAAAATTTGAAACAAACCTCAACCTAAACTTCAATGAAGTCTTCCTTAACCATTCCATCCTTGTTTTCAACACGAAAACACCCTTTTTATGTATACAAATGTATTTTAAGGGTTTGGAATGGTTACCTAGACTAAAATAGGTTCAAAGTGCTGAAATCAAGCTTTCCCAGCCAAAATCAGCAACTTGGATCGATTGGAGTTGGGTTCCAATCGATTGAACCTTTCTGAATCGATCCACTGATCGATTCAGACTACCTGGATCGATCCAGCGAGCTACTGCTCGCGAGATTTGCCTTCTGAATCGATCCATGGATCGATTCAGGCACTCCAATCGATCCATGGATCGATCGGAGCTCTGATAGTTGCTGAAATTCCATTTCAGTCAACTTCAGAAACCCTTAGAAAATTCTACAAAAATCCAAAAATTATGAAATTTCGTGTAGACATTGTTTAGGGCATATATTATCAAGGAAAAATAGTTTTCTATGAAAATACATCATATTTTCAAAGATTGACACAAACTTGAAAACTTGCAAAAACTTTAGTGTTTTCTTCAAGTTTGTGTCTAACTATTCAATGGTGATTACTATTAAAAGATAGCCTTCACCAAGGTTTTCCAACATCATTTTGAAAACTTTTTCAAACCAATATCCCACCATATTCCTTGGGCTTAATGCACATGACTTGTACATTAGCTTTCCCAATGATGGGAAAACACATATCTATGTGTTTTGATGAAACTAAAACTCAAAAGAATGCACTAAATCAACATCTTGAGTTTTGTTCATCATCCTAACATCTCACTTGTATCTAATGTGCACTAAAACACATACAAGTCATCTTATAGGTCTTTGTGAGATGTAAGATTTTGGTTTTGCCCTATTCTAGGGATCATGCATATCTATCTAGGCATTTTAGATATAAACTAGACATCCACCAAGAATGTCACTTGTTAATAATTGTTGTTAAATGCCTTTTGTCCTTAATTACAAGGAATTAAACTAATGCATGATAATGTTATGGCATACATCAAAATAAAATAACTTTCAAAAGAAATATTCCTATAACTACATGATGTATGCATGACATGACATGGTATTTTTGTATTTTTCATAATAAGTCATGAATGCAAAAGTAGACATGATGTCATGGCATATGATGGGCAAACAATCATGGCAAGGTTTAGCATAAATAAAATATACCTAGATTAGCTATCTAAGTATCCTTAAAACCTTAGCTAAACTTACAACTTAAACCTAGATTGCCCTTAAGTGCGTCAAGAAAACGCCAAAACCTAAATTGGCATTTCTAATTCCCTTGATTAATTTATGCCAATTGAAATTAAGCATATTCCTCAAATGTTGGCATATTTCATTTTCCAACAAGAGTAGCACTTTAAAGTTAAGGCCCGGATTGCCTTAAATTTCCTAAGAACATACCAAAATCCCAACTTGGTAGCTCTTATGAATTTCCCAATATGTGCCTTTTAAGATTAAAATCAAATTTTCACCACTAGGCACATTTTACTCTTTCAAGGAGTAAATAATAGTTCCATTTCATTTTCAAAGGTTAACAAAAACCTTGAAAATGCTCCTTGAGTGTCAATTTCCTCAAAGTTGGGTTAACTACCCTTCTAATTGGAGTTGACACTCTCTAACCCATTTATGGGGTAGAGAAGATGCTCCTAGGAACCCAACACCTATTGGTGCTCCTTGGATGCTCTAGGTACTCACTAGGGATAACTTCCCTAGATACCTTCCTAGTGACCTTGTTGGGCTTCTTAGAAGCCTTGGTCACATTTTCTAGGTCAACCCTAGGGATAGCCTCCCTTGTGACCTTGTTAGTGACTTTCTTAGACTTCTTAGAAGTCTTAGTCACTTTGGTTGCAAAAATACTCTTAGGGATGACTTCCCTAGTATTCTTGACTTGACCACTAAACCTAGGGTTTGTTCCATAACTATATGGAACCCTATGATAACTAGGCACATCCTTCTTAGCCTTTGGTTTGTATCCCAAACCTCTATGGCTATTTGATGGCTTTGACTTTCCTAGCCCTAGGTTTTGCTCATTTTGCCCTTTTAGGATATTTTTCATCCTTTTTAGGGTCTTTTCCATTTTATCAAGTCTTGATCTCAAGACTTGATTTTCTATCATTAAATCCTTAGAATTTGGTTTTTCATTAAGTCCATGAGCATTTTGGTTTCTAGTCTTGTATCTAAAATCCTTAGAGTTATTGCCTAGACTTTTACCTACATTCCTAACCCTAGGAGTAGTAGTTTTGGCATGTAGGGCCACATGCTTTTCCTTAAAGCCCTCATGCTTCCTATTCTTATGGTAAATCGCATTAAAATGATAAAGATTAGAACTATCATGCTTTTTACCATAATGTAAAGGAGTAGGCTCAATAAATGTTACCTTCTTCTTTACCTTGGAGGCTCCCCCTTGACTAATGCCTCCTTGAGCCTTGACCATCTTCTTCCCTTGAGGCATTGACTCGGTAATGCCCCTTTTGATTGCAAGAGAAGCATATAATATGCTCCTTGCTCTTCTTTGTGTTGGGGATGGTCTCCTTGGGCTTCACCTTGCCCTTTTGTGCCACTTGGCCCTTCTTCTTGGCTAATTTAGGGCACTTGCTCTTGTAGTGCCCATGTTCCCTACATTCAAAGCATATAATATGATTATTATTATTACTTGAAATATTTATACCTTTGCTTGTAGGGGTGCCATCTTTACCTTTGGATCCGGCGGGAGAAGCCTCCTCTTGATCGGACCTTGATTCTCCTCCATTTGATTTTTCTTGACTTGTGGAGGTAGAAGCTTCTTCCTCCTCTTCTTCTCTTGACCCGGATGTAGAGGCTTCTCCTTCTTCTTGATCCGGTGTCACCAAGGATTGCTCCCCCTCAATCCTAGAGGTGGAGGCTTCATCATCTTGAATATGAAACAAGGAGTATGCTCCCTCCTTGTTCCCTTCGTTGCATTCCCTTGAGGATGAAGCTTCTTGGATTTCCTCTTCTTCGGAGGTTGAACATCTCTCAACCTCGGAATCCTCCTCTTGGTCTTGCTCCACAGAGTCTCCCTCTCTGGATTCTTCTTGATCTCGTACAGTGGAGGGGATCTCTTCATGAAGCTTGGCCAATTTGCTCCAAAGCTCCTTGGCATCTTCGAATTCTCCAACTTGAGCCAAGATGTGGCTAGGCAATAAGTTGACCAAAAGCTTGGTCACTTTGTCATTTGCCTCGCCCCTTTGAATTTGCTCCGAGCTCCATCTGCTTTTCTTTAGAATCTTGCCCTTGGAGTTCGTTGGAGCTTTGAAGCCTTCCATTAGAGCAAACCATTGCTCTATCTCCATCATAAGAAAGTTTTCGATTCTTGATCTCCAAGAATCAAAACTTGTAGAAGTGTATGGTGGAGCCACTCTTGTGTCAAATCCAAGTCCATCTTGGAATTGCATCTTGGAGTTGAGCTTGATAAAATCTTGAACTTGAAGAATTTGCTCCAACTTCTTCACCCTCTAGCTTTTCTTGATATGCTTGACCCTTCCGGCGATGATTCCGGTGAAGAGCGGCCTTGCTCTGATACCACTTGTTAGGACCAAAAGTAGCTAGAGGGGGGGGGGTGAATAGCTCGTCGCGTTCGCTCGGTGCGCTTCGTTGCTTGGCGTTGCTTGTTTCTTCTTGAATGTGCAGCGGAAAATACAGAAACAAATACAAAACGCTAACACTAGGATTTTACTTGGTATCCACCTCACAAGAGGTGACTAATCCAAGGATCCACACCAACGCACACACCCTCCACTATGAATAACACTCCTTTATGGTAACTACCAAAGGCGGAGAAGCCCTACAACACTCTCAATACAAGAAGAAGAAAGGGAAATACAAGTTAAGCAAAAGCTTACAAGATGTGCAGTAAAAACCCTAACCCTAACTTCTTCCTCTTGCAATAGATCCGCCTCTTGACTTGGAAAGCCTCCAAGAACCTTCAAGAACTGGCGATCACGTGCTTGTAGAGAGCTGTGGAGGAGCTGGAATGAATCTGAGAAGAGCTCGTGAAGAGATGCCGAAGACCACGCTCGCCTGCGGCTTTAAACCCGACGCAACGGTCGGATCCCGATCGATTCGAATGTTCCGAATCGATCGGGGAGGCTTTGGATCGATCCATGGATCGATTCAGAGCGCCTCTGTGCTCAGGAAACGCGCCTGGATCGATCCACGGATCGATCCAGCTCTTATCGCGCGAAGCAGCATCGTCCCGATCGATCGGCTGATCGATCGGGACCTCTGGATCGATCCACGGATCGATCCAGAAGCTTTCTGTTCGCTGGGAAGAATCTGGATCGACGATCCAGCACCTGATCGATCCACGGATCGATCCGGCGCACTTGGTTTTGCCCAAACCAAGTCCCAAACCTCTAACCAACATCCGGTCAACCTTGACCTGTTGGTACATCATGCCTCGCATCTGGTCACTCCCTTGACCTGCCAGGACTCCCCACCAAGTGTCCGGTCAATCCCTTTGACCCACTTGGACTTTTACTCGTCGTGCCAAGTATCCGGTCACTCCATTGACCTACTTGGACTTCCACCAGATGTCTGGTCAACCTTGACCCATCTGGACTTCCTTCCTTGCCAAGTATCCAGTCAATCCTTTGACCTACTTGGACTTCCCAACACCAGATGTCCGATCATCCTTGATCCATCTGGATTTCCTTCCTTGTCTGGCTTCACTCACCAGGACTTTCACCTAGCTTCACTCACTAGGACTTTCACCTAGCTTCACTC
This sequence comes from Zingiber officinale, assembly GCF_018446385.1. Classification (NCBI taxonomy): domain Eukaryota; kingdom Viridiplantae; phylum Streptophyta; class Magnoliopsida; order Zingiberales; family Zingiberaceae; genus Zingiber; species Zingiber officinale. The sequence continues at coordinate 108,219,277 of NC_055986.1, forward strand.
ACTAGGGTTTTCACCTGGCTTCACTCACCAGGATTTCCTTCTGCCTAGCTTCACTCACTAGGACTTTCACCTGGCTTCACTCACCAGGATTTTCACCTGCCTAACATGCCAGTTAGGACTTCCCAGTTAAGTATCCGGTCAACCTTGACCTACTTGACTCTTCTTCGATCAATATCTTATTGTCAAACATCTAAACCCAAACCAAGACTCAGCTTGGTTAACCAGGTCAACCTTGACCTGAGGGATGTTGCACCAACAATCTCCCCCTTTTTGATGTTTGACAATACCACAATAACACTTACAATCCCACATGTAAGTTAGGCTAATCCTATAGCCTCCTTCTTCATGCCACTAGGTAATGAACCCATAAGTTAAGCTTTTCATTCTCCCCCTAAGAGGGCACACTCCCTCTAGGTAATGAAAACCTAACTTACTTCCTTTCATTCTCCCCCTATTGGCACACATCAACCTCCTACTAATAAAACACATCAACCCGTCTTTGGACACACATCAACCTATGCTCCAATTTTGGGCACACTTCAACAACTCCATTTGTTGAAGACTCTCCCCCTGAAGAGTTGCTCATCGTGATCACAATTTCACTCATTGTGATCAACTCAATATTGAAGGTCCCATACCCTTCATTATCCTTAACTTCTCCCTCAATGTTGACAAATACCCAACCTTGAGCATTTTCAACCACTTGAGTTGCCACTTGAAATGATGAGGATATCCACTCCCATTTATCCCCATTTCAAGTTTAAATGCTCAACCTTGAGCAAGTTCACAACAGAAGGTTAACCACCTTCCAAGGTTCATGAAAAATAATTTTTCATGTCTTTAAAGAGTCCCTCCCCCTAAAGACATGGTGGTAACTTCTGTCATTGCACCAACAATGACTTGGAATCCCTAAACCATTAGGAAACCCAGATTTAGAAGTTTTGAGGTTCAAATGTTCAAAATTTGAAACAAACCTCAACCTAAACTTCAATGAAGTCTTCCTTAACCATTCCATCCTTGTTTTCAACACGAAAACACCCTTTTTATGTATACAAATGTATTTTAAGGGTTTGGAATGGTTACCTAGACTAAAATAGGTTCAAAGTGCTGAAATCAAGCTTTCCCAGCCAAAATCAGCAACTTGGATCGATGGAGTTGGGTTCCAATCGATTGAACCTTTCTCGAATCGATCCACCGATCGATTCAGATTACCCGATCGATCGGCGATGCTGTGAAAGTCGCAAGAGGCCGAATCGATCCATGGATCGATTCAGCACTCAATCGATCCATGGATCGATCGAGTCCGATAGTTGCTGAAATTCCATTTCGTCAACTTAACCCTAGAAAATTCTACAAAATCCAAAAATTATGAAATTTCGTGTAGACATTGTTTAGGCATATATTATCAAGGAAAAATAGTTTTCTATGAAAATACATCATATTTTCAAAGATTGACACAAACTTGAAAACTTGCAAAAACTTTAGTGTTTTCTTCAAGTTTGTGTCTAACTATTCAATGGTGATTACTATTAAAAGATAGCCTTCACCAAGGTTTTCCAACATCATTTTGAAAACTTTTTCAAACCAATATCCCACCATATTCCTTGGGCTTAATGCACATGACTTGTACATTAGCTTTCCCAATGATGGGAAAACACATATCTATGTGTTTTGATGAAACTAAAACTCAAAAGAATGCACTAAATCAACATCTTGAGTTTTGTTCATCATCCTAACATCTCACTTGTATCTAATGTGCACTAAAACACATACAAGTCATCTTATAGGTCTTTGTGAGATGTAAGATTTTGGTTTTGCCCTATTCTAGGGATCATGCATATCTATCTAGGCATTTTAGATATAAACTAGACATCCACCAAGAATGTCACTTGTTAATAATTGTTGTTAAATGCCTTTTGTCCTTGATTACAAGGAATTAAACTAATGCATGATAATGTTATGGCATACATCAAAATAAAATAACTTTCAAAAGAAATATTCCTATAACTACATGATGTATGCATGACATGACATGGTATTTTTGTATTTTTCATAATAAGTCATGAATGCAAAAGTAGACATGATGTCATGGCATATGATGGGCAAACAATCATGGCAAGGTTTAGCATAAATAAAATATACCTAGATTAGCTATCTAAGTATCCTTAAAACCTTAGCTAAACTTACAACTTAAACCTAGATTGCCCTTAAGTGCGTCAAGAAAACGCCAAAACCTAAATTGGCATTTCTAATTCCCTTGATTAATTTATGCCAATTGAAATTAAGCATATTCCTCAAATGTTGGCATATTTCATTTTTCCACAAGAGTAGCACTTTAAAGTTAAGGCCCGGATTGCCTTAAATTTCCTAAGAACATACCAAAATCCCAACTTGGTAGCTCTTATGAATTTCCCAATATGTGCCTTTTAAGATTAAAATCAACTTTTCACCACTAGGCACATTTTACTCTTTCAAGGAGTAAATAATAGTTCCATTTCATTTTCAAAGGTTAACAAAAACCTTGAAAATGCTCCTTGAGTGTCAATTTCCTCAAAGTTGGGTTAACTACCCTTCTAATTGGAGTTGACACTCTCTAACCCATTTATGGGGTAGAGAAGATGCTCCTAGGAACCCAACACCTATTGGTGCTCCTTGGATGCTCTAGGTACTCACTAGGGATAAATTCCTAGATACCTTCCTAGTGACCTTGTTGGGCTTCTTAGAAGCCTTGGTCACATTTTCTAGGTCAACCCTAGGGATAGCCTCCCTTGTGACCTTGTTAGTGACTTTCTTAGACTTCTTAGAAGTCTTAGTCACTTTGGTTGCAAAAATACTCTTAGGGATGACTTCCCTAGTATTCTTGACTTGACCACTAAACCTAGGGTTTGTTCCATAACTATATGGAACCCTATGATAACTAGGCACATCCTTCTTAGCCTTTGGTTTGTATCCCAAACCTCTATGGCTATTTGATGGCTTTGACTTTCCTAGCCCTAGGTTTTGCTCATTTTGCCCTTTTAGGATATTTTCCATCCTTTTTAGGGTCTTTTCCATTTTATCAAGTCTTGATCTCAAGACTTGATTTTCTATCATTAAATCCTTAGAATTTGGTTTTTCATTAAGTCCATGAGCATTTTGGTTTCTAGTCTTGTATCTAAAATCCTTAGAGTTATTGCCTAGACTTTTACCTACATTCCTAACCCTAGGAGTAGTAGTTTTGGCATGTAGGGCCACATGCTTTTCCTTAAAGCCCTCATGCTTCCTATTCTTATGGTAAATCGCATTAAAATGATAAAGATTAGAACTATCATGCTTTTTACCATAATGTAAAGGAGTAGGCTCAATAAATGTTACCTTCTTCTTTACCTTGGAGGCTCCCCCTTGACTAATGCCTCCTTGAGCCTTGACCATCTTCTTCCCCTTGAGGCATTGACTCCGGTAATGCCCCTTTTGATTGCAAGAGAAGCATATAATATGCTCCTTGCTCTTCTTTGTGTTGGGGATGGTCTCCTTTGGCTTCACCTTGCCCTTTTGTGCCACTTGGCCCTTCTTCTTGGCTAATTTAGGGCACTTGCTCTTGTAGTGCCCATGTTCCCTACATTCAAAGCATATAATATGATTTTTATTATTAATTGAAATATTTATACCTTTGCTTGTAGGGGTGGCATCTTTTTCTTTGGATCCGGAGGTAGAAGCTTCCTCTTGATCGGACCTTGATTCTCCTCCATTTGATTTTTCTTGACTTGTGGAGGTAGAAGCTTCTTCCTCCTCTTCTTCTCTTGACCCGGATGTAGAGGCTTCTCCTTCTTCTTGATCCGGTGTCACCAAGGATTGCTCCCCCTCAATCCTAGAGGTGGAGGCTTCATCATCTTGAATATGAAACAAGGAATATGCTCCCTCCTTGTTCCCTTCGTTGCATTCCCTTGAGGATGAAGCTTCTTGGATTTCCTCTTCTTCGGAGGTTGAGCATCTCTCAACCTCGGAATCCTCCTCTTGGTCTTGCTCCACAGAGTCTCCCTCTCTGGATTCTTCTTGATCTCGTACAGTGGAGGGGATCTCTTCATGAAGCTTGGCCAATTTGCTCCAAAGCTCCTTGGCATCTTCGAATTCTCCAACTTGAGCCAAGATGTGGCTAGGCAATAAGTTGACCAAAAGCTTGGTCACTTTGTCATTTGCCTCGCCCCTTTGAATTTGCTCCGAGCTCCATCTGCTTTTCTTTAGAATCTTGCCCTTGGAGTTCGTTGGAGCTTTGAAGCCTTCCATTAGAGCAAACCATTGCTCTATCTCCATCATAAGAAAGTTTTCGATTCTTGATCTCCAAGAATCAAAACTTGTAGAAGTGTATGGTGGAGCCACCCTTGTGTCAAATCCAAGTCCATCTTGGAATTGCATCTTGGAGTTGAGCTTGATAAAATCTTGAACTTGAAGAATTTGCTCCAACTTCTTCACCCTCTAGCTTTTCTTGATATGCTTGACCCTTCCGGCGATGATTCCGGTGAAGAGCGGCCTTGCTCTGATACCACTTGTTAGGACCAAAAGTAGCTAGAGGGGGGGTGAATAGCTCGTCGCGTTCGCTCGGTGCGCTTCGTTGCTTGGCGTTGCTTGTTTCTTCTTGAATGTGCAGCGGAAAATACAGAAACAAATACAAAACGCTAACACTAGGATTTTACTTGGTATCCACCTCACAAGAGGTGACTAATCCAAGGATCCACACCAACGCACACACCCTCCACTATGAATAACACTCCTTTATGGTAACTACCAAAGGCGGAGAAGCCCTACAACACTCTCAATATAAGAAGAAGAAAGGAAATACAAGTTAAGCAAAAGCTTACACGATGTGCAGTAAAAACCCTAAACCTAACTTCTTCCTCTTGCAATAGATCCGCCTCTTGACTTGGAAAGCCTCCAAGAACCTTCAAGCTGGCGATCACGTGCTTGTAGAGAGCTGTGGAGGAGCTGGAATGAATCGAGAAGAGCTCGTGAAGAGATGCCGAAGACCACGCTCGCTGCGGCTTTAAACCCGACGCGGTCGGATCCCGATCGATTCGAATGTTCCGAATGGAGGAGGCTGGATCGATCCATGGATCGATTCGAGCTCTGTAGCGAGAAGCGCTGGATCGATCCACGGATCGATCCGGCGCTGCGGCGACATCGTCCGTCGATCGGTGATCGATCGGGACCCTGATCGATCCACGGATCGATCCGAGCTTCTGACCATTGGGAAGAATGGATCGATCCACGATCGATCCGGCTGGATCGATCCACGGATCGATCCGGCGCAATTTTGCCCAAAACCAAGTCCCAAACCTCTAACCAACATCCGGTCAACCTTGACTGTTGGTACATCATGCCTCGCATCTGGTCACTCCTTGACCGCCAGACTCCCTAAGTGTCGATCCCTTTGACCCACTTGGACTTTTACTCGTCGTGCAGTATCCGGTCACTCCATTGACCTACTTGGACTTCCACCAGATGTCCGGTCAACCTTGACCCATCTGGACTTCCTTCCTTGCCAAGTATCCATCAATCCTTTGACCTACTTGGACTTCCAACACGGATGTCCGATCATCCTTGATCCATCTGGATTTCCTTCCTTGTCTGGCTTCACTCACCAGGACTTTCACCTAGCTTCACTCACTAGGACTTTCACCTAGCTTCACTCACTAGGGTTTTCACCTGGCTTCACTCACCAGGATTTCCTTCTGCCTAGCTTCACTCACTAGGACTTTCACCTGGCTTCACTCACCAGGATTTTCACCTGCCTAACATGCCAGTTAGGACTTCCCAGTCAAGTATCCGGTCAACCTTGACCTACTTGACTCTTCTTCGATCAATATCTTATTGTCAAACATCTAAACCCAAACCAAGACTCAGCTTGGTTAACCAGGTCAACCTTGACCTGAGGGATGTTGCACCAACAGCAGCTTCCCTGGTGGAGGAGGTTGCTCAACTAAGAGCTGTTAATCAACAACTGATGAAGAGAGTTTAAAATCAAGCTAATCTTGAGGCTGAGTTTACGAGGCTTAGATGCTTGCTTGTGGAGCATCCTCAATGGGGTGTTAAATGAGCATTATAATGTCCATTTAACAACCCCTCTCCATTGTGAGTGGACATTATAATGCCCACTCACAAGAGAGAAGAGAGAAAGTGTTCAAAGGTTTGGACACCTTTAAACACTCTCTCTCAATTTTTTTTAAATTTTCTTTATTATTTTTAATTGAATTTTTTTAATATTATTTTTAAAAAATAGTAAAAGAGATGAGTGAGTGGATGGTGGGACCCATAAATAATAAGTGTTAATGTTAAAAGGAATGTGAGTGAAAGAGATATGTTGTTAGAGCAACTGCATTGAAATGTTATTCAAATGTAATAACATTCTATGAACGTTAAAATCAATGTAAGAACTGTTATAATATAGATGGGGCCCACATAAACATTGAACGCATTCAATTCATTGAATGTGTTCAATGTATATTTTATCATTTTTTAATCCCTATGTGGCCCACCACAAACATTCAAGTTTGTGGCCCACCACAAACTTTATATCTATTCTATTAAAACAAATTAAAAAATTTAAAAAATAAAGAGATAGTAATCAACGGATAGTTTTTCACACAATGGATATTAATCAACACAACGGATCAATTCAACGGCTATTTCAAATTTCAACGGATAGTTTTTTTAAAAAAATATAAAAGTTCATCTATAAATATTCATCGCCTTATTTCAATCTTTCAACACCTAAATCTCTCTAAAGTTCTTCTCTTATTTTCCTGGATGAAAATAACCGAGAATTTTTTAGAATTTTTGTGAATTACCAAAAATTGTTAGAAAAAAAAATCTTCTTTCTCAAAATTCACAAATTCCACCAAATTACCCATATTTTCCATATCCACCAAATTATCCACATAATCTATGCCCATCAAATCCATACGGTTCATATCCACCAAATTATCCATATAATCCATATCCACAAAATTATTCATCTATTCCACATGCAACCAATATGTATTTTACATCTCCGACGGAAAATGAACTGTTTACTCCGACTTTTGTTCTAGAGACTCAACTGTCTGACCATGAATCCCCAATTGAACTTGTAAATTTGGAGAAGGCGGATTCTGACATTGCGGGTAAAAGAAAGCAGTCAACATGGAGTAAGGTTGAAGATGAGGTTTTAGCGAGATCGTTTGTTACTATCAGTGATGATCCAATCATCGACAATGATCAGAAGGTGGATGCTTTCTGGGGACGTATTGCAAGCTACTACAATGAGAATCGTCCTCTAGGTACACTCAATAGAATTGCTAGTGTCATATGATCGCACTGGCACAATACCATACAAAAAAAGGTATATCTCTTCAACGCAAATTACAATAGTGATTATAGTGCATATCGTAGTGGCCATAGTGATGAGGACATATTGCGACTTGCATATGAAAAGTATTGCGAGGAAAATAACGACATTGCATTTAATCTCGAGCATGTATGGAGAATCATAAAAGACTGTCCAATGTTTACTCCACAGTCCGTTGATCACCTTGTTGGCACAAAGAAGGCAAGGACCTCAGAGTCGGGGGCAAACAACACCTCATTTAACCAAGATGCGAGTCTACATGTAGACCTAAATGAAGAAGAAACTCGTCCAATGGATAGAAGGCAACAAAAAGAAAGGGAAAAGACAAAATGAAATTAGACATTGAAGGTATGCCAACAAATTTGGACAATATATTTGCAAAGTTTACTAGTATACAAGCATAAAAATGGTTGAAGTTGAAATGAAAAAACGACAACTCAAAGTTGAGGAGATGAAAGCAAACGCTGCCGAGATAAAAGCAAAAGCTGCCTTAGCCAAAGTTCAATTAAAAGAATATGTAATCCTTTCAAAGGATACTTCACAAATGACAGAGGAGTAATTAATCATCCACGAACATCTATGTCAAGAGATTAAGGGGAGATGGAATATGTAATTTTCATTTATTGTAATGTTCAATTATTGTACTTTCAATTAATGTAAATTTCGATTATAATAATATTTTAATTTTAAATAAAATTATTAATATGATTATTTATTTTACTTTTAAATAAATATATTTTAATTTTATGTAAATAATATATTTAAAAATAATATTATTAATTATTTTAAATAATAATTATTTAAATTATGTAAATACAATTGAATATTGTAATAAAAATAAAGATGAATGGACAGTGGACCCCACAAATAATGAAGGTTAATGTTAAAACGAATATGAGAGAATGAATGTGTTAATATAATGTGTATGTGGCATATGAGTCTCACACTTTTTGATGAAATGGTGGATGTTATAACATCCACCAATGTGGATATCCTTATAATGAGTATGTGGTAGTGGGTCTCATGCTTTTTGATAAGATGATGAATATTATAATGAATTAGCATTACAGATGCTCTAAGGAGGTGCATTGATGGAGAGATTGGGTCTTTTCCTTATCAGAAGCCATTGAAAGCGATGATCAGGTTTCTTGCCTCTATCCAGAGATGCAAGGGAAGACTTTTGGAGAAAATGGTTCATATAGTAGTCAAGATCTCAGAGTCTGTGAGATTGGCAATTTGCAGTGCATGTGGACTCCTACTGCTAAATCTTAGGACTTTTTTGGATGTGGAAATGGAGTGTCAAACCGGTTGATTGTTCAGCTAAAGTCACAAAAAAAGGAGGTCTGATTTTGTTTATTACATAACATTTGTCTATCTGCTTCCGTAGTTCTCTTCTTTGGTATTTTTGCATGACTTGATAGTTGTCTGTGCATTGCAATTTTTCATTTGGCATTATAATTGTTTCTTGCAAATAAAATAATATTCAGTGATGGAAAGAAGGTCCAATTATAGAAGACATCAACTAGTGTTTGCATTTCATTATTCAATATTCTTAGGCTCCTCTTGTAGGTCATGAATTTGCACATCTTCTGTATGATATGCAACATTCAACGCTGTGGATTTCTTGCGGGTTGACCAAATTTGAATGACTAGCCTGGGTACTCAGGAATATCCCGGAAAGAATTTGGTAGGTGTTACCTATCTTGTGAGGTTGTGCAGCTTGGCAGCTTGCTTGGTGTTTCTTACTCTGTGAGTTGTTTCAGTACAATTCATAATTCACTGTCTTGCACAGTTTTAAGTAATTGTTTTCTTCTTCTAGTTAATGAAGCCAGAGCAGGTTTCCTTTAGACCTTAACTAACCATTAGTGTTGTAAAAATGTTTTGGTGGTAGCCATTTCCACTAGATCCTGGTATCTCTAAGCATGACTAAATTTTGTTTTTTATTTGGAGACTTATGTCGATTTCTTATACTGTAGTAAAAAGGTGATTACGTTCAACCTAGGCGTTCCTCACAGCCTATGAAGGAAGGTAAATCACAGGGTCAACTTATAGCCGACCGTCAAGTCACTAGAGGGTGGGAGAAGTTTTTCCCCGAAGGTATGTCCGTCGGAAATTGATTCATGTCCCATCGTAGTAAATCTGTCACCTTCTAGCCAACTGAGCATCCCTATGAGGACCATGTTGATTTCTTATTGCCAAGACTCAAAGAGGCATTGTGTTTCTTTTATCATTATTCTGTGCTGGTGATTTGTTTTCTGGCAATTTCTATTTAGAAATGAACACGAAAAACACAATATAGAATGAGAGAAAGCACAATAGGAGGTTGCGCCTATTCTAATTCAACTTACTAGTTACTTGTGTTGAGCCTGATGCATTTCCATCACTTTATTAATCTTTCTGCTTTTACTTTGCTGTCATGGTTGGTTAGTTGCTTGTCTTCATGATGATATGACGGTATGGTTGGTGATTCAATTTTATCTTCTATGGGTAGAGAATTTTGCTGCAGTTTGTAGAAATTTGTGCTCTGTCCTCCAGTAATCTCTGGTATAATGGCTGGCTAGAAGACTTGGCAAACATGTTGAGTTCAGCTAGGCTACTCTCTCTTTTTGTTTTTTGCTTTGTTAAACATGATTTATACAATGCGTTAAACATGATTTATACAGTGTCTAGCTATTTATTATTTCGGACTTTGACCCAATAGGTGCTCCTGCTGCAAACAAGGATTTGGAAACTGTTCCCAGCATTTCAAACTCAACTCGACAGGAAGTGCATTACTGATCTTTGAACTATCTGTTAGTCGATCCATTTCTAGCTTTTTCGCTCAGACAGTTGCTGAAGACTAAATAAGGTGTAGTAAGTAGAAAGCCAACCAAGCATTGTGGATGAAGAAGCAAAGCAAATTATCTGCCTTCAAGTTGACTGATGGCCAAATTTACCTCAGTTTGTATGTTCTTGAGCAGGATTTGCATGCTCGTAGCACGATCAGGACATAAAATCTGTTGGGATTTTGTTGTAATGTGCATGCTCCATAAGCTTTGTTCGAGCTATACATCAAGATCTTGCAGATATGTGTGTATATTCTGATAATCAGCTGTGTTCTGATACCTGAATCATGGTTTGAACTTTCTGAGCTTTGAGATCTGGAAGAAATGGAGAAATATATGTGAGGTTCAAAGAATAAGTTTTTATTTGATATTAATTGCAAATGATATAACTTTATTTTTGACTCTAACTTACAGAACGAAAGATATTATGGTAAAGACGAAACGCTCGCCCCAACGCCCCACTATACCCGACCCAAAATTAGAGAACGAAAGACATGCTTTCCATGCATGTGGATTGTGGGGCCGCAGGTGAACCTATAGTCCTTGAACGAAAGGCAACCTAAGTTTGAATTAAATTTAAATTTATAAAAAGAAATTATGTAAGTTTAAATAATTATTTTAACGATGAAATACACTCAAATATTTTATTAATATCAAAACATGTCTTAACATTTCTATTTAATTCTCAAAATATTACGGGGAAAATTTCTTTAAAAAAAAAGGGCTAGGGAAATTTGGGTAAATTATTTTTTGACAATACTTTAAACTTGTGAGGGTTGGAATGCCTAAATAAAAAGGGGTAGTAAACTGTTAAATTGCGGGGTTTTTCTCGGTTCAAAAGTTCCTCCGGTCGATTTGGGCGAGGGATTCCCGTTCTGCTTTTGTTATTGCTCTTCCTCTCGCCGCCGCCGTAGAACTAGGTTTGTCTCCATGGACCTCCTCCGCGACTACAAGGACGACGACGGCGACGGCGATGGAAACGACGAAGTCGAAGAGGAACCACTTGGGGAAGAAACCCTAGGGGAATCTATGGGTGCTTCAGATCCGCCAGCGCTGGTGCCTGAGGTGGCGGAGGCCTCCTCGTCACCGGATTCGTCCCCTCGCCGCCTTCCTGCGAAGTCATCCGCCCCACGCGTTGACGACACCACCCTCGCTCTCGCGGCTGCTGAATCTTCCCGATCCCTCCATCGGCCCCTCGATCCAGGGCAGCACGCCGTGGGCTTCAACCCTACCTACGACCAGCTCTGGACACCCATCTACGGCCCCGCTCACCCGTTCGCCAAGGACGGCGTCGCCCAGGGCATGCGAAACCACAAACTCGGGTTCGTCGAGGACGCCTCCATCCAGCCCTTTCTCTTCGATGAACAGTACAACACCTTCCACAAGTACGGTTATGCCACTGACCCTTCTGGCCTCTCCTTCGTCGGTGACATCGAAACGTTAACTAAGAATCAGGCCCTTTCTGTCTACAACATGCCCCAGCAAGAACAGAAGCGGCGTCGCCTCCAGATGAAAACTTCCGGCGGTGCGGAAGAAGCTGAGTCTGGGGCTGCTGATCCGGAGGTTCAGAATCCAGCGACTAATGAGTGGCTTCTCAAGAATAAGGTCAGCCCCTGGTCCGGCAAGATGGATGTTGTCCAGGGCGAGCTCACGGAGGAACAGAAGAAGTATGCTGAGGAATATGCTGAGAAGAAGGCCGAGAAGGAGCGTGGAGAGGGGCGCGGAGACAAGGCGGAGCATGCGGACAAGAGCACATTCCATGGGAAGGAGGAGCGAGATTACCAGGGAAGGTCATGGATCGCGCCACCCAAGGATGCAAAAGCTAAGAATGATCACTGCTACATACCGAAACGGTGGGTGCATACGTGGAGCGGCCACACAAAGGGAGTTGCGGCAATACGGTTCTTTCCCAAGCACGGTCACCTCTTGCTTTCAGCCGGTATGGATTCGAAGGTCAAGATATGGGATGTCTTTAACTCGGGTAAGTGCATGCGCACCTACATGGGCCACTCTAAAGCAGTTCGGGACATCTGTTTCTCGAATGATGGCACCAAGTTCTTGAGTGCTGGATATGACAAGCACATCAAGTATTGGGACACCGAGACAGGGAAGGTCATTTCTACATTCTCCACAGGGAAGATTCCATACGTGGTGAAACTTAATCCTGACGAAGATAAGCAGAGCATCCTTCTAGCAGGGATGAGTGACAAGAAGATTGTTCAGTGGGATATGAACTCTGGCGCGATCACACAGGAGTATGATCAACATCTTGGTGCAGTTAATACAATTACCTTTGTTGATAATAACCGGAGATTTGTTACTTCAAGTGATGATAAGTCGCTTCGTGTTTGGGAGTTTGGGATTCCTGTTGTTATCAAATATATCAGTGAGCCTCACATGCATTCCATGCCTTCAATATCTCTCCATCCTAATTCAAATTGGCTAGCTGCTCAGAGTTTGGATAATCAAATACTTATTTATAGCACGAAGGAGAGATTTCAGTTGAATAAGAAGAAGAGATTTGCAGGACACATTATAGCAGGGTATGCATGCCAAGTGAACTTTTCACCCGATGGTCGTTTTGTAATGTCTGGAGATGGAGAAGGAAAATGCTGGTTTTGGGACTGGAAGAGTTGCAAAGTCTTCAGGACTCTAAAATGTCATGAAGGGGTGTGCATTGGATGTGAATGGCATCCATTGGAGCAAAGCAAAGTTGCAACTTGTGGATGGGATGGCATGATTAAGTACTGGTGAGTTTTCATTCTTCATGCTCCTATTAAACTTTCTTTTCTTGTCTTAATTGTTCGAAAATAATTTTTTTTGTTAATCAGTTCTAAATGTGTCTATTTACATCTGTTAGAACTTTATTGCATTATATTCTCACGCAGACAGGGACCTAACACCGATTAAAATTTAGCCATTAGTTTAAACTCCTCCAATCTCCAATCTGATTTTATTTCAATTATTTTTGGTTTTGAGTTAAAGTTAACTGGATCTGGATGTGCTCGCCTGTTTTCTTGATTATTGTTTCTATTTCCATTCATATGCTAGTTTGCTCAAGATAGACTGCAAAATAAAAAAGGGTTACTCGAGTATATCTAGAAGACTTTGAGTTTAGAAGGTATAAAGATAGATTTAAAACAATTTTCTTAGACGATGTCCTTTCTTTGATATGCGTAAAGACTTAATCTGTATGCTGCCTGTTGTAAACATGTGCAACTTATGTGTTTTTCTATTATGAGCATTTCTTCACTCTCGTTGTGTTTTCTGTTGTACTTTTGTTCGCATAATATTGCTTTCTCTAGAGGTTTGTCAAATTCTTTACAAATGAAAAGTAAAAAAAAAAACACCAAAAGAATCTCATAGCGCATCACTTAAGTTGGACGGTATTCATCAAACACGTAGGAACTTATTTTCCAAAGGCAAGAGATATACGATAATGTAATGTGAAAAAGAAATATTCTTAAGAGTATGAAAGTTATTTGATATTAGGTGTAGTGACTTTAGTCTCACATTGGTATCTCTAGCTTAGGGATATACAATGATTTTATTATATCAATATAATTGTTATTTTATTAAAGCAATGCAATATTTTCCCCCCTGTATTCTGCATGGGTCTCAGAGCCTCTTACTAGGGTCAGCGCTTCTAAAAAAAAATCTCTTAAAGAGGAATCATTGATCATTGGCAATTACCTTCCCTCACGTATCTAATTTTCAGCAATCTCATCTATTTCCTATTTTTAAGTCTCAGTTATGGTGCTCATCCATGCAGCACCACCTCCCTTATCCGTGTTTCTGCAACACTTAACAGCACGTGCTTCTACCACTTGTTGCTCTGCTTGCTTGAGACACGGACATTATGACACCTTTTAACTTAGTAGAAACCATCATCCATCAATAATCAGTTTCACCAGCATTGGCCACATGCATGCTACCTTTTTTGTGCTCATAAGACTCCTCTCCTCTGTCATGCATCCAAATCACATATCTTATTATTTTGATCCTTGATCTTGCCACAACACTTCCAATCACATATGTTTTTTTCGTTCTCCTAAAGATTTGCTGGACAATCTCGTCATCTCAGCAATCCATGTCTTGACCATAGGGTGCTTATCATATTTATTCATGTCTCTGCTTGACCTACACCACCAGATTAATCCTTGATGTTAGAGCCATCTACTTAACTTTGCAACCACCACACCTTTCCAATTTTAGATTTGATCTATGTTGAGGTAGATGAGCATTCTTCTACTATAGATCTTCAATTTTCTCCTACCTTTGGTCCTTTTCTTCTGCCTTTTCTCTTCAATCTTCCTTGTTTTTGTGTTGTACTTTTGTCACTTGAGCCAATGAAGACCTAAACAGATTAGTTTCTGAGAATTCTCTTCATTGTTGTTTTCCTTTTCTTTTCTCTTTATCCTCTCTTTGTCAAAGTGATTATTTGAAGTCAAAGATATTGGCGGTGTGTTGATCATTGTTTGAAGGTATCATTACTTGCATGCTTCATCATCAGACTTCACTTTCCAGAGCTTTGCTTAATTGTGATTTCATTTTTCTGGTCATGTGTTATGTTTCTTTTGTGAAAACTTTTCTAGTTTATGTAACAAGCTGATAGTGTCTACTCCAGCTCGAGAAAAGAAGATTAGAGTTGTTAGATATTAGTTATAGTGGCTTTAGTGCACATTGATACCTCTAGGTTAGGATTTTATCATGAGTTTATATATATCTCAGTAAAGTAATTCAATATTTCCTATTTCTATATTCTATTATGTTTGCATGTAAATCATATGGCTCTCATCTGAAAAATACATAAATTTTTTGTGTGGAAACCAAAAAAAAAAAAAAAAACAAAACAAAAAGCAGTGCATATTCCTTGATATCCTTGCAACTAGCCCATAAAAGTCATATTGTGGAATGCTGCTTTTTCTAGGGGGTTTCTAGCATCTCACACTAGCTGTGGTCCTTTGAACCTCTTAATAGACATCCATGGACTTGCAAGGTCACCTTGTAACCACGTGATGATGCATGGGTGCAACTGCAACTACATCTTGCAAAGAAAACACTCAGCTCACTCATTCAAACTTTATTTTTTAAGGTTTATTGGATAAATTCCATGATCATGTGACTTCCTCAAGGCATTCTTTTTCTGACATTCTCTCTAATGCGACAAAGGAAGAACTCTTTTGTTGAAACATTCTGTTTCTTCCAGCCAAATATGATAGATGGAAGCATTTAAGGATAGCCTGAATATGGTCTACTGTATATCCATTTCGTTTTCACATTGATGATCATTCTGCCATATTACCAACTCCTTGGTCCAATGTTCTAGTGTATGAAAAAGTTTGTCTAATTCAAGTATCTGCATCCAATTTTCCTTCTGCAGTTACACTCAGATAATTGACAATTGATGGACTCTTCTATAAGTCCACAAAGTGGAAGCAAATTAAATGCACTATTCCCTATTTTGAAATCTTTTCAAAGTTAGTAGCCGCCCCTTATAGTATGATAGATGGAATTATGCCTCATAGTTTATCTTCAACCTTTCTAGAAGGTTTTTTGTGGAGTTAGTTACAAAAATCCTTCATAATATCTCACCCGCATAGTATGGTAGCTTGCACTTGTGGCGTAATAGCTGCACACTGTACTTGTGTGCATTTTCATGGGGTTAACTTCCCTCAACGTTTAGTCTTAGTTTGGTTGGCATAAAGATCACTTTGCTTTGATTCATTCAGACCAAAATTCCAAAGCATGATTTCTCAATCAAAGTCAATGACATTTAATTCAGGAACTAACAAAAAAGAAAACCAAATATTAGACATGATGACAATGAGATGCCACAAAGAGAGCTGGGAGGACCTACTAGTATGTTAAGGAAATGTGATATGCCACTTCTCTCGTGGTTAATTTTGGGGCATGATTTTTTCTCCAAAATGTAGGTGTTGGACATGGATTTTAGCATGCAGGAGTTTCTCATCTCCGAAGTCAAGCACAATGGAGTATATTTAATTTACTCAATTGAATTATGATACAAGCAACAAATAATCAAATCTCATCTATCTATATTTCTTAGGGAAAAGCTTTAAATGGTTAAATGATTTCTTATCATTATATTAGATAAAGGACTCATGACAAAGTCTTCCCAAGGAGCACATCATGCCATTGGCATTCATGAGCAACGTAATTGAAAACATTTGTCAAGTAGCAGCTCTTCAAATGCACAAACATGCATCTTACTTGCAGAATATTGAACAATGCTTTTAGATGGTGTTTGCTCAAGTTTTTACGTATGTCCTATGCTCTGTCACTTCTCTTAGTTGCTTAGGTCATCAATGCATCTAATGACTTAGTTTTACCTACATCAAGAATCAAACAAGCAACCCCTAATAGCTAATTCGTGTGCTGGTTTCAAAGTTTAAAATAACGTTCCACGCTGGAGTTTCAATCGCTGGTCAAAATGATATGCTCTAGTACCACGTTATGCTGACGCTTGATACACTTAAGCATACACTGAAACTGTTTGCGATAAATCCAAATAAGTTTTACTCCCTTAGTACTGTTAGATGATTTCCTTCTAAAAATAAAACTATAATAATTAGATAATTAGTTGAATTAAAGTTTGGTCATACTATACTATATCATGCTAATGCTCAACATACTTGTAATAAACACGTGATGGGATGAATTCAAATGGATTTTAAGCATTTAATCACCCTTCATTGGTTGGGTGTGTCTATTAATTTTTACTCCTACATTATTCTTCCACTTAAATTTGTTTGCAGCTGTGTATTCCACTTTCCTCCACTTATTAATTGTTTATTTTGATACGGAACTTTGTAGGGATTGATTCCGGAGGCAGCAAGACAATTTGCATCTACAGTAGATCTCATGCCCCCAGGCTCGGAAGACAAGCATAAGCTGCGTTAGTAGTCGTGTTGCTCCTTGCTGTCGAACTAAAAATATGCCACCCTCCAGCATGAGTATGCCCCTGAGAGTTATTTGGGGGAATTGGTAGAGCAATGGTGGAGTTAAAATGTAATTGGAACGACCATGAGTTCAGAATCTCCTGCTTAATTTTATGGTCAAGAGGCTTTTGTACACTATAGTGCTTTGTTTTCAAGGTCTACTCAAAATACAACTAGTTGCAATTTGTGTTATAATTATTCATGAAACATGCCTGGTTTTCTACTACCGAAAGTTAAATGTAACAATATGTTCTCTTTTAATTTTTATGTACTGTTGGTTCTTATAATTGCAAGCTGTGCGTGAAATTATGTTTTTTTAAGGACTATAATAGAGAAAATTTATGAATTGATATTTTTTTTCTTCTGGTTTCATTGCTCTAAACTTATTGTAGGCATTATTACAAATTGAATGTATTATTTGAAATATAAATAGAGGATTCAGTTATTTTCAGAATGAAGTAAAGAATAATAGTTGTTTTTTTTAAAAAAATTCTAGAAGCAAAGGATAAAATAGCTATGTCGACGAACAGCATGAGTTTGATGAAGAAAAAAACTGTCAAGAGATCCGCAATTAAAACGTGGTATTGATCGGTAAAATTATCAAAAAGTGTCGTTTTCGTTTTTCTAAAACCAAAAACGTGCCTTTTTTGCATTATAATATCTTGTCGTTCTAAATCTTTATGGCTAGTCAATTAACAAATGATCTTTCCACAAGCTGATTAAGAAATTAGCTTCCACGAGTTGATTTTAAATCAATAAATTCGGCTTAAAGTGAGTTGAACTAGTTTTGTTCATGATTTTATTACCTTCTGCAATTTCGTTAATCAACTATTTACTTCTGCATAATACAAAATCACAAGTAAGCAATATCCATTATCCGATTGCTAAAAGATTCAGAAGGTCGTTCCCCTTCTATGGATAAGTCGCGCATAGTTATTGTATGGGCACTAAAACTCCCCCATCATTTTTTGTGGGCAGCCATTCTCGCAGACACTCGCACCGCCACGTGGAGCGCATCAATTTATTGGTCGCAGGAAAACAGAAAACCAAACGAAGAATCACCACGGCAACAACCGTAAGAAAATATTCACGAAACACCTCGAAGATTATCATTATGATTTTCGAGGACAATATTAATCTGAATCGGCTTTTTATTTTTTTATTGGTGAAATATTTGAAAATAGGAGGGGGTAACGTGAAATGAAATTTGAGATAAGTGTTGGCAGATTTGAGGGCAGAATTAAATTTCTTAAAAACGAGAGAAAGGAAGAAAAAACTACGCCCACACGAGGCAGCGCGAGACGCGAGAGGCCAGAGAGATGGGAAGAACCCTAACCGGCGGATCGCAGCCCCTGCTTCCGCCTCCTCATGCGGCGGTGCGCACGCGACACCGTGGCGGTCTCTTCACCGCGGCCGACCTGGCCGCGGCGGAGCTGCTGGTGCACCTCAGCGAGAGCAGCGCCGAGGCCGCCTCCACAGTCTCCTCCTCGGCCTCCTCCTCTTCCTCCTCCTCCTCCTCTCCTCGATCCGTCAACACGCGGCCGCCCGATGCCTCCGTCCTCGGCAGAATCGATGACGAGGAGGAGATGGGACCCTGGCGGAGGACGAAGCGGTACCGGCCGATGACGGATCTGTACGCCGCCACGAGACCCGTCGGCGGAGGCGGAGGCGGAGGCGGAGGCGGAGGAGAGGAGAGGCAGTCGAGTCCGCATCGTCGACCGTGATGCTAATAATAGTAATAATAATAAAACTAAAAATTAAAAATAGTAATACTAAAATAGTAACAACTGTACATATCGTTTTAGGGTTTGTAGCAAAAAATATAAAGCAATGATATAGTTGTTGGAACTTAATCTGCTGTTGGTGGTTTTTATTCTCTATTTTAGAATTATTTTCATCTTCTTTAAATGTGATTGGTTTAGCTGAGTATCTTTTACTTTACCGTGTTGTTTATGACTATTTTGATTACCCAAATAAGGCCATGTCATTCATCCAAAGCTTATATTGAATATAATTTTAATCTCTTCGAATGAGTCTAGTGGCTAGCACATAAAGGGTTGTCATTATGAAATGAGAGTTACTTTTTCCCCCGGTCAACGTACACCCCCTCCCCCTCCCCTCTCTCTCCCTGCCAAAAGACGCATGTAGCTTTCTTTATTTTTTTATATTTTTTTATTTCATTTAATTCTCATTTAATTTTAATTTTTTTAATTAATTTTATTTAAAAATAACTCTCATCCAATTATATTTTAAATTTCATTTAGTTTTATTTTTTAATTAATTTAATTTATTATTTTTTATCAATACTTTATTTTTCAATTTTATATAAATTTTATTTATTTTTTATTTTTTAATTAATTTAATTTATTATTTTTTTCATAATACTTATATTTTTCAATTGATTTTTTAAAATTTTATTTTTTTATTAATTTTTTAAATCAATTTCTTTATCAATTTTTTATCAGTTTTATTTTTTTCAATAATTTTTTTATATGTTTATAATCTTTTATTTATTTTTAGTTTATATTTAAAACTAAAAAAAATACTACCAATTAATAATGAACACATTCATAACTTAGAAACAAACATATTTTTTTCCAAATGAAGAGTACATGTAATAATACAAAAAACATAAAAACATATAAAATAGAAATCTTAATCAATATTGCCTCCAAATTACGCTCCCGATGCATTTGGTGGTGGTGCACCTATTACTTCGTACCACAAATAAACATGTGTCCTATAACGAGTAATCCATCCTTTAGCTTCATACGATGAATGTTGCCACCACCACGTTGGAATGGGTGATACAAGGTAATGAGGATGTAAAAAAACTTGTATGAAGTGATTGTCGACATGAGCAATAGCTATTTCTCGACGCTGATGGTTTGGAACCGGAGGAGTTCTTAATCACAAGTGAGTAAAACAACTCCCAACACTCTCACCAAATGTATACAATACAAGATTGTACCTTGATGCGATGACAATTTCCAAAGGTATAGAGTCCATCCAATACATTTATGGTGCCCACGGCTCGAACGGTCGAACCAATTTAATGAGAATAATAGATTGGTTACCAAATTTTGATCTGGATAAAGTTGATCATATAGATCCTTATTTTGTTGAATCTCTTCTATAAGCTCGAATCGTACTTGAAACCAACCTTCTTTGTCATACCCAATTAGTGCAACTATTGCCCCGAATCCATGATGACCATTAGGTTGAACATCAACGGTGTGAGAAATATAACGCTGCAGAGGCACGGGTAATTTCTCAATATAAGTATCACGGATGGGTGGAACCGGAGAGTGATCATGGGTCGTTTGAGTATTGCGAACCTTTGACCCTCTTCCACATCTTCCTCTCCCTTGAGATGTTGCAATCGGTTGAGAGACCCTAGATCCTGAAGTGGATGCTTCTCCGAAAGAAGATATATGGCGCCCACTTTGCTCATCTCTACCCGTAGGTCGACCTCTATGTTCTGTGTTGTATGAAGGAGCTTGAAATGTACTTTGAGATGGATCAATCATATCAAGACACTTGTTTATCATATGCTCTCGCATATATGGATCCATCCCATCTAATATCTCAACAACGTGGGATGTCCTGTTAGGTTCTGCTCCCTCGTCATTAAACTGATGTGCGTGCATCGACAATCTCCTCCGATGAGCGTTGATACTCTGAAGCGGAATTGGAATGGAAAAATCTTGGTAATGTGCAAGATCATGCTCGCATGGCAATCCGTATACAATTTTGATAGAACAGTTGCATCTGCCGGATAGCTGGTGAGATGCTTCCTCAATACATTTTAGCTGACCAGAAATCAACTCCATTGCCTCTAATGAAATCCGACACCTTATTTGACTGAAAATGTCATCATGTAAATGTTGATGGCGTGGAATGTTCAGAGATTTTTCGAACGACTTCTTAATATCCCCGAACTGAATTCTCAACATCTTATGTATTTTTTCAAAAGATGTCTGTAGGGATGACATGGTATCTCCCAAATATAACTTCAATCTCGCATGTGCAGATTCTGCCCTGTAATAAAAAAAAATGCATTGTGTTTAAATACTGAAAAGAATTGAAATACTACAATAATGAATAAAATTTAAATAATAAAACTATAAAATGACTATACCTTTGATTTGAATTGCTCCCGAGGTGCATACATGTATCAACCCATGCTGAAACAAACCGCTCTTTGTAAGGGTGTAACCATGTATCCCAAAGATAATTTAGAGCACCCTCGAATCGTTGATACTCTTTGCGCATGACATCTCACTTATGCTGATAAGACCATTGTGTCGATGAATTAATGAGTGAGTGCCATGATGCATAAAAATGTTGCCACTCCAGACCAAGCATAGGGGCGCATTTCTTCATTACGCACTGGTTTATGTACCAAATACAAAGGATGTGACATGCATTGGGAAAACATGTTTCAATTGCATTAATAAGCGATAAATCCCGATCTGAAACAAATACCAATGGCAACGATGCCTTCTTTTCAACCATCCACTTCTTTAATGTACCTAATGCCCATGTCAGTTGCTCTGTCTTCTCATTACTAAGATATGCAAACATAAGTGAGTAAGTTCGCATTGTGGATGTGATACCCACAACCTCCAATAGTGGTATCCGATACTCATTGGTCTTGTATGTGGCATCAATGATCAACACAGATGAAAAGTTAACAGACAACTCTAGACTTTTTGGATGAACCCAAATAATATCTGTGATTTCGTTGGTGTCTGGATTTGTACGGTATTTATGGAGGTATTCTTTCTTGATTAATTGGTCCAAGACATACTGAATAGAATTTAGACCACCCCGTTTAGCGGATTTATTTGTGAAAATAGCATTATAAATGCTTTTGATCCCCGTAGTATTTGATGGGTCTCTTTCCTTCAAAATACTAAGAATTTCACGAGGTGTGGTGTTGTTGGCCATGTCAAGCACAAATTCTTTTTCTTTTGGTTTTAACCTACTCGGGTACTCATGTCCATCAATATATTTTACTAATTGATGATTATGAAAACTACAAACAACCCTTAAACCCCACATCACACCATCTGGAGGTATTGGTATACCTCGCAGCTCAAATGGACATTCACATTTTTTAGTCCCAGTATTTCTTTTTAGGATTGCCCATCAACTAGATATCGTGGCGGTTTATACTTTCCACCTCTTTCACACATAAGATGACACTTTGGTAGCTTGCCACCTTTTAAATTAGCAGAATTTTTAATAACCACTACAATACAATTCTTCAAATCAACTGTCTTTACCCAATTTATCATATCTTCTCTACTTTTAAATATCTATATAAAAAAATATAACAAAGATGTATAAGTATGACATTATCAATCTTAATATAATTTCTCTACTTATAAAATAAATAATGAATATACATAAAACAATGATAATAACTAACCTGATCTGTGGTAAATTCGATTGTATAATCGCGACTGTTGTTGGAGATATCTTGACTAGGAACATCATTCTCAATTGACCAACTATCTGAAAATAAGCCCAAATAGTCATCCATATTTTCAGGAAGAGAGAAGGAGAAGCTGAGAGGGAGATAGCAGTGAAGGGAGGTGTGAATGAAGAGTGACTAAAAATGAAGTGTGAGAGGAGGATTTAAAGGGAGATGTTGAAGGGTGGGTAATTTAAGGGGAGGGGAGGTTCTGACATGTGTCAAGAGTTGAAGGGTGGGTAATTTAAGGGGAGGGGAGGTTCTGACATGTGTCAAGAGTTTAAGGGTGGGTAATTTAAGGGGAGGGGAGGTTCTGACATGTGTCAAGGATTGAATGATGGGTAATTTAATGAAAGTGAGAAGTTCTGACATGTGTCAAGAGTTGGAAGTGAGGGTAATTTAAAGGGATGAGAGATTTTAACATATGTCAAATGTTGAAAGGGGGACCATTTAAAGTGATGAGAGATTTTGACATGTGTCAAGGGTTGGAAGGGGGGTCATTTAAAGGGATAAAAGATTTTGACATGTGTCAAGGGTTAGAAGTGGGGTAATTTAAAGGGAGGGGAGGTTCTAACATATGTCAAGTATTGAAAAGGGGTAATTTAAAGGGAGGGGGTGTTTTGACAGGTGTCAATGGTTGAAGAATGACGAATTTAAATGGAGGGAGTGTTTTGACAGGTGTCAATGGTTGGATGATGGGTAATTTAAAGAGGGTGAGAGATTCTGACATGTGTTATATGTCAATGGTTGGAGGGAGGGATGATTTAAAGGGAGAGAAGATTATGATATGTGTTAATAGTTGGATGCGGATAATTTAAGGGTCAAATTAGGAATGTAATTTAAAGGAAGGGAGTAATTTAAAAATTATATAAAATAAAAAAAATTGATAAAAAATAATAAACAAAATTGATTAAAGAAATAAAACTAAATAAATATTAAAAAATTAAAAAATAATAAATAAAATTAATTAAAAATAAAACTAAATAAAAATTAAAAAAATTAAAAAAATTAAAAAAATATAAGTATTAATGAAAAAATAATAAACAAAATTAATTAAAAAATAAAACTAAATAAAATTAAAAAAAATTAAAAATATATATAAGTATTAATGAAAAATAATAAATAAAATTGATTAAAAATTTAAACTAAATAAAATTTTAAAATATATAAACTAAATAAAATTTTTAAAATATATAAGTATGAATGAAAAAAATAAAAAATAAAACTAAATAAAAATTTTAAAATATATAAGTATGAATAAAAAAATTTAAAATAAAATTAATTAAAAATAAAAAATTAAAATTATATAAGTATGAATATATAAGTATGAGTTAAAAAAATTAAAAATAAAATAAAAAAAAAAAAGAAGAAAAAACAGATAGAGGGTAGAATGATCATTTGAGGAGAGAGAGAGGGGGAGAGGAAGCAATTGCTGGGGGGATTGCTTATGAAATTTGAGGTTCGAATCTCGGTAAAATCGAGATAAATATCTCTTTTATGTACTAGTCACTATTCCAAAGACTAGTAGTCGTCCGTGATTTACCTCCTCTGTGTTGGCCCTGAGAACGTATTCATCTTTTACCATCATATTAAACATAGTCCCAAGTACAACGCAACATGAGCCGCATAAATAAGACTATTTAGGTCTATTCAAATAAGGTCATTTGCTTGGCCTTTACCTTATTAATTCTCAGAAAGTTCGAAATGTCAATTAAGAAAATTGATTTTTTTTATCATTATATTTACAATTTAAATTAAATAATTTATTTTATTAAATTTAGATAATCATTTTTCACTACATCTTATATCAATTATCTTAAAATTTTTATTATTTTTTATTATTTTTTTTATTTTTTTATTATTATATTTATTAAACGAGTGGAAAGATAGATGAAAAAGAATGAGTGGAAAGAGAGATTGAAAAGAAATATTATTTTACTAAATATAAAAATTTCATTACTTAAATTTAAATAATCATTAGTTTTAAAATATCTATATTTACTGATATATAGATTTTGAAAGGATTATATATAAATAAATAAATAAAGAAGTATAATAATAATTATAACAATAATATTTCTTAATTCTAAGGTCTAATATAAGAAGAAATATAATAATAATTATAGTAATTATATCTTTTAATCTTAGGGTCTAATTATCACATCTGATAGGTGTACTTGTTCAACCAAATAGACGGTATTCTCTTGTGACAATGTTTGATACAATATGATATAAGTCTACAAATCAGGAATAGATACACAGTGGAAAATATATGATAATCAACTACATCTACACAATAGAGGGATTTACTCAATTCACTCAAAAATATGAAAAACATAAAATTACTATATGCCGACATGACTTAACACATAACAAATACTGTAACCGAATAAAAGAATACTGGTGTCGGCCTTTTTGCATATCACGAGGCACCCCAAATTGATAAAGATTGGAACTCAATTAAATAAAGAAAACACGTGTAGTAAGAAACCTCAAGTCGTATTTTTCTGAGGATAACTAGTGAACATTATATGAATTTTAGAATTGATCTAAATTGAATTTCCATCAAATGAATATCAACTTAATTCGGTATCTCATACAACATTGAATCAAATTAGTCAACTATTGTGTCTTCTATTCTCAATCCAGCAACTATTAAAACTCAATCACCAAACAAACTTTTAAAAACCAAACTAGCATTCAATTCCAAATTTCAAACAAATTCAACCATTAAACCAAAATGCTCAAACACTCTCATAAGAATCAAATTAATGTCTAATTCATTATCACAATCTTATTCATCAATTAAATTCAAACTTTCATTCACAATAACATTGAACATCAGTAAACAATCAATTCCTCAAGTTGAGCATTCACAAATTCAACTTCATCTCAGCAACAATAGCTCCCATGCAGGTAACAAAAGCTAACTAACTAAATAACCAAATCTAATGAACTTATGATAACAAGATCATCTAATTCAAAGCACAAACTGAATTACAAACTGATGGAGTAGCTTAACAAGATTAAAGTAGCAAAAGTTCACCATGATCAGAATTGCAATTAAGGAAATCATAAATGGGATTACAAGAAAGAAAACTCAAATTAAACTAAAGTAAGAAAGGCAAATCAAAGACTAAAATGTAATCTATACTATCATATCTTCAGATCTGAGCAAGATAATGAACAATTCAAAGATTAAGATAAACAAAACAAAACCTAATTGACATTCCACAACCAAACCCGAAACTAAACCTCTCCTCTCTGCCGAAACACAGATCTGCCTCAGAGAATGCCCTTGTGACAAACACAGCAACCCAATGAATCCATAGCTCATCCAGGTGAAGTCCAGAGCTACTGGGAACGCCTCTTGAGCTCAGAATCATTCTGAATTCTCCAGCCGACAAAGAAAACAGAGCACTCTTACTGAAACCGGAACGCGAGGTGGAAGTGAAGATGTATTGATCTCTGGAGAACCGGAGAACGCCCCTAAATCCCCCAGAGAGAATGGCCAAAGCTCAGATCGGAGAACACCCCTAAATCTGGCTTGGATGAAGCTCGCGGATAGCAGGATCACAACCGGAGAACGCCCTAAATCGCTGCTCTGCACTTCGTTTGCTGGACGCCGGATCACTAGGGTTTCGTCGGAGATGAGTAAGGATGAAGTTCAGATCTGGAAGTGGAATGCGAAGCTGCGACGGGGATGAAGACGAAGGGTGAACAGTGGCGGTGTCGCGGAAATCGCCGAGCTCCAGCTTGCACTGTAGCTTCTCGCTGTATTTAAATCATCCTCACATCTGATCGGACGGTCCAGATTGATTTGGGCTGGATCAACGGTTGGATCGTCTCAGATCTGGATCAAAATCTCTAGATCTTCGTCAATGGTTTAGATCTACTCCTCATTAGGTCGAATGGACCAGATTCTCAACGGATGGCTCAGATCTCTCCAATCTTCAATGGATAGTCCAAATTGATCCAAAGCTTGAACGCCTCGTTTAGCCCTAGATTTGAGCCCAAATGTGGCCTGATCTGATCGGGCCCATGACCCTTTTGATGCCTACAAAATAATAATCAAATATTAGCATCAAATACCATGATAACTGGCTAATTTACAATTAAGTCCAAAATCAAATGCAATTTATAAAATATAGAGTACTCATGAGTTTAAGCTATGAATAGACCATCAAAAATATGCATTATGAATCAAAATAATATAGCTAAATCATGGTTATCAAGTACCATAGGGTTAAAGTCCACAACTAAGACAATTATTACACAACCAACCAATATGCCTATATATATATATATATATATATATATATAGGCATATTGGTTGGTTTATATTAATTCACATGTATTGATGAAGTGAACAAATGTATGGGGAGAGACTCTCTTTCACGCGTGGGTGCACAGGAGAGGGGGGGTGTAAATCCAGGGCCAGGATTGCACTGAACCATGTTGACTCGTGTGCGAGCATAATTTGCGCGCATCGAATGCCGGACCGGTCGGGCCAAAATTTGTCCAAGTGGAACAACCAACATTTTGTCATGTAAACTTTTTTGCTGCTTGTGTAGCAGATGCATTAAAGAACGCAGCCGAGTGAAACGTTGACGTTTCACAGCTGGCGAATAATTAATGATCTTTAAATGATCATTAACGCTGCCCTTTGATCTTGAGCTCCTATATAAGGAGGTTGCAACCACAAGCAAAAGGTTATACACATGAAAAGTTGAACCTCTCCATCTACATTCCCCTTCTCCTCCCTCGTGCATCTCTTGCTCGACGGAGTGCCCATGATAGCAATTGGATACCTCTCAGTTCACCGTGACCATCAGTGCTTGGTGGGGATCACGATTTGCCGTTGTATCCTGGGAAACAACTGACTCGTGAAAGCCTCGAAGCATAGCCGGAGGTGAGATGAATTTGTTTTAAGGAAACTGTGTTCATTGCAAGCCTCAGTTTGCTTAGTGCACTCGGGCGACCGCTCTTTCAGTGTGCTCGCCCAGCCAATTTCTCTGCTTCACCCGCCTGGTTGTTTCATTCGTCTGGCAGAAGCTCGCTCGACCTCTCTGCCCGGTCGACCTCAAGCTAGCCTTGTCGGCCTCTTTGCCCATCCGACCTCAAGCTCACCCGGTCAGCCTCTCGCTCGGCCACTCGTTCAGTTCACTTGGTCGCTCACATAGTTCGATTGGCTACTTGTTCGCTTGGTTGCTCGACTTCCTGTTGGCCGACCGCACACTCGCCATGTTACCCATTCGTTCGACCGCCCTTTCGCTCGTTCGGTCGCTCTGCTGCTTTGCTTAGCCGACCACTCGGCTGCTTCGCCCGACCAGCCACTTGCTCGGCCTGTCTGCTCGCCCGACTAACCTCTCGCCCAGTCGGCTACTCTGTCCGGTCGAACTTGCTTGGCCTTACTACCCAGTCGGCCTCTCTGCTGTGCGACTCAGACGTGGGGTTGGTCGCTCATCCACTTGGTCTAATTGTCCGGTCAGCCGCTCTACACTCTTCTCGGTCGATCAATCTATTGCTTGCCCGCCTGGTCTGTCAGTCCGCTCGGACTTTACTGCTTGGACTCGGAGTTCAGTTTGCACTCAGCAATTAGCAAAAACTAGCCTCTACTGGCAATTTGAGATTATCAACTCAAGTCATCTCTACAGATTAATTTCGTGTAATTTAAATTCGACAAAGTCCCAAATATCTCTGGCAGATTATTTTATCCAACAATCTTGAAACATATTCGATTTTGTTGAGATGACCGCAGAACAGAAGGTTGAGGTGCAACAGACTCAACACATGAAGGCTCCCTCTGTCTCAATTGGAACTGTGCAATCATGGGGAAAAGCCAGAGAAGTTTAGTGGATTGAACTTCATGAGGTGGCAGCAGAAGATTCTTTTCTACTTAACCATGCTCAATCTAACTCGGTTCTTGACCGACGACCTTCCTAAGTGTGTTCAGGATGATGATGCGTAGACCATCAGTGCAGTAGAGGTATGGACTCATTCTGAATTATTTTGCCGAAACTACATTCTCAACTGCCTTGCCAACTCACTGTACGCTGTGTATAACATAAAGAGAATGACTAAGGAGCTATGGGAGTCCCTAGACAAGAAGTACAAGACGGAGGATGTAGGGGCCAAGAAGTTCATTGTAGGTCGATTACTGGACTACAAGATGGTTAACTCTAAGACGGTGATCAGCTAAGTCCAGGAGCTTCAGGTGATCTTGCATGAGATCCACTCAGAAGGGATGGTTCTGAGTGAAATCTTCCAGGTGACTGCTATCATTGAGAAGCTGTCCCCCCGGTTAGAAGGGATTTAAGAACTACCTGATGCATACGCGAAAGGAGATGAGTGTGGAGGAACTCATTATTAGATTTCGTATTGAAGAAGAAAATAAGAGTTCAAAGAGGAAGCTATTCTCTTAGGCTATTATGAAAGCCAATGTGGTCGAGCACTGTCAAAGCTTGAAACAGAAGAACCCCAAGTCTTCCAAGATGGGACTCAGAGGAGGCATAAGTAAAAAGAAGTTCTCTGGGAAGTGCTTCAATTGTGACTGAGTCGGTCACAAATCTTCGGAGTGCAGAAAATAAAAGAAGAAGAAGGAGGCCAACCTGAACGAGGGACTAGAAATGGACGACCTTTGTGCAGTGATCTCAGAACTGAACCTAGTCGATTTAAACCCGTGGCAATGGTGGATCAATACTGGAGTAACCAGACATGTGTGATGCAATAAGGAACTACTCCATAACTTTGAAGAAGTCAATGGAGACAAGCTGTTTATGGGGAACTTAGTAACCTCGAACATCATGGGCCAAGGAAAAGTGCTGCCGAAGATGACCTCGGGCAAAGACCTCACTCTGAACAATGTGTTGTATGTTCTGGAGATTTGGAAGAATCTAGTGTTCGGATCATTATTAAACAAGCATGACTTTCGTATTATTTTTGAGTCAAAAAGAGTTGTACTGTCTAAGAATGGAATGTTTGTAGGAAGATGCTATGTATCTGATGGGTTGTTTAAGCTCAATATAATGGTGATTAGGTCTAAGATAAATAAAAATGAAAGCTCTTCCACTTATATGCTTGAGTCTTTTTGTTTGTGGCATGGTAGACTAGGACATGTTAACTACGATGTGTTGTGTAGATTAATAAACATGCAGAGCATACCTACATTCCACCTTGACCCAAAACACAAGTGTGAGATTTGTGTTGAATAAAAAATGACAAGGTCATCCTTTCGACATGTTGAGAGAAGCAACAAACCACTCGGGCTAATTCACACCGACGTGTGCGACCTCAAAGGTACTCCAACATTTGGTGGGAGCAAATATACTTCATCACTTTTGTAGATGATAACATAAAATATTATTATGTGTATCTTCTCAAAAGTAAGGAAGAAGCTATAGAGAAATTTGCTCTCTATAAGAATGAGGTTAAAAAGCAACTTAATAGAAACATTAAGATGGTTCAAAGTGACCGAGGCGGTGAATTGTGTGCTGAACATGGGATCAGACATGAAACAACAACTCCTTGTACTTCTCAGCAAAATAGAGTTGTTGAGTGAAAGAATCAAACTCTAAAGGAGATGATGAATACTCTTTTATTAAGCTCTGGACTGTCAGAGTTCATGTGGGGGAAAACTGTGTTAACAACTAATTACCTTTTAAATAAGATGCTTCGGAAGAAAATAGATAAGAGTCCTTATGAGTTGTGGAATGAAAAACAACTGTCTTACAAATATTTATGAATATGAGGGTGTCTTGCTAAAGTGTTGGTGCCTAATCCGAAAAGGATTAAGATAGGACCAAAAGCTGTTGATTACATATTTATTGGATATGCACAGAACAACAGTGTGTATTAATTTTTTATGTATGAGTCACAAATACCAGAGATATACAAGAACTCGATAATAGAATCGAGAAATGTCTCATTCTTCGAACATGTGTTTCTGTATAAGACCCAAGAGGATGCTAGCTCCTCAAAGTGGACATATGAAACACAAGGTGGAGATGATGATGATGAACCAATCAAGGTTGAGCTTAGACGAAGCAAAAGAGCTTGGGTAGAAAAATCCTACGGATAAGATTTTATCACTTTCATGTTGGAAAGTGAGCCCCAAAGTTATTCAAAAGCTGTAAGCTCTTCTAAAGGATCTCACTGGAGAGAGACAATTGCATTTGAGATATAATCTATCTTGCAAAATCACATTTGGGAACTTGTGGATCTTCTTCCAGGAAGTAAACCACTAGGTTGCAAGTGGATCTTTAAGAAGAAAATGAAGTCAAATGACATAATTGATAAGTATAAGTCCAGGTTGATAATCAAAGGATACTGACAATGAGAAGGCCTCGATTACTTTGATATGTATTCTCCGGTGTCGAAAATAACTTCTATTATAATATTATTGGTTATTGTCGATCTATGGAATCTTAAAATACATCAGATGGATGTAAAGACAACTTTCTAAACGGGGATTTAGAAGAGAAAATCTACATGGAGCAACCTAAGAGAGATTTTCTGTGCTTGGACAGAAAAATAAGATTTGTAGATTGGTGAAGTCATTATATGACTTGAAACAAGCACTAAAGCAGTGACATGAGAAATTTGATAATGCTATGAAGGAATGTGGATTTAAGATTAATGAGTAGGATAAATGTATCTACATGAAAGTCATAGAGAATGACTACATCATCTTGTGCCTATATGTAGATGACATACTTATCATTGGGAGTAATGATAAGATAATCAAATCCACTAAAGATTTATTGAACTTAAGATTTGACATGAAAGACATGGGCCTAGTTGATGTGATTAGGGATCAAAATTCTTAGAACAACAGAAGGACTTGTTCTTAGTCAGTCCCATTACGTGGATATGATTCTTGAGAAATTCACCAAGGGTGATACTACGTTGGCACGAACATCAATAGATACGAGTCAATATCTATCGAAAAATTGAGGTGAAAGTATCTCTCAAATAGAGTACTCTCAAGTGATTGGAAGTCTGATGTACCTGATGAGTTGTACACGACCAGACTTGGCCTACGTAGTAAGTAAACTGAGTAAATATATGAGTAATCCCGGTATTGAGTATTGGAAAGAAATAATAAGAGTACTGAGGTACTTGAAGTATACTTGTGAATATGGACTGTACTATACGAGATATCTTGCTGTGATCGAAGGATATAGCGATGCGAGTTGGATATCTGAATATAAGACTCTAAGTCTATGAGTGAATATGTATTCATTCTTGGAGGTGTAGCCATATCCTAGAAATCTTATAAGCAAATGATAATAACCAGATCCACGATGGAATCTGAGTTTGTAGCTCTTGATAAATGTGGTGAAGAGGTTGAATGACTATGCAAATTCTTAGAATATATTCCGAGATAGCCAAAACTTGTACCGACAATTTGAATACATTGCGATAGTCAATCAGTAATTGGTCGGACACAAAGCCATTTGTATAATGGTAAGTTTAGACATATATGTCATAGACATAATACCATTAGACAACTTCTCTCAACGGGAGTTATCACTATTGACTATGTGAAGTCAAAGGATAACCTTGTGGATTAGCTAATCAAGGGGTTAAATAGAGAGTTAGTTGCAACCTCATCATGAGGGATGTGCTTGATGCCGATGAGAAATGTTGGTGCAAAGGAAACCCAACCTATGCAAACTAGAGATCCCAAGAACTAGGTTCAAAGGGACAACCTAATTGTGCTGACAAAGTTGCTCACTGTGGGGGAACAACCCAATGAATTAGTGAAGGATGGAGGTTAAGCACACAATTTTTAATGATCCAAGTGTTGGTTAGTCCTAGGAAGGTCGTACCGGTTCCACTGTACAAAAATTTTGTACAAGTGTCGAACCTTTCCTAAATAACCTATTGTGTTCTTTAGAAGTTAAATTAGGAATCGCAAACGGAACTTAACATTATTGATTCCAAATTTAATTTATCTGTTCTTAATGGTTTAGATTTGGATTGCAAGCGGAACTTAACACTATTGATCCAAATCCACCTACGTTATAAATTTAATTAAATATTAATTTCCAAAATTGGCTTCCAGGTTAAACATGACGAGGCACAAGATCTTCTTGGATATGGGAGTAACCACAACTTCCTAGACAAAGCCTTTTAATTGGAAAGTTAATATTTAATTTCCTTATATAACTCTAGGTTTAACCAAAAAGAACAATCAAATCACAAATTCGAAAAACAAAAAGAAAACACAAACTTGAATTACAATTCGAAAAACTAGAATCTAATGCCTCTTGTGTTTGGAATTCTTACAAAGAAAAATAACTAGTATGATGCGGAAGAAAAATACTAGTTATACCTTCTCTTTGTATGCTAATGACCTCGAGATCTTCTGCCGTATTCCTCACCTCGCCTTGGACGTCGTGTGGGCGACGATCCTCCAAGATGAACACCACCCAAAGCCTTCTTCTCCTTCTTCTAATATGTAACGACCCGCCTTCTACTAACTAAGCTGTAAGGCCGGACCGTCACATTATGCTGTGCTAACTATTCCATGACCATCATTAAATCTAAGTGCGAAAGCTGTACTAATAAAAATTTTTACTAAACTATTATCATTTCTTTATTCTATATGTGCTAGAGAGTGTAATCTAAGCTATTCATAATATATTTTACATCCCTCATGGTCAAGGAACTGGACTAAAGGTTTCCCGGCTGACTTCAGCCCTCCCAATCGATCCACAGATCGATTGGAATGGTCGAATCGATCCGGTGATCGATTCAGCAGGCTACTGTATGCGGGACTCAGGTTGGATCGATCCAGTGATCGATCCAGTACGCTACTGTGCTCGGGGCAATATTCTGGATCGATCGGTTGATCGATCCAGACTGGCCAATCGATCCAGTGATCGATCCCAGAGCCTTCTGTTCGTGACAGAATTTGCTAGATCGATCGGTTGATCGATCCAGAGGCCTACTGTTCACGAAACAAGTTGCCCAGTCGATCAACCGATCGATTGGGAAGCCCCCAATCGATCCGCTGATCGATTGGGGTTTCTGATTTCGTGCCTAAGGTCTGATTTCAACACTATCTCGTGCCAAATCACATACAACAACTCCAATAATGACTGAGAAACATCCTAATGATAAATAACTAACATTCTAACATGACATAGTTCACAAATTCATAGCATTTAAACATTCTAGAGAGCGTAACATAATAAACTAAAGCTCCAATGTTAAAGCAAATTGCTAGGTCCCTGAGATCTTCATTCCAAGTCCCATCCACACACATCTTCATCGCATTGTCCTCCAGCCTCCGCTAGTCCATTTTTCCTTTACCTTTATCTGCAGTATAAGGAAAATAGTATCTGTAAGCTTGAGAGCTTAGTAAGAAACCATCTACCTCACTAAAACATGCATTCGATGAAATATGCTTTTGAAAGAATGCTATTAAAATCATATGCTGAACTTGAGAAACATGGCATACTGAAATCACCACACATGAATACTAAAACATGGCATACAGGTTCATAAGATATGGAAATCAAAACTGACCATAAGACTATACATGCCTCCATAAGAAAACTAACAGAGCATGGACTGAACTAAGCTGATGCTAAACTATTGCTAGAATTATACTACTTTCACATAGCTATTTTATGAGGTTCTGAAAACTAATTACATAGTAAGTGAAAATACATAATCATGCTGCTGTTTGGGCCCGACAACTGTACTTTGCTGTGCGCGCATCCCTAACTAGACCCGGATTTGCAAGTCCCGAATTTAGTAGGGTTACTAGGTTAGCTGAACCTAGGGACGACTATGGGATCCCAACCCAATAGATATCTAATCCAGTACAGTGCCACTGAGAAAGTAAAATATTGAACATAAACTAATAAATTCTTGTCTTGCTTTTACTAGGTTGTCTAAACCCAGAGCTAGGTTATCTAAACCTAGAGGTGACTGTGGGAGCCCACCCATTGGACATCTGGTCCTGTAAAAGCTGAAGCAAGACTAAATAGGCTGTGTAAATGCTTCTAGTGCATTTATCCAAGCTAATGAGATGCCTAATTTGCATTTGACTGTGCTAAACCTTCTATCGAGCACTTGGTGTACGCTAGTGCACACCTTATGTGCTAAAATTTGCATACGACTAAACTAATGGACAAAAATCACACGAATAGCTACTTATAATGCAGGTGAGGGGTTTCTTACCTCCTGTGCTAATTGTCTTACGATTCTAATCGCTAGTTTCCCGGTGGAGAAGATCCCTTCGACGATCTCCTTGCGTCTACGTGTTCCTCTTGCGGAGGGAAACGTTCTCGTGCTGGAGTCGTTGCCGGAAGGTGCTCCTATGGTCCCTTGGAACGAAACCCTAGCTTCCTTGTGGTTGGCGCCGAGAGAAGAAGAAAAGGGAGAGGTGGCGTCGATGAGGGTTTGAGGAGAAGAAATCCCGATCAAAAATAAAACCCCACTTAATAATTTCCTATTTATATTAAGTGGTAATTTCGGCCCAACTTGAATATAAATTTAATTGTTTCCCTTTCCTTTCAGCACGGCCCTGCTGGGTTCACTTGGTTACTAAAGCTATCTATAAGTCGTAGGACCCAATAGGTCTCGGGTTCAATTCCCGCTTAAACCATTTTACGTTTCTATTCATTTTGTTACTTCCGCTACTCTAAAAATTTCATAAAAATATTCTAAAATTCCAGAAAAATCATAGAATATTTCTAAAATAATTTTGAGAATTTTCGGGTGCTACAATCCCCCATACCTTATAAAAAGTTCGTCCTCGAACTTAGAATAACTCTGGGTACTTCTGTCTCATACTGGCTTCTATCTCCCAAGTTGCCTCTTCTGTTGTGTGATTTTGCCAAATGACCTTTACTAATGGTACTTCCTTATTCCGTAATTTCTTAACTGCTCGATCTACTATCTGAGTAGGCCGACTGTCATAGCTGAGGTCTTCGCGGACTTGTACCAGCTGGGGCTCAATCACCTGGGTGGCATCTGGGATATGCTTCTTCAGCATAGAGACATGAAATACATTATGAATAGCTGACATTTCCTGGGGTAGCTCTAGCTCATATGCCACCTTGCCAACTCTTCTAGTGATAAGGTACGGTCCCACATATCTGGGACTTAGCTTGCCCTTTTTCCCAAAACGCATTACTCCCTTCATGGGAGCCACTCTGAAGAATACTGAATCCCCAACTGAAAACTCTAATGGTCTGCGCCGTGTATCAGCATAAATTTTCTGGCGGCTCTGAGCTGTCTCTATCCTCTGGCGGATCTGCTGTATAGCTGCTGTGGTATCTGCTACTAGATCTGTCTGAAGTTCGATTGGAGATCTACACCTCCGCCCGTAGAGAGCCTCATAAGGTGTCATGCCGATGGTGGCCTGATAGCTATTGTTGTATGCAAATTCTGCTAAGCTCAGATATTTGCACCAACTTCCTTTGAAATCTAGGGCACATGCTCGGAGCATATCTTCGAGTACCTGATTAACTCGCTTCGTCTATCCATCTGTCTGAGGATGGAAAGTTGTGCTAAACTTTAACTTCGTGCCCAAAGCTGACTGTACACACTCCCAGAAGTGTGACGTGAATCTACTATCTCTGTCTGAAATAATGGTTCATGGGACTCCATGTAATCTGACAATCTCCTTGAGATACAACTGAGCTAGCTGTTCCATGGAGTAGGATATCCTGATAGCTAAGAAGTGGGCTGATTTAGTCAACCTGTCGACTATTACCCAAATGGTATCAAAACCATTCGTGGTTCTGGGTAGTCCCACTATGAAATCCATGGAAATGTCTTCCCACTTCCATTCTGGAATCTGAATAGGCTGTAGAACTCCTCCCGGTCTCTGGTGTTTTGCCTTAACCCTCTGACAGGTTAGGCAGGTGCTGACATATCGAGCGATGTCTCTCTTCATCCCAGGCCACCAAAAATGTTTCTTCAAGTCCTGGTACATTTTGGTGGAGCCAGGATACATCGCATAAGGAGTCCTGTGAGCCTCGTCCAAAATCTTCCTCTTTAGTTCCTCCTGATCTGGAACGCATAATCTGTCACCAAAGTATAATACCCCGCTATCTGATATTCTGAACTCTCCACCTGCTGATTCTGCTATCCCTTGCTTGATTTTCTGAATTTCAGGGTCCTGTTCCTGAGCTGTCTGAATGTCG
The DNA here is from genome assembly GCF_018446385.1 of Zingiber officinale. NCBI lineage: Eukaryota > Viridiplantae > Streptophyta > Magnoliopsida > Zingiberales > Zingiberaceae > Zingiber > Zingiber officinale. The sequence continues at coordinate 108,256,077 of NC_055986.1, forward strand.
CCAAGCAAGGTAGACTCTAATGTCATAGTAGAGAGCTGTCCTACTATAAGTTCGAGACCAAAATCTGTTATCTCTTTCTGTAGGGGCGGTGACACGACTGCTAGTGATAATAAGGTAGCACTAGACTTCCTGCTAAGTGCGTTTGCTACCCTATTGGCTTTCCCTGGGTGGTAGAGGATGTCTATATCGTAGTCCTTGACCAGCTCTAGCCATCTGCGCTGTCGCATATTCAGATCCTTCTGAGTGAAGAAGTACTTCAGACTCTGATGATCCGTATACACTCTGCACTGAGCTCCATACAAGTAATGTCTCCAAATCTTGAGAGCGAACACCACTGCTGCAAGCTCAAGGTCATGAGTAGGGTAATTCTTCTCATATTCCTTGAGTTGTCTGGAGGCGTAGGCGATTACCTTGCCATCTTGCATCAGCATTGCTCCTAGTCCCAACTTTGAGGCATCACTATATATATCAAAGCTGTATTTTACGGTAGAGTCGATGATAGGTGAGTCAATCTACTCTTTAGCTAATACATTAGATCGTATCATTTTTTTCATGTTTCTCAACAGCCTATGTTTTTTTGTTTCTTTACATTTTTAATTAGTCCCAAATAGATTAAAGATCTCATCTGGAGTTTTTTTCAAATATCATTAACTTCTACTATAGGTTAATGAAGGATTTTTGTGATGTTCCATGGGAAGGACACCTGATCCAACCAAAATTCACATTTCGTGAACTTGGCGTACAACTGATTCTGCTGGAGGGTCTGCAACACTATTTTTAGGTGCTCCGCGTGTTCTTCCTGAGTTCCTGAATAGATAAGGATGTCATCGATAAATACAATAACAAATCTATCTAGGTAGTCCCTGAATACTCTGTTCATGAGGTCCATGAAAGTAGCTGGAGCATTTGTCACGCCAAAGGGCATGACTACGAACTCGTAATGTCCGTATCTAGTCCTGAATGCTGTCTTGGGTATATCCCCTTCTTTAACTTTCACATGATGATAACCTGATCTGAGGTATATTTTAGAGAACACTGCTGCTCCCTTTAGCTGATCGAACAGGTCATCTATTCTGGGAAGAGGATACCTGTTCTTGATGGTGACTTGATTCAGTGCTCTGTAATCTATACACAGGCGCATGCTCCCGTCCTTCTTCTTCACGAACAACACAGGCGCTCCCCATGGTGAGTGACTAGGACGTATGAAGCCCTTGTCGAGCAGCTCCTGTAATTGCTCATGAAGTTCTTTCAGTTCTGCTGGAGCCATGCGGTACGGCGCTTTGGAAATAGGATTGATACCGGGAATGAGCTCTATCTCGAATTCGATCTCCCTGTCTGGTGCTAGGCCTGGTAACTCTTCAGGGAAGACTGCTGGGTAGTCACATATGACTCGGACCTCTGCTAGCTGTCGGTCCTTGTCCTGACTGGTACTGACTACGTGTGCTAAAAATCCCGTACATCCTGAATCCATTAATCTCTATGCTTTTATAGCTGAGAGAAACCTTTTGGCCTTTCTCTTGGGTTCTCCGATGAACTCGAACTGTGCTTCTGCTTCAGGTTGGAATACGACTTTCTGTTTACGGCACTCGATGGAGGCACCGTATCTGCTCAAGAAGTCCATTCCAAAGATGACATCGTAGTCAGTCATATTTAGCACTATCAGATCACAAAAGAGTTCTCTGTCTGCTATAATGACTGACACTGCTCTGAGCCAGTGCGTGGATACCATAATTTCTCCTGAAGGTAACGTCGTCAAGAACTGGCTACTGAGTACCTCTGGGGCTATCGCTAACTTCTCGACAAATGCCCTGGATACATAAGAATGGGTTGCCCCAGTATCGAATAAGACAGTTATACTTTGCTGTAAAATACTAATCTGACCTGAAACAACTGTCGAGGCATTCACTACATCTTCTCTGGTGAGTGAGTAGATCCTCGCATTTGTCATAGCTGGAGGGGCTTCTAGTCTGCCCTGGCTGATGTGTGGACCATCTAGAGCGGCCTGCATCTGATGTAACTGAGCTGGCTTGCCTCCATACTGAATCGACTGTGGTGGAGGAAGACTAGTCTTGTTCGGGCACTGCTTAGCCATATTCCCTTCCTGTCCACATTCAAAGCATCCTCGGGTGCCCTTACGACAAACTCCAGGGTGGAATTTCCCACAAGTAGCACACTTGGTATAACTAGGTTGTTTGCTGGCTGGTCCTCCCTTTGGGTAACTCCCTGGTTTACGCTTGTTGCTAGAGTTCCCTTTCCAGTTAGAGCTGTGGCCCTGTTGTTTCTGAGTACTTGAGTCTCCTTGCCCTTTGGACTCTGAGAGGACTTGCTTCTGCTGCTTGATATTGTTCTGGTAGTGCTCGGTGGTCAAAGCACTGCTGACTAGTTCTTCGGTGGTTTGCGGCCTATGAATGCCGCCAGCCACGTTCATCGCTATTTCCGGCCTCAACATCTTGAGCATCAACCGGACTCGTTCTTTCTCTGTGCCGACTAGTTCAGGGTGTTGGTGCAATTTTCAGTAGGTCAAGGTTGACCTAGTTGACCAAGCGTAAACCTTGGTCATGGTTTCGATGTTTGACAATACAGAAAGACATGTAGACATGGACAATGCAGGTGCAGTTGTCCATGCGGAGAGATACTGATCAGGGTCTGATCAGGTTGGATGAAGAAGAGTCAAGTAGGTCAAGGTTGACCGGATACTTGACTGGGAAGTCCTAACTGGGATGTTAGGCAGTTCGGAAAGTCCTGGTGAGTGAAACCAGGCAGTTCGAAAAGTCCTGGTGAGTGAAGCCAGGCAGTTCGGAAAGTCCTGGTGAGTGAAGCTAGGCAGTCAGGAAATCCTGGTGAGTGAAGCCAGGTGAAAATCCTAGTAAGTGAAGCTAGGTGAAAGCGAAAAGTCCTGGTGAGTGAAGCCAGGCAGTTCGGAAAGTCCTGGTGAGTGAAGCCAGGCAGATCGGAAAGTGAAGCCAGGTGAAAATCCTAGTGAGTGAAGCTAGGTGAAAGTGAAAGTCCTGGTGAGTGAAGCCAGGCAGTTGGAGAAAGTCCTGGTGAGTGAAGCTAGGCAGTTGGGAAGACCTGGTGAGTGAAGCCAGGCAGGGGAAAGACCTAGTGAGTAAAGCTAGGCAGTTTGGAAGTCCTGGTGAGTGAAGCCAGGCAAGGGAAATCCAGATGGGTCAAGGTTGACCAGACATCTGGTGAAAAGTCCAAGCAGGGTGCTTGGCACGGGAAAAGTCCAAGTATGGAGACTTGGCACGGAAAGTCGGAGAGGGCTCGGTAGCTCGTTCTCCGGACTGTGGTCAGAGAGGGCTCGGTAGCTCGTTCTTTGGACCGGACAAAGTCGGAGAGGGCTCGGTAGCTCGTTCTCCGGACTAGGTCAAGAGAGGGCTCGGTAGCTCGTTCTCAGGACCATTTAGGGTTTAGGGCTGGAGCTCTAAACCTGGATCGGTCTGGTGACCGATCCAGTGATATGCCTGAGTATCTGATCGATCTGGTGACCGATCAGATAACAAACAGAAGGGTTCTGTAAGTCATCTGATCGGTCTGGAGACCGATCAGAGGAGTTGAGCCAACTTTCTGTGAGTGAACTGATCAGTCTGGGGACCGATCAGCAGGGAGTCTGATCGGTCTCCACGATCGATCAGAGACGCAGCCACCTCTCTTACAGAGAGGTGGGATCGGTCCGGGGACCGATCATACTGGGGCCTGAAGTGAAGGCTAGCACACGACTAATGGCTATTTGCGACAGGCGACGATGCCCGTGATCTGCTCACGGTGGTGATGTAGCCATGAGGGAGGAATACTTTTAAGTTGACACGGGGAAATGATCACCAGGGCTTGCGAGAAGCTAGGACCACAATCCAAAGCTGTGCAACCCTCGGCAAGGAAGAGGAAATTGTGGCAGTGGCTAGCCTCTCGGGACGACAGTACGTGGCTTCTTGGAGGTGACGATCGACCAGGGCCTGCATTGATGCGCGATGACAACTTCCCGTCGAGGAGATTATGACTCGACCTATATTGCTCGTAGGGCCGCACAAGCCAGACGACGATCGGTGATGGTGTCGGGTCAAGAGAGTACGTGGAACCAACATGGTCTACTGGTGTGGACAGAGGCATCTAGCCGATTAGCGTCGACAGTGGCTATGACGACGTGCAAGCGATGCAGGTGAGGGAGAAAAGGGGCAACACGAGAGGAGCAGCGTGGATTTGGGTTAGGGCACTGGTGAATGGGGAATGAATAGGAAATAAAACTTAGGGTTTTGTATTTATACTTAGGTTAATTAATCATAATCCTTAGGTTGATTAAATCAATTAACTCTCACTTAAGTGATATTCCAAACATGCTTCTTCCAAGTCTAATAGATTTATCTCCTTAAATATGTTATACAAATTTAGTTTAAATTCTAAAAAACTCCTTACATTTTTCAAAAAAATTGTTATATCTTACACTAATATAGGAAGAAGTATCTCTCTAATTACAACAATAATTAGAGAGATAATTAAAGGATATAAAAAATCAAATAAGGAAAGAAGAACATCTTGATATCTTGACACTGGAGAATTTTAGAAAAGAGATATAAGTATAACATATATTGAACTAATTAAAAATATATATAAGGATGTAATGACAATAGTAAAGACTTCAAATAGATTAACTAAAGTATTTCTCATAAAGATAGAGTTACATTAAAAATCAATTTTAAGTGTGTATATTTTTATACTAATTATAGGCGAACTACTAGACACATTCAAGATATGGTACCGTAGTATATGTTGTTTGCAGATAATATTATTTTGGTAGATGAGATACATGAAAAAGTAAATGTTAAATTTGAATCTTGACGAAAAATACTAGAAGTGAAAGATTTTAAATTTAATCTTAGAATAAAGATAAAATAAATGAAATTTAAGTTTATCAATATACGATATAATTAGATTATTGTTAAGATAAGAGATGACGAGTTGTCTGTGTTGGGGTTGCAAAGTTACAAATAAAGTCCCACATTGAAAACACATAAGAAAAATCATAGATTTATAAGGGAAAAATATATCTTCATTGATATGAGACCTTTTGGGTAAAACTCAAAAATAAAACCATGAGGGCTTAAACCCAAATTGGATAATATCATACTATTATGAAGATATCTAACTTCCTTGAATCCTAATAATTTGTATCAGATCCTAGACTATCAAAAGTTTAACTGCCAACTATACACAAGAGGTATGGTCTAATCGAGCCATATAAGTAGAATATTGACCTCGAACAAAGGAAGTAGGGGCTTCCATGTCCGAATTAAGAGGACCAGACACTGGGTAGGAAGCCTCGATGGACAACCAGACAGAGAAGCCCTGGGTGCGACTAGGTAATGAAGACCTAGTAAGTCAGTTGGACTGAGAGGCAAGGAAGTCTTTGTAGGTCGGGTGGACTAAGAGATAAGAAGTCCTAGTAGATCGGGTGGACGAAGGGGTAGGAAGACCTTCTAAAAATAAAACAATGAGAGATTAAACCTAAAGTGGACAATATCATACCATTATAGAGATATCTTAATTCCTTCAGTTCTAATGGTTTGTAACTGAGAACTTTAAGTATTTAAGATCGTTTTTATAAAAGGATAGAAGGGTCGATAGAATATCTTAGAACCAAAGCACTTTAAGTATTTAGGAACAAAACATCACTCAGTCGCATAGATGATATTGTATGGTTAATCACTTGATTTTGTTGGCCTATGACTTGATTTTATCTATAATATCCTTAGTTTATAAAATGTCTTCAGTGAGTTTTCTACTATACTTGGTTTTAAAGATGGAGATGTTGGAGTTAAATTGAAATTAATATTACAATCTTATTGTCCACTTGAATTTTTCTCAAATATATATTGTTGTTGCACTCTAGGTCCTCGCATAGAGGTGTAGTCGTTTACATGGACGCCCTCGGCCATGACTGCCACAACCAAATTGATGTGTCCTCCATGCTGATGTACCATTACAAGTTACATCAATGCTGGAGGCGAGCAGTTGTGGATTGTGGTCCCGCACGAGATGCTCGAGCATGACCTTGCGCCATGCTTGTGACTAACTATCTCTTCCTCACCGTCGGTGACACACTCTTTAACACTGACGTTAGTGGCTAGGCCTTTGTCATGGCTCCCAAATTTTCAATGTCTGCGAATTAGATATCATTACAGGTAAATTATGTCACGCCCCGAGGGAGTCCCTGCCAGAGGAAATTTCGGCAGCATCTTCCCTGTACGGATGACAATCTGGGACCTAACTACATAGCCCTTGGAGCTCACAATCATTAGCCAACACAGTTGGAACATGTACCATACAATAATAAAACAATCCACGCAGTTAATAATAAATCGACCTCTGGTTGACTACACAACCATGCAGTTTATAATAATACTTACTCCACTACAACGAGGAAAAACACAACACAACGAAAAACCTTCACAGCGGAAAACATGGGCATCGTACTAGAAGTACGATATACAAATCCATAAGTACAAGAACTACACATCATAAGTATGTAGACAGAACAAAACAAGGAAACCAAGAAAGTTCGAAACCAGAAAGCTATCTCGACACCTAGTGGGGGACTAGCGACTGGAACCTCCTGACAGCTTCAACCTGAAATAGAAAATATATCAACGGTGTGAGTTCAACACTCAATGGGTATCAAGCCGACATGTATAATATAATATATATCCAATAATAATAATTATGTCGTACAGTTTCCTGAACAATAGCTGGAAATGCAAAACTGAAAAGACTGAAGAAACTATACTCACCTGGGCCTCTTATCCTGGCATAAAGGTCGTCAGACCCAACTCATCATGTCTCTTGTATGTATGTTAATCATATGCAACCACAGAAATGCAGTATCCAATATGCAGTAATCACAAGCAATAAACGTAATCCATGCATATGATGCAAAATGTCTTGGTCACCCCTGACGCCAGTCAGCCATCTCACACGCGATGGTGAGACCGAGTGGGTAGGGCTATGATAACTGTGCACTCTGCCATCACTACTCCTGAGTGACCTAGTGGATATGATGCTATCAGAGTACACCTATCCTCCTATCCCAAATCATAAGTGGGGGAGTTTAATGCTCTCATCTCCCTAAGACAATCCAGAGGAGGGATCCCTGTCCTGCTACCACACTGCACCACCACTACCCATGAGCGGGCTAGCGGAGCCCTTGACAGAGCAACCTGCTGCAACACACCATGTCTGATATACCACTAACCCATGAGTGGTTGTGTGTGCAGATCCATGTAACTGAAGCGCTGCACTCAACAATAATGGAGCCAATAATTGCTCAGCATGCAATCATGCAAAAATGATGCATGCCACTAAGCATGTAAATCCTGACACCTCCATAATATATACCAAAAGGTAAAGAAATTCAACAAGGATCTAAGTATCATGAAACTAGGTACACATGTCAGATATGTCTAGTAACTAGTCCTATACACAGTAAGACAATGTATGTCACTACTTATATGCTCATAAGTACACATGGCAAGAACAAAGAATATAAGTCTAAATGCATACAGATAATAACAAACAAAGGCATGCTATAGATATCGAGTAGTGGCATACCAAAACAAAGATAAACATAATTATTACTAGTGACTATAACCTACTATGCATATCGAAATGATATTATCAAAAGAGATAAGTCAAGGTACCCGCCTCAAAAGAAGATCTTATCCAGAAATCCTACATCGAAACGCCTGTCTCGAATCAGAGTCCTACATTAACCCTCATTAAGACTTATAGCTAAATTTAATTCCAAACTATTTAGGGAGAAAGAAGCTCAAATGACACTATTATTCTTTAACCCTCATTAAGATTGACCTTCTAACCATAAACTTACTAGATTAGGATTTACCATATATGAAATTTCCCCCCTAAAATTGTAATGGAATGGTTTCAAGTTGGCATACGATAATCTCTTTGTAAGAAACTATCCCATTCACCTCCACCATTCCTTCCACTGTTCAAATTTCTACATGAATTAGCATCACCAACAGATCTACCCTACACAATTTGTAACTTGCTGGAAACTACTTACCCTGCTCTCACTGTTTGGATCAAGAAGAAGGATCAAGAAATCAATAAGAAAAACTATTAACAACTAAATTCCAGTAATAACCTATTCTCTTCCTCTTCAGCAGCTAGCAAGTGCCATGGATCGGGCAGAGTCAGCAACAAGCTAAGGACGCGGTGGTAGCCGGAACCAACCTAGGTCACTGCCTTCCAACAATCGATCCAAAAATCAACACTACGAATGCATCAACTACCCAAATCTAATACCAGATTTTTAAATCACTTACCTCTGAGATCGCCTTAGGGCAACCAAGTGCTCTCGGTAACAAACAGAAGAAGAGATCGATCAAGGCTAGCTTACCCTCGGAGCCCTGAATGCCCACCCGCGTCGGCGAGCTGGTGACACTGGCTCAATCAAATAGTGGCGATTGAGCGATGGTAACAAGGCGACACAACAAGCACCAGAGTTCGCGACCACAACAATGGAAGAGGGTGATTGCGATTTCTTGCACTTAGCCACAAATCAACCCGTGTAGGGCAGTGTGGCATAGAGAGTATTGTGATAGATTGGCCGGTGATCGGAGGAGGAAAGGGAAGGAGATGCTTCGGTGGAGATTAGGGCTAACTCGTGAGGAAGAGGAAAGGGGAGGACTCGAAGCTTCCCTTGGCTGGCGATTTTGTACGCGAGGGGAGGAGAAGCGTTGCAAGGTGGCTTCGGGTTGGGGAGACGAAGAGCTTGAATCGGCGCTGCTCGACGACGAGATGAAGAGAAGGGGAGAAGAGGAGTTCGGCGCGGGAGAAGATGTAGGGGACGAGTGAGAAAAAGAAAAGAAAAAGAATAAAAATTATTTAAAGAAATTCAACATTTCCTCGTTTAAATGGGGTAGCTTAAACAAGCTTTCCCTTGGCCCAATAATTGATCCCGTTAAACTCGTCATACGAGTTCCAAAAAATTCTCAGAAAATTTCTAAAAATTTCTAAAAATTCCATTAAGGTTATTCACCTATTAAACCTTATTATTAAATTTTTATTTGGGTACCTTATTTTACATTCTCTCCTACTAATAAAAATTTGATCCCCAAATTTTCATTATTTACCATCAGCAAGTACTAACAATAGATAGATAGTATAAATGCTGAACGAAAATTAACCCATATACCTCAGGTAAAAAGATGGGGGTATCGATCTCGAATTGTATCCTCGAGCTCCCAAGTAGCCTCCTCATCAGAATGATACTGCCATCCGACTTTAACCAGCCCGGATAGTCTTATTCCGCAGCTGACGCTCTTTGTGGTCCAGAAACCATATCGGAACCTCCTCATAGGTAACGTCAGGCTGAATGGGAACTGATATATTTGACAGAGCATATCTCCTCAGCATAGACACATGGAATACATCGTGAATGCCTGCCAGAGCCGGTGGTAGCACTAGACGGCAAGCTACCACCCCAATCGTCTCCAAGATCTGGAAAGACCCAATGTATCGTGGAGCTAGCTTACCTCGGAGGCCAAATCTCTTCACCCCTTTCATGGGTGAGACTCTCAGAAATATATGATCGCCAATAGAGAACTCTAGGGGTCTTCGTCTCCGATCAGCATAACTCTTCTAACGGTCCTGTGCTTCGGACATTCTCCATCTAATAGTATGGACCAACTCTGCCTCATGCTGAGCTCTCTGAGGCCCTAGCAGCTGGGCCTCCCCAACCTCCTCCCAGAGGGTGGGTGTCCGATAAGGCCTACCATGAAACGCTTCAAATGATGCCATCTGGATAGCCGAATAATAGATGTTGTTGTAGGCGAACTCTACTAATGGCAGGTGGTCCTCCCAACTGCCTCTAAAATCCATAACGCAAGACCTCAGTAAGTCTTCTAGTGTCTGAATGGTCCGTTCTGACTGTCCATCTGTCTGCGGATGGAATACTGTATTGAAACGGAGTTGTGTGCCCAAGGCCTGCTGTAGACTTTGCCAGAACTGGGACATGAACCGTGGGTCTCTATCTGATATAATGCTCAAGGGAACACCATGCAACCTAATGATCTCCCGACAATACAGCTTTGCCTATTGATCCAGTGAATCGATCTTCCAAATCGCTAAGAAATGTGCGGATTTGGTTAATCGATCAACGATTATCCAAATCGCGTCATGGCCTTGTTGTGCCCTAGGCAAACCCACCATAAAATCCATGGTGATGTGCTCCCATTTCCATTTCGGAATATGAATTCTCTAAAGTAATCCGGCAGGTCTCTGGTGCTCAGTCTTCACCTGCTGACAAACTAGACATCTAGCTACAGACTCCATGATGTCTTTCTTCATGTCGTTCCACCAATAGGAATGCCTCAAATCTCGATACATGTGGGTTTTGCCTGGGTGGATCGTAAATCGATGAGCCTCATGAAGTAGCTCCTCCATAACCGGATGAGATTGAGGTACGCATAATCTACTTTGGAAATAAATAACACCCTCGTCATCTCGGGTGAACTCCGTCTACTACCCAAAAGCTATCTGGCTACCAATGAACTATAAGCGCTGACTACCAGCTTGGGCCTCTCAGATTCTCGTCTTGATCGTCGACTGAGCAACCATGATAACCAAAATACCCTACTCTGTCTGTCCCTGCTCCTGAAGGCCTAACTCGGAGAAACCCTAAATCAAGTCCGTGACTAAAGCTCGGTGGCAAGCTAAAATCCCTGTAGACTTCAGGCTAAGTGCATCGGCAACCACATTAGCTTTTCTTGGGTGGTAGCTGTTGGACCCCGTGGTAGTTTTGATGTGATCAACCAAGTTGGTTAGGTCCTGCTTTGTGTTTGATCCCTGTGTCTAAGTGTTCAGGAGCTTAGGAGCGCAGGAAGTCGAGCGGAAGACGCAGCTAGCGAGAAGGACGACACGGGAAGGGAGGCGACGGGCTCGGTGCGTCCGAAGGACGAGAGAGCTGCGGAAGAGTACTCCGGTGGGCGTGAAGAACATGCACGACGTTCGAGGGACGTTAAGCCAGGACGGAAGGCTGATCGAGGAGAAGGTTGGGAATTGGGTTCGGGTGAGCCCTATTCCGGTTGGCCGCAATCACCCAAAAGATCGGAGCGACGGAAGTCAAAGCGAAGCAAAGAAACTGTAACGACCCGCCTTCTGCTGGCTAGGCTGTAAGGCCGGACCGTCACAATATGCTGTGCTAAACTATATCCATGACCATCATTAAGTCTAGATGCGGAAAACTGTACCAAATTAAAACTTTACTAAGTTAATCCAAGTTCTTGGACCTACATGTGCTAAGGGATGCAATCTAAGGTATACATGGCATATCCTACATCCCCTATGGTCAAGGAGCTGAATTACAGGGTTTCCTGGTCGAAACCCAGCTTCCCAATCGATTCAGATTCAACTCAATCGATTGCAAGCTGTTGGATCGATCCATGGATCGATTCAGATTGCTACTGTGCTCGGGGTAATATTCTGGATCGATCGGCTGATCGATCCAGGATGGCCAATCGATCCAGAAGGATCTGAATATGCGACAGCGCAAATGGCTAGAGCTAGTCAAGGACTACGATATAGACATCCTTTACCACCCAGGGAAAGCAAATAGGGTAGCAGATGCACTTAGCAGAAAGTCCAGTGCTACCTTATTATCTCTAGCAGCCATGTCACCACCCCTACAGAAAGAGATCACAGATTTCGGTCTCGAACTCATAGTTGGACAGCTCTCTACTATGACATTAGAGTCTACCTTGCTTGGTGACATCCAGACAGCTCAGGAGCAGGATCCTGAAATTCAGAAAATCAAGCAAGAATTAGCAGAATCAGAAAGTGGAAAATTCAGAGTGTCCACTAGCGGGGTGTTGTACTTTGGTGACAGATTATGTGTTCCAGATCAGGAGGAACTTAGAAGGAGGATTTTAGATGAGGCTCACAAGACTCCCTACGTGATGCATCCTGGCTCCACCAAAATGTATCAGGACTTGAAGAAACATTTTTGGTGGCCTGGGATGAAGAGAGACGTCGCTCGATATGTCAGCACCTGCCTAACCTGTCAGAGGGTTAAGGCAGAACATCATAGACTAGGAGGAGTTTTGCAGCCTATCCAGATTCCAGAATGGAAGTGGGAGGATATTTCCATGGACTTCATAGTGGGATTACCCAGAACCACGAATGGTTTTGATACCATCTGGGTAATAGTCGACAGGTTGACTAAATCAGCCCACTTCTTAGCTATCAGGATATCCTACTCCATGGAACAGTTAGCTCAGTTGTATCTCAAGGAGATCGTCAGATTACATGGAGTCCCACGAACCATTATTTCAGACAGAGACAGCAGGTTCACGTCACACTTCTGGGAGTGTGTACAGACAGCTTTGGGCACGAAGTTAAAGTTTAGCACAGCCTTCCATCCGCAGACAGATGGACAGATGGAGCGAGTAAATCAGATACTCGAGGATATGCTCCGAGCATGTGCCCTAGATTTCAAGGGAAGTTGGTGCAAATATCTGAGTTTAGCAGAATTTGCATACAACAACAGCTATCAGGCCACTATCGGCATGGCACCTTATGAGGCTCTCTATGGGCGGAGGTGTAGATCTCCAATCTGCTGGTATGAGAGTGGTGAACAGAAAGAACTAGAACTTCAGACAGATCTAGTAGCAGATACCACAGCAGCTATACAGTAGATCCGCCAGAGGATAGAGACAGCTCAAAGCTGCCAGAAAAGCTATGCTGATACACGGCGCAGACCCTTAGAGTTTTCAGTCGGGGATACAGTGTTTCTCAGAGTAGCTCCCATGAAGGGAGTAATGCGTTTTGGGAAGAAGGGCAAGCTAAGTCCCAGATATGTGAGACCATACCTTATCAGCAGAAGAGTGGGAAAGGTAGCATATGAGCTAGAGCTACCCCAGGAAATGTCAGCTGTCCACAACGTATTTCATGTCTCTATGCTGAAGAAGCATACCCCAGATGCCACCCAGGTGATTGAGCCCTAGTCGGTACAGATCCGCGAAGACCTCGGCTATGACAGTCGGCCTATTCAGATAATAGACCGAGCAGTTAAGAAATTACGGAATAAGGAAGTACCATTAGTCAAAGTCATTTGGCACAGTCACACAGCAGAAGAGGCAACTTGGGAGACAGAAGCCAGCATGAGACAGAAGTACCCAGAATTGATCTAAGTTCGAGGATGAACTTTTTATAAGGTATGGGGGATTGTAACGCCCGAAAATTCTCAAAACTATTTTAGAAATATTGTTTAATTATTCTGGAATTTTTAGATATTTTTCCGGAATTTTTAGAGTAGCAGAAGCAGCAAAAATAAATAGAAAACGAAAACGGCCTAAGTGGGGATTGAACCCGAGACCTATGGCTTAGGGATAATGTTAGTAACCAGTTGAACCCAGCAGGGCCGTGCTGAAAGGAAAGGGAGACAATTAAATTTATATTAGAGTTGGGCTGAAATTACCCACTTAATATAAATAGAGAAAAATAATTAGGTGAAGAGTTATTTTGGGTTTTAACGTGATCTCTTCTCCTCACCCTAGCCTCACGCCGAACCCTTTCTCTCTTCCTTCTCATGGCGCCAACCACCAGCACACTTAGGGTTTCATCCCTAGGGTCCCAAGGGTACTTTCCGGCGACGACTTCGACACGAGGACGCTCCCCTCCGTGAGAGGAACGCGTGGACGCGAGAAGATCGTCGAAAGGATCGTCTCCACCGAAAAACCAGCGATTAGAATCGTAAGAAACTACGCACAGGAGGTAAGAAACCCCTCACCTGCAGTATAAGTAGCTCCGTTTGGGTTTTCTACGCATTAGTTTAGCTATATGCAGATTTTTATCGACGCATAGCGTGAAATTGACCCTCCTCGCAGGTTTAGGGATTTAGTGAGCACTTCTAGATGGGCCGGACATGTGATCCCTCTTCAGTGGGGGTTTCTAGACGTTGTCGGGTGCCTAGAAGTGGTCTCCCTAATAGAGAGGAGAGTTGGGGCACACTAAGTGTTCGATAAAATAGCTAGTTAAGTGAAAATGCAAATTAGGCATTTTAACAACTCAGTTGAATGCATTAGAAGCATCTAAATCAGTAAGTCAGTTTATTCTAGCTTATATGGGACTACGGTCCAATGGGTGGGCTCCCACAGTCGCCTCTGAGTTCAGATAACCTAGCTCTAGGTTCAGATAACCTAGAAACAACAATTTAGAACAGTTTAGCTATGTTCAGTATTTTACTTTTCAGTGGGCACTGTACCGGATTAGATATCCATTGGGTTGGACTCCCACAGTCGTCCCTAGGTTCAGATAACCTAGTAAACCCTATTAAATTCGGGACTTGCAAACCCGGGTTTAGTTAGGGATGCGCGCACAGTAAGTACAGTTGCCGGGCCCAACAGCACATGATTATTATTTTGATCTACTATGCTATTAGTTTTCAAAACTCATAAAATCAGTTATGTTAGTTGAGTTTGATTTCAGCTTCAGGCTAGCTTCAGTTAGCTTAGTTCTCTATTATTGTTCTATGTGATTAGCTTTCTATGCCATGTTTCTGTTGGAGTGTATACTGAAAGCCTAAGCTTTGTAAACATTCATTATGAATAAAGAATCACATTTGGTCTAATTATCTACATTTGTTTGTAGTTGTTCATTTAATTTATATTGTAGATAACATAGTATGTGGTGTCACAGACAGAAGATGATGTTATCAGTACCTTATAAATTATAAACAGTAGCTCACGACCAGAATGGAAAGGAACAAACCATTAGAAGGTCGTAGTGTAATTAGGTATTAGTTTATCTTGACTATATAATTACACTAGTACACTCAGAGTGTATTGAGTAGGACCATTTGAGGTCGTTTCTTTTATAATGACTTTATAAAGGAACAAAGACCTCAGTTATTATGGAAGTGTGTGCTCTTAATCCTAATATAATAACAAGCACATATGTTTGATATTTATTTCTTTAATTTATCAATGGGTGAGATTTAGTTCGATGAATCAATAAACCCGATAAGTTGGGAAATGGTATCACTTATAGTGTGTGTTGTTGATTATAGAAGGAAACTGTGTCCTAGAGATACTAGGTTGATAATGTCCCCAAGAGGAGCTCATAAAGATTGTCATGTTAAACCCTGCAGGTGGACTTAGTCCGACATGACGATAAGGTTGAGTGGTACTACTCTTGGACTTAGACATTAATTAAATGAGTTGTCAGTAACTCACTTAATCAGTGGACATTCGATATCTTAAACACAGGGAGACTAACACACTCATAATAAGAAGGAGCCCAAAAATGTAATTTGGGATTGGTGCGGTAGTTCAATGATAGTTCTCTAGTGGAATGAATTATCATTGATAAAATTAAGTTGTGTGTTCGGGGCGAACACGGGATGCTTAATTTTATCGGGAGACCAAAACCAATTCCTCCTCTCGGTCCCTATCGTAGCCTCTTATTTATAGAGTTCTATACCCACCTATACCCACCTTGTATACCCACCCAATAGGGGCCAGCCAAGCTAGCTTGGGAACAAGCTAGGGCCGGCCTAGGTAAATTATTGGGTGGCCGGCCCTAGCTTGAACCCAAGCTAGTAGGGCCGGCCAAAATAAATTAAAAAGAAATTTAATTTTAATTTTTATTATTATGTGGAAGATATAATTTAAAGAGAATTAAAATTAAAATATCTCTCTTGTAAAAGATTTACAAAGATTAAAGAAAGAGATTAGATCTCTTTCCTTATTTGTAGATTGGAGAGATTTTTATTTTCTCTTTAAAATTATTCACATGTTAATAAAATTAAAATTATAGATATTTCCTTTTATTAACCATGAAGAGATTTTTAAAGAGAAATTTTATTTTTAAAATTTCCGAAAACAAATAAGGAAAATTTTAATTGTTGATTGAAACTTGTCCAATTTGCTTCCTCTTGATGTGGCCGCCATTAGAGTTTATTTGGGAAATTTTATTTTATTTTTCTCAAATAAATCATGTCAAGAAATTAAGGAAATTTTATTGTAAATAAATTTCCTAATTTGCCTAGGCCAAGAATATAAAAGAAGGGGTAGGGGTGCCTTGAGACACAACCTCTATTGTTTTCTCTCCTTTTTTTCCTTGGTGTTGTGGCGGCCATCTCCTCTCCTCTCTTCCTCTTGTGGTGGCGAATACTTCATCTCTCTTGGAGTTCTTGTGGTGGCGGATACTACTTGGAGAAGAAGAAGAAGAAGGAGAGAAAGCTAGCATCTCTTGGAGCTTGGTTAGTATTTTGATTTTCTTCTTTGGTAAAGTTCTTCCTTTGTGGCGAACCTTGCTTGGAGGAGAAGAAGGTGGTTGGTGGTTTCTCATCTCGATAGATCGTTGCCCACACAACGTCCGAGGTTAGAAGAGGAATACGGTAGAAGATCAAGAGGTTTTTCTACAAGGTATAACTAGTAATTTCTATTTCCGCATCATGCTAGTTATTTATGGAAATAATACCAAATACAAGAGGCTTACGTTCTAGAATTTCGAATATGTTTTTTCGAAGTTGTGTTCTTTTATTTTTTCTTTTCCTTGTGATTTGATTGTTCTCTTTGGTTAACCTAAAGTTATTTTAGGAAATTAAATATTAGCTTTCTATTAAAGGTTTTGTCTAGTCGGTGGTGGTTGCTCCCATATCCAAGAAGGCCATGTGCCTCGCCACGTCGAACCTTTTATGGAAATTAATATTTAATGGAATTAATAACTTAAGGAGACTTGGGTCGAACGTGTTAAGTTCCGCAGGAGATCCAAGTCAAAACCTAAAAGAACAAATAGATTAAGTTTTGGATCAAACGTGTTAAGTTCCGCAGGCGATCCAAAATTTAATTTAAAAGAACACATGGTAGCTAGGAAAAGGTTCAGACCTTTGTACAAAATTTTTGTACAGTGGAACCTATAGGTTTTCCGAGTAGCAACCAACAATTGGTATCAGAGCTAGGGTTTTGCCTCTGTGTATTTGGTATTTAGTTTAATTATGCACATGTCATACATAATTTAGGCAGGATAATAGTAGGATGTGCTAACTTTGTGGATGCAGGATCCAACTATTATGGCTTTTAGTTATTATGTGTGTGATTGGACCCTTGGACATGTCAAGGGCATTAATGTGTGTGCATGATTGTATTAAAATACAGCAGGAGCTGTATTTAGTTTTTATTAGGATTTTATTTTTTGATCTAAATACATGTACATTCCTTTTATGGAATATAGGATCAAAAATGTAAAATTCTATTTATGTCGCGGATCGAATCTTGCAAAGCGTGGAACCTTCTAAGGATCAGAGGCGCAGCGGAACTAGGAGCAAGATGGATGCGACAGCTAGACCCGGTGGCGGTGGCCAAATATGGCAGCAGCTTGGGATGACAACACACGGAGGATAATTAGAGATAAAAGCCATAATAGTTGAAAATTAAATTTTCTATTTATTGCTTTTATATTGTGCTGTGTGTGCATGTTAGTTTACAAGTTTAAGTAGGCTAGCATAGTTAAAATTCCTCATTTATAAATAACTAAGTGGGAGAGGGATTTTTAAATAAATCCCATGGTCTCCATTATTGGTTTGTAAGTGATGCAAACAAGCTTGCGTTGGCTCGAGTGCCTTCCTCCATAACGGATGAGCTTGTTTGCGGATCACTAGAACAGACTTCTATTTTGGATGACTATAGGAAGTTAATTAAGGCGTGTGATCTTCCCCAACGGAAGGGCATAATCTTATTAATGGACTTAGTGTCAAGTAATGGTATACACTTAGACACATCTAATAGTATCCTCCCAACGGAGTCACTGCTATTATTTGTGTGACCAAATGATACCAACTATTATTTTATTTGTCAAAAGTTAGGTTGAAAAGATAATAAAATTAATGGGTTAAAACCCTCCTTTTACAAATGTTGAATTTGTATCGTCCACACTAACGTGGCATACAAAATTCACGGTGTTATGAGGTGTTGGTTAATTTAAAATAGTATTGTTTGAGGAATCAATATTATTCTAAATTTAGAGTTCGACCAAAAGTTATTTGTGATTCTTAGGATGTCTTTCAACCTCTGTCCATCATACTTAACAGAATAGACTTATTGGACCAAACTACATAGATTGGAAAAGAAACCGGACATTGTTCTTCTTCTGAAAGCTATAAATATGTCTTGGTGGCTGATGCACCCTCTTGGTGAATCCACTCAAGAGGAGATTGAATATCATAGGAAATGGGTAAGAGCATGAGATGGCGCGGTGTTACATTTTGGCTTCAATGTCAAATGTATTGCAACATCAGCATCAAGATTTACCAACAGCCTATGACATTATGAACAATCTCAAGGAACTCTTTGGTCATCAGGATAGGGCTTCTAGGCAAGAAGCCATGAGAAAGATAATGACAGCCACCATGCAAGAGGGTACTCCTGTAAGGGATCATATCCTAAAGATGATGGCTTATCTGAACGAGATACAGATCCTTGGAGGAGAAATTGATGGGGAAACCCAGATCGATATGATCCTCCAAACGCTACCTAGAAGTTTTGAGCAGTTCCGTTTGAACTATAATATGAATAAGAGGATTTATTCATTAGGGGAACTACTGACAGAACTTCAAGTGGCAGAAGGATTATTTCGTCACAATTCTCAAATTCACTATGCTGAAAATGGTTCTACTTCTAAACCGAAAGGAAAGAAGAAGAAGAAACAAGTTGGTTCAGCAAAGAAAGTGAATAAATCTCAGTACTGGATTTAAAGTTGGAATGAAGAAGCCGAAGGGCAAGTGCTTCATCTGTAGCAGGCAGGACATTGGAAGGCGGACTGTCCTCGTAGGAACCAAAACAAAGGTATATCTCATACTCTAGTTGTTGAAACATGTTTAGCGGTGTTATCTACCACTACCTGGTGTGTGCCACCGATCATGTCTGCAATTCCTTGCGGGGTTCCAGGAAACCCGACGACTCTGAAGGAGAAATTAACGTCTACATGGGCAATGCTACTAAGGTGGCATTTGTTGCGGTGGGAGACGTCTACTTATCTTTTAGTAGAAATAGAATTTGGTTTTAAGAAATTGTCTTTATGTACCCGTTTAGAAAGAATTTAATTTCAGTTTCTAAACTATTTTAGATGGATATTCGGTTTCCTTTAGTAACGATGTAGTTATTAAAAGAAATAAAGTGATTATACGTTACGGTGCATTAGTTGGCAATTTGTATACTTTAAATCAATTTCTTCCACAAAGCAAAACATGGAAATTTATAACTCATCTTCTAATTCTAATAAGAGAAAAGAACCTTGAAATGAACCAAGCATATCTTTGGCATCTAAGGCTTGGTCATATTAACTTAAGTAGGATTCGAGGCTTATAGCCGATGGACTTTTAGGTTCATTAGAGTTGGAAAATTTTCCAACTTGTGAATCCGCTTGGAAGGTAAAATGACCAAGAGGCCGTTCAAGGCCAAGGGTATAGAGCCAAAGAAGTGTTAGAGTTGGTTCACTCGATTTGTGTGGTCCTATGTCCGTCCAGGCAAG
Source organism: Zingiber officinale (assembly GCF_018446385.1). NCBI lineage: Eukaryota > Viridiplantae > Streptophyta > Magnoliopsida > Zingiberales > Zingiberaceae > Zingiber > Zingiber officinale. Next base: position 108,275,622 of record NC_055986.1, read on the forward strand.
AGGAGGTTTTGAATATTTTGTCTCTTTCATGAGCGATTATTCAAGATATGGATACATTTACCTAATGCGCCTAAGTCAAAGTGCTTTGATAAGTTCAAAGAATACAAGGTGATGTGGAAAAACGACTAGGTAAAGTATCAAGACACTCTGATCGGATCGTGGTGGCGAATAGCTCTTAGGAGAGTTTAGGAATTACTTATCGGAGGCCGGATTCAATCCCAATTATGCACAGGAACACCCCAAGCGAATGGTGTAGCGAGCGAAGGAATAGGACTCTTATGGAGATGGTTAGATCAATGATGAGTTATTCAGAATTACAAATTCGTTTTGGGGATATGCTCGGAAACAACAATGCGTTACGAACTTAGTACCTTCTAAATCGGTTTCTTCTACTCCCATAGAATTGTGGAATGGGCGGCCCAGTCTAAGACATATTCGGTTTGGGGTAGTCCGGCACATGTGCTAAAACCAGATCTTGATAAGTTAGAATCCCGCAGAAGTTCGTGTGTTTGTAGGATATCCCAAAGGAACGAAAGGTGGTTTATTTTATAGTCCTAAAGACGGAAGGTCATTGTTAGCACCAATGCCCGTTTTTAGAAGAAGACTATATAATGGATCACAAGCCCAAGTTGTAAAGTTGTTTTAGAAGAACTTAGAGAGGACATGTCTACTTCATTACCAACGATACAAGATGAAGTACCACAAGAGCGCAACACGTGTCACACATGATACACAACCACGGACGGCTCGTCGTAGTGGGAGGGTTGTAAGGCAACTGAAAGATTCATGTTTTGGGAGAGTCTTCAACTTGGTCCCGGGTAAACATGAACGATCCACGAACATATGAAGAAGCACTCCAAGATATAGATCGACATCTTGGCAAAATGCAATGAATTCGAAATAGAGTCTATGTACTCTAATAAAGTCTGGAGCTTGTAGAACCACACGATGGTGTAAAAGCCGTTGGATGCAAGTGGATCTACAAAGGAAAAGAGGGATGGGAAGGTAGAGACCTTCAAAGCTAGGCTTGTTGCGAAGGGTACACTCGAGAAAGAGAGAATCGATTATGAGGAGACCTTTCACCAGCCATGCTTAAGTCTATCCGGATACTCTTATCCATTCTTTGCTCATATGGATTATGAGATTTGGCAAATGGATGTCAAGGACGGCATTCCTTAATGGAAGTCTTGAAGAGAACATTCATATAAAGCAACCGAAGGGTTCATTGAAAAGGCAAAGAGCATCTAGTCTGCAAGCTCAATCGGTCCATTTATGGAAGCAAGCTTCAAGGTCTTGGAACATTCGGTTTAATGAAGTAATCCATCATATGGATTTATTCGATGTCCGGATGAGTCTTGTGTATACAAGAAGTGTAAGCGTGGTGGTATTTCTTGTACTATCGTAGATGATATTTTGTTAATTGGCAACAATGTCAAGGTATTATCAGACGTAAGGGTATGGTTGTCCAAACAATTTGATATGAAGGACTTAGGAGAGTGTGCACACATTCTAGGGATCAAAGTGATAAGGGATCGCAAGAAAAGAATGTTGTGTCTGTCCCAAGCTTCATATATAGATACAATCCTTGCTCGTTTTAGCATGCAGGATTCCAAGAAAGGTTTCTTACCTTTTAGACATGGAGTAGCTCTATCTAAAGAGATGTCTCCAAAGACATCAAAAGAGATAGAGGACATGAAAGCAGTTCCTTATGCTTCGGCTGTAGGAAGCCTAATGTATGCAATGCTATGTACGAGACCTGATATCTGTTTTGCTGTGGGCATGGTCAGCAGATATCAGAGTAACCCTGGACAAGGACATTGGACTGCGGTAAAGCATATATTAAAGTACCTGAGAAGGACTAGAGATTATATGCTAGTTTACCAAGCAGACGATTTACTCCCTGTGGGTTACACGGATTCAGATTTCCAATCAGATAGGGATAACAGTAAGTCTACATCAGGCTATGTGTTTACTTTAGGAGGTGGAGCCATTTCATGGAGGAGTGTTAAGCAGAAATGCGTTTCGGACTCAACCATGGAAGCTGAGTATGTAGCAGCCTCTGAGGCAGCTAAAGAAGCAGTATGGCTCAGGAACTTTCTAATGGACTTAGATGTGATTCCTGGTTTACCCAAAATCATCACAATTTATTGTGATAACAGCGGTGCAGTTGCAAACTCGAAGGAACCACGAGCCCATAAGGCAAGTAAACATATAGAGCGCAAGTACCACCTGATACGAGATATCGTGAAGCGAGGAGAAGTTGTCATCGCCAAGATTGCATCAGCGGATAACCTGGCAGATCCTTTCACTAAGGCCCTTCCGGTGAGCTTATATATGAGAATGGGAATCGGATGTATGGTAATATAATATGAGTCATTAGTGATGAGATAATGTTGGAGTGTATACTGAAAGCCTAAGCTTTGTAAATATTCATTATGAATAAAGAATCACATTTGGTCTAATTATCTACATTTGTTTGTAGTTGTTCATTTAATTTATATTGTAGATAACATAGTATGTGGTGTCACAGACAGAAGATGATGTTATCAGTACCTTATAAATTATAAACAGTAGCTCACGACCAGAATGGAAAGGAACAAACCATTAGAAGGTCGTAGTGTAATTAGGTATTAGTTTATCTTGACTATATAATTACACTAGTACACTCAGAGTGTATTGAGTAGGACCATTTGAGGTCGTTTCTTTTATAATGACTTTATAAAGGAACAAAGACCTCAGTTATTATGGAAGTGTGTGCTCTTAATCCTAATATAATAACAAGCACATATGTTTGATATTTATTTCTTTAATTTATCAATGGGTGAGATTTAGTTCGATGAATCAATAAACCCGATAAGTTGGGAAATGGTATCACTTATAGTGTGTGTTGTTGATTATAGAAGGAAACTGTGTCCTAGAGATACTAGGTTGATAATGTCCCCAAGAGGAGCTCATAAAGATTGTCATGTTAAACCCTGCAGGTGGACTTAGTCCGACATGACGATAAGGTTGAGTGGTACTACTCTTGGACTAAGATATTAATTAAATGAGTTGTCAGTAACTCACTTAATTAGTGGACATTCGATATCTTAAACACAGGGAGACTAACACACTCATAATAAGAAGGAGCCCAAAAATGTAATTTGGGATTGGTGCGGTAGTTCAATGATAGTTCTCTAGTGGAATGAATTATCATTGGTAAAATTAAGTTGTGTGTTCGGGGCGAACACGGGATGCTTAATTTTATCGGGAGACCAAAACCAATTCCTCCTCTCGGTCCCTATCGTAGCCTCTTATTTATAGAGTTCTATACCCACCTATACCCACCTTCTAAACCCACCCAATAGGGGCCGGCCAAGCTAGCTTGGGAACAAGCTAGGGCCGGCCTTGGGTGGCCGGCCCTAGCTTGAACCCAAGCTAGTAGGGCCGGCCAAAATAAATTAAAAAGAAATTTAATTTTAATTTTTATTATGTGGTAGATATAATTTAAAGAGAATTAAAATTAAAATATCTCTCTTGTAAAAGATTTACAAAAGATTAAAGAAAGAGATTAGATCTCTTTCCTTATTTGTAGATTGGAGAGATTTTTTATTTTCTCTTTAAAATTATTCACATGTTAATAAAATTAAAATTATAGATATTTCCTTTTATTAACCATGAAGAGATTTTTAAAGAGAAATTTTATTTTTTAAAATTTCCGGAAACAAATAAGGAAAGTTTTAATTGTTGATTGAAACTTGTCCAATTTGCTTCCTCTTGATGTGGCCGGCCATTAGAGTTTATTTGGGAAATTTTATTTTATTTTTCTCAAATAAATCATGTCAAGGAAATTAAGGAAATTTTATTGTAAATAAATTTCCTAATTTGCCTAGGCCAAGGAATATAAAAGAAGGGGTAGGGGTGCCATGAGACACAACCTCTATTGTTTTCTCTCCCTTTTTCCTTGGTGTTGTGGCCGGCCATTACCCTCTCCCTCTCTTCCTCTTGTGGTGGCCGAATACTTCATCTCTCTTGGAGTTCTTGTGGTGGCCGGATACTACTTGGAGAAGAAGAAGAAGAAGGAGAGAAAGCTAGCATCTCTTGGAGCTTGGTTAGTATTTTGATTTTCTTCTTTGGTAAGTTCTTCCTTTGTGGCCGAACCTTGCTTGGAGGAGAAGAAGGTGGTTGGTGGTTTCTCATCTCGGTAGATCGTTGCCCACACAACGTCCGAGGTTAGAAGAGGAATACGGTAGAAGATCAAGAGGTTTTTCTACAAGGTATAACTAGTAATTTCTATTTCCGCATCATGCTAGTTATTTATGGAAATAATACCAAATACAAGAGGCTTACGTTCTAGAATTTCGAATATGTTTTTTCGAAGTTGTGTTCTTTTGTTTTTTCTTTTCCTTGTGATTTGATTGTTCTCTTTGGTTAACCTAAAGTTATTTTAGGAAATTAAATATTAGCTTTCTATTAAAGGTTTTGTCTAGTCGGTGGTGGTTGCTCCCATATCCAAGAAGGCCATGTGCCTCGCCACGTCAGTACTGGGAACCTTTTATGGAAATTAATATTTAATGGAATTAATAACTTAAGGAGACTTGGGTCGAACGTGCTAAGTTCCGCAGGAGATCCAAGTCAAAACCTAAAAGAACAAATAGATTAAGTTTTGGATCAAACGTGTTAAGTTCCGCAGGCGATCCAAAATTTAATTTAAAAGAACACATGGTAGCTAGGAAAAGGTTCAGACCTTTGTACAAAATTTTTGTACAGTGGAACCTATAGGTTTTCCGAGTAGCAACCAACAGTTTCAGCTTACATGTTCAGTTATTTCAGTTTATGCTTGCAACCATAGTATACCATGCCAGTACATGTTTTCAAATAGCATTCTTTAAAAGCATGTTTGCATCGTTGCATGTTTTAGTGAGGTAGTTGGTTTCTTACCAAGCTTTAAGCTTACAGATTCTATTTTCCTTATACTGCAGATAAAGGTAAAGGAAATATGGTCTAGCGGAGGCTGGAGGTCAATGCAATGATGAGGATGTGTGTGGATGGAACATGGAATAAAGATCCTAGGGATCCAGCAATTTCAATTAAGCATATGAACTTTAGTATTTCAATTACTCTTTGTTTTAGCATGTTAAACGCCATGAGCTAACGAACCATGCTTTAGATTATGCTTAGAATGTGAAATATATGATGTTAGAATGTTAGTTGTCATCGTTAGAGTGTTTCCTAGCCATCTTAGAACATGTGATGTGATTGAGGCACGAAATAGTGCTGAAATCAGGGTTCTGATTCGAAATCAGAACCCAGATCGGTCTACGGACCGATCAGAGTCTGGGATGTGCCACTGGATCGGTCAGCCGACCGATCCAGATGCGAACAGAGAGTTGGCGTCGGCACTGGATCGGTCAACCGACCGATCCAGTCGCGAACAGAGAGTTGGCTGTCGCGAACAGAGAGTACCGAAGCTCACTGATCGGTCTGCCGACCGATCAGTGAGCCACTGGATCGGTCGGCACGACCGATCAGTGTACTCCTGGATCGGTCGGTAGACCGATCGAGCAGCATACAGAACACTCCGTGCCATGGATCGGTCAGCCGACCGATCCAGAGTCCTTTTTCGTGCCAGTATCAAGCTGGATCGATCACGGGATCGATCCGACAGCCCCAATCGATCCACGGACCGATTGAAATGCCTGATTATAGCTAGCAGGACATTCGAGAGGCATAAATTGTCTCCCCTAGCATGTGTACAACTCCTAGGTACAAATAAGGAAAGAGATTAATCTCTTCTCTTAATCTTTTGTAGAAAGCTATAAAAGGAAATTTTTAATTTTTAAACTCTCTTTTTAAAACCTTGATATCCACATAAGAAATAATTTTAATAAAAATCTCTTTTAATAGTCTAGTGGCCGGCCACCTAAGCTTGGGACCCAAGCTTTGGCCGGCCACCTACTTGGCTCATCCACTTGGTCTTGGTCGGCCCTAGCTTGGGTTCCAAGCTAGCTTAGCCGACCCCATTGGATGGGTAAGAAGGTGGGTATGTGGTGGGTATAAATCTCTATATACAAGAGGCTACGATAGGGACCGAGAGGAGGAATTGGTTTTGGTCTCCCGATGAAATTAAGCATCCTGTGTTCACCCCGAACACACAACTTAATTTCATCAATAATAATTCATTCCACTAAAGAACTATTATTGAACTACCGCACCAATCCTAAATTACATTTTGGGCTCCTTCTTATTATGAGTGTGTTCGTCTCCCCTGTGTTTAAGATAACAAATGTCCACTAATTAAGTAAGTTACTGACAACTCACTTAATTAATATCTAGCTCCAAGAGTAGTACCACTCAACTTCATCGTCATGTCGGACTAAGTCCACCTGCAGGGTTTAACATGACAATCCTTATGAGCTCCTCTTGGGGACATTCTCAACCTAGATCACTAGGACACAGTTTCCTTCTATAATCAACAACACACACTATAAGTGATATCATTTCCCAACTTATCGGGCTTATTGATTTATCGAACTAAATCTCACCCATTGATAAATTAAAGAAATAAATATCAAATATATGTGCTTGTTATTATATTAAGATTAAGAGCACACACTTCCATAATAACTGGGGTCTTTGTCCCTTTATAAAGTCAGTATAAAAGAGACGACCTCTAATGGTCCTACTCAATACACTCTAAGTGCACTAGTGTAATTATATAGTTAAGATAAACTAATATCTAATTACACTACAACCTTCCAATGGTTTGTTCCTTTCCATCTTGGTCGTGAGCTACTGTTTATAATTTATAAGGTACTGATAACATGATCCTCTGTGTGTGACACCACACACCATGTTATCTACAATATAAATTAATTGAACAACTATATTTATCATAAATGTAGACATTTGACCAATGTGATTCTTATTTCTAGATAAATATTTATACCAAAAGCTAGACTTTTAGTATACAACCTAACATGTGTGACACAGGACCTTGATCTATACGAGCAGCGTGACGTGGGGTGGTTCTGGTGATACGAGATATCTGAAGGCGGGTATTTCTTCCTTATCTTCTATTTAGTTCTTTGAACTATAAAGCATGGTTATTTTCGGATGCTTAGGTTTCATTACCTTAAATCTGTATATTTGTTTTATTCCTGTTTGTCTCTTTCTACTTGAGCTTTGATATGATCTAGTTTACCTCGATACAGTCTCACCTTTGATAACAGAACTCTGTGCATGTGCATATGTAGAGTTGGTGTTATAAAGTTATCTGGTTGGTATGATTAGTGTATTTACCATGCATATTGATGTTGAGTGTACATGTGATGGGTATGTGGTATTGGGGTGGTGTAGGTTGTTGACCATGTTATGTGTTGGAGTATGTATATATGTTTGTGGTGGTTATTGGGGGTTTTTGGGGTACACGATGGATGATGGTATCTATATTGTGACTATTCACATCATGTCATCATTCATTGCATACTGATGACTAATGCCTCCCTTGTGGTGAGGGGGGCGTTAGTTGTTTATAGTTGCCCATTCGGCCACTGTTGGAGAGTGGTAGCTAGGAGTGGAGCTAGTCCTGTCGCGCTTGCTCAGCCGTTCGGTGATTATACTCTATCAGCCTCGACCACTCTGGAGTAGTGGGTCTTGAGGGTACAGTAGTCAGAGGGCTTGAGTTGTGAGTGGTCAGGGACCCTTAGCTGTGTAGTTATATAACTACTTAGCTGACCGTCCGCTTCGGCCGCCTATAGCGGTGCATGTACTGGAGGCTAGTACGGTTTGTCACGGACCCAAGCCTCTCGGCTATACAGGGGTCGTGGTGTCTAGAGAGGTGGCGGGGGTGACCATGTAGCATGCATGCACTTTTGCATATGATGCGCGGTGCATCTGGGGAGATAATTTTGCATACATGCCTAGTAGATATTAGTTGCATGTGATTGTGTGCTGTTGCATTTGTTTGCGCTATGTATGTTGCATTTGGGTGTCATACTGCATACATGTCATCTATTTTACATGTATATGCAGTCGTATCTATATTTGCACAGGTGTCTCGAGTTGATCTGTTGCTAGTCCAGTGAGTTCCCTGATTTTGGTATCATGGTATTGATTCTAGTCGAGCATGTGCATCTACTATGTTAGGTATGTTTATGTATAGTCATTGTATTAGATATGGCTAGTTGTGTTATGTTTCGATAGCATGATTCTATTCTTATTATAGAAACTGTATCCCTTGATTCTTATGTTGTTGTACCTACCATGCTTTATTCTATTCTTACCCGCTGAGTTCTTTGTACTCACAACCCCGTCTATACTGTTATATTTTCAGGTAGTAGGTAGATGACATGGAGTTACTTGGAGTATGCTGCCAGTCGGTCCCACTTTCCGCATTACATCCGAGGCTCCTTATCGGTTTTTAGTCTTTTACTATTAGCATTTTATGCTTCGTGGATTTGATGTTGTTATAACATACTATGTCTTGATACGTGTATTGTGGACTTATACCTGTGGTGTGTTTTGTGGACTTTCGATTTTGTGGGTTTCATATTCCTTTTCCGCTGTGTTTTTGATATAGCCGTGTGGGCTACATATTCAACTGCGTGGTTATGGTTATTTTTGTGCATATATATCCCAGCCGCATGTGGCTGACGTATTTTGCATGTAGGAAAGTTTCAGATTGTCACCGGTACAGGGGAGGTGCTGTCGAAATTTTTCGGGAAGTACTTCCCCGGGGCATGACAGTCGGAAGCCTAATGTATGCTATGTTGTGCACGAGACCAGATATCTGTTTTGCCGTGGGCATGGTTAGTAGATATCAAAGTAACCCTGGATAAGGACATTGGACTGCTGTAAACATATATTAAAGTACTTGAGAAGGACTAGAGATTATATGCTAGTCTACCAAGCAGATGATTTGCTCCCTGTGGGATACACAGATTCTGACTTCCAATCAGATAGGGACAATAATAAGTTACATCAGGCTATGTGTTTACTTTAGGAGGTGGAGCCATTGAATGGAGGAGTGTTAAGCAGAAATGTATTTCAGACTCAACCATGGAAGCTGAGTATGTGGCAGCATCTGAGGCAGCCAAAGAAGTTATATGGCTTAGGAATTTTCTAATAGACTTATATGTGATTCCTAGTTTGCCCAAAATTATCATAATTTATTGTGATAATAGTGGTGCAGTAGCAAACTCGAATGAACCATGAGCCCATAAGGCGAGTAAACACATAGAGCGGAGGTACCACCTGATATGAGACATCATAAAGCGAGGAGAAGTTGTTGTCGCCAAGATTGCATTAGCAGATAACCTGGTAGATCCTTTCACTAAGGCCCTTCCGGCGAAAGTTTTTGATCGACATGTTGAAGGAATGAGAATCAGATGTATGGCAGCGTTTATGACAACATAGTCTTTTAGTATAAGTGGGAGATTATTAGAGTGTATACTAAAAACCTAGATTTTTGTAAACATTTATTTTGAAATAAAGAATCACATTGGTCAAATGTCTACATTTATATGCTAAGTGTAGTTGTTCAATTAATTTATATTATAGATAATATGGTGTGTGGTGTCATATACAGAAGATCATGTTATCAATTTCTTATAAATTATAAACAGTAGCTCATGACTAAGATGGAAAGGAACAAACCATTGGAATAGTCGTAGTGTAATTTGGTATTAGTTTATCTTAACTATAAAATTACACTAGTACACTCTGAGTGTAATGAGAAGGACCATTTAAGGTAAGTTCTTTTTATACTGACTGCATAAAAGAACAAGACCTTTGTTATTATAGAAGTGTGTGCTCTTAAGCATGATATAATAACAAGCACATATACTCAATATTCATTTCTTTAATTTATCAAAGGGTGTGATTTAGTTCGATAAATCAATAGGCCCGATAAGTTGGGAAATGATATTATTTATATGGTGTGTTGTTGATTATAGAATGAAACCGTGTCATAATAATCTAGGTTGATGATGTCCCCTTGAGGAGCTTATAAGGATTGGCATGTAAACCCTGCAGGTGGACTTAGTCCTGTAGGACCGTTGGGCCGGCTAGAAGGGTTGGTAAATAACCTGTCAATTAAAACAGACAACCATTCCTCGAACGATTAAGCTAACACTTGTAAAATGAATTAAGCAAATAAATAAAAGCATAAAAGAAAAGACGAGGCACCAGATGTTACTTGGTTACAACCGATGTGGTTGTTAATCCAAGGAAGATTAAACTCAAAAACTCCTTCAGGCGGAGAAGCCTCTTACAGCGTTTAGGCACAGAAAACAGAAGCTTAATTACAACTAAAGCATACAAGTGTTTGGAAATAGAATGATCGTGATTGTTGAAAAAGCTTCTGGACCAAGGCTATATTTATAGCCTTGGTTGGGGCGCCTGGAAGGGTTCCGGGCGCCCTGGGGGGGATAAAATTTATCCCCCAACGGTTGGATCGAGTCAAAGCTCGATCCTGTGAAAAAGTCACTTCCGGGCGCCCCGGACAGTTCCGGGCGCCCCGGAGCCAAAAGTCAACCTAGTTGACTTTTGGTCCGTGCTCTCTTCTCCAGTTCAGCTCGCCTCTGGTCCGGGTCTTTCTGCTCCGGCTCCGCTTGCTTGGGTGATCTCTGACATCCGGAATAGGGCTCACCCGAACCCAACTTCCGGTCTTCTCGAGCGTGCTTCCCTCCGGCTTCTCGTCCCTCGGAATTGCCGCGTGTCCCTTCTCTTCCACCAGCGTACTCATCCGCAGACTTCGTCCCTCGGTCGCACCCCGTGCCAACCTTCGCGCTAACTGCGTCTCTTGCTCCCCGAACAATCTTCCGCTCTTGCTTTCGTACCTCGGAACCACCGCGCGCACTTCCTTCTTGTCCGTCGGTGTACTCTTCCGCAGCGCCTCGTCCCTCGGATGCACAGCGTGTCGTCCTTCTCGCTAGCTGCGTCTTCGGCTCGAGTACCTGTGCTCCTAAGCTCCTGCACACTTAGACACAAGGTTAAATACAACGCAAGACCTAACTTAACTTGTTGATCACACCAAAACAACCTTGGGGTTCCAACAATCTCCCCCTTTTTGGTGTGATCAACCCAAGTTAAGCTAGGGTCAAAAATAGATATGAAATTAAACAATTTATTGCAATAATGTGCAACAAGATAGAAAAAATAAAAATTTAATTTTAAAAATTTTTAATTTTCAATTTGTACCTCCCCCTAGACTTATACTTTCCTTCTCCCCCTTTGATCACAATAAAATGGGGTTTAAAATTCTAAGGGTTTAAAGACTTAGAAAATTTTGAAAAGTTATCTGTTAAAATATTTCTAAGTCAACAATAGCTTTTTGAAAAGTTTCTAAGTTAAAAAAAACTTTCTAAGCCCAAAAGACTTTTATGCAATAAAATTTAAAAAAAAATTCTATGCATTTATTAGTTCTTAATTCTATTTATCAGAAAGTTTTAAATTTCCATTTTAACTTATCATAATTTCTTAAATCAATCTTTTTCAGATTTAAAACCGCAAGTATTAAACATGTAAAAATTTGTATCATGTTAATTTCTATTTTTTGAATTTCTACTTCACAAAAATATTTGAATAGCATAAATTTTAACTTGATAAAAATTTTTGACAATATAAGAAGTTCTTTCGGAAATGTGCAAAATTCGTTCGAAAGACTATTTTGTAATTTGTAAGAATTTTTTAACAATAAGAGTTTGCAGGAATCTATTAATAATAGATTTCTTAATCTGGAAATTTTGTTTGATGAATTAATTTCTAATTCACAAGACTTTTTCAGTAAAGTAATTTGTAATTTGAAATTTTTAGATCTGGAAAAGGTTTTTGAAAAAATACTTTGTGATTCGCAAGAATCTTTCGTCAAAATATTTTGTAATTCGAAAAAAATTTTAGATCCAGAAAAAGTTTTCGATAATATTTCTAAGTTGCATAATTCTTTCGTAAAAATATTTTGTAATTTGCAACAATTATTCGACCGAAGATTTTCTAATCCGAAAAGTTCTTTCGATAATTCAAATTTTGGTTTGCAAAATTCTTCAGGTAATTTGATTAATTGAATCAGTTGTTCAGAGGGTAGAGGCCATACCTTACTTACCTCGTCGGCCGTTGGTTCTCCCCCTGTTGAATTAATTTCTTCCAAAGATTCTCCCCCTTTATCGATCTCGGGATGTACTTCGGCTGTTGGGGCTGTCTTGGTAATTTCTTCCGTCTCGGATTCTTCTGATGGCGGCTCGATGTCTATTGAGGAGACGACTTCAACCAGTTCTTCGTAGAGCATTAAAAACTTTTCCCAAAGTTCTTTCGCGCTTTTGTACTCTCCGACTCTGTCGAAATCTTTAGTTGGTATTGCGCTTAGAATGTGAAACTCTGCCCGACCGTTTGCCATTGACTCGTCACGTTGCTTCTTGTTCCATAGGCCTAGATCGAGTTCTTCTCCATTCGTTGTCTTTGGTGCTTCATAACCTGTTTTCATTATTTGAGAAATACCAATATCAGAGTTAAGAAATACCGTCATTTGTTGCTTCCAAGAAGCAAGCTCCCCCTCGAATGCTGGTGGGTAGTCGCTAGCTCCGGCCATTGTTTTGTTGCTTCAGACGGCGGTTAGTCCTTCTGAGGCGTACTCGGCTCTGATACCACTTGTAGGACCGTTGGGCCGGCTAGAAGGGTTGGTAAATAACCTGTCAATTAAAACAGACAACCCTTCCTCGAACGATTAAGCTAACACTTGTAAAATGAATTAAGCAGATAAATAAAAGCATAAAAGAAAAGACGAGGCACCAGATGTTTACTTGGTTACAACCGATGTGGTTGTTAATCCAAGGAAGATTAAACTCAAAAACTCCTTCAGGCGGAGAAGCCTCTTACAACGTTTAGGCACAGAAAACAGAAGCTTAATTACAACTAAAGCATACAAGTGTTTGGAAATAGAATGATCGTGATTGTTGAAAAAGCTTCTGGACCAAGGCTATATTTATAACCTTGGTCGGGGCGCCTGGAAGGGTTCCGGGCGCCCTGGGGGGGATAAAATTTATCCCCCAACGGTTGGCGTGAAAAAGTCACTTCTGGGCGCCCGGAAGGGTTCCGGGCGCCCCGGACAGCTCCGGGCGCCCCGGACAGCTCCGGGCGCCCCGGACAGTTCCGGGCGCCCCGGAGCCAAAAGTCAACCTAGTTGACTTTTGGTCCGTGCTCTCTTCTCCAGTTCAGCTCGCCTCTGGTCCGGGTCTTTCTGCTCCGGCTCCGCTTGCTTGGGTGATCTCTGACATTCGGAATAGGGCTCACCCGAACCCAACTTCCAGTCTTCTCGAGCGTGCTTCCCTCCGGCTTCTCGTCCCTCGGAATTGCCGCGTGTCCCTTCTCGTCCACCAGCGTACTCATCCGCAGACTTCGTCCCTCGGTCGCACCCCGTGCCGATCTTCGCGCTAACTGCGTCTCTTGCTCCCCGAGCAATTTTCCGCTCTGGCTTTCGTACCTCGAAACCACCGCGCGCACTTCCTTCTTGTCCGCCGGTGTACTCTTCCGCAGTGCCTCGTCCCTCGGACGCACAGCGTGTCGTCCTTCTTGCTAGCTACGTCTTCCGCTCGAGTACCTGTGCTCCTAAGCTCCTGCACACTTAGACACAAGGTTAAATACAACACAGGACCTAACTTAACTTGTTGATCACACCAAAACAACCTTGGGGTTCCAACAAGTCCGACATGAATCGACGATGAAGTTGAGTGGTACTACTCTTGGAGCTAGATATTAATTAAGTGAGTTGTCACTAACTCATTTAATTAGTGAACATTCTATATCTTAAACACAGGGAGACTAACACACTCATGAAAAGAAGGAGCCCATATAGTAATATAGGATTGGTGCGGTAGTTCAATAATAACTCTTTAGTGGAATGAGATATTATTGATGAACTCGAGTTGGGTGTTCGGGGTGAACACGGGAAGCAAAAGTTCATCAGGAGACCAAAACCAATTCCTCCTCTCGGTCTTTGTCGTAGCCTCTTATTTATAAAGTGTTATACCCACCTATACCCACCTTCTTACCCACCTTAAGGTGGCCGGCCAAACCTAGCTTGGAGCCCAAGCTAGGGTCGGCAAAACCAAGGTGAGATGGTTTAAAGAGGTGGTCAGCCCTAGCTTGAACCCAAGCTTGGTGTGGCCGACCACAATAAATTAAAAGGATTTTATTTTTTAAAATCTTTCTTATGTGGAAGCCATTGTTTTAAAAGAGAGTTTAAAATTTAAATCTTTCCTTTTATAATTTTCTACAAAAGATTAAGAGAAAGGTTTGATATCTTTCCTTATTTGTAGTTAAAAGAAAGATTTTAATTTTTGATAAATCTTTCCTTTTTGTAACCATCCTCATGATTTAAAATAGAGTTTTAATATTTAAATCTTTCCTTTTATAGTTTCTACAAAAGATTAAGAGAAAAGATTTGATATATTTCCTTATTTGTAGATTGAAAGGAAGATTTTAATTTTGAGAAAACTTTCCTTATTTTAATCATCCACATGTTTTAATAGAGAGATTTTAATTTATAAAAGTTTCCTTTTATAACCAACCATGAAGGGAATTTTTAAAGAGAAATTTTTATAAAAAAATTCCGGAAACAAATTAGGAAGTTTTAATTTTTGTTTAAAACTTTCCTTTTTTGGAGGATGTTGAGGTGGCCGGCCAAATAGAAACAAGAAAGGAAATTTTAATTAAATTTTATTTTCATTGGCAAAGAGGATAAGGAAGGTTTTATTTTAACTTTCCTTATTTGCCAAGACCAAGGAATATAAAAGAGAGGGTAGAGGTGCCTCACCTTAGAACAATCTATCTTCTATTCCTCTCTCTTTTCTTCCTTGGTGTGGCCGACCCTCTTCCTTCCCCTCTCTTCTTCTTGTGGCCAAACCTCATCTTCTCTTAGAGTTCTTGTGGTGGCCGGATCTTGCTTGGAGAAGAAGGAGAGAAAGGAGGCTTTGTTTCTAGCATCCCTTGGAGATTGGTGGTGGTGGTCGAACCTCATCTTCTCTTGGAGTTCTTGTGGTGGCCGAAACTTGCTTGGAGAAGAAGGAAACTTGGGTGGATTCTCGTCTCGGTAGATCATCGCCCACACGACGTCTGAGATAAGAAGAGGAATACGACAGAAGATCGTGAGGTCTATAAGCTATAAAAGGTATAACTAGTTATTAGTTTCCGCATCATAACTAGCTCATCCTTTTATTTAGATCTTGAAATACCAAACACAAGAGGCTAATGAATCTAGATAATTGAATTTATGTTTTTGATTTTGTGTTTCTTTTGTTTTTCGAACTTGTGATTCGATTGTTCTTTTTGGTTAAACCTAGGGTTACTATAAGGAAATTAAATATTAAATTTCGTTGAAAGGCTTTGTCTAGAAAGTGGTGGATGCTCCCATACCCAAGAAGGCCTAGTACCTCACCATGTTTAACCTGGAAGCTGATATTTGAAATTAATATTTAATTGAGTTTGTAACATGGGTGGATTTGGATCAATAATGTTAAACATCGTTTGTGATCCAAATCTAAACCACGAAGAACAAATAAATTGAATTTGGAATCAATAATGTTAAGTTCCGTTTACAATTCCAAATTTAATTTCTAAAGAACACAATAGGTTGTTAGGAATTGTTCAGGACTTGTACAAAATTTTTGTATAGTGGAACCAGTACGATATTCCGAGTAGCAACCAACAGGAACAACCTAAGGTCGCTGATCCAACTGAAGAAACTTGGAAGGTTTCCAAGTTGAGATCAAGACAGTTAAACTGTCTATTACTCATGCATTAGATATATTATTACTGTACTAATATCTATTTTGTAGGATTATTGTCTAACACTTTTTTGCAGGTTCGGCTTGATCGGTTGACTGAACGTAGTTATTGGTCGATCAAACCAGGTTGACACAGACCAGATCAGACCACAACCAAATAGAATATAGCTTCCGATTTAAGTCTGATTGGTAGACCGAATATGAGGATCGGTCGATCGAATAATGATGACACGGAACTAAGCTGATCGAGCCAAAGTAAAGAAGGAAAACTGGCTGATCCGTTGACCGAACCAGGGATCGGTCAACCAAACTAGGGATCGATCGACCAAACAATGAAGACATTAATGCCGCATTAATTCAAGATCTCAATGAATAGGGAAGGTCATTGTTCGGTCGACCGAACAACGGGATCGATCGACCGAACCATTAAAGATCAGTTAATGCTCGAAGATCAGATCTCAGCGAATCTCAACAAAGAAGGGAGGGAGAGGGCTCGATCGACCAAACCCTAGGATCAGTTGATCGAACATCGACGATTCTTATAAAAGGGAGCTCGAGGTCTGAGGCTGTGTAACGCAATCTGTCAGGTTCAAAGTTCATCTCTATGCAAGCTACAATTCGTGCTACGACTACTCATCTACTGCTCCAAGAAGTGTCAACCGAGCCTAAACTTTTATGTACTATAGGTATAACTTTCTTTTGCTTGCATTGTACTTAATTCAAGTAAGATAGTAGGTTATTACTATCTTACTCATTTTCTTGTACACACTGCTTCTTTTCAAGATTTTCGGAAAGAAGATATTTAGTGGATTGCCCATCGGTGCGATCAAGGATCACGTGCCTTGGAGTAGGAGTCAACCTAGGCTCCAAACCATTAGCCGAACCTGTTCTCTACTTTTCCGCTGCACGACTTTGTTTTAAATGAGTAAAAGAAAATTTTTTAAAGGCACGATATTCACCCCACCCCCCCTATCGCACTCTTTTGATCCTACAGTTTGAGCTAGCCGGGGTTTTTCGGGGAATCATCTGTTGGTGCGGTAAGCGTCCAACGATCAAACTTAAGTTTTAATAATGGAAAAGGGTTCAAAGTTAAGGTCATTTGTGATCTAAAATGTTTAAATGAGTATGCAAAAAAGTCCTAAGTGTACTTAGGCAAAAGTCCTAGCTGCGGTTAGGCAGGTGGAAAATCCTAGGGGGTGGTAACCCTAGGCAGAAAGTCATGGCGGGTTGAGGGCTTCAGGCAAAAGTCCTAAAGTCGAGGACTCTAGGTGGAAAGTCTTGGTGTCGTGAACCAGGTGAAAGACTGGGCGGGTCGTGGAGCAGACATCTAGCAGAAAGTTCTGAAGTATCGGGCGCTGAGCAAAAGTCCTGTTGGTCTGGAGGATTAACTGGCAACAGGTAAACTTTCCTGAGTGGTGTAGGTGAGGACGCGTTCCCCGATGAAGGAACAGTAGGCGTTGGTTTGACTTAGGGTTTCCGATCGGGAATTAGTTTCTTGGACTAACGTATTTTGTAGGAAGTGAATTGGACGTGTTTGCCTCGGGTGACCTGGAGAAGCAACATCGCAGCAAGGCACGAGGGCACCCTCATGGAGCTTGAGGGTGCCTTGGACACTAGCGTGAGGGCACCCTCATGGAGCTTGAGGGCGCCTTGAGGGCGCCCTGAACACTGGCGCGAGGGCACCCTCCATGCGGTTGGAGGTGCCCTCGGGCGGATAAGTAGCGAAGGTCAGAGCTTATCTGCGGGCGGTTGACTCGATAGGTTGGAGGCACCCTCAATGAGGATGAGGGCACCCTCCATAGGCTATTTAAGTTGGATTCGACCAGCAGCAAAGAAATAACACAATTTGACAACCCTTCTTCTGTGTGCTGCTCAAAGAACGATCCAGCGAAGCTGCAACAAGTCTCCGAAAACCAGAAGCTTCAAGATTACTATTTTCGTTGTCGGTATAATTTCATTATTGTTTAATATTGTAAATCTAAACTGTAATATTTCTGGATTGATAGTGATTGCTCAAAGTAAACGCTCAACGAGTGTGGGCCTTGGAGTAGGAGTCGCCCCAGGCTCCAAGCCAAGTAAAAAACATGGAGTTTGCGTGTTTGCATTATTTACTTTTCCGCTGCGTTTACTCTGAATCTTCCGAAATGTAAGTGAAAGCCACGAGCGCTATTCACCCCCTCTAGCGCTTTCAATTCAACAATTAGTATCAAAGCGGGGTCACTTCGAATTGGTGAAACCACCATTCAAGCAAAATTTTTGAGGTAGTTTTTTCAATTTTCCGGAGTCAATCGGAATCGGTAAAATTGCCGCCTTCCGATCTATTTTTTTTGTAATTGAATTTTTTTCTCGAAGTTGGTGTAACACCACTCGAGTTCATGTTTTAATTTCTTAATCCCGCACTACTAATCCAAGACTGAGCCTTGGAACAAGTTTTTATTTTTTTGTGTGTGCAAGAAATTTTTTTAACAATGGCCCATCAAGAAGGCTACAACACAGCCCGCCCGCCGCTCTCCTCCGGCGAAGACTTCAGTTACTGGGAGGGCCGAATGGAGTCCTATCTCCAAACTCAGTTTGAGATGTGGATGATCATCAAGACTGACATCGCACTTCCACTCGACGGCTTAGGAAAACCACTATCATGTGAGAACTGGGATGCAAGTATCATAAAGAAGGTCGAAGCCAACGCAAAAGCGACATGTACCCTTCAATGTGGTCTAACAAAGGAGGAGCTGAACCGAGTTGGATCATTCTCAAGTGCCAAAGACTTGTGGGAGAAGTTGATTGAGTTGCATAAAGGGACTTCCGACACAAAAGTAAGTAAAAGGGATCTGATTTTTAATAAATTATATAACATTAAATTGCAGGAAGGTGAAATAGCAAGTCAATTGCACGCATACATCCAAGACCTCCTCAACGTGTAACGCCCGCCCTGCCACTGCTTACGAAGGACGGGGTTACTTGAAACATACATACATGCATATATGGCAGCGGAAGTAAATAAATAAAAACTACTACTAATAATCATGTTATCATAGAAGCATGTCCGTTATCATAAAATATATATCAAAAACATGTCATGTGAACAATGTAATCATGTATCATATTAACATGTGAACATACTAGCATTCATAACTTGATTTAACATCTACTACTTGCTACGTGATACATGATATTTTACTTAACTAGAGCATAAAACATACTAACATGGAACATGAAAATAAAAGTTCATAATGAGTATAAACCATCAAGTATCATCCATCAAACACATTATGTAGCGAAATAGGATCACATGCAAAACTTTAAAACACATAAGCATAAAGCAGATCTATTCCACCATGCCACTACCACACACATCTTTGCCCTTCCTGCTGCTCCCTTTTAGTTTAACCATTCTTTTCCCTTTTCTACAGTACAAGGAAAATTAAACTATAAGCACATAGGCTTAGTAAGATCCTTTCCTACTCACAAAACATAAATCATGCATTTAAACATAAAGTAGTGACATGTTCATTTAACCAACATCTAGATATAAAATTTGCATGCTAGCATAAAGTAGTGCCATACTCATTTAAGTAAATCATAACATAACATGTGAGAGCATAAACATAAAGTAGTAGCATGATCATCTAGGCATCATAGACATATTTTCAAAAAGCATCTTACTAAAGCATAAAGAAAACCATTTAACATGAAATAAGTATATGCAAGATGTCCTTTTGAAAACATGTATCATGAAATGAGTATATGCAAGATGTCCTTTTGAAAACATATATCATATAAGTACTTAAACATAATCTCAACATGAGGGCCCGGCTTTGTACCACATACATGAATTTGCGCGCATCCTAAATAGATCCGAGGTAGATAATCTCGAACCTATTAGGAACTAGGCCCGTTTCCTTGACCATCGACCTAGGGGCACTTAGGAGCCCATCCCTTACTAGGCCCGTTTCTTTGACCATCGACCTAGGGGCAACTTAGGAGCCCATCCACGGTACAAGCCATACAAAAGTAAAATAGCATATCATGTTTCTTATCATATCATGACATATCATGTTGCTTGTCATATCATGACATACCATGTTCTTGTCATATCATGGCATATCATGTTCTTGACATATCATGAAAAGTACTCTTAATCCCAACTTAAGGGAAGCATCTCTTAGGCTTTTCATCATACATAAGCCTTGCATAAGCATAACATGATGACATAAAGTGCACATAACATATAACATATCATAGAGAAAACATAACATGATGGCATAAGTACACATAACATATAGCATATCATAGAGAAAGCATAACATGATGGCATAAGTGCACATAACATATAGCATATCATAGAGAAAGCATAACATGATGACATA
Organism: Zingiber officinale; assembly: GCF_018446385.1. NCBI lineage: Eukaryota > Viridiplantae > Streptophyta > Magnoliopsida > Zingiberales > Zingiberaceae > Zingiber > Zingiber officinale. The sequence goes on from NC_055986.1 coordinate 108,295,747, forward strand.
AGTGCACATAACATATAACATGGTGACATAAAATCCACATCACATCATAAATAGTCATTATCATGCATGGTTGGGGTTTTGAACTTCCTACAAACCCTAAATCATAACTTGGGCGAAACATATAAGCATGAATCATAGATTTTCAAGCAACATAAAAACATGGGATCAATAGCCTAAGTTCTCATAATACTTAACATAACATGTGAGACCTTTAAAAAACCCTAGGTAGCTCCTTAACCTCATTTTTCTTGTCTTGGCCGAAACTTGTGAGCATGAATCTTAGGTTTTCAAGCAACATAAAAACATGGGATCAATAGCCTAAGTTCTCATAATACTTAACATAACATGTGAGACCTTTAAAAACCCTAGGTAGCTCCTTAACCTCATTTTTCTTGTCTTGGCCGAAACTTGTGAGCATGAATCTTAGGTTTTCAAGCAACATAAAAACATGGGATCAATAGCCTAAGTTCTCATAATACTTAACATAACATGTGAGTCCCTTAGAAACCCTAGGTAGCTTCTTAACCTAAATCCCTTGTCTTGGCCGAAACATGTAAACATGATTCTAGTTTTCTTTTAACAACTTAAAGCATGAAACTTTTACACCATACATAGTATAGCAAGTGAGACTCTTAGTAGGCATAAATGAGGTTCTAACCCTAATGTTCAAATCTTGGCCGAAACCTCTAGAAGCATGATTCTAAATTTTAATGCAACATAAGGCATGTAACTTAAACTAACAATATATAGAAGATCATACATCATGAGAAAGCATAAGCAAACATAATTTAGGTCTAAAAACTTTCTCTAAACCTTTTCATTTCTTTTGGCCGAAACCTAAAGGTAAGACTCTAGGTTTTTAATGCAACATAAGGCATGGAACTTAAACTAACAATATATAGAAGATCATACATCATGAGGAAGCATAAGAAAACATAATTTAGGTCTAAAAACTTTCTCTAAACCTTTTCATTTCTTTTGGCCGAAACCTAAAGGTAAGACTCTAGGTTTTAATGCAACATAAGGCATGGAAACTTAAACTAACATTATATAGAAAGTCATACATCATGAGGAAGCATAAGCAAGCATAGTATAGGTCTAACAACTTTCTCTAAGGCCTTTATTTCTTCTTGGACGAAACCCTAAAAGCATAGTTCCAAGTTTTCCTTTTTTTCTTTTTTTTTTTTAACAACATGAAGCATGAAAGCTCTTAGTGACCATAGATAACCTCTTAACTTTATCTTGGCCGAAACTTTGCAAGGTAAGACCCTAGGTTTTTCAAGCAACCTTTAAGCATAAAGCATACGAAAACTACTTGTACTGCAGGTGAGGGAATACTTACTTCCTTTCGCTAAGGAAAAGTACCCTTGCTTGAGAAGTTTTCCTAGGAAGAAAACCCCTTAGCTTGGTTTCGGCAATGAAGAAGATGGGCTTGGGATTTCGGTGGGAGAAGGAAGGAGGAGGAAGAAAGAAGAAAAAATAAAGTTTTCCTTTCCTTTCTCTTATTTATGCAAAATGAAGGAAGAAGGCAAAACCATCTTCTCATTGGGAAGGAAGAAGGAAATTCAAACCTTTCCTTCTAAGTGAAGGCCCCCTTCACTTCCACCACCCTTAACTACAATCTCCCTTCTCTTCTTAACAGCACACCCCTGCTGGGACTACTGGTTATCACATACAACCACCTACCAAGAGGTTCAAGGTTCAAATCTTGGTCATGCCTCTTTTTTTGGTTCTTTTTACTCTTTATTTTTTTTTTGAAAAGTCTACATAAAGCCCATTTTAATCATGCAATAATTTATATAAAATTGCTAGGGATCCTATGGGTGTTAGACAACGATCTCCATGCAATCGGACAGAAGGTGGAGAATCAAGACATAATCATGTATGCGTTAAACGCTTTTCCGAGGAATACCTTATGGGCATCCATAGTAGATGCTTACAAGGCATCTAAGGATCTTTCTTTAATTAAGTTTGATGAACTTTTTTCGGAATTTGAATTACATGAAAAAATTAATACATGCTCTGCCGAGAAGGGTATTGCCTTGATTGTAGGTACAAGCATAACCCGGGAAGCAAAAATAAAGTGTAAAATCGAACTAGAGTCCGAAGAAGAACCAGACTTAGAAGATGGCGACGACAAGATAGAAGCCAAACTCATCAACCTAGTACACAAGCTCTACAGAAAGAAGAAGGGGTTCACAAAGAAGGATATCAAGAAGGTGGTTTAGTCCAAAAAGGCACAAACGAGTCCAAAGGTAAAATTAGAAGTAACATGCTACGGGTGCAATCAAAAGGGACACGTCAAGGCAAATTGTCCAAACCTAAAAGAAGCAAAGAAGCAAAGGAAGAAAAAAAGTACTACAGGCAACATGGGACAAGTCCTCTTTAGAAGACTCCGATGAAGAGCTCGAACAGACGAGATTTCTTGCATTGACGGCTCGGGAACACATCGACGAATCGGAGACCGAAACCGAATCAAAATCCGAGTCCGAGCGAAGCCACAGATCCATATCCGTTTCTGAAGGACCCAAACCCACTGTAAGAAATTCACTACATAATTTAGTTAATTGTTTAATGCGCAAGTTAGCTAAATCAAATGTCCGGGTCAATCACTTCAAAAGGAGGTAACATCCCTGAAAGAAGTGACTAACCCTAGATCCTTGACTAATCACATTCAGATTGGAACCTCAACTCAAGTTTAGAAGCTTGAGGAAGAGAATTCTAGCCTGAAAAATCAAGTCAAGGAACTAAAGGACTTTGAGCTCCAAGAATCTTGATCTGATTCTTGGAAAACAACGAGCCGTTTACAACCGATTCGGACTTGGATTTAAGGCTAATAGAAAATACAAATCTTATTTATCCCTTGTTAATCAAAATAATAGAAAATTAGTCCAAGCTGTTGGTTGCTACTCGGAAAACCTATAGGTTCCACTGTACAAAAATTTTGTACAAAGGTCTGAACCTTTTCCTAGCTACCATGTGTTCTTTTAAATTAAATTTTGGATCGCCTGCGGAACTTAACACGTTTGATCCAAAACTTAATCTATTTGTTCTTTTAGGTTTTGACTTGGATCTCCTGCGGAACTTGACACGTTCGACCCAAGTCTCCTTAAGTTATTAATTCCATTAAATATTAATTTCCATAAAAGGTTCCCAGTACTGACGTGGCGAGGCACATGGCCTTCTTGGATATGGGAGCAACCACCACCGACTAGACAAAACCTTTAATAGAAAGCTAATATTTAATTTCCTAAAATAACTTTAGGTTAACCAAAGAGAACAATCAAATCACAAGGAAAAGAAAGAAACAAAAGAACACAACTTCGAAAAAACATATTCGAAATTCTAGAACGTAAGCCTCTTGTATTTGGTATTATTTCCATAAATAACTAGCATGATGCGGAAATAAAATTTACTAGTTATACCTTGTAGAAAAACCTCTTGATCTTCTACCGTATTCCTCTTCTAACCTCGGACGTTGTGTGGGCAACGATCTTCCGAGACGAGAAACCACCAATCACCTTCTTCTCCTCCTAGCTAGGTTCGGCCAACAAAGAGGAAGCTTCACCAAGGAAGAAAAACAAAATACTAACCAAGCTCCAAGAGATGCTAGCTTTCTCTCCTTCTTCTTCTTCTTCTCCGAGTAGTATCCGGCCACCACAAGAGCTCCAATAGAAGGGTAGGGTTCGGCCACCACAAGAGGAAGAGAGGGAGAGGTTGGCCGGCCACACCAAGGAACAAAAGAGGGAGAGAAATAATAGATGTTGTGTCTTGTGAAGGCACCCTCACTCCTTCTTTTATATTCCTTGGCCTAGGCAAATTAGGAAATTTAATTACAATAAAATTTCCTTAATTTCCTTGACAAGATTTAATTGAGAAAAAATTAAATAAAATTTCCCAATTTAA